>NC_090266.1:569884329-570603829 GCF_040414725.1 Anabrus simplex
TTTTTAGCCATATCAATAATTAATCTACAAAATATTAAACTGCTTTACGATAGGCAAGAAAATATATTTATGTTTGTGTTTGTCCTAATAAATAGAAAAATGTTCCTTTTAACATGTGTTTGTTTACGATCTGAATGTATATATTTTCAACTCTTAAGGAAAATTGTTTATAGGAAGTAATTCCATCATATAACCACCTATTTAGACCGTTTTCATCTGCAAAAAAAAAAATCCTTGCATTACAATTGATTAATCTCTCTGGTAATGTTAGCTCCTTTTCTTTTCCATTTCCTTTGTCAAAAAACGTTTCTTTCCTTAAACTATAAATGAAATCACATGGAAAAAATAGCATCATTCCGTTTTTCCACTTTCCAGTCAACCTATCTCAGTTCTTACTGAAAGCTCACCTTCTCGGCTCGCCAGGAGCATGTCTTTCGATTTGACACCCGTAGGCAACCTGCGCGTCGTGATGAGGATGAAGTGATTATGAAGACGACACATACACCCAGCAACCGTGCCAGAGAAATTAACCAATGGCGATTGAATTTCCCGACCCGGCCGGGAATTGAACCCGGGACCCCTGTGACCAAAGGTCATGCCATGGTAAACAAAATATTGCCGGCTTGAGTGGCTCAGACGGTTGAGGGGCTGGCCTTCTAATCCCCAACTTGTCAGGTTCGATCCTGACTCAGTCAGGTTGTATTTGAAGGTGCTCAAATACGTCAGCCTCTTGTCGGTAGATTTACTGGCACGTAAGAGAACTCTTGTGGTTGTAAATTCCGGCACCTCGGAGTCTCCGAAAACCGTAAAAGTTGTTAGTGGGACGTAAAGCAAATAACATTATTATTATTATTATTAAACGAAATATTTCTGTACGTTCAGATATCGGGGTTTACCTCGGTATACTCAGGTGTATTTCAGTCATCCGCCTGGAGTACTGCAAACACTGCAAAAGTTCTGGGTGTCTTAAGATGTGTTCTATCATTCTATCACTTCTTCTCGTCAAATTTAACCAAGTCTATATCCTCTCACCAATTCGATTCAGTACATTTTCTTTCATGATTTGATCGATCAACGTCACCTTCAACAATTTCTGTAACACCACATTTTGGAAGCTTCTATTCTCCTTCTTTCTGGGTTAGTTATTATCCATGTTTCACATCCGTACAAGGCTTCGCTCCAAACGGAAGTCTCCAAAAACATCTTTGTAAATCCTACATCAACGTTTGAAATGAACAAATTTCTTTTCATAAGATAGGAGACTTCCTTGCTTGTGGTAGTCTGCATTTTATGACCCCCTTACTTCTACCATCGTTAGTTATTTTAGTACCCAAGTAATAATATTATTATATTTTCTTTAAGACATGCTGGTGTCTCCTCTGGCAGTCAGGGAATTTAGTCAATTCCAGGTGCCTTTTTCCTATTTAGGTATCTCAAAGAACCTCAAATTTTAACCTCTTAATTGAGTCCGCCATTTCATCAGCATCAAAAGCCTCTTCTCGTTCCAGAACAATTTTATCTTCGTCTTTAAATTCATACAACTCTTTTATATGTTCCTGCCATTTTCCTGCCTTGTCTTCTTTCTCTAGAAGTGGTTTTCCATCTGAGTTTGTAATATTCATACACCTAGTTTTCCTTTCTCTAATGGTTTCCTTAATTTTTCTGTATGCAGCGTATATCTTTCCTAGGACCATACAACCTTCAACATCCCTGCACTTCTCCTTCAGTCATTCTGCCCTAGCCATCCTGCACTTGATATCCACTTCATTCTTTAATCACCTGTATTCCTTTTTTCCCTCTTCATTTTTTGCATTCTTGTTATTTCGTCGTTCTTCAAACAGGTCTAGTATCTCCTATTTCTAAAACTTTTTTTCACAACTGCTTACTGCTTACTAAAATATAATATTAACTTTATTAGTTTTTCTTCCTGCAGGACGGGATTTTTTTTCACAGAATATGTTAATGGCACGTGCCTTCACTTCGAATCACCATTAACTCTGTTCGTAAATGCTGTTGCATTCTTGGAATCTTATCCGTTCAAGTGAAAACATTTTGTGCATTATAGTCACCAGTTTTATTGAACACACAGAATATATATAATTATAATACTTTCAATTTATATAAGTTTGTGTTAATTACACCAGCTCACGTTAAGTGTCACTGATTACACGCAGCCCTTACATCCAAAACATTTCTGATGTGCACCATCCACCTCGTTTGTTTCTATACACTTGAGAACTTATTATTTTATTTCTCACTCTTCCTTTTTCACAACTGCTTTCTGTTCCATCTCCTTCACCGTCCGTCCTGTTGTTCACAACTAACCCATGTCTGAGAAAAGGCGCAGTTTTGGGCCAGCTTGCGTAGCGGACAGGCAGCGTACATCATGCTAATATCTATTTGGCATGGCTCACTGTCTCACTCTATAAACGTAAGATGAGAAATTTGCATAAGTTCATTACAAAAGGAGTAAAGAAGCCTACGGATGTGTTCGTTATAATGCACACTGAAAGATGAATATATGCCCCTAACTAGGGTGCCAAATACTCAAATTTACCAATTCCTTGGTATAGCCCACTCACTCACTGCTTCAACTTCAATTCAGTAGCATCGTAATGATGAAAGTCACCCTGGACCATCTGGACCACTACTTCAACAAAGGTTCTTATACTGATGATGAATTTAAGTCGGTAATTATAAACCGAAAGAAAAGATGCAACAAATATTGAAAGTTATGGATTAATTATAGCTTATCTGGGACCTTTGCCGCTCCCGAAGATGAAATTTGACAAATTAAAGTGCCTCATTCGTAACAGATCCTACCGTCTCTCCGTGCTTTTTTCCTTGGAAGCTTAGAATGCCAATTGAAGTCAAATATCTGATTCACGAGTTGGACTTGCAGACGGTAATTGAATTACCATTTTAATTTTGATTTAAAATTTTCGTTTGTTTTGATTTGGCTCATTGTATTTGTTTCACTCCTTGTATGATAATTGCCTTTGGATTTTATTCAGTGGGAAATCCATAGAAGCCTATAATAAAAATGTGGTCTTCACCAGCTTTAACAAGTACGGTATCTATTTTTGTCCCTTATTCATTTGTTGTGTAATCCTGTCAATATTTGGGGTCTTTTCTGGGGAGTAAACAGTTCTTTGAGAGCATGTAACATTCATTACGTCATTATCGCATCCATGTTTTCTTGTAATATGATATAAGTTCGTTCATTAGCGACGTAAGTGGGATTTTTTATTAAAATGTTAAATATCATATTATGTTAACTTGAAGAGTACTGTCCGTAAATAAATAAATTAATTCTGAAAAATGTTGAGCGGTAACGGCGGAATAAACGATTGAAGTTGTTCCGAAATCCGCGGGTTGAAATGAGACTGCTTATTTGAACCGCACAGGTCGGCCAACAAATTTCTCAAGATCAGACTGACATCGTGAACGGTCCCGTTTCCGTAGACCATAGAAGGACAGTCCGGGAGTTATCCATACAGGTTTGTGTGGCACATTTTGACGAAATGTCTTAAAAGGAGAAAAATTGCGTCCCGTTGGGTTCCACATCACCTCAACGCAGCGCCGTAGAGAAATAGCACCAGTATGCACTGTCTAGCATCCACCTGGACAGATACCGCAACGAAGGAGACGTATTTCTGCAGCGTATTGCTGCCATTGCTGAGACGTTGGCACGAGCCGCAATCGTAGATAAAAATAATTGTGATAGAAAGGAAGATCTTAAAAATAGGACTATTGGGCAGGACCATATGGCTGAGGGAGTTCTTAAAAAGTAACCATAATCGGTGGAAAACGGTGAATCAAAGTGTATACAAACTCTGGGATGGGTTTAATGCAATTGTTGATGAATGTGAAAAAAAATTGTACTTTTCAATGTGATAACGAATGCTAAAGATCCACTATATTTCAGCATAGAAGTAAAGAGACCACGAAGGAGGTGCACGCTGGAAAGAAATAGAGCTAGGAATGGCTGTAGCAGTAAGGAGAAATTGAGGGAACTTAATAGGAAACTGAATCTGGTAAAGAAGTCAGCTAAAATGATGGCAATCATAGCTGGCATTCATACAAATTTTAGTGAAAAATGGAACTGTATTTATAGGTACTTTAAGGCAGAAGCAGGTTTCAAGAGGAGCATTTCAGGAATCATTGATGAATAAGAAGAGTGTGTATGCGAGGATCTTCAAAAGGCAGTAGTATTCGGTCAGCAGTAAGTAAAGAATTTTGGTTATAAAGATAATGTCCATATAGTTTAGTGACTAATGCTACAGAAGTATTAAAATTTCCTTATGATAACAACAAAAGACACAAAATTTTAAATCTAGAAAAGCAGCTGTAATTGATAAGATTTCGGGGGATATACTAAAGACAATGTGTTGGAGTAAAGTACCATATATGAATGTCATACTTGATTATTATTTGCACGAAGTAGCTATACTAAATTAATGAAGAGTTGCTATAATAGCCCCTGTGTATAAAGGAAAGGGGGATAAGCATAAACCTGAAAATTTCAGGCCAGTGAGTTTGACATATATTGCATGTAAGTTTTGGGAAAGCCTTCTTTCTGATTATATTAGACATGTATGCGAAATTAATAACTGATTCGATCCAAGGCAGTTCGGGTTTAAGAAAGGTTATTCCACGGATGATCAACTTGTAGGACTCCGGAAAATTATGGCAGATATCTTGGGTTCAGGAGGTCAAATCGACTGTATCGCGATTGACCTGCATAAAGAATTTAATAGTGTAGATAATGGAAGAGTACTGGCAAAAATGAGTGCAATTGAACTTGACAAAAGGGGGACTGAATGGGTGGCTATCAGGGGCGATTTCTCCGAGCATGCTACGCTTGCTGCGCAAGCGCAATATTTTTCTAAAGCAGGCGAGTTAAAAAATTACAATATGTACCGTATCTGTAATAGATCTGCTTTATACACATCGCATGTTGCATATACCTTGGCGACTGCAGCGATGCTTGCTCCCGTCTTAGGAGCTTCAGCGGAACTGTCGACACAGCGAGAAATGTATGCGCGCGCAGGTTTCTTCTCTCCAAGGCCGGTTGCAAGCTGTCACGTTTGTAATGTGTAGTTGGAAGCTCTGGTCTGAGAGCTACAGATCTAGTGTGTTGTGTCAGTGAGTAGTGTACTGTAAGTTCCTGATCATCTATTCTGAATGATTTGACGTGCTGCAATGGGTTCCAAACCGTGCATTATTGACAGCATGTTATCAAATCTACTTCCTAGGAAGACTATCCAAGAGAAAACAGACATTATTAAGAATGACAGGCCCTGTCCAGCGCTGCCATATTTAAAGACACAGCACAGGGAGAAAAATAGAGAATATGTACGTTCGTTCTCTGCATTTCAATATAATAATACGCTTTGGTTGACAGGGTCCAAGAAACTGAATAGACTGTTTTTCTGGCCGTGTTTACGATTTTCTGCTGATACCGGTATATGGTCTAAAAGTGGCTTTGACAATTTGAACACCTTGACACTGTCCATTACAAGACATGAGAAATCTGCAAACCATATGAAGGGTTTCTTGCAGTCAAATGGCTTTGGGAGTACAAGGATCGACCACCAGCTGGATGAACAGAAACGCATCAGTGACCAACTTCATAATGAAAAGGCAAAGAAAAATCGTGACATACTTAAACGACTGATCGATGAAGTGTGGTTTTTAGCAAAACATGAGCTGCCATTTCGCGGACATGACGAGTCTGCAACTTCCGTAAACAGAGGGAATTACATCAAACTACTACAAATTATAAGTGAATATGTTCCTCTTCTGGCAGCTCATCTGAAAGACTCCACCATTTTTAGAGGGACGTCGTCTGCAATACTGTGAAGGAATATTATTATACGCTGGTGAAATTCTTTCAACATGCACAGGATACTTCAGACGATAGGGATGAAGACACTACATTGAAAGCACAAGGATTTTGGATTTAACAGCAGAAATAAGTTCAGTAATTGTGAGAAGAATAAAGGAGGAGCTTAAACAAGCAACTTTTGTGGCAATAATGTTGGACGAAACGTCCGATATTATTAATAAGTCACAACTATCTACTTTACTCCGTTTTGTAGATGAAAGTGGTGAAATTCAAGAGAGGTTTCTTGGTTTTGCTGACGTTAGTAAAGATCGCATTGCTGGAGCCCTCTTAAGTCATGTTCGTGCTATTTTAAAAGAGTTTAGTTGTGAGGAAAAGATTGTGTCACAAACATATGACGGTGCTGCTGTCTTAGCCCGTCATGTGAATGGGCTTAATAAACTACTTCAAGACCAGTATCCATATGCGACATTTGTGCATTGTTATAGTCACCTATTGAATTTAACACTACAACAGTCTGCTTCAAAAATCAAAGAATGTACAAATTTCTTCCAAACAATGTCAGGACTTGCTGCTTTTTTTTTTTCAAAGTCTACAAAGAGAACAGCTGCTCTTCGAGATTTGGTTCAGAATAAGTTGCCAACAGGAGCACCAACGAGATGGAATTTTGTTTCACGTCTTATTAATACTGTGAAGGAATATTATTATACGCTGGCGAAATTCTTTCAACATGCACAGGATGCTTCAGACGACTGGAATGAAGACACTACATTGAAAGCACAAGGATTTTGGTTCTTGGTTCTTCTTACTTAAGTTCAACACTAGATTTCTGCTGGCGGTGTTCTCCAAGATATTTTCATTCTCCGATACTGTGTTCAATATTTTACAAACAAAAAGTCTGGATATTCAGTACTGTGGCAAGAAGGTTGAGGAGCTCTTTTTAAATATACAGTCTATGAGAAATGAAGATTTTGATAGTTTGTATGGACATGTTGATACTGAAATTGATGTTTAAGGAGGATAGCCGTGCTCTAAAAATCGAAGAATTAGCGATGAACCAGAAAAATCAAAATCAAAATGCAAACGTCTATTCAATGAAATTATTGTAATTGTCCAAATAGGATAGCGTTTTAAATGCATAAAGAATTTTGTGTTCTTCTCGCTGCTGGATTGTGATTTGTTTGAGAAGCACAGAAAGACATATGGGTCACTTTTCGACATTGTTAGCTTAAAAACCGAATTAAGTGTGATGTATTCATCTTCTGATTTTAAAGAGAAAAGTGTTTCAGACTTTATACAGTTTATGCATACTAATAAATTGTACATGGGTATGCCAGAAATGTTCAAGTTTATCAAACTTGTAGCAACAATTCCTGCTACTACATCCTCGGCAGAACGTTCTTTTTCAACAGTGAGACGCATTAATACATATTGCAGATCGACTCAAGGTCAGGAGAGGCTATCATCATTAGTTATGTTCTCGATTGAAAAATGATTGCTTGCAAAAATTAGATTGCAGTCCTATTTCTATGATGAAGTTATTGATGGTTTTGTAAATAGAAGCCGCAGAGTAGAGTTTTTCAAGTAGGAAGATCTAATAAATAGTTGCAATTTTTCTGTGTACTTAGTTTGACGTTTACTTGTTTAAATTATATAATCACTGGCTTGTCATGATTTGTTAATAATTATAAAATGTGTCTGATTGTTATTCTTTTGGCCATTCTTGAAGGTGTAACGTAACCAGTTTGAATGGATGTTAATGTAACTGATGATTAAAACGTTCATGTGATTTAGCGATTACTGGGTTTATAAATTTTATTCATTCAGAACTATGCATGTCGCACCCCACCAAGTTTCACGAATGGAAGAGCAAGCCTGACTTTCATGACCAGCATTCGCCCCTGGTGGCTATATTTCTTAAAATTAGACGTGCGATAATTAGAGTAGGTGAAGCTTTATCTGATCCTGTAATAACTGAGGGGGGAATTCCTCGAGGAACTATTATTCGACCTTTATCTTTTCTTATATATAAGTGATATGAGTAAAGAAGTGAAATCAGAGATAAGGTATTTTGAGGATGATCTTATTCTGTATAGGCTAATAAGTAAGATGTAAGATTGTGAGATACTGCAAAATGACCTCGGATACGTTGTGAGATGGACAGTAGGCCATGGTATTATACCAAACGCGGTTAAAATCATGTAGTGAGTTTCAAAGATAAGGAATGGCGTTTCAGTTTTAGTTACTGCGTGGATGGGTAGGAAGTTGCTGTTGGTGATCATTGTAAGTACCTAGGTGTTAGTATAAGGACAGATCTTCATTGGGGTGATCACTTAAATGGGATTGTAAGAAAACGGTACAGATCTCTGCACATATTCATGAAGGTGTTTAGGAGTTGTAGTAAGGGCGTAGAGGAAAAAGCATATAAGACTCCAGTAATTCAACAACTTGAGTATGGTTCCAGTGTATGGGACCCTCACCAGGATTACCTGATTCAAGAACTGAGAAAAGTCCAAAGAAATGCAGCTCCATTTGTTCTGGGTGATGTATGACAATAGAGTAGCGTTACAAAATTGTTGCAAAGTTTGTGCTGAGAAGACTTGAGACAAATAAGACGAGCTGCTCAGCTAAGTGGTATGTTCCGAACTGTCAGTGTAGAGATGGCGTGGAATGTCATTAGTTGACGAATAAGTTTGAGTGGTATCTTTAAAAGTAGGAAAGCTCACAATATGAAGATAAAGTTGCAATTCAAGAATAAAAATTGGGGCTAATATTCATTTGTAAGAAGGTGAGTTACGGATTTGGGTGACTTACCAAGGGAGGTGTTCAATAAATTTCCAATTTCTTTGCAATCATTTCAGAAAGACTGGGAAACAACATATAGGGGATCTGCCACATTGGCGATTGCCCTAAATGCATATCAGTAATGATTGGAATCGGTAAAGCCTACGAGCCTTAATTAAAGCTTCAGTGAATGACGTCACCCAGGTTCTGCATATCGTCAGAAATTTGGACAGGAACCCAGTCGGGTGAAGCTTATTATGATTATGGCAGACGACAGTGCCTGAGGGAAAAACTGTCAACAAATATTATTATTGCCGATTTCTGGAGCGGTATCTGCGTACGGCTATGTGGCTCGAAGGTCCACGTTTATTTCCGGATTATTGCCCTATCATGTTGAATGGTAAGACACGTAGTCATGTCGTAAACAATGCGACTTCGACCTGTTTCCTTTCGGGGCCGCCGTTTTCCTGACGTGGCAGTAGAGCGCTCCGTTTCTGTCATCAATAGAGAACGCCTTGCCTATAGTCCCCAGCGGATTCCTGAAATTTGGGGAAAGGTAACAGATTTTACTACATTGAAGGAATGTAATGCAATTATACTTGTTAGTTAGTTAATTTACAGTCCTCGTATCTGATAAGTGAATATATTTTATCTGACCAAGGGATATTTTAAGTACACCTCAAGGGCATCTGATATCGATACATTTCATTCCCGGTAAATAGAGAAGAGTACTAACTATAATTAGGAAGTTCTGAAATGTATACCGTGTACCATCCCGACACTGTGACCCGCATTGAATGAAAGGCGATAGTATTTTTTTTTCTTAGTTATCAACTTCCATTTGTGAAGTTACAATACTCTAAGATATCTAGAATATCTAGGTATTGATACGTGCTCAAGCGTGTGTCAGCCTTGTCACAGACCCTCCGGTATTATCTGAAATGGATTGATAAGGTAGCTCTGGGAACCTTCAATTTTTGCTGAGGTTCGAACTAATATCTACAATTTTAGATAGGCGCCTCCTATTTATCCCATACATGTATTGAAGCTGTTTGAGTTGAAGGAGTGACAGGTTTAAAGTTAAGGAGATTTTAGTTTTCCGTGTGTGTGCCTGAGTTATGAAGTCTTGACTATATTTTAGAATACTTGGTGGGTGCGGTTTGGCTAACGGTATAGTACCCTTGTTAACCGTCCGAGAGTGAGAAGACGTGATGTTCATTGTGCCAGTGGAAACGGCATTGAAATTGTATTATCAGGAAATGAGATAATAGAAACAGCGTACAACATTTCCCTGCGGAGAGTTTATGTTTAAGGAAAAAGGGCCTGTGGAAAAAGAATCTCCACCAATAGCCTTGAGTGCAGACTGTGTCTGTTATGTACCAACTAGCAAGATACCCGTGCTTCGCTACGGTATTATACTGAAATTTATAATTGAATGCTTATTGTTTTAGATATATAATCCGCCGAAATTCGCGATCTGACTCGTTTTCTGCGAGAATCCACCAAAATTCCCGATCTGACTGGTTTTCTATGATTTTACGGCACGTTTCCTCCCATTTTTAAATCTTCCTTTCCAGCAATCGATTTCGTACTTCCCGGGCTAGACTCAGGTATTCCTCCCGGTCAGTTGGGTTCGTAAATCTTTGCCATCTTTTCTTATAATATTTTTAATATGGATAAAATCCTTCAGGAGATCCGGCGTGGTGTCATATAGGGTGCCTTGGTGGCACTGAACCCGCGTCCGGACTGCATTCTTAGTCATTACCCGTCCAGGAGCCGTTTCCAGCGCGGTCCGCGCATTTGACGACGGTCCGGAATATTATTATTATTATTATTATTATTATTATTATTATTATTATGTGTTGCTGGAATGGCTGATGACAGGGAAAACCGGAGTATCCGGAGAAAAACCTGTCCCGCCTCCGTTTTGTCCAGCACGAATGCCACATGGAGTGACCGGGATTTGAACCACGGAACCCAGCTGTGAGAGGCCGGCGCGCTGCCGCCTGAGAAACGGAGGATCCTGATAAGTACATTAATAACAGTAAAATCAATTGGTCTCAACTCCTTCTACACCCCACCCCCACCGCCGTTAAGTTTAATTACCGCCAACCCCCCCCCCACCAACAAATTTAAAAGAATGCTTGTTTCTTTATGTTTAAGGGAGATTCCAGACACCAATGTTCACGTCTATTACCTTCGGTTTTGAGATGTAAATATCCCCATAAAAATAATTCAATTTCTTTCACTTCCTTTCACACTCCTTCCCCCCCCCCCCTAAGTGAATTTTCCCGCAAAAAGTACTTGTTTCTTTAATAGTAAAGGATCTTCTAAATACCAATTATCACGACTCTGACTTCTTCAGTTTTTGATTTATGTGTCCTCATGAAAGGAATTCAACTCCTTTACACTCCCGCCCTCCAAGATGGTTTCCCCACCAAAACGCGTTCTTCTTTGTTTTTAAAGGAGGTCCAAATACGAATTTTCACGTCTGTAACAACTTTAGTTTTTATTAGATGTATGTATTCTCATACAATTAAGTCAATTAATTTTTCAATTCTTTCACCCCCCCCCCCCCGCTTCTTTGGATTTTCCGAGAATACGTGTTTCTTTACTTTTAAAGCAGATTGCAAATATCAAATTTCACGTCTGTAACATCTTCATTTTTGAGATATTAGTAGCCTAATTAAAAGAATTCATCACCATTTTCAGTCACTTTTACCCCCCACCCACCCTCCAACCAAGTGGTATTTCCGAAAACTAAAAGTACACGTTTCTTTATGTTTAATAGAGATAAAAAAATACCATTTTTCTCTTCTGTAACATGCTAAGTTTTTTTAGATATACTGTAAAAATTCTCATTTTAAAATTTCACCCCTTTTGAGTTCCCTTTAAGTGGAGTTTCCAAAAACAAATCACCTATATTTTTTACATTTACAGGAGATTTACACCCACTCTTTACGTCTGTAACATTTTACGTTTCCAAGATATTCTGTAGATAGTCTTTCAAAAAATTCACCCCAATTTGTCACTCCTGTTTAACCGCCATTAATTGGCTTTTCCAAAAACTAAAACATACGTGTTTCTTTATTTTTAAAGGGGATCCCTTATGCAAATTATCAGTTCTGTAATATCTTTCGTTTATGAGATATGTGTATCCTCATTAAAGGCATTCAACACATTTTCACCCTTTTACACCCCTCCTATTAGGATTTACGGGAAACAAAAAAATACGTGTTCCTTTATTTTTAGAGGAGATTCTAACTACCAATTTTTACATCTGTAAATTTTAAAGTTTTAAGATGTAGACACACTCATTTTAAAAAATTCACCCCCTCTTTTCACCCCCAATATTTGGATTTTTCAAAAACGAAAAAATGCGTGTTTCTTTACTTTTAAAGTAGATCCAAAATACCAATTTTCAGGTCTGTAATATCTTCAGGTTCTGAAATATAAGTAGCCTCATGAAAGGCATTCAACCCATTATTCACCCTTTTAAACCCTTCCTATTGGGATTTTCCGAAAACAAAAGAATACGTGTTTTTTATTTTTAAAGGAGATTCTAAACACCAATTTTCACATGTATAAACTTAAAAAGTTTTGAGATATAGATACACTCATTTTAAAAAATCACCCCCTTTTCAACCCTCAGCCCCCCATTAATTATATTTTCCACAGACAAAAATACGTGTTTCTTTATTTTAAAAGGAGATCCCAAACACCAATTTTCAGGTCTGTAATATCTTCAGGTTGTGAAATATGAGTAGACTCATGAAATGAATTCGACCCCTTTTTCAACCTTTACCACCCTTCCTATTACGATTTTCCGAAAGCGAAATATACGTGTTTCTTTATTTTTAATGGAGATTCTAAATGCCAATTTTTACATCTATAACTTTTAAAAGTTTTGAGATATAGATACAATCATTTTAAAATATTACCCCCTTTTCACCCCCCTTAATTGGGTTTTCCAGAAACAAAAAAATACGTGTTTCTTTATTTTTAAAGGAGATCCCAAACACCAATTTTCAGGTCTATAATATCTTCAGTTTCTGAGATATAAGTAGCCTCATTAAAGGCATTCAACCCCTTTTTCACCCCTTTTCACTCCTCCTATTGCGATTTTCCGAAAACAAAAAATTACGTGTTTCTTTATTTTTAATGAAGATTCTAAATACCAATTTTTACATCTACAAACTTTAAAAGTTTGGAGATATAGATTCACTCATTTTAAAAATTCACCCCCTTTTCACCCTCCCATTAATTGGATTTCCCCCAAACAAAAAAATACGTGTTTCTTTATTTTTAAAGGAGATCAAAAGTACCAATTTTTATGTCTGTAATATCTTCAGTTTCTGAGATATAAGTACCGGTATTCCGATTAAAGGCATTCAACCCCTTTTTCACCCTTTTGTGCCCCTCCTATTGGGATTGTCTCAAAACAAAAAAATACGTGTTTCGTTATTTTTAAAGAAGATTCTAAATACCAATTTTTACACCTGTAAACTTTTAAAGTTTTGAGATATAGATACACTCATTTTAAAATTTCACCCCCCTTTTCACCCCCTTAGCGACGGAATATCCAAAAATCCTCTCTTAGCGAGCACCTACATTTTAATATGAATATATCCCCAAAATTTCATTTCTTTATGTCCAGTAGTTTTGGCTCGGCGATGATGAATCAGTCAGTCAGTCAGTCAGTCAGTCAGGACAAGTTATTTTATATATATAGATTATAGTTGTCAGTGCGAAATGAATGACACAATGACGTTTTAAACGAGGGGAGCCAAAAAGCATTTCGCCGTATTTATATTTTAGTATTCTAAGGAGAAATCTTAACAGTTTAAAATACCAGGACATAGTTGTGCCTTACGGGTAGGTACAGTAATTAATTAAATAGCTACAGGTGCGGGAGCCCCTTCTTCATTAAAATAAAGTATTTATGGTTTCTTAGAGAATCGCCAAATTGGTGAATCCCCAGTAAACCTGAGTGGAGTCGCCGCGAGTTTCTTTTACCTGGCCAGAAAGTTGCATCCAGCAAGTTCCTTTGGTTCTTATTGTGGTTGTTGCACATTGTTCGTTGTGTTATATAACACCGGCAAGTTTTGAGTAAGTTTTCGATCGCCATCGTGTAAGCATCCTGGGTTCGTTGTTTCACGGCCCAGTGATATAGTACCGAGTTCGATAGCTGCAGTCGCTTAAGTGCGGCCAATATCCCGTATTCGGGAGATAGTGGGTTCGAGCCCCTGAGTCGGCAGCTCTGAAGATGTTTTTCCGTGGTTTCCCATTTTAACACAAGGCAAATGCTGGGGTTTGTACCTTAAATAAGGCCACCGCCGCTTCCTTCCCACTTCAAGCCCTTTCCGCTCCCATCGTCGCCGTAAGACATATTTGCGTCGGTGCAACGTAAAAGCAACTTGCAAGTATATAGTTTTGCTCGTATGATATAAGTGCAATTTTATATTATACTAGCAAGATACCCGTGCTTCGCTACGGCATTATACTGAAATTTATAATTGAATGCTTATCGTTTCATAAATAACCCGCCGCTATTCGCGATCTGACTCGTTTTCTGAAAGATTACGGCAACGTTCCTTCCATTTTTCAACCTTTTTTCCAGCAATCGATTTCGTTTCCCGGGCTAGGTCAAGGTATTCCACCCTGTCAGTCGGGTCCCTAAATCTTAGAGATGTTTTCCTATAAGCATTTCAAATGTGGATCAAATCCTTGAGGAGATCCGGCGTGGTGTCCTCTTGGGTGCCTTGGCGGTACTGAACCGGCGGCCGGACAGCAATCGTAGTAATTACCCGTCCAGGACCCGTTTCCAGCACGGTCCGCACATTTTGATGACGGTCCAGAACATTAATATTACTATTATTATTATTATTATTATTATTATTATTATTATTATTATTATTATTATTATTATTATGATTATTATTATTATTATTCTGGACCCCACAGCAAGATGCAAGACCTATACCTGGCGGTAAATTGCATCTGCTGCCATTGTCATAGATTACAGTATGACCAGCACCATTGTCGCCCGTAGGCAAGTGCGCAGGACTTCTGGCGATAGGAATGACATACTTCAGTGTATTATTGACCTTATTATAGAAGTGAACAACTGCACGGTCAATCTTATGCCTATCGTTTATTTCAAATGTGTTTAAATTGTTATTTATATGCCAGAAGAATCTACTGTAATCTAAGAAGGTTCTCCAAAGGAAAATTTGGTTCTTACTAGTTGCTTTACGTCGCACCGACACAGATAGGTCTTACGGCGACGATGGGACAGGGAAGGGCTAGGAGTGGGAAGGAAGCGGCCGTGGCCTTCATTAAGGTACAGCCCCAGCATTTGCCTGGTGCGAAAATGGGAAACCACGGAAAACCATTTTCAGGGCTGCCGACAGTGGGGTTCGAACCTACTATCTCTCGAATACTGGATACTGGCCGCAATTAAGCGACTGCAGCTATCGAGCTCGGTAATATGGTTCTTGAAAACGAACCCAGGAAAGATTAAAAATGATCGGTTTATGATCAGAATGAGTACATTGAAAATCCACAGGCTGTTTTCATTCATTCAACAGGGTCAGGAATGGAATGAATAAGCCCCCAGCTAGCGGTGAGGTTAGGAATTGTGCCGGCTGCCGAAGTCTGTCGCACTCCTCTGGGGCAATGATTAATGAATGACAAATGAAATGAAATGATTTTGGAGAGTGTTGCTGGAATGAATGATGACGGGGAAGACCGGAGTACCCGGAGAAATACCTGTCCCGCCTCCGCTTTGTCCAGCACAAATCTCACATGGAGTGACCGGGATTTGAACCACGAAACCCAGCGGTGAGTGGCCAGCGCGCTGCCGCCTGAGAGACGGAAGCTCCTTATAAGTACATTAGGAACAGTAAAATCAATTGGTCTCACCTCCGTTTTCACCTCACCGCGGATAAGTTGATTTACCCCCCCCCCCTCAAGAAAAGAGAAGGTGTGTTTCTTTATGTTTGAAGGAGATTCCAAATACCTATGTTCACGTGTGTTATCATCAGTTTTGAGATATAAGTATTCCCATAAAAATAATTCACGTTTTTCACTTACTTTCACACTCCCCCCTCCCCTAAGTGAATTTTCCGGCAAAAATATTTGTTTCTTTAATAGTAAAGGATCTTCTAAATACCGATTATCTTCAGTTTTTGAGATATGTGTCCTCATGAAACGAATTCAACTCCTTTTCACACCCGCCCCCAAAGATGATTCCCCCCCAAAACGGGTCGTTTTATTTTTAAAGATCTAAATACCAATTTTTACGTCTGTAACAACTTGAGTTTTTATTATATGTAAGTATCCACATACAATTAATTCAGTTATATTTTCAATTTTTCACCCCTCCCCCCTAACCCCCGACCCTTCAATGGATTTTCCGAGAATACCTGTTTCTTTGCTTTAACAGGAGATTCTAAATATCAATTCTTACATCTGCAAACTTTTGATGTTTTGAGATGTAGATACACTAATTTTTAAAATAACCCCGCCTTTCACTCCCCACTATTAGTATTTTCTAAAAACAAAAAAAATTACATGTTTCTTTATTTATAAAGGAGATCCCAAATGCCGATCTTCAGGTCTGTAACATCTTCAGTTTCTGAGATATAAGGATCAATATTAAAGGCATCAACAGTTTTTCACCCCTTTTCACCCCTCCTATTGGGATTTTCCGAAAACAAAAAATACGTGTTTCTTCATCTTGAAAGTAGATTCTAAGTACCAATTTTTACATCTGTAAAGGTTGATAGTTTTGAGATATAGATACACTCATTTTAAAAATTCACCGCCATTTCAACCCTCCACTATTTGGATTTTCCAAAAGCAAAAAGTACATGTTTCTTTATTTTTAAAGGAGGTCCCAAATACCTTTTTTCAGGTCTGTAAAAGCTTCAGTTTCTGAGATATAAGTAAAGGCATTCAACCCACTTCACTCCTTTTCACCCGTCCTATTGGGATTTTCCGAAAACAAAAAAATACGTGTTTCTTTATGTTGAAGGGATATTCTAAATACCAATTTCTACGTCTGTAAACTTTTACAGTTTCGAGATATAGATACACTCATTTTAAAAATTCACCCCCCCTTTTCACCCCCCAATATTTGGATTTTCCAAAAACAAAAAGTTATGTGTTCCTTTATTTTTATAGGAGGTTCCAAATTTAAATATTCATGATTGTAACATCTTCACTTTCTGAGATTTAAGTATCCCCATTAAAGGCATTCAAACCCTGTTTCACACCTCCTATTGGGATTTACCGAAAAAAATACATGTTTATTTATTTTTAAAGGAGATTCTAAATACCAATTTTTACATCTGTAAACTTTTAAAGTTTTAAGATGTAGACACAATCACTTTTTTAATTCAACCCCCTTTCCACCCGCCCCCACCCCATTATTTGGATTTTCCAAAAGCGAAAAAATACCTCTTTCTTTATTCTTAAAGTAGATCCCAAATACCAATTTTCAGGTCTGTAATATCTTCAGGTTCTGAAATATAAGTAGCCTCGTTAAAGGCATTCAAAAGTTTTTCACCCTTTTCCGCCCTTCCTATTGGGCTTTCCCGAAAACAAAAGAATACGTGTTTCTTTATTTTTAAAGGAGATTCTAAATACCAATTTTTACATCTATAAACTTTAAAAGTTTTGAGATATATATGCACTCATTTTTGAAATTCACCCCGTTTTCACCTCCCATTAATTGGATTTTTCAAAAACGAAAAAATACCCGTTTCTTTATTTTTAAATGAGATCCCTAACACCAATTTTCAGGTCTGTAATATCTTCAGTTTCTGAGATATAAATATCCTCATTAAAGGCATTCAACCCATTCTTCACCCCTTTTGACCCCTCCTACTGGGATTTTCCGAAAACAAAAAATAAGCCTTTCATTATTTTTAATGAAGATTCTAAATACCAATTTTTACATCTGTAAACTTTAAAAGTTTTGAGATATAGATGCACTCATTTTAAAAATTCATCCCCCTTTTCACCCTCCCATTAATTGGATTTTCCAAAAACAGAAAATACGTGTTTCTTTGTTTTTAAAAGAGATCAAAAGTACCAATTTTCAGCTCTGTAGTATCTTCATTTTCTGAGATGTAAGTACCCGTATTCAAATTAAAGTCATTCAACCCCTTTTCACCCTTTTTCACCCCTCCTATTGGAATTTTCTGAAAACAAAAAAATACGTAATTCCTTATTTTTACAGAAGATTCTAAATACCAATTTTTACATCTGTAAACTTTTAAAGTTTTGAGATATAGATACACACATTTTAAAATTTCACCCCCCTTTTCACCCCCTTAGCGAAGGAATATCCAAAAATCCTCTCTTAGCGAGCACCTACATCTCAATATGTATATATGCCCAAAATTTCATTTCCTTATGTCCAGTAGTTTTGGCTCGGCGATGATGAATCTGTCAGTCAGTCAGTCAGGACAAGTTATCTATATATATAAAACTAGCAAGATACCCGTGCTTCGCTACGGTATTATACTGAAATTTATAATTGAATGCTTATTGTTTTAGATATATAATCCGCCGAAATTCGCGATCTGACTCGTTTTCTGCGAGAATCCACCAAAATTCCCGATCTGACTGGTTTTCTATGATTTTACGGCACGTTTCCTCCCATTTTTAAATCTTCCTTTCCAGCAATCGATTTCGTACTTCCCGGGCTAGACTCAGGTATTCCTCCCGGTCAGTTGGGTTCGTAAATCTTTGCCATCTTTTCTTATAATACTTTTAATATGGATAAAATCCTTCAGGAGATCCGGCGTGGTGTCATATAGGGTGCCTTGGTGGCACTGAACCCGCGTCCGGACTGCATTCTTAGTCATTACCCGTCCAGGAGCCGTTTCCAGCGCGGTTCGCGCATTTGACGACGGTCCGGAATATTATTATTATTATTATTATTATTATTATTATTATTATTATTATTATTATTATTATGTGTTGCTGGAATGGCTGATGACAGGGAAAACCGGAGTATCCGGAGAAAAACCTGTCCCGCCTCCGTTTTGTCCAGCACGAATGCCACATGGAGTGACCGGGATTTGAACCACGGAACCCAGCTGTGAGAGGCCGGCGCGCTGCCGCCTGAGAAACGGAGGATCCTGATAAGTACATTAATAACAGTAAAATCAATTGGTCTCAACTCCTTCTACACCCCACCCCCACCGCCGTTAAGTTTAATTACCGCCAACCCCCCCCCCCACCAACAAATTTAAAAGAATGCTTGTTTCTTTATGTTTAAGGGAGATTCCAGACACCAATGTTCACGTCTATTACCTTCGGTTTTGAGATGTAAATATCCCCATAAAAATAATTCAATTTCTTTCACTTCCTTTCACACTCCTCCCCCCCCCCCCCCCCTAAGTGAATTTTCCCGCAAAAAGTACTTGTTTCTTTAATAGTAAAGGATCTTCTAAATACCAATTATCACGACTCTGACTTCTTCAGTTTTTGATTTATGTGTCCTCATGAAAGGAATTCAACTCCTTTACACTCCCGCCCTCCAAGATGGTTTCCCCACCAAAACGCGTTCTTCTTTGTTTTTAAAGGAGGTCCAAATACGAATTTTCACGTCTGTAACAACTTTAGTTTTTATTAGATGTATGTATTCTCATACAATTAAGTCAATTAATTTTTCAATTCTTTCACCCCCCCCCCCCGCTTCTTTGGATTTTCCGAGAATACGTGTTTCTTTACTTTTAAAGCAGATTGCAAATATCAAATTTCACGTCTGTAACATCTTCATTTTTGAGATATTAGTAGCCTAATTAAAAGAATTCATCACCATTTTCAGTCACTTTTACCCACCCACCCTCCAACCAAGTGGTATTTCCGAAAACTAAAAGTACACGTTTCTTTATGTTTAATAGAGATAAAAAAATACCATTTTTCTCTTCTGTAACATGCTAAGTTTTTTTAGATATACTGTAAAAATTCTCATTTTAAAATTTCACCCCTTTTGAGTTCCCTTTAAGTGGAGTTTCCAAAAACAAATCACCTATATTTTTTACATTTACAGGAGATTTACACCCACTCTTTACGTCTGTAACATTTTACGTTTCCAAGATATTCTGTAGATAGTCTTTCAAAAAATTCACCCCAATTTGTCACTCCTGTTTAACCGCCATTAATTGGCTTTTCCAAAAACTAAAACATACGTGTTTCTTTATTTTTAAAGGGGATCCCTTATGCAAATTATCAGTTCTGTAATATCTTTCGTTTATGAGATATGTGTATCCTCATTAAAGGCATTCAACCCATTTTCACCCTTTTACACCCCTCCTATTAGGATTTACGGGAAACAAAAAAATACGTGTTCCTTTATTTTTAGAGGAGATTCTAACTACCAATTTTTACATCTGTAAATTTTAAAGTTTTAAGATGTAGACACACTCATTTTAAAAAATTCACCCCCTCTTTTCACCCCCAATATTTGGATTTTTCAAAAACGAAAAAATGCGTGTTTCTTTACTTTTAAAGTAGATCCAAAATACCAATTTTCAGGTCTGTAATATCTTCAGGTTCTGAAATATAAGTAGCCTCATGAAAGGCATTCAACCAATTATTCACCCTTTTAAACCCTTCCTATTGGGATTTTCCGAAAACAAAAGAATACGTGTTTTTTATTTTTAAAGGAGATTCTAAACACCAATTTTCACATGTATAAACTTAAAAAGTTTTGAGATATAGATACACTCATTTTAAAAAATCACCCCCTTTTCAACCCTCCCCCCCCCCATTAATTATATTTTCCACAGACAAAAATACGTGTTTCTTTATTTTAAAAGGAGATCCCAAACACCAATTTTCAGGTCTGTAATATCTTCAGGTTGTGAAATATGAGTAGACTCATGAAATGAATTCGACCCCTTTTTCAACCTTTACCACCCTTCCTATTACGATTTTCCGAAAGCGAAATATACGTGTTTCTTTATTTTTAATGGAGATTCTAAATACCAATTTTTACATCTATAACTTTTAAAAGTTTTGAGATATAGATACAATCATTTTAAAATATTACCCCCTTTTCACCCCCCTTAATTGGGTTTTCCAGAAACAAAAAAATACGTGTTTCTTTATTTTTAAAGGAGATCCCAAACAATAATTTTCAGGTCTATAATATCTTCAGTTTCTGAGATATAAGTAGCCTCATTAAAGGCATTCAACCCCTTTTTCACCCGTTTTCACTCCTCCTATTGCGATTTTCCGAAAACAAAAAATTACGTGTTTCTTTATTTTTAATGAAGATTCTAAATACCAATTTTTACATCTACAAACTTTAAAAGTTTGGAGATATAGATTCACTCATTTTAAAAATTCACCCCCTTTTCACCCTCCCATTAATTGGATTTCCCCCAGACAAAAAAATACGTGTTTCTTTATTTTTAAAAGAGATCAAAAGTACCAATTTTCATGTCTGTAATATCTTCAGTTTCTGAGATATAAGTACCGGTATTCCGATTAAAGGCATTCAACCCCTTTTTCACCCTTTTGTGCCCCTCCTATTGGGATTGTCTCAAAACAAAAAAATACGTGTTTCGTTATTTTTAAAGAAGATTCTAAATACCAATTTTTACACCTGTAAACTTTTAAAGTTTTGAGATATAGATACACTCATTTTAAAATTTCACCCCCCTTTTCACCCCCTTAGCGACGGAATACCCAAAAATCCTCTCTTAGCGAGCACCTACATTTTAATATGAATATATCCCCAAAATTTCATTTCTTTATGTCCAGTAGTTTTGGCTCGGCGATGATGAATCAGTCAGTCAGTCAGTCAGTCAGTCAGTCAGGACAAGTTATTTTATATATATAGATAACGTGTCCTGACTGACTTACTGACTGACTGACTGATTCATCATCGCCGAGCCAAAACTACTGGACATAAAGAAATGAAATTTTGGGGATATATTCATATTAAGATGTAGGTGCTCGCTAAGAGAGGATTTTTGGATATTCCATCGCTAAAGGGGTGAAAAGGGGGTTGAAATTTTAAAAAGAGTGTTTCTATATCTCAAAACTTTAAAAGTTTACAGATGTAAAAATTGGTATTTAGAATCTTCTTTTCAAATAAGGATACACGTATATCTTTGTTTTCTGAAAACCCCAATAGGAGGGGTTGAAAAACGGTGAAAATGGGGAAAAATGGGTTGAATGCCTTTCAATCAGGATACCGGTACTTATATCTCAGAAACTGAAGATATTACAGACCTGAAAATTGGTACTTTTGATCTCTTTTAAAAATAAAGGAACACGTATTTTTTTGTTTTTGGAAAATCCAATTAATGGGAGGGTGAAAAGGGGATGAATTTTTAAAATGAGTGAATCTATATCTCCAAACTTTTCAAGTTTGCAGATGTAAAAACTGGTATTTAGAATCTTCATTAAAAATAAAGAAACACGTATTTCTTTTGTTTTCGGAAAATCGCAATAGGAGTGAAAAGGGGTGGAAAAAGGGTTGAATGCCTTTAATGAGGCTACTTATATCTCAGAAACTGAAAATATTACAGACCTGAAAATCGGTGTTTGGGATCTCCTTTAAAAATAAAGAAACACGTATTTTTTGTTTCTGGAAAATCCAATTAAGGGAGGGGGTGAAAAGGGGGTAATATTTTAAAATGAGTGTATCTATATCTCAGAACTTTTAAAGGTTATAGATGTAAAAATTGGTATTTAGAGTCTCCTTTAAGAATAAAGAAACACGTATTTTTTGTTTTCGGAAAATCCCAATAGGAAGGGTGTAAAAGGGTGAATAATGGGTTGAATGCCTTTAACGAGGCTACTTATATTTCAGAACCTGAAGATATTACAGACCTGAAAATTGGTATTTTGGATCTACTTTAAAAGTAAAGAAACACGTATTTTTTCGTTTCTGGAAAATCCAAATATTGGGGGTTGAAAAGGGGGGGGTGAATTTTTTAAAATGAGTGTGTACACATCTTAAAACATTAAAATTTACAGATGTAAAAATTGGTAGTTAGAATCTCCTCTAAAAATAAGGGAACACGTATTTTTTTGTTTCCTGTAAATCCCAATAGGAGGGGTGTAAAAGGGTGAAAAGTCGGTTGAATGCCTTTAATGAGGATGCATATATATCAGAAACGAAAGATATTACAGAACTGAAAATTTGTATATGGGATCTCCTTTACAAATAAAGAAACACGTATTTTTTAGTTTTTGGAAAATCCAATTATTGGCGGTTAAACACGAGTGACAAATTGGGGTGAATTTTTTGAAAGACTATATCTACGGAATATCTTGAAAACGTAAAATGTTACAGACGTAAAAAGTGGGTGTTTGGAATCTCCTGTAAATGTAAAGAAATATAGGTGATTTGTTTTTGGAAACTCCACTTAAGGGGAACTCAAAAGGGGTGAAATGGTAAAATGAGAATTTTTACAGTATATCTAAAAAAACTTAACATGTTACAGAAGTGAAAAATGGTATTTTTTATCTCTATTAAACATAACGAATCGGGTATTTTTAGTTTTCGGAAATACCACTTGGGTGGTAGGGGGTGGGTAAACGTGACCTAAAATGGTGTTGAATTCTTTTAATTAGGCTACTGATATCTCAAAAATGAAGATGTTACAGACGTGAAATTTGATATTTGCAATCTGCTTTAAAAGTAAAGAACGACGTATTCTCGGAAAATCCAATGAAAGGGGGCGGGGGGTGAAAAAATTAAAAATTTAATTGACTTAATTGTATGAGAATGCATACATCTAATAAAAACTAAAGTTGTTACAGACGTGAAAATTCGTATTTAGATCACCTTTAAAAACAAAGAAAAACGCGTTTTGGTGGGGAAACCATCTTGGAGGGCGGGAGTGTAAAGGAGTTGAATTCCTTTCATGGGGACACATAAATCAAAAACTGAAGAAGTTAGAGTCGTGATAATTGGTATTTATAAAATCTTTTACTATTAAAGAAACAAGTATTTTTTGCGGGAAAATTCACTTAGGGGGCGGGGGAAAGAGTAGTGTGAAATGAAGTGAAAAAAAGTAAATTATTTTTATGGGGATACTTATATCTCAAAACTGAAGGCAATAGACGTGAACATTGGTGTTTGGAATCTCCTTTAAACATAAAGAAACAAGCCTTCTTTTAATTTTTTTTTGGGGGGGGGAGGTGCGGGGGTGGCGGTAAATAAACTTAACGGCGGTGGGGTGTAGAAGGAGGTGAGACCAATTGATTTTACTGTTCTTAATGTACTTATAAGTATCCTCCGTTGCTCAGGCGGCAGCGCGCCGGCCTCTCACAGCTGGGTTCCGTGGTTCAAATCCCGGTCACTCCATGTGACATTCGTGCTTGACAAAACGGAGGCGGGACAGGTTTTTCTCCGGATACTCCGGTTTTCCCTGTCATCAGCCATTCCACCAACACATAATAGTAGTAATAATAATAATAATAATAATAATAATAATAATAATAATAATAATGTTCCGGACCGTCGTCAAATGTGCGGACCGCGCTGGTAACGGCTTCTGGACGGGTAATGACTAAGAATGCAGTCCGGCCGCGGGTTCAGTGCCGCCAAGGCACCCAATATGACACCACGCAGGATCTCCTGAAGGATTTTATCCATATTAAAAATGATTAAAGGAAAAGATTTACGGACCCAACTGGCCAGGAGGAATACCTGAGCCTAGCCCGGGAAGTACGAAATCGATTGCTGGAAAGGAAGATTGAAAGATGGGAGGAAACGTGCTGTAAAATAATAGAAAACGAGTCAGATCGGGAATTTTGTTGGATTCTCGCAGAAAACGAGTCAGATCGCGAATTTCGGCGGATTATATATCTAAAACAATAAGCATTCAATTATAAATTTCAGTATAATACCGTAGCGAAGCACGGGTATCTTGCTAGTCTATATATCGTCCCTGTTCTGCCAAAACGGCGAATGTTACAATGATCTTCCTATCCATTATTTCCCTTAAGACTGGTCACGCCTTCCAGCCACATATGGATATGCATTCCATCAGAACAATTTTCGTTGAGTTCATTTTCCTATGAGCGTGTGTAAAGGAAAATGAGCCTTAAATACAACACACTCTAGGAGTGGGTAAATGCCATGCAAACATACATTCCTTCAGTATGGTACAGTAAAGTTCATTTTCCTTTACACAAGCGCATAGGATACTGAACTCAATGAAAATTGTTCTTATGGACTGCATATGAATATATGGCTTAAAGGCGTGACCAATCTTAAGGGATATAATGCATAGGAAGAGAATTGTAACATTCGCCGTTTTGGCAGAACAGGGACGATATATAAAGCTAGCAAGATACCCGTGCTTCGCTACGGTATTATACTGAAATTTATAATTGAATGCTCATGGTTTTAGATATATAATCCGCCGAAATTCGCGATCTGACTCGTTTTCTGTGAGAATCCACCAAAATTCCTGATCTGACTCGTTTTCTATTCGATTACGGCACGTTTCCTCCCATTTTTCAATCTTCCTTTCCAGGAATCGATTTCGTACTTCCCGGGCTAGGCTCAGGTATTCCTCCCGGTCAGTTGGGTCCGTAAATTTTTGCCATCTTTTCCTATAATCATTTTAATATGTATAAAATCCTTCAGGAGATCCGGCGTGGTGTCATATTGGGTGCTTTGGCGGCACTGAACCCGCGGCCGGAGTGCATTCTTAGTCATTACCCGTCCAGGAGTCGTTTCCAGCGCGGTCCGCACATTTGACGACGGTCCGGAACATTATTATTATTATTATTATTATTATTACTATTATGTGTTTCTGGAATGGCTGATGACAGGGAAAACCGGAGTATCCGGAGAAAAACCTGTCCCGCCTCCGTTTTTTCAAGCACGAATATCACATGGAGTGACCGGGATTTGAACCACGGAACCCAGCTGTGAGAGGCCGGTGCGCTGCCGCCTGAGCAACGGAGGATACTTATAAATACATTAAGAACAGTAAAGTCAATAGGTCTCACCTCCTTCTACACTCCACCGCCGTTAAGTTTATTTACCGCCACCCCCCCCCCAAAAAAAAAATTAAAAGAAGGCTTGTTTCTTTATGTTTAAAGGAGATTCCAAACACCAATGTTCACGTCTATTGCCTTCAGTTTTGAGATATAAATATCCCCATAAAAATAATTTACTTTTTCACTTCATTTCACATTACCCCCCCCCCCCCAAGTGAATTTTCCCGCAAAAAATACTTGTTTCTTTAATAGTAAAAGATCTTCTAAATACCAATTATCACGACTCTAACTTCTTCAGTTTTTGATGTATGTGTCCTCATGAAAGGAATTCAACTCCTTTACACTCCCACCCTCCAAGATGGTTTCCCCACCAAACGCGTTTTTCTTTGTTTTTAAAGGTGATCTAAATACGAATTTTCACGTCTGTAACAACTTTAGTTTTTATTAGATGTATGCATTCTCATACAATTAAGTCAATTAAATTTTCAATTCTTTCACCCCCCCTTCATTGGATTTTCCGAGAATACGTCTTTCTTTACTTTTAAAGCAGATTGCAAATATCAAATTTCACGTCTGTAATATCTTCATTTTTGAGATATCAGTAGCCTAATTAAAAGAATTCAACACCATTTTCAGTCACTTTTACCCACCCCCCACCACACAAGTGGTATTTCCGAAAACTAAAAATACACGATTCGTTATGTTTAATAGAGGTAAAAAATACCATTTTTCACTTCTGTAACATGTTAAGTTTTTTTAGATATACTGTAAAAATTCTCATTTTAAAATTTCACCCCTTTTGAGTTCCCCTTAAGTGGAGTTTCCAAAAACAAATCACCTATGTTTCCTTACATTTACAGGAGATTCCAAACACCCACTTTTTACGTCTGTAACATTTTACGTTTAGAAGATATTCTGTACATATAGTCTTTCAAAAAATTCACCCCAATTTGTCACTCCTGTTTAACAGCCATTGATTGGATTTTCCAAAAATTAAAAAATACGTGTTTCTTTATTTTTAAAGGAGGTCCCATATACAAATTTTCAGTTCTGTAATATCCTTCGTTTCTGAAATATATGTATCCTCATTAAAGGCATTCAACCCATTTTTCACCCATTTACACCCCTCCTATTAGGATTTACAGGAAGCAAAAAATACGTGTTCCTTTATTTTTAGAGGAGATTCTAGCTACCATTTTTACATCTGTAAATTTTAAAGTTTTAAGATGTAGACACACTCATTTTAAAAATTTCACCCCCCATTTCACCCCCCAATATTTGGATTTTACAAAAACGAAAAAATACGTGTTTCTTTACTTTTAAAGTAGATACAAAATACCAATTTTCAGGTCTGTAATATCTTCAGGTTCTGAAATATAAGTAGCCTCATTAAAGCCATTCAACCCATTATTCACCCTTTTACACCCTTCCAATTTTGATTTTCCGAAAACAAAAGAATACGTGTTTCTTTATTTTTAAAGGAGATTCTAAATACCAATTTTTACATCCATACACTTTAAAAGTTTTGAGATATAGATACACTCATTTTAAAAAATCACCCCCCTTTTCACCCCCCATTAATTGGATTTTCCAAAAACAAAAAAATACGTGTTTCTTTATTTTTAAAAGAGATCAAAAGTACCAATTTTCAGGTCTGTAATATCTTCAGTTTCTGAGATATAAGTACCGGTGTCCTGATTAAAGGCATTCAACCCATTTTTCCCCATTTTCACCCTTTTTCACCCCTCCTATTGGGATTTTCTGAAAACAAAAAAATACGTGTTTCCTTATTTTTAAACAAGATTCTAAATACCAATTTTTACGTCTGTAAACTTTTAAAGTTTTGAGATATAGATACACTCATTTTAAAATTTCACCCCCCTTTTTACCCCCTTAGCGAAGGAATATCCAAAAATCCTCTCTTAGCGAGCACCTACATCTTAATATGAATATATCCCCAAAATTTCATTTCTTTATGTCCAGTAGTTTTGGCTCGGCGATGATGAATCAGTCAGTCAGTCAGTCAGTCAGTCAGTCAGTCAGTCAGTCAGTCAGTCAGGACAAGTTATCTATATATATAAAATAACTATATATATCTATATATATATATCTATATCTATATATCTATATATATAAAATAACTTGTCCTGACTGACTGACTGACTGACTGACTGACTGACTGACTGACTGACTGACTGATTCATCATCGCCGAGCCAAAACTACTGGACATAAAGAAATGAAATTTTGGGGATATATTCATATTAAGATGTAGGTGCTCGCTAAGAGAGGATTTTTGGATATTCCTTCGCTAAGGGGGTGAAAAGGGGGGTGAAATTTTAAAATGAGTGTATCTATATCTCAAAACTTTAAACGTTTACAGATGTAAAAATTGGTATTTAGAATCTTCATTAAAAATAAGGAAACACGTATTTTTTTGTTTTCAGAAAATCCCAATAGGAGGGGTGAAAAAGGGTGAAAATGGGGAAAAATGGGTTGAATGCCTTTAATCAGGATACCGGTACTTATATCTCAGAAACTGAAGATATTACAGCCCTGAAAATTGGTACTTTTGATCTCTTTTTAAAATAAAGAAACACGTATTTTTTTGTTTCTGGAAAATCCAATTAATTGGAGGGTGAAAAGGGGGTGAATTTTTAAAATGAATGAATCTATATCTCCAAACTTTTAAAGTTTGCAGATGTAAAAATTGGTATTTAGAATCTTCATTAAAAATAAAGAAACGCGTATTTTTTGTTTTCAGAAAATCCCAATAGGAGGGTTGAAAAAGGGTGAAAATGGGGAAAAATGGGTTGAATGCCTTTAATCAGGATACCGGTACTTATATCTCAGAAACTGAAGATATTACAGACCTGAAAATTGGTACTTTTGATCTCTTTTAAAAATAAAGAAACACGTATTTTTTTGTTTCTGGAAAATCCAATTAATGGGAGGGTGAAAAGGGGGTGAACTTTTAAAATGAGTGAATCTATATCTCCAAACTTTTAAAGTTTACAGATGTAAAAATTGGTATTTAGAATCTTCATTAAAAATAAAGAAACACGTATTTCTTTGTTTTCGGAAAATCGCAATAGGAATCGTGAAAAGGGGTGAAAAAGGGGTTGAATGCCTTTAATGAGGCTACTTATACCTCAGAACCTGAAGGTATTACAGACCTGAAAATTGGTGTTTGGGATCTCTTTTAAAAATAAAGAAACACGTGTTTTTTTGTTTTTTGGAAAATAGAATTAGTGGGGGGTGAAAAGGGGGTGATTTTTTAAAATGAGTGTATCTATATCTCAAAACTTTTAAAGTGTATGGATGTAAAAATTGGTATTTAGAATCTCCTTTAAAAATAAAGAAACACGTATTCTTTTGTTTTCGGAAAATCAAAATAGGAAGGGTGTAAAAGGGTGAATAATGGGTTGAATGGCTTTAATGAGGCTACTTATATTTCAGAACCTGAAGATATTACAGACCTGAAAATTGGTATTTTGTATTTACTTTAAAAGTAAAGAAACACGTATTTTCTCGTTTTTGTAAAATCCAAATATTGGGGGGTGAAATGGGGGGGTGAAATTTTTAAAATGAGTGTGTCTACATCTTAAAACTTTAAAATTTACAGATGTAAAAATGGTAGCTAGAATCTCCTCTAAAAATAAAGGAACACGTATTTTTTTGTTTCCTGTAAATCCTAATAGGAGGGGTGTAAAAGGGTGAAAAATGGGTTGAATGCCTTTAATGAGGATACATATATTTCAGAAACGAAAGATATTACAGAACTGAAAATTTGTATATGGGACCTCCTTTAAAAATAAAGAAACACGTATTTTTT
This sequence comes from Anabrus simplex, assembly GCF_040414725.1. Lineage (NCBI taxonomy): Eukaryota > Metazoa > Arthropoda > Insecta > Orthoptera > Tettigoniidae > Anabrus > Anabrus simplex. The sequence goes on from NC_090266.1 coordinate 569,913,793, forward strand.
AATTTTTGGAAAATCCAGTTAATGGCTGTTAAACAGGAGTGACAAATTGGGGTGAATTTTTTGAAAGACTATATGTACAGAATATCTTGGAAACGTAAAATGTTACAGACGTAAAAAGTGGGTGTTTGGAATCTCCTGTAAATGTAAGGAAACATAGGTGATTTGTTTTTGGAAACTCCACTTAAGGGGAACTCAAAAGGGGTGAAATTTTAAAATGAGAATTTTTACAGTATATCTAAAAAAACTTAACATGTTACAGAAGTGAAAAATGGTATTTTTTACCTCTATTAAACATTACGAATCGTGTATTTTTAGTTTTCGGAAATACCACTTGGGTGATGGGGGGTGGGTAAAAGTGACTGAAAATGGTGTTGAATTCTTTTAATTAGGCTACTGATATCTCAAAAATGAAGATATTACAGACGTGAAATTTGATATTTGCAATCTGCTTTAAAAGTAAAGAAAGACGTATTCTCGGAAAATCCAATGAAGTGGGGGTGAAAGAATTGAAAATTTAATTGACTTAATTGTATGAGAATGCATACATCTAATAAAAACTAAAGTTGTTACAGACGTGAAAATTCGTATTTCGATCTCCTTTAAAAACAAAAAACAAAAAAACGCCTTTTGGTGGGGAAAACCATCTTGGAGGGTGGGAGTGTAAAGGAGTTGAATTCCTTTCATGAGGACACATAAATCAAAAACTGAAAAAGTTAGAGTCGTGATAATTGGTATTTAGAAGATATTTTACTATTAAAGAAACAAGTATTTTTTGCGGGAAAATTCACTTAAGGGGGGGGGGAGTAGTGTGAAATGAAGTGAAGAAAGTAAATTATTTTTATGGGGATACTTATATCTCAAAACTGAAGGCAATAGACGTGAACATTGGTGTTTGGAATCACCTTTAAACATAAAGAAACAAGCCTTCTTGTAATTTTTTTTGTGGGGGGGGGGGTGAGGGTGGCGGTAAATAAACTTAACGGCGGTGGGGTGTAGAAGGAGGTGAGACCTATTGATTTTACTGTTCTTAATGTACTTATAAGTATCCTCCGTTGTTCAGGCGGCAGCGCGCCGGCCTCTCACAGCTGGGTTCCTTGGTTCAAATCCCGGTCACTCCATGTGACATTCGAGCTGGAAAAAACGGAGGCGTGACAGGTTTTTCTCCGGATACTCCGGTTTTCCCTGTCATCAGCCATTCCAGCAACACATAATAGTAATAATAATAATAATAATAATAATAATAATAATAATAATAATAATAATAATAATAATAATAATAATAATAATTTTCCGGACCGTCGTCAAATGTGCGGACCGCGCTGGAAACGTCTCCTGGACGGGTAATGACTAAGAATGCAGTCCGGCCGCGGGTTCAGTCCCGCCAAAGCACCCAATATGACACCAAGCCGGATCTTCTGAAGGATTTTATACATATTAAAATGATTATAGGAAAAGATGGCAAAGATTTACGGACCCAACTGACCGGGAGGAATACCTGAGCCTAGCCCGGGAAGTACGAAATCGATTCCTGGAAAGGAAGATTGAAAAATGGGAGGAAACGTGCAGTAATCTAATAGAAAACGAGTCAGATCGGGAATTTCGGTGGATTCTCGCAGAAAACGAGTCTGATCGCGAATTTCGGCGGATTATATATCTAAAACAATAAGCATTCAATTATAAATTTCAGTATAATACCGTAGCGAAGCACGGGTATCTTGCTAGTTTTATATATAGAGATTTTTTCTTGTGGTATTATTTGTAGATAGGCTTCTCCATGCAAATAGCTTCAATTATAATTCTACTTTATGTATAACTTGGTCCCCATTGTCGATGGGAGTGTAATACTTAAGGTTCGCAAATGTTTTTATATTGAGGATATTTTTCTGGGTTATTATTGGGAATATACTCGTATGAAATTAGGCACAACTCATCTCGTTATTTGAATTTCACTTCGGAAGGTCAAGTACTCTAAATAATGGTCCAAATGAACAAATGTAAAATGTATGTAAAATTTGGCTTGTAATTGCTACCTATTTTTCCGCATGGTCATTAAATGGGCCACCGGGCGAGCTGGCCGTGCGATTGGGAGCGCGTGGCTGTGAGCTTGCATCCGGGAGATTGTGGGTTCGAATCCCACCGTCGGCAGCCCTGAAGATGGTTTTCCGCGGTTTCCCATTTCAACACCAGGCAAATATTGGGGCTGTACCTTAATTAAGGCCACAGCCGCTTCCTGGCAACTCCTAGGCCTTTCCAGACCCATTGTCGCCGTAAGACCTATCTCTGTCGGTGTGACGTAAAGCCACTAACAAAGAAAAAAAAAGGATGGGCCAACACCATATTGAATTCCAGCAATACCGATGGAGGGCGCCACGAACTTCATCCACGTGTCCGAATACTTCTGAACATATGGTGTATATAATAATAATAATAATAATAATAATAATAATAATAATAATAATAATAATAATAATAATAATAATAATAATAATAATAATCATGATCATCATCATCGAATGGCCTAAAAACATGTGCAGCAGTTGTATTTCAAAATATTCTTCCGACTGCCTGGAGGTATATCTCGAAGTTTTATTTTTCACTACCAGGTGGCACACGATCATAGTTATAGACCGGCGACACACAGCTGAGAAAGTAAACAAAGGAACCATATCCTTGAACCTTACTTCTTCGCCACGCCACTTAAGTGTAATCTAAGATAACCTGGCCTGCCCTTGTTGATTAGACGTTCCCCTAAAAAAAATACAGTTTTCAGAGACAGCTATATGCCAAAGTATTCTCCCACAGACGTCCTTCATGTGCCGGTTAATTTATACTCATCTTGAACATCACGTTACCCTAAACTGTGCTGAGATCGAACTTGCTCACTAGAGCTCAGTATGCCACCGCAGTAAGCGCCTGAGTTTCTCAGCTAAACACTCTTGAAATTTGACGAAAGAACTGTTGGGGAGTATCTTATCTACATTAACTTATTAAGAAATCTAATTTAAGACATTGCATTAAATTAACAGAATCAGGAAAAGGCAATTCGATGAACAATTCGAAATAAATATCACGATTTGGCGACTGCAGCTTAAATGCTGAACAAAACGGAGCTGGACACTAATACTATGCGGGGATTCTGGAGGAAGAGTGTGGGAATACTCAAAGTGAGTGCAGATCTACACGCAGCGGTAACGTCTAAGATAACACCAAGGAAATGAATAAGATAGCTCGCAGCAGTCAGTCAATTTGAGGATGACCATGATGAATTCTAAGAAGTTATTCCCATTTTGCTATAAGATGAGGGAACTAATTTCAGTACTTTCAAGGGGCTTCCTACGAACCGATATTGACTGAAAAGTCCTAAAATTGTCGGGCTAACAACACATATATAATGTAGGATTGAAACATTTTAATATCTGTATAAGTGGATCTTTTATAGCATTTGCTTCGCTAGAACTACACGTAAGCCATCTACCACGCTCTTGTGTACAAGACACGCTTTTTTGTAGATGAAAGTGAACTAAAGAGAAACTCGTAAAATCAATTAGCAGCAATTTTCTCTCTGTGTAAAAGAAAGAATTCATCGTTCTCTTTGAGGAGGACAAATTCTCTGGTTCATCTCAGCAAATTCTCACTTCATCAAATTGCGCTGATGAGAAGAACATTTCACTTCTCCTAAAGCTATGGATCTCATTAACTGTTCCGTTATTCTGGTAATATTATGTGCAAGCCAATTTACGTCAGGACTACCTTTCTCCAGAGCAAGGCAGTATGATACAGATGACATCGGTTTATTTCAGAGTACCGCTTTCTGCTCCTTCAATATTCGTACAGAGGATGGAATAAAGAAGGTATTATGCCAGTCGCCTAACATCACTTACCCGATTAATGGTGAACAGTACCACTGTCAGCAAGTAAGCACCGAAATACCTGTGGTACGAGCAGAAGGAATTGTGTCAACGAACGTGCCTTCGGCCTGTCTGCTGGTGAAGACTGATTTCAACAAAGCATCCTCCATCAACGCCCGAAGTGTATCGTCAGATTAGTGGATTATGTCCGACTCGTTGGCTGAACGGTCAGCGTACTGGCCTTCGGTTCAGAGGGTCCCGGGTTCGATTCCCGGCCGGGTCGGGGATTTTAACCTTAATTGGTTAATTCCCATGGCACGGGGGCTGGGTGTATGTGTTGTCTTCATCATCATTTCATCCTCATCACGACGCGCAGGTCACCTACGGGTGTCAAGTAGAAAGACCTGCACCTGGCGAGCCGAACCCGTCCTGGGATTTCCCGGCACTAAAAGCCATACGACATTTCAGTGGATTATGTACAAATATTTTAGTAGTACGATAACCCAGTTATTCGCCCATTTGAGTTAACTGCCGTTTATGTAAAGGAAAGAGTACATTCACTCTATGATATAACCAGGCATGGCTGCCTTATTATACCTCTTTTCATCGTATACAACATTCAAATTCAGACGAAGCTTGATTTTCCATGTATTTGTTTACTTATTTATATATTTATTTATTTATTTATTTATTTATTTATTTATTTATTTATTTATTTATTTAGTTGTGTTCCTATATATATATTAATTTATTTATTTATTTAAAATGTATTGATTTAGCGTTTGTTTAACTTATTCCGTAATACATATATGCCGGCATTTAGTGGTTGTGTATGACTTCAACTCTAAATACTGAAACAGTGTAAATGTCTTCATGTATTAAAACAATAATATTCGTATTGTAATTTTCAATTGAAATTAATCATCCGAAGTCCCCTCCATTTGTGAAATTTCCTTCCTATGTTGTCATGATTATAAAAATAGAATTAAGGATCTCGAATACAAGTGAAGTATTGTGACTTTATTTCGATTACTAATAATCTTGCTATCATGAGCAAAAGCTACAAGACTAGCTAAAACCCCAAACCCTATGGCACTACAGCCCTCGATGGGCTTGGCCTACCGCTGCTCAGCGGAAGGCCTGCAGATTACGAGATGTCGTGTGGTCAGCACAACGAATACTTTCGGCCGTTATTCTTGGCTTCCTAGACCGGGGCCGCTATCCCACCGCCAGATAGCTCCTCATTTCTAATCGCGTAGGCTGAGTGGACCTCAAACCAGCTCACAGGTCCAGGTAAAAATCTCTGACCTGGCCCGAAATCGAACCCAGGCCTCCGGGTGTGAGGCAGGCACGCTATCCCTACACCACGGGGCCGGCTCACAAGAATACCTACCGCTACATATTTCACTTAATGACAGCCTACACTTCCTGGAAAGCACTACGAAGGAAGTGAATATGATCCTCATTTCCTTGGCATTCCGAATAGGTACCGGGAAGGAATCAAGTGTTTTAGCATCTATTTAATTCGGAGTGCTCGTGAGATGACACTGAATAATTCTACAATACACTCTCGTAAACATCTGTTGGTATAGAGAATGGGATAGGAGATTAATTTGAGGTCAATTGTGAACGTAAAATTTTAAGCCATATCAAAAATTAATCTACAAAGTATTAAACTGCTTTACGACTGGCAAGAAAATTCAGTATATTACTCAATAAATGAATATACTAACTGGAATACAGCATGTCGATCTAAAATTGCTAGCATAGGCAACATACCCGACTTACCCATCAACGAGGATTGAATATATCACTGGCTAAGAAAGATAGTGACGTACATTAATAATTGCAGACTTTGAGCGACGTACATCAATAATTGCCGACTTTGAGTGACGTATATAAATAATTGCGGACATTGTTTGACGTAAATCAATAAATGCCGTTTTTGAGTGACATAAATCAATTAAAGCTTACTTTGAGTGACGTAAATCAATAATTGCCGATTTTGGGTGATGTTAATAAATAGTTGCTGATTTTGAGTTAAGTCGATGCAATTTCTCACAACATTGTCCTCTTTAAGGTGTACAAGCGGCGGAAATTTCGCCGCTACGGAGCGCTCAACGACAGAAAGGAATGGCGCATGACTTTTAGTGCAGGGAGTGTCCGAGGATAATTTCGGCTCGCCAGGTGCAGGTCTTTTGATATGACGCCCATAGGCGACCCGCCCGTCGTGATGAGGATAAAATGATTATGACGACGACACATATACCTAGCCCCCGTTCCAGCGAAATTAACCAATGATGGTTAAAATTCCCGACTCTGCCGGAAATCGTCCCCGGGACCTCGGTGACCAACGGCCAGCACGCTAACAATTTAGCCATGGAGCCGCAGAGTGGATTTGGAAATATATCTCTATTCAGATAACTGTAAGGGACAGGGGAAGAATAAGTTACAGCTGCTGCATCATTGTATGTGGTAGGCTATTGCAAAGTGAAAAGCAATACTCTGAAGTCCTTTGAAACTGGACACAGTCAAAATGAGTAACTTCTGCCGTCCCATTATAGAAAGAAATGGTAAAAGAGCCTTGAAATCTGGACCCATCTACGGACAAGCCCACTATACGGCTATAATCAGTATAATCAGTAGTGCACAGGAAGTGGAATTGCGTTGAGGGTAAACGAAATGGATCACACTGATCTCGTTGATGTGGTGAAAATGACGTTTGATTTGACCAACTCTCACTTCACTGTAAACACTGATGGAGAGAGAATGTGGCATCGAGTGCGAGAATGGGCTATGCTAGAGTCAGATCGAACTGAGATATTTTGATGTTTTTTGTTTGTCCTAATAAATAGTAAAATGTACCTGTTAACATATGTTTTTTTATATTTCCAAATTTTAGGGAAAATTATTTATAGAAGTAATTCCATCATATAACCACCCATTTAGGCCCTTTTCATCTGCAAACAAAAAATATCCTTCCATTACAATAGATTGCTCTCTCTGGTAATGTTAGCTCGTTTTCTTTTATCACAAAATTTTCTTTCCTGCAAGTATTTATTATGAAATCACATGGACAAAAAAGCATCATTCCATCTTTCCACTTTTCAGTCAACCTATCTCAGTTCTTACTCACAACTCACCTTCATTACCTGATTAGTATAGATCTCTTGTTCCTTCACAGAAGTTATTTAGTTTTTCAATTAAAGGGAATAATGAAATGAAATTGCGTATGGCTTTTAGTGCCGGGAGTGTCCGAGGACAAGTTCGGCTCGACAGGTGCAGGTCTTTCTATTTGACGCCCGTAGGCGACCTGTGCGTCGTGATGAGGATGAAGTGATTATGAAGACGACACGTACACCCAGCCCTAGTGCCAGAAAAATTAACCAATGACGATTAAAATTCCCGACCCGGCCTGGAATCGAACCCGGGACCCCTGTGACCAAAGGCCAGCACGCTAACCATTTAGCCATGGAGCCGGACATGGGAATAATGAATTAATGCCATGGTAAACAACATATTGCCGGGCTGAGTGGCTCAGATGGATGAGGCACTGGCCTTCTGACCCCCAACTTGGTAGGTTCGATCCTGGCTCAGTCCGGTTGTGTTTGAAGGTGCTCATATACGTCTGCCTCGTGTTAGTAGATTTACTGGCACGTAAAAGGACTGTTGTTCTAAATTCCGGCCACTCGGCGTCTCGGAAAAACCGTAAAAGTTGTTAGTGGGACGTAAAGCAAATAACATTATTAGTTTTTAACAAAATTTTCCTGTACGTCCAGTTATCGGGGTTTTCTTCCTTATACTCAGCTGTATTTCAGTCATCTGGCTGGAGTATGCATAGTGATTCTTCAGTAAGTTGTTATTGTTTGAGTCTTCAGTCCATAGATTGGATTGATGCAATTCACCAGCATGCCGCCCTATCCTGTGCTAAACTCTTCAAAGTAACTGCTGCATCCTAGATCTGCTCTAATCTGCCTGTCATATTCATACCTTGTTGTACCCCTACCGTACTTACCACGTACACTTCCCTCAAAACCCATCTGCAAACGTTCTGGGTGTCTTAACCCTCTACTGCCCAATGTGACTTTGAAGTCACACATCATTCTGTACACATTTTCTACTTTTAGAATGCAATTGAGCCACTACTTCCCAGTGTAACTTTCAAGTTACAGTATGGCTGTGTGATTTTCAACTGTTTATAGTTTAATAGTTATATGCATAAGCCAACAGGAAGCGCCAAATGTATGGTTGGGAGCATTTCCCAGGCACATGGCGGATAGCTAGTTTTACAATTGTGTTTTGTGTTATTACTAACAAATTATATGCATAAAAAATATAGAAACCAAAGGTAAGCATCTTGAATATTTTATGAGACTGTTATTTTGTAAATTAGTCAATTTTCACATATCAGAACATTACTGCCCAGTGTGACCTGGAAGTCACAAACCTAATTTTTGAAAATCAAAAATGAAAATTCAATAACAACTGCATTTATGTGTAGTTTACAACATATTTACTTAGTATATGGCAGAGAAACATTTTTTAAACACAACAAAATAATTTGGGCAGTAGAGGGTTAAGATGTGTTCTCTCATTCTATAATTTCTTCTCGTCAAATTTACCAAGTCTATATCCTCTCACCAATTCGATTCAGTACCTTTTTATTCGTGATTTGATCGATCAATATCACTTTCAACAATTTCTGTAACACCACATTTAGGAAGCTTCTATTCTCCTTCTTTCTGAGTTAGTTATTATCCATGTTTCATTTCAGTACCATGCTATGATCCAAACGGAAGTCTCCAAAAACATATACTGAATGCAATTCGTACATCAAAGTTTGAAATGAGCACATTTCTTTTCTTAAGAAAGGACTTCTTTGCTTGTGGTAGTCTGCATTTTATGTCCTCCTTACTTCTGCCATCGTTAGTTATTTTACTACCCAAGTAATAATATTATTCTAATTCCCTTAAGACTTCATATCCTAATCTAATATTACCCGCATCACGTTACTTCGTTCAATTGCACACCATTACTTGTGTTTTGGATTAATTTATTTTCATCCTGTGCATCTTAAGCAAAACTCATTCCATACCATTGAGCAATTTCTCCAGATCATCTGCAGTCTCAGATAAAATAACTATATCATCAGCAAATCTCAGGGTTTTGATTCCCTCTCCTTGGATTGCGATTCCATTTCCAGACTCTCCTTTGATTTCCCTTCTGCCATTTCTATATAAACACCGAAAAGTAGGGGAGACAAACTGCAAACTTGCCTCATTCCTTTCTAGATGCTGCCTCTTTTTCAAAGCCCTCGATTCTTATCTCTGCAGACTGTTTTTTATACAGATTGTAGATAATTCTCCGTTCTCGGTATCAGATGACGATCACTTTCAGAATCTCAAATAGCTTCGTCCAATCAACATTATCAAATGCCTTTTCAAGATCTACGACCGCCATGTATGTGCGCTTGCCCTTCTTAATTCGATCCTCAAATAGCAGACGTAAAGTCTTCATTGCTTCAACTGTTCCTACGATTCTTCAGAAGCCAAATTGATCTTCTCCCACTCAGTTTCAACTTGTCTTTCCATTCTTCTGTAAATAATACATGTTAAAATTTTGAGGGCGTGAAATACTAAACTAATGGTACGGTATTTTTCACACTTATCAGCACCGGCTTTCTTGATAATGGGTATAATAATATTTTTCCGAAAATCGGAGGGCAATTTTCCTCTCATATACGTCTTACACACTAATTGGAATAAACTCGCCATGCTGGTTTCTCTTATGGTAGTCAATAATTCACAGCGAATGTAGTCAATTCGAGGTGCCTTGTTCCTATTTAGGTATCACGAAGCTCCTCAAATTTTTACCTCAAAATTGGGTCCGCCATTTCATCAACATCAGAAGCCTCTTCTCGTTCCAGAAAAATTTCATATTCGTCTTTAATTCATACAACTCTTGTATATGTTCCTGCAATTTCCCTGCGTTATCTTCTTTCTCTAGAAGTGGTTTTCCATCAGAGCTTGTAATATCCATACACCTAGTTTTCCTTTCTCTAAAGGTTTCCTTGATTTTCTGTATGCAGCGTATATCTTCCCTAGGACCATACAACCTTCAACATCCATGCACTTCTCCTTCAGCCATTCTGCCTTTTCTGTCCTGCTCCTCATGTCCACTTCAGTCTTTAATCACCTGCAATCGCATTTGCCCTCTTCGTGGTTTGAATTCTTGTACTTTTGTCGTTCATCAATCAGGTGTAGTATCTCCTACTTCTAACCCTTTCTTTCCACAACTGCTTATTGCTTACTAAAATATTATATTAACTTTATTAATTTTTCTTCCTGCAGGACGGGAGTTTTTCACAGAATGTGTTAAAGGTACCTGCCTTCACTTCAAATTATCATTAATTCTGTAAGTACAATACTGTTGTATTCTTGCCTATTTACACGTTCAAAGAAAAACATTTTGTGCATTATAGTCACCAGTTTTATTTGAACACAGAGAATATATATATCATCCTTTCAGTTTATATAAGTTTGTGTTAATTACACCAGCTCACGTTAGGTGTCAATGATTACACGCAGCCCTTACATCCAACACGTTTCTGATGTGCAGCAACCACCTTGTTTGTTTCTATACATTTGAGAGATTATTTTATTTCTCCCTCTTCCTTTTTCACAACTGCTTTTTGTTCCATCTCCTCCACCGTCCGTCCTGTTGTACACAACTAACCCATGTCTGAGAAAAGGCGCTGTTATGGGCCAGCTTGCGTAGCGGAAAGGCAGCGTAAATCATACCAATATATGTTTGGCATGGCTCACTGTCTCGCTCTATAAACGTAAGATGAGGAATTTGCACAAAGTAAGTTCACTACAAAAGGAGTAACGAAGCCTACGGATGTGTTCGTTATAATGCACATAGAAAGATGAATATATGCCCCAAACTAGGGTACCAAAAACTGAAATTTGTCAATTTCTAGGCATAGTCCACTCACTCACTGCTCCAACTTCAATTCAGTAGCTTCGTAATGATGAAAGTCACCAAGGACCATCTGGACCACTACTTCTACAAAGGCTCTGAAATTGATGATGAATTGAAATCGGTAATTATCCACCGAAAGAAAAAATGCAACTAATATTCAAAGTTATGGATTAATTATAGCTTATCTGGGACCTTTGTCGCTCCCGAAGAAGAAATTTGACAACTTAAAGAGCCTCATTCGCATCAGATCCATACCGTCTCTCCAGGCTTCTTTCCTTGCAAGCTTAGAATGCCAATAGAAGTAAAAAATCTGATTCATGAGTGTGGACAGACAGACAGTAATTGCATTACCATTATAATTATAATTTCAATATTTCGTTTGTTTTGATTTGGCTCCTTGTATTTGTTTTACTCCCTGTATGATAATTGCCTTCGGATTTTATTCAGTGGGAAAGCTATAGTAACCTATAATGAAAAGATTGTCTTTACCAGCTGTAACAAATACAGTATCAGTATTTGTTTCTCATTCATTGGTTGTATAATCCTGTCAATATTTGTGGCCTTTTCTGTGGAGTAAACATTTCTTCAAGAAGAAGTAACCTTCATTACGTCATTATCGCATCCATATCTTCTTTTAATTTGATACCACTAAATTCATTAGCGACGTAAGTGGGATTCTTTTTATTAAAATGTAAAAGATCATATTACTATGTTAACTTCAAGAGTACTGTCCTTAAATATAAATTGAATTCTGAAAAATATTGAACGGTGACGGCGGAATAACCGACTGAAGTTGTACCGAAATCCATGGGTCGGAATGAGAATGCTGATTTGCACCGCACAGGTCAGCCATCCATTTTTCAAGATCAGGCTGACATCGTGGATGGTGTCGTTTCCGTAGACCATAGATGGACAGTCCAGGAATTATCCATAGAAGTATTTCTCAGTCATCAAACGTTGTGGCACATTCTGACGAAATGTCTTAAAATGATAATAATTGCATCCCGTTGGAGTCCACATCACCTCAACAACGTACAGAAACAGCACCAGTATGCACTGTCTAGCAACCACCTGGAGAATTACCGCAACGATCGAGACGCATTTCTACAGCGTATTGTTGCCATTGATGAGACGTTGGCACGTGCCGCAATCGTAGATAAAAATAATTGATATATATACAGGATTTATTGAACCTTACAGGCTTTCGCCCAATACGGTCTTCAAATCCATAATAGCCTAAGGAAGTAGAGAATTTATAAACTCCTCTGCTTAAGAACAATGACAAAATAATAATTCGATTAATATTTGAAAACAAATGGCCCACGGTCAACTCAATTCCGGAGAGCCATTAGTATTGAACAATCTATGAAATGTATAGTGGACCCTCCACGCAGTGATCACAGCCCGGTGGAGCCTGTTGTCGCGAGGCTACTCACGATAATGATAAGAATTTGTAGTAAACTGTAATAGAGGTAATGGGCCCACCCAGCAATGATCACCGCGCGTAGGAACCTGGTGATTACCAGATATACGGTGATTTCCAGGAGTCGCGAGGCTACTCACGAGACAATAAGGATTTTAAACTAATAACAATAATGAAAATAGCTCCTACCATTAGTGCTAACTGCTGAATAGATTCTGATGCTAACCAGAAGACTAAGAAATGTTAAGCTAAGCGTTGTTAAGCTAAACTAAGGCGAACGGCTACTGCAAGAACCTGGCATTGCCCCACATTTCCCTCGCCTGAGTTGGCTAGTCTGGTATTAAGATACCACTCCCAGCGAACTCAGACATCATCACACTTTCCGCTGAGTGCACTGACAGTCCTGCTCCCTCAGGACCATCCTTCTTACCATTTAAATTCCTTTCCACTTGTGTGCTTACATACTCATTTCTTCTTCACCACCACGTGCTGATCTCACTTTCCTTTCACATACTTTCTTCACGGTACTTAAGAATAAATCCAGATTTTCCTGATTGTTCCATTCTTTGGATATCCACGCAAAATTTTTTAGTTTATCACCAATTCTACACATTTCTTATTGTTTATCATTTAGGAAATTTTTCTTTAGCTTCTCTCTCTCTACACACTCTCGTACTAAGTGTAGGTCATCCTACCTCTTCACATATAAAATGGACACTGTATTTTTCTTCCTCCTGGTCCATCCCTTGTTCTTATGTAACCCCAGGAGACACCAAGTTAAACCCCTTCTCCACTTCCTATCTCCAAATCTTCTGTTAATATTGGAGACCTGGACTACCTCTTAAAATTAACTCAGATAAACTCTTTTCCTACATTCTCCCAACCATCCTTGCCTTTGTAAATAATTGTGATAGGAAGGAAGATCTTAAAAATAGGACTATTGGGCAGGACCATTTGGCTGATAAAACAGGCATTGGGAGCTTTTACAAAGTAGTAACAATCGGAGGAGAACGGCGAATCAAAATGTGTACAGACTCTGGCATGAGTTTAAAGCAATTGTTAAGGAACGTGAAAACAGGATTGTACTTTTCAATGTGATAACGAACGCTAAATATCCACTATATTATAAAAGAGAAGTAAAGAGACTAAGAAGGAGGTGCAAGCTGGAAGGAAATATAGTTAGGAATGGCTGTGGAAGTAAGGAGGAATTGAAGGAACTAAATAGGAAATTGAATCTAGAAAAGAAGTCAGCTAAGGATAACATGATGGCAAGCATAACTGATATTCATACAAATTTTAGTGAAAATGGAACTGTATGTATAGGTACTGCACCCTTTAATCGGTAGAGCTGCGGATAATTTTCTTCTTTCTTGCCTCGGCTGCTGTAAAAAATATACCTACCGCATTGTTGAGATTCCCTCTCATTGGTGATCAGTCCTTTGTCGTCCACAGGGTGCTGCTGAGGGATTGCCTAGCTAAAGGTTACCATATGACTACTGAATAAATAATTGTTATGACTCAGACCGATTTTTGTAAAATAAAATAATTCTTTATTAATAAATTAAGTGAAATCATTATCATGGATTAGGAAGTGAACCAAATTTATAGTATTCAAATTATATAAGTGCAAACTCAAGCTTTATAAACACAATTAATTTAAAACCAAATAAAAAATTTATTAATTTATTAAATAATTAGTTGATAAAAGTTTAGGATATAAACTATCCATTTAAATCAAACATTATTTGTGACCATATTTCATCGTCAAATATTTAAATAAGTCGTGGCAATATTCTCGATCACAAATGATCTACAGCTTCAATAGCTTGGCTCAATAAAATCAGTTAAGTTTGAGCTTGATATTAAAAAATCACAATTGTTGAAAATAAAAATTTATGACGCTATTACAAATTACTACCACCTCTGATACCCTTAGAACATTCCAATCACTCTCTAGGAGTATATTCTCCGTAATTAATGCAACTTATTTAGCATTTGAACTCTCATTTTATAATAATGAGGATAAATACACCATTTAAATTAAACCACTGTGTAATGTGACATCTTTCGACTCAATAAGTCTTGCAAGTATTTTATTGAAAATATGGACATTACTGAACTTTCCGTTAAGCATAGCTCTAAGTTTTGATCTCACCCTGGATTATGTAAACTTTCATATAAATATTATATTGAAAATTGGAAAGATTTATTTCACAAATTTTTTGACTACATTTATCATCAGTATCATCACATTTTATTAGTAAAATTATAATTCTGTGTTCAATTTATTCGTTCAGTAATTCCGAGAAAATTTCTTGTTGCTTGTTATGTGAGGAGAAATTTCGAATCTAACACTTCGTGTACTAATTGTTACGCGCACTACCATTTCTAATACTTTATAAATGAACATTATAATTAACACTCAAAATTAGATAGGAATTAATGAGAAACACACTATATTCCATTATAGTCACAGAGGGGTTACTTATGCAAATTATTTATAATTCAAATAAAAACGACCATCATGGTTAACTGGTAATTTGAGTACAAATTCGTGTTCTATTTACACTATTTTATTCACTCACGCACTGTTGTTCATAAATCAAACATAATAGATTTCAGATTGCATCATTACGCATAAGAAAATTATTATCCTGCTCAGAGTCCATTAACTTCAAATCTCTGAGTAAGGATGGTATGTCACCATGGCCATATCAACACCTCATGGCTTTTCTGACTCCATTTCTCTAATATATCGAGGAATATTACAAAATAAATTTATCCAAAATTAACTGGCAATAAACCAAAAGAAACGTGATAACAAACTGAATCACATCAAATAACATCTCATGAATACTTATTGTGACACAACCTTCGCATATCAATTGGGATCACAGACTATCTTTTTAAGTCATTTACATCGATCAATTTACTTGGTTTTGCATATCATTATCTCGCTTAAGATGGTATGTCATGTTGCCTCAGCATCTGCTCATTGGGATAATCACCATTATTAATGCACCTTAATTGCAAGAAACACACGGGCTTGTCCTCCCGCTCAGTTTCATTATACCCTCGGCTCGTCATGGCCGGCATTTATTTTCACATTTACAATATCAGCTTTGCATAGCATGAATATTATTTCACTTTATTAGCACCTACGGCTTAATTATTTCCATCGCAGCTCGGCGGCTGGTAACACATAGTCAACTTCTCATTTACCTTGAGACATTCGTCCTCAGTGCATAATCAATTATCACATAATATCATCCTCTATCATCGTTTGAGCCTTATGACAAAACATCTTTTCCTTGGGTTAAATCTTCCCAGTTACTGAAATTATTCAACTACAATCTCCCAATTGAGTGCTTTATATCGTATCGCAATAATATTAATCAAATCCATTCAAATCCACTATGACCAATTAACAAATGATTATTCTTCAGCTGTTCATAATCTTGTTATTCAGGTGAAGTATGTATCAAATATATGGAAATTATACAAATAACCATGAATAAAAGAAAATTTGATATCAATCAAAATAATTTTATATCATTTAATTATCAAATCGTAAGTTCATAATGTGCAATCATCAAAAAAATATATTGACGGTTCCTAATGTCGTTTAAATGTAGGCCTATGCATTTAAACAAATTAGTCCAATTGACAATAATAATAAAAGGAATATTAATAATAATAAGAAGAATAAGAAAACAAATAAAATTGATACCATCATGCGTGAATAAATTGTCATTATCAAATCTCCTCTGTGCCATACCCTAAAATATAATTACAATAACTACATATCTACTTGATAGCTCGCGTAACTGAATAATTAGAATAGTATACTCCATGTTAGATTTTTATATGAATCATTTTACTCACATTTTTGCAATGAAGTTTCGCCCTTGCCAGGGCATCCGCCGATGTGGAATTAGAACATGATTACAAAGAAAATATGCATCTTCATAATACCGACGTATCCATCCATGATATTGGTTGCACAATTCACACGCATTATATATATTCTTGATGCCTTAATTCTAACACTTTAACATTTAAAAACACACAATAATATGGAGAAAATTATATACACTTTTTATTTCTCACTTCTCCTCTGCGTAACCCGCGTTTGAAGGTCTCTAGTGTTGTTTACTATGTGTGCTGGACTCCCTATTGTGTGAAAGTATCTTCCCCGCATACCTGCATTGCTGTCCTCGAGCTGATTTAATCCTATTTACCAGTTCCTTGGCCTCTGTAGTAATGTTAATGACTTATTTGTAGTAGAACGGCTCACTCATTCTCTTTCCCTTTACTTGTCTGTTATGAATTAGTGAAACCAAAAGTGTTTCCGAGCCAGCTGGAGTACCGCCCGCCTTTCATGGAAAGAAGTTTTCTCCGTCTCCCATGTAACAGTCAAATATAACCAGTTAAGACGCACTGAAAATATCATCTGTGACCAACTTGTCATAACAAAATTTGGTATAAAGTTCTAGATGTATTAACATATCTGACGTGTGCGATAGTGTTGCTAAATAAATCTAAAGATTCATTTGAAGCTCTGCATGTTACGTAATTGTCTTACACTGTCCCCTAGGATACTCCTCAAATAGGAGAATTGACATTACGCGTCTACTCTACACGACCGTTGATTAACAAGTGATTCTTCTGCTAGGCGTCTTATGCCTCCCTGGATTTCTTTGCGGAGTGATATAAGCTTACTTAGGGAGCGACTTTTAAGTCATGCATCCCTTTCTGCTACTACATGAATGTCACACTTCGTCAATAAAATTCCGGTAAGTCGATTAATACACTGCGCTCAGCGAATTAATCATAGACATTTACATAATTGAGATGGCTTCGGTCGAACTATTTCACCTGTCGTAATGCTGGGTGTAATACCTCAATGGCGGGAATATCCTCACACCCTTGTCCACAGACACATCCTCTCTTAATATATATTCGCTGCACATCAACAGAATTATTATCCTTCACTGTTTATAATATACAAATTGCAGTGTCTTTACAGTTGAAAAATTATTAACTACTGCCAGTTTCTGCCAAAAGATTGAATATTTGAGGGCGCTCTTTTCGAAATATTCAGAATATAAGCTTCTGATTGGTTGAGAGGGTTTTCTAACAAGGAAGTTGGACTGTTTCCACTTCTATTCTGAGGGGTGTTTGGTAGATATTTCTGTCTTCCTTCATCTTTGTCCTTCGTGTTTCTCTCTCACACACTATGGAAAAGTACTAAGAGCTGACCTCGATTTCTAGTGGGTTTGGCGTCTCCCTGCCGTATTGTTCAGAGATAATTGAGGCGTCTAGAATCAAAACCGGCCAAGTCACAAAATTTACGAAAATGAGTTAAGGTTATCAATTTGAAGTAGAAGTATAGCACTATCAGGTGAAACAAGAATATGCTTTAAAATCGCCCATGTCTTCATGTTATAGACCACTGAATTCTCGGTCGTGCAACAGAATCGGCCAAGTCATGCAGCCAGTGAATTCAAAACCGGCCAAGTCAAGGAACGAGCGACAATCTTTATGATGCAGCATTATTGTCTGGAATCTTGTGTTGTTACATTAAGCAACAATGTGATAATACCAGTAGGCAAAATCGTTCCTTGTAAATTATATTCTTTGAAGTCATTATATTTTGTTTTTTGTTCGTTTGCAACACTGATTTACGTATTCGCGGGCTTCTTACCGTCATTGGCGCCAAAGCAATCCTATTTCCGGTGTACTCGTATTTTGTCATTATTGTGTGCTGTAACGTGGATATTGTTCCGAGTGGAGAACTGAAAGATTTACTTTCATACCTTGTGAAATTGTACAAAATTGCAACAAAAACGGCCAAGTCAAAATTTAAATTAACAAAAAGATGGGTTAATTATGAGTTAGATTTCTCAAAACAGCGGAACTTAAATATTAAACCATTAAGGATATAACTGTGAAAAAAAATTCTTTTCTGACCATCATTGCTTTGTCTCTACAGGTTTTTCGTCCATATTGAAAAATATGCCTTGAGTGACTTGGCCGGTTTTGATACTAGACGCCTCAATTACTTTATTGGGGGGACAACAGAACGTGACTTTAAGAGAAATAATAGGTTTAAGGCTCCCTTTGTGTCGTCCTCCTTTCTGCAGTACTGTGAGAAACCGAGTTTCTACTATGTGGAAATATTCCATCTATGATATTCATTACAATTATAAATAATGCAACTGGGCTCAATTACATGGGTGCAGTACTTTAAGACAGAAACAGGTTTTAAGAAGGACATTCCAGGAATCATTGATGAATAAGGGAGGGTGTGTGTATGCGAGGATCTTCAAAAGGCAGAAGTTTTCGGTCAGCAGTAAGCAAAGATTATTGGTTATAAGGATAATGTCCAGATGGAGCAGGTGACTAATGCTAAAGAAGTATTAAAATTTACCTATGATAACAAGAAAAGACACATGAAAATTAGAAAAGCAGTTGGAATTGATAAGATTTCGGGGGATATACTAAAGACAATGGGTTGGGATAAAGCACCATATCTGAATGACTTACTTCGTTATTGCTTGCACGAAGGAGCTATACCAAATGAATGGAGAGTTGCTATAGAAGCCGCTGTGTACAACGAAAAGGGTGCAAGGCATAAAGCTGAAAATTACAGACCAGTCAGTTTGACATGCATTGCATGTAAGCTTTAGGAAAGCCTTCTTTCTGATTACATCAGACATGTTTGCGAAATTAATAACTGGTTCGATAGAAGGAAGTTCGGGTTTAGGAAAAGTTATTCCACGGAAGATCAACTTGTAGGATTCCAGCAAGTTATAGCAGATATCCTGGGCGCAGGAGGTCAAATGGACTGTATCGCGAATGAAATGTCTGAGGAATTTGATGGGGTAGATCATGGGAGATTACTGGCAAAAATGAGTGCAATTGGACTTGAAGAAAAGAGTGCCTAAATGGGTGGCTATATTTCTGTAAAATAGATCTCAGATAATTAGATTATGCGAAGCTTTATCTGACCCTGTAATAACTAAGGGGGAATTCCTCGAGGCAGTATTATTGGACCTTTTCATATATATAAGTGATATGAGTAAAGAATTGGAATCAGGGAAAAGGCTTTTTAAGGACGATGTTATTCTGTATAGAGTAATAAATAAATTATAAGATTGAGAGATACTGCAAAATGACCTCGAAAGTGTTGTGAGATGGACGGTGGGCAATGGTATGATGATAAACGGGGTTAAAAGTCATATAGTGAGTTTCACAAATAAGGAATGTCCTCTCAGTTTTAATTACTGCGTTGATGGGTAGGAACTTGCTGTTGGTGATAATTGTAGTTACCTAGGTGTTAATATAAGGTAAAATCTTCATTGGGGTGATCACTGAAAATGGATTGTAAAAAAGGGGTACAGATCTATGAACATGCTTATGAGGGTGTTTAGGAGTTCTAGTAAGGACGTAAAAGGAAAATGCGTATAAGTCTCGAGTAATTCATTAACTAGAGTATGGTTCCAGTGTATGGGACCCTCACGAGGATTGTTTGATTCAAGAACTGGAAAAAGTCCAAAGAAATGCAGCTCCATAAAGTTGCAATTCAAGAGTAATAATTGGGGCTAATATTCATTTGTGGTTTTCCGTGGTTTTCCATTTTCATACCAGGCAAGTGCTGGGGCTGTACCTTAATTAAGGCCACGGCCGCTTCCTTCCAACTCCTAGGCCTTTCCTATCCCATCGTCGCCATAAGACCTATCTGTGTCGGTGCGACGTAGAGCCCCTAGCAAAAAAAAATATTCATTTGTAGGAAGGGGAGTTAGGGATTGGAATGACTTACCAAGGGAGAAATTTCCAATTTCATTGGAATCATTTAAAAAAGGCTGCGAAAACAACATACAGGGGATCTGCCACATGGGTGACTGCCCTACATGCATATCAGTAAAGATTGGAATTGATAAAGCCTACGAGCCTTAATTAAAGCTTCAATGAATGGCGTCACCCAGGTTCTCCATATCGTCAGAATAGTTAATAAAATAATGCGTTGTATCTATTTTCACTACTTTATTTACAGCCCTCGTATCAGATAAGTGAATATATTATCTCTGAGCAAGGCACACTTTAAGTGCAGTGTAATGGCATCTGATATCGATACATTTCTTTTCCGGTAAACAGAAAAGAGAACTAACTATAATTCGGAAGTTCTGAAATGCATGCCATGTACCAATCCTACACTGTGACAAGCATTGAACTAAAGGCGATAGTTATTTTTCTCTTAGTTGTCATTGCCGCCCACTTCCAGTTGTGAAGCTAAAACACTAAAAGGTATCTAGTATATCTAGCTATTGCTACGTCCTCAAGCTACCGTCAGCCTTGTCACAGCCCCTTCGGTATTATCTGAAAGGGATTAATAAGCCAGCTCTGGGAACCTCCAAGCCAGCCCGCCAAGGACATGCCGCGGCCCTTCCTCTATTGTTCCCTTCATCTAGTTCCTCCGCGTTTTCTGAAAGATACAATGGGACAGTTCCATCTCCAGCAGAATCCTGAAAGTGCTAGTGGCCTATCATAGGGGTATAAATAGAAGGCCGCTGCGAGCGAGTTGTGGTTTCAGAGAGTCCAGTGAGTAGGTGGACTGGGGAAGGCGTACGGAACGGAAGACTGTGTACCACCTGAGGGTATTGTGTGTTTGTGTATTTCTGTGGACTGTGGATCGCCGTGTGTCAGCGGGGGAGTTGTAACTGTGTTACTATTCGCCGTTTTGATTATCGTCCTGCTGTTGCAATACTGTTGAGTTGCTGCTGTTTAATTATCCATTGCATGTGACTGTATGAATTATTAGACTGTCTCTGGAGTTCAACCAAGGAATAAACATCGTGTGTTGTGTAGTCCGTAGCCCTGTGTTCAAATCCGGCGGTCCACACGCAGCTGATGTATGAGGTGACTGGGCTTGGTGAAGTGGAATTGAGGATTAGACGCCCCACGTAATAGGGACGGGCTGGACCGCCTGCGGTGCTATAAGAAAGAGGGACAGCAATTAGTGACTGTGGCCATTAATGGTTGATTATAATTGTGTGTGCATAAGTTATATGTGTGGGTACTTTTATTTAGTCGTCCTGAATTAAATTATAAAAATAAAACAGACGCTGTATAATTCGTAACACTGTGTATTGAATGAAACAACAACATACTTGAGGAGAGTTTCAGGAACGAAATTCCAGTCTAGTTAGTGAAGTGACTGAAGTGTTTTCAACTTGATATAAGACACTGAATATTATACGCAGTCCCTTGTGTTATGTCACTTCTTTTTCATTCTATCGTCATTTAAGGTGCACTATTAATATTGGAACGTTTCATAATACGTACTGTAATAATCACTATCCCTCGACTATTCTCGCCTCAGGGCCGATGACCTTCGATGTTAGGCCCTAAAACATCAAGCAAGTTCTCGCCTCAGCTTTATACTATTTGAACTAGAAATCCTGCTTCTACGGATTTCTGATACGACGCATGAAGATCCTTCATAACCTGCAGCTGTCCATATGATACTGGCGGCAACATTTAGCAGTTTCCTCTCCCCGCGTCACTGACTTCCACGCCTTCCGCAGACTCATTGGACAACTCCAACTCTGCGCTGGAATGTTCTAGCACAATCATACCACTCCCTTTTGAACTCCAATATAAAGAGCGGTATATTGCTGGACGTTCGTTTTGCACCTAGGGTCCTTTGTACTGCAAAAAAACTTTGTGCCGATTTCAGCTGATACTCCGATGGAAATGATGAGCTGGAAAACTGCTAAGTATGACAGTCATTTGTTGTTCTAAAACCAGTCGTAGCTCTGAGAACTGGTGTCACTGGGGATCTTCGTCCTCTCGCTAATTTGGTAATCATGAATATGGTTGGTGGGTTTGGCGGTGAAACAGTGCGAGAGGGGATGCCTGAAAAGGAATTTTGATTAATACAGTGTTCTATTCTTCAAAACATTAATGCAGAAACTGAAACTTTAAGTAACTCGGAGTTCCATTCTTCGTAAAATGTAATGCAGAAATTGGAAATCTGAGTTATGCAGTGTTCTTCGTAAATTTAATACATAAACTCTGCTTGTTTTACTTCTATGTGGGGTTGCACGGAATTTCGGCTTAGGAACTTGCCTGGTTTGAAGAAAGGAAAACCTTGAGAAGGAATTTCGTTTGCTAAACTTATCCGTTACCTAGAATAACCTTGTGTTTAGGCTTCATGTCTGAGTGTGGGTTGTTAGAACCCTTGTTCCAAGTTGAATTCCAGCTGTGAAGTGTCCAAAATTGTTTTAGCATAAATTAAGAAGCTTTTTAAACGAATTCTTATTTCGTCGTCTTACTTCTAAAACCTCGTATGTTACAATGTTCTTCCTACCCAATGTATTACTTAAGACTGGTCACGCTTCCCAGCCACATATTCATATGTAATCCATAAGAACCTTTTTTCGCAGTGTGTAAAGTGTAAAGGAAAAGGGACCTTACCACACCGTGTTGTAGGGATGTTGTTTTCATAGCGAATTTAAGCACTTCTACAGTTTAATGTATTTAAGGTTCATTTTCCTTTACACACTACCATAGGAAAATGAACACAACGAAAATTGTTCTGATGGACTGTACATCCATATGTGGCTGGAAGGCGTGACCGGTCTTAAGGAAGAAAATGGATAGGAAGTGCACTGGGAGATACGAGGTTTTAGAAGTAACCCATCGATTTGTTCTTTCAGGTTTTCACCTGAAACGAATGATTTTGCCTTTGAATATTGCATTGCTTTTTAAATGTTAGCGTAAGGTTCAATTTGTTCAGGATTTCATCGATAGCCCCTCTTCTCTTTTCGTCTGTTCAAATTCTTTAACTTATTTCCCCTTTAGAGTTTTTAGCCCTTAGCACATAGGAAAATTAAACAGCGCTGATCGTTAATAATTTGTTAAATGTCGTTTAATTTGTATTCTTCCTTTAACACTTGCATTAAAACACAGTATTGGTACTAGTTACTCCTGTTCAATGGCGTTCAATGAGATCACTTCCTTGTAAAGACATTGTTTTAAATGTTCCCTCTGCAATTTTAATGAAAGAGAGAAAATATTTTTACGATAAATTCTCTTTCGAGAAAAATTAGCCTTCGTGGAGTTGGGTAATTCATTGCTTCAACATACTGACATTATTCGCTCCTGTTTGCTGTCTCTTCTGCCCAAAACGCAGAGCCCGGAAGATCAGGCATTTATATTTGCTAAAATAGGCAGGTAAATAAGCACTTAAAATTTAGGAAATAGGCGGTAAAATAATTTAAATAGGCATTTTGTAATGACAAAAATGAGCACTAAGATAATAAAGATGCTCTAACGTAACCTACATAGCACATATCTGCATCTTTTTTTAGTACTTACTCCTACATCCCCCTGTGAGTGGGGATTACAAAATACTGGTAACGTCAACGGTATCCCCTGTCTGTCGTAAGAGGTAACTATAGGTGGGACCAGCACCTCCCAAATTTGGAGTGTGGGTTGGCGACCACGGTTTCCCTAACTGAGTCTGGCGTTGCTTCCGCTTACTTTTGTCAGGCTCCTCGCTCTAACCTTCCTGTCTGTCCTCCCTTGGTCAACCCTTGTTATTTCACGACCCTGACGGTAGCAGATTTGCTAGGCCTAGGAAGTCTGTAATTTTCACGTCCTTCGTGTCCTTTCCTTTATTTTGCCAATAACTTCATATTTCGAAGTATTAGTGTTAGTTGATTAGTGACAATAGAGGGTGGTTACGAAATTGTTCTTCCTCTTCAAACTATAATCACCACCAGCACTAAAATTTACGTAGCAAGGACAGGACCTGGCAACTTTCTCGGCCATTTGGGTTCTGGAGTTTTCAGTGGATATTTGTGTAATAAGAAAATATCATTTATGTAAATGTTATTTTTTATCTATTAAGTATTTATTCCTTATCATTAATACAGTACGTTGAAATTGTAATTTTTCTCTTCAATGATTAACCTTAATGCATAAATAACATCAGAAAATATCCACAACAACTTTTAAAAAGGCAAACAAAGGCATTCAACTATCAACTAAGCTACGGGAGCTAAAATGGGCAAAAGAGGCAAAATAATAACTGGTCTTGCCGTTCCCAAACGTACGGAAACATGTTTGTTTCTATGCGACACTTTGATATATCAACCCAGACAAAAAAGGCATTTTGCCTAACTTGCGGGCTCTACCGATAAGCTTACTGACCTTGCCTACAGCTCTTCGAAACAGCTCGCTAGAATAATGAGTAAGGCCTTGCGACATTGATGTACAATTACGGATGAAGCTTAACGCGGTCAGCCTAAGTCTTGTCTGTCCTTTGTTTACTGATTGAGCATTTCCATAGTCCCCCCATCACTCATTGGAACGGTACACATGGTAGCAAGCTGTCACATACGTTAGCAGAGCGCGGTTTATTACAATACTCACTTGAATTAATCTCCAAGTCAGCTACAAATACTGTGCCATGTGTAGTGTATTATACTAGTTTTGCCAACATTAAGCATATTCTCCTATGACTAAATCTCAGTTATAACTTAAGTAATTAATTGCAGACATATTATGATTGAGCCAGTTAAAACGAACTTCATAATGAAGTCAGCCTGTACAATCGCAAAGTTGACGTCAAATTTGATCATTACCTTCGTGAATACTGAAGAGTTATTTAGTCCCATGCAGCTCAAATCCAATAGAATGTGCTTAAAATCATAACGTTAAGCTGGCTCGTCCAGAATAAATTGATTTGGCCGTTTGAAACATTTCAGACGTTCGAAAGGGTACATTAAACACGAGCTTGAATGAAATAGGTAGGTAAGGGTTATTCTGCCCGAAGGCAGGTCCGAGCCTCCACAGAGGTGTTCCTGAGCCGGAGTTTACGTGCGGTAGGGTGGCCAGTTCCTTTCCGCTCTTCCATTACCTTACCCCCCACCAACAGCGCGTGGCACCCATCCAACTCCTGACCACGCCCAATATTGCTTAACTTCGGAGATCTCACGGGATCCGGTGTTTCAACACAGCTACGGCCGTTGGCTTGAATGAAATAACTGAATCGAAGATTTAAAAGGGCATATCGTCCCTTAAGAAACAATACCGCGTATCTGACAATGCTCTTCCTATCCATTATGTTCCTTAACCCTCAAGCACACGTGCCAGATATTAGGACGCAGGCACACGCGTGGGGGTGCTTTCCACCCCACATATCATTGTATTGTAAAATATGAATTACTGTATTAATTGGAGATTTTAAGATAGATTATGTAAGAATGACTCTCTCTGCGGGGATCCAGCCAGAAAGGTACAAGAGCGGGGTGAGTACAGGAAAGTTATTTGTACATTTCACTAGGAAATAAAATGACCTGGGGTGGATTCCACCCCTTACGCGTGTGTTTGAGGGTTAAGGTTTGTCACGCTTACAAGCCACATATGGATATGTAGTCCATGAGAACAATTTTCGTTATGATCATTTTCCTATACGACCGTTTGAAGGAAAATGAACTTTACCGTACCATAGCGTCCCGTAGTTGACATGTAGTATTTGCGCACTCATACAGTAAAAGGTATTTAAGGTTCATTTTCCTTTATACTCCCGCGTAGGATGTATGCATTTTCGTACTTTTACATGATTGGTAAGTTATAAAGTGATGTTCTATCACACAAATTTTATCTTTCAAGTAAACATCCTGTTTTTATTTAATTATGAACTTTACTGAATTACGCCCCTTAAGAATACCACCTCTAACTTGAGAAATCGGGTTAGAATTTAATGAAATTAAAATAATTTACTTTACAGAACTCCATATTATAATTATTCTAGTAAATAACGTACTATTCAGCCTCTATTTTAATACTTATAAGCAAGTCACAATCCTCCATGAAAAATGTCTGAGTGAGACTTAAATTCAACAAACAAAATCTAGTACGTTGATATCACAGTTGCTTCTTATTTTATGGAACGAAACTGAATAATATCAATAACAACAATATTTTTATCCAAGATGCTGTCTTTTCAGGGCTCTTATTCTGTGTCATTTTCATGTTCGGTTGGCCAAGAAAAGGTTTATGTGAATATGTCCTTGTGATCATAAGGAATGTAGGTCGGGATCTTCATCGGGTCTTGTATGCTGGTCTTTTTAATGGGAACCCTTCAAACTGGGTATAACGGTGATTGAACAAATACCCGCGAACAACGTTTGGTTGATGGTACGGCTTACTGTAGCATATTCCTCGACATAACCTCTTCCTTCATGAAAGTAAATAAATGGTAAATGGGATTAAGAATTTAACACTTTAATTTCTGGAAACACTTTTGTCTCTTCAGAGAAAAAGTCAGTGAGATACGCCCGTTTAAAACAATCTGACAATCAGTTTCACATTCTCTACTTACATAAGCTTTAATGAAGAACACGGAGGAAATGAAGTAAAGAAAATTAGTTCACTGAGAACTTGTACTTAAATTTTTTCACATGTATTCTGAGTTTTTTCTTCATTGTACAATCAAATTCGAACGATAGGAATACGCTCGTTTAAAATGAATTATACAGTTGTGTACATTTATTTAATGTTGTGGTGGATCGTCATATTTTATGACTAGGAGTGATCCAATCTCGCTCCTGGCTTCTGGCTTTTGGCACTGGTTATACCTTTTATTCGTTTCTGGTACCACCAGTTAGGCCCGAAAAGTCACGCAGTAATTGTCTAGTGGTTTTGGCCCTGGCCTCTGTCTCGCCTAAAACTGGTTGCAATTGAAGAAATTGGGCCGGGTCCTGAAAGGTGACGTAACTCGTAACAGGAACCCAGATCGAGTCACTCATCGTAAAGGCCTAGTCATACAAAACGGCGACCCCTCACACTATAATATATATAGGTGGGGAGTGTCTTAGAAGGAAAACAACAGCAACGTTCGTACTAAAAATGGTGAAATGGTTATTGAATAGATCATCATCAATTTGTCTTCTATGTCGTAGACATGACTTGAATTTCTTTTCTTCCAGCGGCATTACTATTACAGGGAATATTTCAACAAAGATTATTAAAAACTCAGATTTTGATTTCTGTTAAAACTAACTAGGTTCGAACGAAATCCAGGGATCTTATAATGCTGATATAGAGAGTCATCACCTTACCATTAAATAGAAATTTAATCAGACAGTAGAAGAGAACGTAAGTCCATATTAGGCCATTGCTCTTTATTCGATTCGGTACTTCAACTGGCCAAGGCTATGCTTAATGGGACCACGTCAACGCTTTAAGGTCGTAGTCAGAAACACAAATCGACCATCGCTTAAGGAAGTGCAAACAAGCCATTGGTAACTTGATAGTCTGTAACAGTATGCAGGATCAAGTACTACGTTCTAAGAACCACTCGTCCGAAAGAATTGAGACAACTATCACGTGGAATGTTCCTAAACATCATCTGCAAAGTGAGAATCGTCACTGTTGTAACGCATAACTTACAGACCATTCTACAGACCGAAAAGTTAAAATGGATTTTAGATGAGATGGGAAAAGAAAACATTCAGATACTTCAGTTACAAGGATACGTTTAAAAGACACAAAAATTTTCGATCCCGAGAACTAGGGGTTATTGAAAAGAGAACCCAGGCTGGAAGCTGGAACAAATCTCTAAGAGTTCGGCAAAGCATTTTTTATAGACGAATGATTAATAGAATCCGCAATAGATTTCATTTTCCCCTATGGCATACTACGTATTCTAACAGTGAAATATTGGAACGATAGATACACGTTATTCCATGCTCACGAGCCCATTAATGAAGAAATCCTGAAACCTCGAACTGATCAGGAGCTACAAAGCTAGAGATTAAATTACAAAGGACACTAAGCAACTTAGTCAATATTTTAATGAGCAATAACCACACACAACTGAGAAGTGTACGACAGTGTCGGAGAAGAACTGGCTACTACACTGACTATAACAGAAATAGTAAAAGGCTCATTTTACTCCATGAAACCTTTGATCTTTAAATTATGTTAAGCCACTTCAAGGGCCTTCCTGAAAAAGGAATACTTGACATTCACTACGGGTAAATCTGGGCGAATATCAATTTTTTTTTGCTAGGGGCTTTACGTCGCACCCACACAGATAGGTCTTATGGCGACGATGGGATAGGAAAGGCCTAGGGGTTGGAAGGAATCGGCCATGGCCTTAATTAAGGTACAGCCCCAGCATTTGCCTGGTGTGAAAATGGAAAACCATCTTCAGGGCTGCCGATAGTGGGATTCGAACCTACTATCTCCCGGATGCAAGCTCACAGCCGCACGCCTCTACGCGCACGGCCAAATCGCCCGGTCGAATATCAATTGACCCTATAGCAATCTCGAGACAAAGTGCTAGAAAAGTCACGAATGTTGAAGTGAAAAAAGAGAGAAAATCTTGGCTTAGACCACATCTTGCCTCGCACAAAGTTGAAACCCCTTGCAGTAAACAAGGAAAGTTTGCCTCATAACAAGGCGATAAAGATCGACCGCGAAAATCTGGAGCAAAATAGTGCCAACTCTCAAGAACTGCTTCAGTACAAGAAAGAAAAGCAGAGACATGGGAGAACGTCCAGAACAACGTCGTAAATGCTACAAAGGAAGTATATTCGTTACAAATAACATGCAAATAAAGTTGATGGACTGAGGAATGGGAAAAGGCAGTCGAAGGAAGATCATCGGACTACAAAAAATAGTTTGCGCGCAGAAGATGTGTAAAACCTGATCATATAAAAAAAGTACAGAATACAGGACAAATAACTGCAAAATCTTTTGCGGGACTTTGAAATAAATGTTCAGTGGTTTTCAGCACACAAGTTTGAGCATTAGGAGAGAGAATACAAAATTGGGGTAGTGCTGTATAAGGAAGGTTATTAGGTACTACTCATTTACCTTGAGAATCTACTTAAATGTGAAGACTGCAATGATAAATTGTCAAGAATATCCGCGATGATCTGAGCAAAGACTCAGCTGTGTCGATAAGTAATAAAATCTGAAGATAATCACAAATCTTCAGAAAAAACGATACCGTTGTTAAGACCTGATAATGGTGGATAGGGCCTATAGTAAAAGGAAGTGAAAGAATCAAAATCAAGATATCAAGTATAGCAATGGATAAAATCTGGGAAACGGGAAAGATGCCCGCTTAAGATGCTGATTCATCCCCTCTACAATGAAGGTGAGATAATTAATGTAAACAACTACCCGGGCATTTGCAATGAAAATGAACCTTAAATAGATTTCACTGCAGGCGTGCGCAAATACTACATGCCAACAACGGTACGATTTGGTACGGGAAGGTTTATTTTCCTTTAAACGATCGGATAGGAGAATGATCATAACGAAAATTGTTCTCATGGACTACATATCCATATGTGGCTTGTAGGCGTGACCAAACTTAAGGGACATAATGGATAGGAAGAGCATTGTCAGATACGCAGTATTGTTTCTTAAGGGACGATATGCAATGTCAACAAGATGGAAGACTCTTAAACACAACATTTGGCTAAAAGTTTGCTCATATATTTGTTCAGTATAGTTTGATTTTCAACGATCATGTTTTGTTTTCGGCTTCTCGCTTTTACACAATTAAAGCGATTTATTCACATTCATGACTGTTACACTTGCAGCAATTTGTATGTACAATTTTGAGACAATCTAAGCTCCTCAATAATCGTTTTCTAACAAAACAATACCGTTAAATATCAGCTGTAATACGTAGTTAAACATCATCATCATCATCATCATCATCATCATCATCATTATCCTCATATTCATTATATCGGATGTAGTAAATTTCGTGGCTGCCACACGGAGATTAGTTTGAATGTAACAAGCCGAATGATCAGTCTTGAATACGGTGAATAAGAATTATTATATTGTGGTGCAAGTATGTATTCAATTGCATGGTTATGTCAACGAAATCAGCACTCACGTAAAACTACAATCTTGTGAATTTTGCTTTCAATTATTGTCAGTTAGAAATACGAAATAGGACTAATCAAAATTACTTATTCCCTCAATCCACCGGAATCATTTATAGATCATTTATGGCTCTAGTTAATTAATCCATACGAGCTATGTACGATAAGAGTCATAGTTCGGGGCTTCATCTGATTTCTGTCACTGCCTGAACTGTCAAATTATTTCACCTGTATTTCTCCGTGCCATCATGCCAACAATATCTTTTTTAATGCTTACCTTAATTATTTCCACTGAATACCACAATGTGAGATCATGATCAGCATAGAATTTTGTGGTATTCTACACAATGTCCTCACTATATGACGAAACATAATAAACAATTAAGTATATTATAGTGAACAATAAAAATCATACACTGATAACAACTTAATGGACTGCAAACTTCATGTTCATCATTGCATTCTCCTTCGCCATTAATCCGATCACACTATACCACGATAAACATTAATGGTGTCCGTTATTTTCCTAGTATGTCGTACGTTTGAGATCATATTCATCAGAACTGAATTGGAAGACTGAGGGATAGGAAGAGAATGATATTCGCTTTCATTCAGATTGAGCAGATTCGGCACTTACTAAAAACTCAACGCATAGAGACCAATCATTAACATAAAGGCTATAAAGGGAAAATTTTCTAGGACACTGTTACGTTGTGATCACAGATTCAGTTAATTTATTTAAAGAACAGTTCGTTCATTTAGTGAGTGCTCAAGGCACTGGATTTGATCACATTGACATATAGTAACAAAAAATCAGAAGCACGTGTAGCCCACAGCAATGAAATGTCATAAGAACAGCGCAAACCCCAAAGCAAGATAAGATTACAGATTCCATTTGACAAGAAAGGTCAAGCACCGCGTGCGGAAACCGGCGAACCAGAACTTAAGGAAAGAGAGAGTGGATACAGTTCCATATTTCATAGGAACAACGTAGCAACTCTACGGAAGGTACCAGTGAACAAGACACGATTAGGAGAACATTGGTTTAATTACTTCAAGAAGTGCGGAGTTATAAATCAAGTGAATAGTGGAACAATTTTGAAGATCATTAAAAATTTCACCGACGTAAAATTTACCAAACCAAAGTGAAGTCACCTTCAAGTTCATTATAATAAGTTTAAAATAGCAGTCCTTGTTAAATATCACCCCTTAAAGGTACTCAACTTCATGTAATTATCATTTTCTGTTTCAGGATGCACTTTAGGAATACTATAATCATCAATATTGTTTTAGCATACTTATTGTGCAACAACAGCAATTCTATGTAATTAACACATTCTATACCATGCAAGATTTCAATACTTGCCTTACAAGATGCCTATATTGTAAATAGTTAATCGATATGGATAATTAATTACTTAGTTACCAGTAAATTTAATTACTATAATTAATTAATACGAAATAACAAGTGGGAATGCCAACTAAATAATTGCCAAAATATTAATCAGCAACACTGAAACCCGAGTAAATAATTCATGAAATAATTAAAATAAATTACAGAAATCTTTGTTAACACTAATAAAACACGAGTGACTTAAACCTAGTCACAAACTACATTAAACTTCAAGAAAGATCAACCCATAAAAGAATATGAATCAAATTAAAAAATCGAAACGGAATCATTACTCAAACAACGGAGAACGTTGACGGTAAACCATGAACAAAAAACGTGACGTGCTCACCCCTTTAATTCAACACTTGCAGATACAACCGACATCAAGGTGTCAACAACCATGAAATTTGCAGGAGTCGAAAAGAGGACCTTCAGTCCAGTACTGGGTATCGTAGTCACGGGCTAAGCACGCAGGACATAGCGAAATGCACTTCGCCGCTAATGGAGAAGTTGCCGCCAAGTTAAGTCATTTTGTTCTTTAAGCATGTGAAGTGATAGCTACTTTGTAGATGCACTAGTTTAGGGCCATGTTAAATAAATAAATTTGTATTTGCATTTATATTGCTCATTTCTGTAAATTTAAGTACGTGTAAGGGGTGCTTGCAATCCAAGTCCCCGAGATATGTGTTGTAAATACTTAGATGGGAAATACGGGAAAGAGTAGGTTATATATAGGTGTGGGTTATCGTTTTTTTTATTTTATTCCAGTGTATGTTGAGTTAAGATAGAGCTGTATGGGCAGATTCTTAATGAAAATTCTAATGGGCTTTATGCTACCAGTGTCGAACCGTTAAAGAGTATTAGACTAGAGACAGTATATGCTAGGATGTTTTATTGCATGATGCATGAATTTAAGCTGTGAGAAGATGCAACGGGAGATCTTTCAACGTCGAAAGTAGAATAGGGTTTTAAGTGTGGTGGCAGGCAAATTCATGGAGATGAACCGGTCATAGAACCGAGGATTATTTATATGTGAGGCTTGAGAATTGCCTGTGGATACTCACGGGGATGAGATGACAAGAGGTAGGCTATGAAAACCACGATGTTATATTTGGTGCTATGATAATGCTGAGTTAATGAGCCGGCCTGTCATATATGGGATTATGTTAGGCCCCGAGCCGTGTTCTTGCTGGCCTGAATTTTGTGTTTATCTGTAGCAATGGGAACGTTGAATGATCTCTAAGTCGATCTCATTCAAATCTAAATTCGCGAGATTCATAACTAGAGAATGAAATTCGTGTTTGACTTGTTGAAAATTTTGGGGAGTGTGAACGTTATTTGAAAAGGATGGCGAATTGTTGGCTTATATATTTATTAGCGTTTTATTCAAAGAGTATTTATTTTTGAGATGATCCGAAATAGTCTCATATCAACGTGTTTTTTGAAAACAATCCAATTCGAATGGTACTAAGGAAAGAAGAGCCGATAAATGCGCGTCATACTGTTTTGTATTGGGACAAGATTCCTTTTTATAAAGAAACTTAATTTCTCTCCTTATACGTTATGTGTTGACTTTTGATTGGGTTTTTCGTTCCCAACTTGTGCGTTTGTGTTTGTTGAGATTGGTACTTACGATTCTTGGAGTTAAGTTACCTTTGAGACAATGCCGATGTTAGCAACTTTGATTTTAATATTCAAACAAACAAACTTGCGTTCTTATATGCCTGGCTAGTATTATTATTATTACAAGTAATGAACATCATTCCGGTTCTGTATTGAAATTACACATCTAAGGTCAAATTCTAAAATAATTTAATTGTATAAAGACCATCTGTTCAATATACGTTTTCCATTTTATAAATGGTCTGCTTAAACTGTACACAGGACATACGGCAAACGTGTATAGAACATGTGGACTTCTCACAGTTAAATTGTTTTGAATTTTCCTTAGATATTTAATACCAATACGGAACTAGAATGAAGTTCATTACCTGCAAAATTAATGCTAACGAGGCATATAAAAACGCAATCAAAACTCAACACATTACGTTTAAGAAGAGAACTTTGTTTCGTTATAAAGAGGAATCTTGTCTCACTGCAAAGCTGTATGACGCTCACTTATCGGATCGTCTTTCCTTAGCCCCATTGGAGTGGGAATTATTTTCAAAAACAAGATAATCTGAGATTATTTCAGACCATTTCATAAAACACAACACTTTGAATATAAATAATAGATTTGAAAGCCAACAATCCGCATCCTTTTCATTAAAGGTTCGCACTCCCCAACATTTGCAACAAGTCAACCACGATTTTCATTCACTAGTTATGAATCTCACGAACTTATATTTGAATGAGGTAGACTTAAAAGATCATAAACAAGAGACCGAAAAATAACTCGGTCAACTTTCCTACAAAAAGCCGAATCCGAACTGGCCATCAGCAAATAACCCTATGAGAAACAAGATGAAATTTGATTTAAAATAAAAAATACTGCAGTATTCGTTCACAGAAACCATGCGGAGAAATCAGGCATCCCAACTAAATACATCGTAAAATTGAATAAAAAATCTATAATAATGGCCTAATAGTTACATAGGCAGATAAGAGAAACACCACCGTTCTAATGAATAAGAATGATTACGTCAGTAAAACAGTACTTTTCTTTTCCGATAAGAGTTTTACTGTCATAACTAAAGCTCTCAGCAATATCATTCAGAAATGTCTTAAAGGAATTTTAAATAATATTGTAACACTCTTCAATGAACAACAAATTTCAAAACTTACAGGTACTTTAATGAATCCCAAATTAATCACTGCTAGACCTTTGCCAAAGATCCATAAGACCAATGTTCCTATCAGGCCAATCATTAATTTCAAAATTAGTCCTACTTACAATGTTTCTCGTTTCGTACAAATATTCTTGGCTAAATAGTATACATTTTCCAGTACAACCTACGTCAAAAATAGCACATTACAAAAATTTCGTAGAATTAAGTAACACCACAATAAAATTAAATCCAAATCACACTATGCACTCGTTCGATATTACGAATATGCACCCTAACATTCCCAAAGCTGAAACCATGAACTTATTTTTGTTTGTAATGCTGTTTCTCGGGGCGTCAACCTATAGAGATCTTTTGCTCCTACTTGCACCATATGATATAAACCTGCGCGTAATTGGAATTGCGGAAGTGTAGAGTGTTGAATGTGAGGAAAGGAGCGTTAAGGACGGCACAAACACCCAGTCCACAGGTCAGGGATATCAATAATTTAAAATTAAAATCCCCTGACCGGGCCGGGAGTCGAACCCGGGGCCGCCGTGGGGCCGAACAACCATTAACCTAGTTAAAGATATCTCTTAAGTAAACTTGAAATAAAATAATTTTTACATATTCTGAAGTTCGTTCTCAATAATAATTATTCTACGTTTAGTAACACAATTTATCTGCAGAAAGGACTGCCTATGGCATCCCTATTTCTGGAATTTTGGCAGAAATTTATATAAACAATCTGGAAACGATCCAGATAGCCATCAATTCACCAGGTATATTTCGTTGGTCGAGATACGTAGATGATATTTTCATCATTATTGATCAACATATCACTGACAGTACAACCTTCCTTAATAAGCTAAAGGAGATTGAAACCCGTAGGATATCGAGGAAATTCCTACAGCGCGATATATGTGAGACAGACAACCAGGCAATTGTGTAGATGATGGTGAAAGGCAACCTTGAGGAAGCGGCCAAAAAGCTAGAAGATTTAATACAAGGCGCAGACATTTCATAGCCTCCATTTATAAGGAAAGCAAAGCCTTGGTTTAAGATAAATTGTTACATGGCAGGAAAGACTGCACTGAAAGCGCTGCACGCAGCCCTTAAAGCCCCAAGCAGCAATTAACTACACGATTACACCAACAAGAGGCAGACCTATAAGGCACTCATAAAGCAGAAGAATAAGCTACTTCAGGAACAGTAAGAACAAAGATTGATAGAAAAAGCATAGCAGTGCCCGTAGAAAGCTCTTAATCCAAGACGCCCAAAATATCCACTAAATATTCCTATTGAGGTTTGGGAGAATCATGCCCGCCACGTATTAAATGCAAGAGATACACGTCCTTGCTGTATTCTATCTCATACACCCACAGGAGAAGAAGACCAAGACACTGAACTGTTTACATTCAAGGAAGCAGAAGATGCTACAAACAGCTCCAAGAAAAATAAGGCTTTCGGTACGGATAATATCTGCAATTAACACATAAAAATTGCTTTCCTGACACTAAGAGAAGCAATAACATTTGTCCTGAATCAATGCCTTAAGCACGGAATGATTCCAAGCAGCTGGAGAAAGTCCACATTCAAAATTATATAAAGGAAATGGAAGCACTGAAGATCCAAACGCTTACAGAGGCGTCGCCCTCGAATGTACGATGCTAAAGATCCTAACAAAACTCCTTTGTCAACGCCAGACTAGCGAAGTCGATTCCAAACTATCAGAGGAACAATTCGGTTTTAGAAGAGGGAGGAACACGATACAGGCCATCAAGTGTCTACTGGATGATACTGAAGCAGGTACAACTAGAGCGGGAGGCAAGCTATACACCATTTTCGTCGCCTTCTCACAGCCTTCGACCCTGTCAGCCGAAAAATCATAATGGAGAAACTAGATAGATTAATGAGAAGTAATGTAAGTCTCAAACGACTAATTCGAAACATACTGGCCTCAAAGTGCATAGAAATTAGTGACGGAATAGCGAAGTCCAACCCAATACAGCAAACCACCGGTGTGCTACAAGGGGATCAACTCAGCCCAATACTATTTATAATTGCTACGGCGGACGTTATAGAAGTAATTCCTGAAGAAACAAGCATATATATGTATGCAGACGATATCGCGATTGCCTCGAGGTCCAGCGAGAAATTGCAAGAGACACTTGACGCGTTGGTGAAGTGGACAGAATAGAAAAACTTCCATTAAATGAGGAAAAGACAGTATCAATGACATTTAGGAAAGGAGGTAAAGCATCAGACTTTCATATACATGGGATACCTCTAAAAAATGTATCGAATTTCAAGTATTTGGGAGTCACATTATAAACTATAGGTAATGTTCTCTCTACCCACATCAATGATAGGACAAATGAAGCAATCAGAGCATTCAACGACATACAGAATTTGAATAAGTTGCTTGTCAAAATAGCCCTAAAATTACTTGTCCTGAAAGTCTCACCAGTGATCACCTACGGATTAGAAATTGTATGGCTGCATCTAAAAATAAAACACTTCGAGCAACTAGAAAACTTAAAAGCTACGTTTCTGGAAAAGGCACTATGTGTCTCGAAGTATACGCCTTCAAGGCTTGTATATGAGTTAAGTCGCGAACCTTTCTAGGTAGAGAATATCCGTTATCACTTACTGCTACCAACTACACCAACATATCTACAGTTCATAGAGAAATTAAGAGCAATGGAGAGAGACATATCGTGGCAGGTTCGATCCTGGCTCAGTCCGGTTGTATTTGAAAGTGCTCAAATAGGCCAGCCTCATGTCGGTAGATATACTCCCGCGGGACTAAATTCCGGCACCTCGGCGTCTCCGAAGACCGAAAAGTAGTTAGTGGGACGTAAAGGAAATAACATTCTTCTTCTTATTATTATTATTAGAGAAACATATGAAGCGAATTTTACTCGACGGACGCAATGAATTATAAAGGCTGGCAAGGAGGAGGATATGAGCTCAGACACTTGATTACACGCTTTTCAACACAAAAGTTGCATTATAAGTTGTGTAAAACTAAGAAATTCCATCAACCAGATACGGACTGTGTATGTGAACGTTGTGGTAAGAGCTGTGAACTTTATCATGCCATGATTTGTACTTGCCTGCACGAATCGATAACAGCCTTCTGCAAAGATGACTAATGTTGGGTTATTAATATAAATATGTTTTGGCCATTGGCAGCAATACAATATATTATTAATAAGCTAAATACTTGTGATCGCAACACAAATTTCACAGTTGAATCTGAAAAAGATAGATCTTTACATTTTCTAGATCTTTCAATTAAGAGAATCGACAACCATCTAAGATTTGAAATCTTCAGAAAACCCACCCAAACAGCCAACGTGATCAGGCAAGATTCACTGCATCCTGGTTCTCACAAAAGGACTCTTTTTATAGTATGATATATAGAGACTCGAACATTGCTATGTCTAAGGAAGCGTATAAGAAAAAATTAACACCATCCACACTTAAGGGAGCTTAAACGAGTTTAATAGGAATTTCGTAGGCAGAATTCTCAATAAGATAAAAAATTAACCCACCACCACACTTACAAAGCATAGGAAAGAGAATACTGACTTTGTCACCTTCACATTACACAGCAATAACTAATACAAAATCTTGAATATTTAATAGAAACAGAACCTCAATATCGCCTTTAGAACTAACAACACTAATTCTAAACTTTTCTATAACACAAACACAATTAAAAAATCCAGCAAACATTTGCATTCATGGGTCTACAAGTTGACGTGTAACCAGTGCGACGCCAGTTATGTCAACAGAGTGGGGGGAACTTTCGAATCCGCAACAAAGAACATTTTAATGCAGCTAAATGTTCCGGTATGAGTGAACACAAGAAAGATCACAATCTCTCATTCTCCACCATAGACAAAGATCTAGATATCCTACGTATAACAAAAAAGGGAGCTTTATTGAAAATTTTAGAAAATATTTATGTAAAACTCGATCAAAAATACAATCCCATCTATAATTCTAAGGACATCAAATAAAAAAAACGTTCATCCTGATTAACACGGTAAGCGGGAAAGATCTGAAGCAACGCTCAATTAAGTCTGTTGCAACACGCATTATTGGGCCATCCTCTCATCCTTGCACTCATTCTCCCTCTCCTCACCCGCTGTTTCCTCCGCCCAACAAAACATCAGTCAATGTGGAGGTCAACACTGACCCAACCTGGTCTATACAAGTACAGAGTTGGAGGAAAGAGGAAATGAGTAATATTTTCCGACTCTTCAAATTATATTTTATTTCTGCTCCATTTTCTCGTTCTCACACTCGGCATTTTGGTTTCACTTTTAGATCCTGACTCTACTTGTATTCTCCATGAATAAATTTTGTGTATGTTGGAACTTCACTCCGTTTCCAGAAGCATGACAAATAGAACAACATTTAACAATCTTCACAAGTTAAAGTATTCCTTCATGCAACCAATAGTTGTGCTAAATACGGTTGGACCCACACCTGTTACAACTCAATTCGTCCATGATTGAAGCTATGAACATTTCAAACCTAGATTTTCATTGCATTTGTTGACTGTATTTTACCGAAAGTTTTGTATGTAACTCTCTTCTTGTATTCGTCTTTCATCATTGTGTTATTTTAGAAGATGATGACCTCTAGGCTAGGTCGAAACTTGTCCTATGTAGCTTTTTAGACCAACCATTTAGCAAATGGCAAACGTGTATTGAACAAGTGAACATTATACAATTACATTATTTTATAATTTTACCTCAGATATTTAAAGTCAATACGGAACCGGAATGGAGTTCATTAATTGTAACTGTTGTACGATGGTAAATGCAGTGAAAAGTCAAGTTGAAAGTTTGTCATTTGAAGTTTGTTTTACCTTGCACCGACACATGGAGGTCTTATGGTGACTATGGGATAGTACACGGCTAGGAGTGGAAGGAAGCGACCATGTCCTTTATTGAGGAACAGCCCCAGCTAATTTTTAAGCTTCACCATGTCTCCTCCCACTCTTAGTGACTGTTTCATAGGGGGGCACTAAATCATGGAAATCACTGTAAATACTTGGGTGTTAATATAAGGAAATACCTTCACTGGGGTAATCACATAAACGTGCTTGTAATAAAAGTTGCATATCTCTTCATACGGCTATGACGATTTTTAATGGTTGTAGTAACGACGTAAATGGGAGGCCGTTGGTAATGGTTCCAGTATATGAGAGCCCCAACTAGATTACCTGGTTCGAGAAATGGAAAAAATCCTAAGGAGAACAACACAATTTTTCTGGGTGATTTCAAAACAACGAGTAGTGTTGCGAAAATATCTCAAATTTTGTAATCGGAAACCTTTCTGAAAGTAAGAAAAATAGGAAGATTAATTTGGAATTCAAGAGAACAAATTCAAAAAAAATACTTACAGGAAGAGGAGTTAGGCTTTCGACTAATTTACTACAGGCGATATTTGATTAATTTACTCTTTCTTTGAAATCATTTCAGAAAAGGCGAGTTAAAAAGATGGTGACTGTTACGAGGGTGACAGCCATAAGCGCAGATCAGTGGTGATTGATTGATTGATTGATTGATTGATTGATTGATTGATTGATTGATTGATTGATTGATTGATTGATTGATTGATTGATTGATTGATTGATTGATTGATTGATTGATTCTGTTATCTGCCGCTGGTAAAGAGAATAATATTTTCTACTGTAGGAACAATAACAACCTTGAATATCGCTGATAATCTCAGATTAGATGCTGTGTGTGTCTATCCCTTATTCCGGTTCAAGATAAGGGGTCGGGAATGAGGTGGGATTACGTATTGTGGCATGATTTTATGCTTATGTTCTTCCTTACATCAGTTTCACTTGGGAATCTAATAAAAATGAAATGAAATTGAGTATGGACATGTAAGGGATCGTCTTTGGCCCATGAATGTGAACTCTCCCGCCATTTACGTGGAAGTGAAAATACGAAACCACGGAAAACTGTTCCAAGGACAGCCGACGGTGGGATTCTATCCCACACGTCTCCCGAATATGGAGCTAGATTGCATAGCCTTAGAGCGTAAACAGGCGCGGCCACTCCACTGGGGCTCAGAATAACTGCTGTATAGCATTAAATTACGCAATATTGTTGTTAACG
Source organism: Anabrus simplex (assembly GCF_040414725.1). Lineage (NCBI taxonomy): Eukaryota > Metazoa > Arthropoda > Insecta > Orthoptera > Tettigoniidae > Anabrus > Anabrus simplex. The sequence goes on from NC_090266.1 coordinate 569,954,288, forward strand.
ATCATAATAAGCAGTTGTGATATTTTTATGTATAAAAACCGTATTCCTTATCAAGCCATCTATTCATCAATGGATGGTCGTCAAATTAACATGAGAAAACTCCCAATGTATGCATGAACACATACAAACTTAAGCACCGCTGTACACAGGTTTGCAGGACAGTGATCAAGCAAATACGGTCATATGGGATTTTTGTACGTCATAGTGTGCACCCTGGTACTTCTAAAAGAATAATAGTTAGGTCGTAGTACGATAAATCAAACTGTAACACATGTAGTCGGAATCTTTTGTGCCTAGAAAATAAAACGATAATACTCGTATGTTCGTTTTTTATCGTTAATCGTTAATAAACAGCTTAGGCTCCTCTCGAGTACAGTCTTTGGCATATTTTTAAATAACTACGGAAATTCATTCCAGTTAGACTGTAATATTGATTGTCAAAGAATCAGTATAAAAATTAGAAACAGGCCTAAATGGATAATGCTTGTGTGTACCGTTAATTATAGTGCATATCAGTATAAACACGTTTTGATAGGGAGGTAGAATTATTTGACAGTGTAAAGAAAGAAACGAATATTTCTTAAGATCGACTATCACTCAGACTATCTCGCGTTGGGTTTAAATGGAAATGATATTGGGCTAGGCAATAAATCGAGAAGGAAGCATCTGCACATTTTCAGAAGTTCACTATCTCAGCCAACCCATGTACATGAAAATCGGAAACATTGAAAAATCGTCTCATGGACAATCATCGGCGGGATTCGAACGAGTGTGACTCCTGGGAGCATTGTGAGTTTATCTTCATTATGTACGATTTATGAGATATAATAATAATTACTTTATTAAATGATGCAATACATTTTGCATGTATTCTAATATGTAACATTCTATATAACCTTCAATTCCGCGACATTGCATATCAGCAAAATAGGAATTTACTTGCTTGATAAACATCGTCCTAGGTGATTGGACATCTCTATTTCAGCTCTAAAAGTGTTCAAATGTGTGCATGTATTTATACCTTACAAATGAACATCATCAATGCCGCTAATATAGCTAAACTTTTCTTGATCCAACGTGTTCCTTTAATTGTTTCCTTCTTTGTCAAGATGAATTTATTGGTGGACCTGTCTGGTCGATTTTTAAGTTATCTAGAGTGTTGATAAATTATATCATACCAAAGTCGGTCCCTTTTTAAGTAAAATTAACCTTTCTTTTTATAAAAAATTTGCGTCGATATAGCAACTAGTTTCATATTTAAAGAGTGGAGTTAAAATCAACACCGAAGTGTTCAACTGAGAGCAATCATGAGAATAGATATTCCCTAATGGATTAATGTGGTAGCAGCCTCTGTAGCCATCTGCACAGATTTTCATATACACAAAACATTCCAACCTCACCATATTTTAACACCGAAACAAATATTTAAAAGCAATTGTGATGAACTGCAATTACACTTGAAACGCAAATAGTAATATATATATATATATATATATATATATATATATATTCGAAAGAAAAATAAATTGTGAATTTATGTGTAAATTTTAGTGTATACGAAATATAATCATAAATTTTTATCAAGGTAGTAACGATAATTTGCCGAGTAAGAATCTCACGATTACTGTATTTGTGAATGAATCACCTGCAATGTTCACGGACATCAATATATTCGTAGATAAACACGTTTCTGTAAAGCAATTCTGTTACAGATATACATTTATGACAATCATTCCATCATGTTTGTCTCTGAGAAATAATTATCACATTCATTGTAGACCTTTCGTTATTACACCAGAACGCCTATCCACTTATACCTGTGGTTTCTGAGAATGAAAACGGAGGAGAGATATAGAATCCAAGAAGCATTCGTCAATGAAACACACGAACATACCCATTTCGCATATGACTTCCAATGTCACCCAGAAAATCAATACGTTTGAATAACATAGCCCCAATAATTAAACCAATAAAATAGGCATTCGATTGTTGAAATTAATCTTTTGCTTCAGGAAATGTAGTTTGAACCCTGATCAATGGCATATTTTGCATTAATATTGTATAGGTATTCACGAGGAACTGTGTTGTAATACTCAGTGTGGCCGAGGAAATACACGGAGAGACAACGGTCTAAGATAAAGCAAAGGAAGTGTATTAGATAGCAGAGTGCCATGCGGGTTTTAAAATTATAACAGAGAAGAAAGCTAAAAGTTATTCCCGTTTGGCTGTATTATGAGGGAACTAACTTCAGTAGCAGCCTTGGGCAACCTATCAACTGATGAAGAAAAGAAACTCCCTAAAATACCAAATGAAGTATATATATTATGATGTTTCACTTGTCTATCAGTCGAAGTCGGCAGTTTAGAACAATAGTTCTTTTAGTAGTATATTTGTATGAGATAACACATTTCGTTCTTCGAACTACCTTTGGGTGCAGAAAACACAGAAATAAGAGTGACTAGTAACCACAATAAGTGAAAATAAAGTAGTAAATATAATTCGTATCTCAAAAAGAAGCATTAACGGAAGTTCCGCATTTTTGGAAGAATACAAATTCTGCTTGGGCATCATAGCAAATTCCGACATCTTAACTAATCTCGAAGAGTAGATATTTCGTTTCCCTTTAAATTATGAATATCATCAACTGTTCAGTACTTCTGTTAATATTGTGTGCCATTCAATGTACGTCTGGAATCCCTTCATCCAGAGCTCGACCGGATGACGGAGTTGACATCAAGTTATTTGAGAGCACCGCTTTCTGCTCTTACGTAGTTCATAGGGAGGATGGTGTAAACAAAGTATTTTGTCAGTCTCCTGACACTAGTTACATGGTTAATGGGGTACAGTACCGCTGTCAGCAAGTGACCACCGAAATACCCGTAGAAACAGACGAAGAAATAATGCGAATAAACGTGCCTTCGGCCTGTCTGCTGGTGAAGAATGAGTTCAATAAAGCATCCGAACTCAACAGACGAATTGTATCCTCAGATTAGTGCGTGTAGTACAAATGTTGCTTTAGTGTGACCATCCAACATTTTTCCTGTTGAGGTTGATTATTGCTGTGGTTAAGGAAGAATACATCACTTGTGCAATGGAAAAAATCACGGCTGGTTTATGGTAATAGGTCTACATTCATGATATTGTACGTTTGAATTTGGGGCACTTTATTTATTTATTTATTTATTTATTTATTTATTTATTTACTTGTATATAATATGTTACTTATTTACTTATTCATTTTTATACATGTATATATTGATTGATATATTTCTAAATATATTGATTTATTTTCTTAGTATCTGTGATACATGTATGTCAGTATATAATTATTCTGTACCAATAAAGCTCTAAATATCAAATGAAGTAAATACTTTCAACTCTCAACAAAACAATCACTTTGTGACTGAAAATTGAACTAAAGTGGTCTATAGTGCCTTGTTCCCCATCCTTACATACCGATTCTCATTGTATTCTGTTCACCAATTTTCTCATGGTTTGCCACTGATTTTGTATTAGGAACAAAAATCGAAATTCAGGGATATCACTGTTAATATAGCCTTTACGGCAAGAAAGTACACGACACATATGATCGACCGAGCTCGATAGCTGCAGTCGCTTAAGTGCGGCCAGTGTCCAGTATTCGGGAGATAGTAGGTTCGAACCCCACTGTCGGCAGCCCTGAAAATGGTTTTCCGTGGTTTCCCATTTTCACACCAGTTAAATGCTGGGGCTGTGCCTTAATTAAGGCCACGGCCGCTTCCTTCCCACTCCTAGCCCTTCCCTGTCCCATTGTCGCCATAAGACCTTTCTGTGTCGGTGCGACGTAAAGCAACTAGAAAAAAAACATATGATCGAAAATATAAAGATATATAACGTTTGTTATGTAGTATTTATTAATGAGAGGTCTTCACCAGAGCAAAGTTAGCCGTCACTTTTCAGGGTTCCTGTAGGGCCTTCACAGCTACCGTAGCGGTCATGGGGCACACACTGTCCCCACTGTACAGCACCCCTACAGGCAATCCTCCACTTCAGTCCGTTGCCCAACTCCCACGACGTGGACAAGGGGTTGGCCTTGTGGGAGGCTCAGGACTATGGGTTATCCTTATTTCCCGGAGGTACTTGAATGCTGAAAATTAGGAGGTATTATTTTGCATTGTACAGACAATGATATTACCAAGATGAGATATCTACAATCTAGTATAACTATCGGAAGATGTCGAGAATTCCAGCCACTCTTTTTTATAAGAATGCATTGATCAGTTGCAACATTATGACCACTTACCTAATAGCCGGTATGTGACCTTTGGCTTCGGTAACTGCGAGGACGCGCCTTGACATGGAAGCAATGAGGCCTTGCTAGGCCGCCAAAGGGAGTTGGCACCACATTTGCACACACGAATTACCTGATTTCTGTTAATTCCGGGGAGAAGGCGATGAGGTCTGACGCTACGCTCAATCACATCCCGAATGTGTTCGATCGGGTTAAGATCTGGCGAGTTTAGGGGCCAGAACATCAATTGCAACTCACCACTGTGTTCCTCGAATGACTCCATCGCACTCCTGGCCTTGGCGCAATTTTTGTTGAGAAATCCCACTGCCGTTGTGAAACTTGTTCGTGATAAAGGGGTACACGTGGTCTGCAACCAGTGTATGATACTTCTCGGCCGTCATAGTGCATTGCTCCACTGGATCAATGGATGCCCACATGAACGAACCCCAGGCCATAATAGAGCCGCCGTCAGCTTGTCTCCGTCCTGCAGTATATGTGTCAAGGAGCTGTTCTCCTGGAAGGCAACGGATTCGCACACTCCCATCGGCATGATGAAGAAATTATCAGGTATTCATCAGACCATGCAACGCTCTGCCACTGCGCCTAAGTCCAGTGACGATGGTCACGTGCCCACTGTGTGTTCAGACACACTTGTACTCTATACTCATCATTAAATTCTGATGTTCGTTCCGACACAGTTCGCCGTCTGTTCTGCGTTACCAGTGTTCCCAGTCTACGACGTCCGACATCTGTAATGACGGGGTGGCTGCCCAACTCCTCGACGCTTGGACGTGGTTTCACCTTGGTTTCGCCACTTGTTGAAGACACTCACCACAGCACTCCTCTAACATCCGACAAGTCCTGCAGTTTCCGAAATGCTTGTTTCGAGCCTCCGGGTCATAACAATCTGCCCTCGGTCAAACTCGGATAGATCGCCCGTCTTCCCCATTCTACAGACGGACAGCACGCTCACTGATACTACAGTACATGCAAAGTGCGTGTGCCTGACTAGCAGTCATTTCTCGCCAGGTGACGCTGCTACCATCTGGAGTGGTTTATATCGATAACAGGTGGGCGATTATAATGTTCTGGCTGATCAGTGTATTAAGTTACCTTAGAGAACACATTTGCTTTTTATAACATATAAAGAATGACGGTGGTAACATTGGTGAACTTATTGTACTTTTAACGTTAGTTAATGATACTGGAATAAGAAACTCAGTAAATAGTACGCTGCGTTCAAAGATACTGGGGAGGTCATAACACCTGTGATGGTCAAATAGAAGAAGACTGGATCTAAAATCATACTCGCAAGAAATTGAATGATCGTGCGTATTTAACGCTGAATGATATCCATCCCTTGACTGAATGGTCAGGGTAAAGGATTACGGTGTAGGGGGCCCGAGATTGATACTCTGCGAAGCCGGGAATTTTTACTGGACAGAGTTAATTGTTACGGTCGGGGAACTGTGGGTGTTTGTCTTAATGCATATCTCTGAGTCTGGGCTGACTGATGATGTGAAAATCTCGAAGATAATGAACTTATTAAATATTTGGCAATACTGGGAACTACGCCGAAGTTTATGGGTTGAGGTACCAGTTTCACAATAAATTGGTCTCCATGATCTCATGTGTAACATTCAACGTTTCTTCTGTTATGACTCTGGTATCTATGGCTGATGATAATGGAGTGATTAGGTATCAAAGAAGCATTCGGCAGTGAAAGAGAATAACATACATACTTTCTCAAATGTTTTAAAATATCATCCAGGAAATGAATTTGTTCCAATAACTAATATTCCAGTGGCATTGTCCTATGAATTAATCCAATAAGAAACAGTATCACACAGTTTGTTTGAAATTAACTTTTGCTTCAGGAAATGTAGATAGAGCCATCATCAATGGCGTCTTTAGCATAATTGTTATGTAGGTATTCACGAGGAACTGTGTGGCTGAAGAATTACACGCAGAGATAACTGTCTAAGATAACGCCAAGGAAGTGTAAAATCATAACAGTGATGAAAACTAAAACGTTATTCCCGTTTCGCTCTGTGATGAGCGATCTAACTACGGTAAATGGCTTGGGCATTTCTTTTGTGCCGCACCGTCACAGATGGGTCGTATGGCGACGATAGGAAAGGAAAGGCCTAGGAGTGGGAGGGAAGCGGACGTGGCCTTAATTAAGGCACAGTCAAATATTTTCCTGGTGTGGTAATGGAAAAACACGGAAAACCATCTTCGGGGGCTGCCGACATTGGGATTCCAACACTCCATCTCCCGAGTGCAAGATTAAACCTACGCGCTCCTAACCGCACGGCCAACAGGCCCGGTTGGCTTTGGGCACCTTACCAACTATTATAGAATAGAAATTCCCCAAAATACCAAATGAAGTACATATGAATTATGATGTTTCACTTTAATAACAGTCAAAGTCGGCAATTTAGAGCAATAGCGCTTTTAGTAGTATACTTGTATTAGGTAACAACTTCTTTCTTCAAACTACGCTTGGTTATAGAATAAACCGAAATACACAGTGACTAGTAACTAAAATCTGTGAAAAAACATAGTAAAATATTTCTTATCTCGAAAAGGAACATTAATAGAAAAACGCATTACTGTAGAACACAAATTCTGCTTCGGAATCATAGCAAATTCCGATTTCCTTAATGAACATTGAATAGAAGATATTTCGTTTCCCTCAAAACTATGAATATCATCGAATGTTCAGTACTTCTGCTAATATTATGTGCCAATCAATGCACATCTGGATTCCCTTTATCCAGAGCTAGGTCGTACTTGACATCGAGTTACCTGAGAGCTCCGCTTACTGCTCCCACATAGTGCATAGGGAGGATGGAGTAAACAAGGTACTTTGTCAGTCACCTGAAACTAGTCACAAGGTTAATGGGGTACAGTGCCGCTGTCAGCAAGCGACCACCGAAATACCAGTAGAAAGACATGGATAAATTATGCGAATGAACATGCCTTAGGCTAATCTGCTGATAAAGAGTGAGTTGTATAAAGAATCCGAAGTCAACACACGAATTTTATCCTCAGATTAGTGCGTGAAGTACAAATGTTGTAGTAGTGTGACAACCCAATCATTTTCCATTTTGGGTTTACTACCGCTGCGGTTATGGAAGAATACCTTAATTGTGTAATAGGAAAAATCAGGGCTGCTTTAAGATAACAGATCTACTTTAATGATATTTTACGTATAAATTTGAGACACATTTACGATTTATTTACATATTTATGTATTTATATACACGTAATGCAGTTTGTATTTCTAAATATATTGATTTATTTTCTTCTTATCTGCAATACATGTATGTCAACATATAATTGTTCTGCACCATTCAAGTTCCAAATAGTGAGTGAAGCAAATATCTTCAACTCTTAATACAAAGATCACCGTGTAACTGAAAATTGAAATTATCTTGCCATTATACAGTCAAGTACAAAATCTAAATTAATTTTCTTATATTCATTATGATTTTCCAGTTCAAATACAGTCAAGACATAGGTGCGTACTTCGATAATTAATGGGCTGGCTGTAATGAACAGGAACGCAGAGGATACAATCAAATACCCTATGTATTAACTAGCTGAAGTACCCTTCGTTGTCGAGACAAACATAGAGCATATCTAACTCGACAGGTACTTTCCGCCAATTTTCAGGCAGACTGCTTCACTCGGGACGCAGCAATAATCCCATTTATCGGATATTAGGGACAGGAAACGGGCTTATCACATCACAACAGTGGTCAAATTAAATGTAATTGTTGATCGGATGAATGAGCTTTCGATCAGTAGGCCTCCAGATTTACAGTTTCCTTCTGACTCTGTGATATTAGGGCACCTAATGCAAAGCGAGTCCTACCTTCTTTCATGACACCCTCCTGTCTTATTTATCGTTCCTTTACGATTTTTGCGTCCTCAAACATCATAAATAAAATCATAACTCTTTCTACGTCTCTGTTTTTCACTCTCGCTGAGGAGCAAGTCAGTTATCTTACGCCTTCATTTCATAATTAAGATTGCAGCCTGGTTAGAACATCATAAACACCGTTCTCCATTAAATATGCCGGTCGTGTTTCAATCAAGTAAATCATCTTCCAATACGTCTTCTCAGTGAATGCAAACAGACATACGAGTACGTTTGTATAACAGTCCATATTCGGGTTAAAACTTCGAGAACTAGTGGCTGCCAACAATATTCATAGTAGTTAACAATCGATGGTAGGGTTTTAATACAGGTTCTCCCACGATATCCAACAAGGTTGAAATCATCAGGCTGTATTTTGAGTTTACACTGATTTCCAGAGAGAATGAACATTTCTGATCATTTGTAAATGTATACATCGATCGGCCTATATATGGCAGTCCAGTGCAACGACGATTGTTATTTGTAGATATGTTCCTATTTAATGTCTACGACTATGGTTTATATCTATTTCCCGGAAGTACTTGAATGTTGCAAATTGGGACGCATTATTTTACGTTGTCCAGACTATGATATTACAAAGCTAATGCTATGTACTGTCGGATATAACTATCGGAGGATATCGAGAATTCAAGCGTCTCTCTTCAGAATATTAAGTTATCATATAGAACAAGTTTGTTTTGTAAAACCTTAAGAATGACGGTAGTAACAGTGGTCAAACTTATGACATTATCTAATTGAGTTTTGCCTTTAGTTAATGGTGACAGGAATAAGGAACTCAGTATATAGTATGTAATATTAATAGTTATTGGAGAGATCATAACACCAGTGATTGCCAAATTGAAGAAGACTGGATCTAAAAGGATGTTCGCAGAAATGGAATGATCATGCGTATTTAACGATGAATGAAAGCTATACCTTCACTGAGTGGTCAGCATAATGGCCTACGTTGTAGGGGGCCCGGGATTGACTCTCGGCGAAACCTGGGAATTTTACTGGGTAGGGTTAATACTTATAGTCGGAGCACTGGGTGTTTTTGTGCTAATACACATCTCTGCGTCTAGATACAACACATAATGATGCCAACCAACACAGGTGAAAGTAACTTTGAATTCATACTTCCGCGTAGGGTTACGGTAGGTCAGGAACACAACCGAGAAACTGAGCCTAACAACACAAATTGAGAAATTCAAAAAATAAGCAAAATTTTACGAAGAAGAAATAGAAGATAACCGCTGACTGATAATGTGAAAGCAAGGTTGACGATGAAATTATTAAAAATTTGGAAATATTTGGAATATGCTTTGTGGTACCAGTTTCAACAAATGGTCTCCTTGTTCTCAAGCGTGCCATTCAACTCTTATCCTGTTATACCTCTGGCATCTGTGACTGAAAAACGTGGAGAGATTACGGATCCGAGAATCATTTGGCAATGAAAGAGAGTAACACGCATACTCTTACAAATGTCTTACAATCTCATCCAGGAAATTAATACGTTTCAATAACAAATATTTCAGTAGCATAATCCCATGAATTAATCCAATAAGAAACCGTATTACATTTTTATTTTGCGATTCACCTTTCGCTTCAGGAAACGTAGATTGAACCCTCATAAATGGCGTATTTAGCATTAATATTATATTGGTATTCAAGATGAACTGTGTTGTAATACTCAGTGTGGCTGATGAATCACACGAAGAGACGGTGGTCTAAGATAAAGCAAAAGAAGTGTAGCAGATAGCAGAATACCCGCTTGTTTTAAAAACCAAACACTGATGAAATCTAAAACGTTATTCCCGTTTGGCTGTTTGATGAGGGATCTAAATAAAATATAGTAGCTGCCTTGGGAATGTTTTCAAACGATATAGAATAGAAACTCCCCAAAATTCCAAATGACGTACATGTTGTATTATGATGATTCACTTGTATATGAGTCAAAGTTGACAACTTGGAGAAATAGCACTTTTAGTAGCAGCCTATATTTGTATTAGGTAACAAATTCTTTCTTCAAACTACTCTTGGCTGCAGAAGGAACCGAAATTAACTGTGACTAGTAACCACAATCAGTATGAAAAATTTCGTGTGGCTATTTCTAGCCGAGTGCAGCTCTTGTAAGGCAGACCCTCTGATGAGGGTGGGCGGCATCTGCCATGTGTAGGTAACTGTGTGTTATTGTGGTGGAGGATAGTGTTATGTGTAGTGTGTGAGTTTCAGGAATGTTGGGGGCAGCACGAACACCTATTGGAATTAACCAATGAAGATTAAAATCCCCGACACGGCCGGGAATCTAACCAGGGACCCTCTGAACCGAAGGCCAGTAAGCTGACCATTCAGCCAACGGGTCGGACATCACAATCAGTGAAAATAACGTAGTAAAAGTATTTCGTATCACGAAAAGAAGCATTATCAGAAAATCCTCACTATTGAAGAACACAAATAATATAGGATATTTTTCGTTTCCCATAAAATTTTGAATATCATCAACTGTTCAGTACTTCCGCTAATATTATGTGCCTCACAATGTACGTCTGGAATCCCTTCATCCAGAGCTAGGCCGGATGACGGAGTAGACATTAAGTTATTTGAGTACACCGCTTTCTGTTCCTACATAGTTCATAGAGAGTAAGGATTAAACAAGGTATTTTGTAGGTCGCCAGTTACTAGTTACATGCTTAATGGGGTATAGTACCGCTGTCAGCAAGTGAGCACCGAAATACCCGTAGAAAGGGATGAAGAATTTATGCGAATGAACGTGCGTTTGGCATATGTGCTGGTGAAGAGTGAGTTCAAAAAAGCATCCGAACTCAACGCACAAATCCTATCCTCAGATTAGTGCGTGAGGTACAAATGTCGCAGTAGTGTGACAACCCAACGATTTTCCAGTTTTGATCGATTACCGCTGCGGTTAAATAAGAATACCCTAATTGTATAATACGACAAAATAATAACATCTGTTTTATGATAATATATCTACTTTCATGATATTGTACGTGTAAATTTGTGACACATTTATTTATGTATTTTTATTTAATTCGTCATTTATTTCTTTATTGATGTATATATTGATTTATATATTTTTAAATAGATTTATTTAATTTCTTCTTATCTCTGATACACGTATGTCAGTATATAATTGTTCTTCACCATTCAAACTCGAAATAATGAATGAAGTAAATATTTGCAACTCTTAATACACCAATCACCGTGTAACTGAAGACTGAACTTATCTTACCTTTATATATACCAGTACACTTAACAAACGTATTTCCAACTTATTCATTATTATATTCTCGTTTCCTTACTGTGGGAACTTAAATGCGTACTTCGATAAATTATAGGTTGGCTGTAATGAACAGGATTTCAGAGGATACAATCAAATATTCTATGTATTAACTAGCTGAAGTACCCTTCGTTGACAGGAAAATCATAGAGCATATCTAACTCGACAGGTACTTTCCGCCAATATTCAGGCAGGCTGTTTCACTGGGCACGCGGCAGTGATCCCATTTATCGGAGATGAGTGAAGGGAAAAGGGACTAATCACATCACGACAATGGACAAATTAAATGTTATTTTTGATCAGTTTTATGAGTTTTAGGTCACTAGACTTTAACACTAATTTTCTTCCGAATCTGTGACATTAGGTTATGTAATACAAATGGAGTTCTTCATTCTTTCATGAGTCCCTGCTGTCGCATTCTTTAAACGTACATTCATTTACGAATTATTCTCATTTATTTATAATCATCTTCACAATTTTCCATGTCATTGTGGGCTGACGACCACGTGGTTTTCCACTTTAAGGCAATGATGTCAAAAACCATCGACATTTAACTCGATTGATCTCTATTTCAATGTTAGGAATGCTCGGCGTTGTTATGAATTAAGCAGCAAAAGTCTAAATTCATCAACTCTATTATCATAGTCGGTACGGTAAAAGTGTATAAGACATAAATGATTGTTTTCTATAACTTTTGTTATGTAGTATATTTCGACAGGACGAATAAGAACGGTATTTAAATTATTAATTCTAGGTGCCTTCCCCTAAACTACCAATACATCCCACGTGAGTAAAATTAATTATATTCTGGAATGTAGTGCCTTATCCCCTGTCTTTACAAACAGATTTTCATTAAATTATCTTCAAACATTTTCTCGAGATTTGGCGCTGACATTGTCTTAGCAATAAAAATCAAAATTAGTGAATATCTCCGATATCATAGCCGGTTCGATAAAAATGTGTAAGATATGGATGGTCGGAAATTTAATACTATGTAAATTAAGTTATGTAGTATTATTTTATAGATAGGACCAATACTAACAGATGTTGGAGCATGACATTTCAGACCGTACCCTAAACTACCATTACAGTAATCATGAATACAATTATTTATAGCCTGGATCGTAGTGCCTCATTCCCAGAATTTAGATACCGATTTTCATTAAATTACCTTCAGCCATTTTCACTTGATGAGCCTACATACACAACGACAGACAGACAGACAGACAGACAGACAGACAGACAGACAGACAGACAGACAGACAGAGAGACAGACAGACAGACAGACAGACAGACAGACAGACAGAGGGACAGACAGACAGTGAAAACATTCCCAGAATATAAATAGTACTATACCTCGACTTTGTAATCAACCAAGAAATACGCATACTTCTAGTATACAAACACGTACCTGTTTGCCATTTAAATACACACGCTTTATATTAGATGGATATACTGGACATAATCATCCGTCGTGACCAAATTGTGATGGCAATAATGAGATGAAAAACACAGGGCAATTTATATAATTCTCTATAATTATCATGACATAACGTTTAACCCTTTATAAGAACCGTGTCCAATCTCTTGTGAATTACGGACTAACTGTGGGAGAATGCCCAGATCAATAGTTTACGCTCCAGAGCTTATCAATTCTATTCCTATACTGCATGAACTCTGTATACTCGTAAGCGTGGTGGACGAAAGATTGTTAGACTGTACGGACAGTCTCCATAGAGACTCAATGACATGTGTCATATGAGAAACCTGCCTCCTGGCTCAATCAGGACAATTATATTTTGTGGGTTCATTGAGTGTCCTCAAACATCTATATATATAAAACTAGCAAGATACCCGTGCTTCGCTACGGAATTACACTGAAATTTATAATAGAACGCTTATTGTTTTAGATATATAATCTGCCGAAATTCGCGATCCGATTCGTTTTCTAATAGATTACGGCACGTTTCCTCCCATTTCTCAATCTTTCATTCCAGGAATCGATTTCGTACTTCCCGGGGTAGGTCCAGGTATTCCACCCGGTCAGCTGGGTCTCTAAATCTTTGCAATATTTTCCTATAAGCATTTTTTATATGGATCAAACCCTTCAGGAGATCCGGCGTGGTGTCGTCTTGGGTGCTTTGGCGGTACTGAACCCGCCGCCGGACTGTATTCTTAGTCATTAAGCGTACAGGACCCGTTTCCAGCGCGGTCCGCATATTTGATGACGGTCCAGAACTTTATTATTATTATTATTATTATTATTATTATTATTATTATTATTATTATTATTATTATTATTATTATTATTATTATACATGTTCTGGACCCCACAGCAAGATGCAAGACGGCTACTTGGCGGTAAATTACATCTGCTGAAATTGTCATTGTTGACAATGTGACCAGCACCTTTGTCGCGGGTAGGCAAGTGTGCGGGTTTTCTGACGATACGAATGGCTGACCTCCGTGCATTATTGACCTCATTATAGAGGTGAACAATTTGACGGTCAATCGCACTCCTATCCTTTATTTCAAATGTGTTTAAATTTTTATTTATATGCCAGGAGAGTCTACTGTAATCTAAGAACGTTCCCCGAAGGAAAAATGGCTGTTCAAAACGAACCCAGGAAAGATTAAAAATGATCGATTTATGATCAGAATAAGTACATCGAAAATCTACAGCCTGTTTCCAGTCATTCGACAGGGTCAGGAATGGAGTGAATAAAGCCCCATCTAGCGGCGACAATTGGAATTGTGCCGGCTGCCGAAGCACTCCTCTGGGGCAATGATCGATGAATGAAAAACGAAATGAAATATTGGACAGTGATGCTGGAATGAATGATGACAGGAAAAATCGGAGTAAACGGAGAAAAAGCTGTCATGCCTCCGCTTTGTTCAGCACGAATGTCACATGGAGTGACCGGGGTTTGAACCACGGAACCCAGCTGTGAGAGGCCGGCGCGCTGCCGCCAGAGCAACGCAGGCTCCTCATAAGTAGGTACATTATGAACAGTAAATTCAATTGGTCTCACCTCCTTCTACACCCCACCGCCGTTAAGTTTATTAACACCCCCGAAAAAATAATTAAAAGAAGGCGTGTTTCTTTATGTTTAAAGCAGATTCCGAACACCAATGTTCACGTCTATTACCTTCAGTTTTGACATATACGTATCCCCATAAAAATAATTCACTTTTTCAGTTCCTTTCACACTCCCCCCCCCCCCGCCAAGTGATTTTTCCGGCAAAAAAATGTTTCTTTAATAGTAAAGGATCTTGTAAATACCAATTATTACGACTCTAACTTCTTCAGTTTTTGATGTATGAGTCCTAATGAAAGGTATTCAACTCCTTTTCACTCCCGCCCCCCCAAAGTGGTTTCTCCCCAAAAACGCGTTTTTCGTTGTTTTCAAAGGAGATCCAAATACCAATTTTTACTCGATGCAGAAGGCCGCATCAAAAATATCCGGGCATGCTTGATCATATTTGATTGTGAGAGAGGCTGACGTCAACAGGGAATCGAACCACCCAAGTACCCTCAGCTACTACACCCCTGGTACTATGTGACGTTATAGTACGTCCTGAGTGAAGTCCAAGACCAGTGATGAAGAATCCACACAGAATATGGGAATAAAAGTTTTTGCACAGCAACCAGTATTTCTGATGACCCACGTTGGCAGGGGATGTTACAGGTGAAGGCAGTACAGCAGGACGGTGGCACGGGAGAGATCATAGACTGGACCCCTGTCCATGATCATCAATACACCTTCGAATGACGGAATGCGTTCATCAGCTCCATCAGCCGATATAAACCCAATATCACTCGGCGACAAGTTTCAGGAGGCATAGGATTATAATGTCGAGATTGAGTAGAGTTTGGCAGAGGCTTTTCTTTACTACGGTTCTCCCCTTTTATTATTACACAGGGCTTAGTTATATCGGTACAATTATCCATACAACTTAGCAAAACCTAAGTGGCTTAGGGATAGTTGCAAAATATGTACACAGAGTGTATCAGAACTATGTTGAGCAAGAATCAGGGATGCTCTTCGTGTTATGTTGAGGACTTTGGTGCAATCGGATTGGCGGAGAAAACTTTTCTTTTCGAGAAAATGATGTTACTTTGTTACTTCCGAGCGCGCTATTCAAATTGACGACATCACCGTATTTGACATATGATCTATATGGAGGGGCCCTCTTAAATTCACAATTATTATACCACGCACCAAACTCAAGAAAATTCCTAAACATCATGTACGTATGAATCGAATATTGTCCTCTAACACGAGTGAGATAACATAAGTGACCTCAAATACAGTATCATCCACACTCAACACATGTATTATTATTTGATAAGATTTAGGTCTCCCTTGGAGAAGATTCCTTCCCAGATTACACAAGAACACAGGTCATAACTGGGTTATATCATTATATAATACATGGAAAACACGTAAAATCGAAGAACATTATTTCAGCAGGGAATAACACCGTTTACTTATACTCATTAGAAGATCCCTGTACTATTCCATCATATCTGTATATCATCGAAGGCTCATATTCATTATCATCATACGAGGAAATCATAACATTCATATATAAACAAAGACTAATTGTGTACAATACAGCAATGTATCCAGAACACTATAACCACACTTGGCTAGGTATAAATATCACATACCAAATTGTGTATATGCAATATTATGTAGTAAGAATTTAAAATATAAATCTTCTGCACCGTATCCTGTCACAAATTCGGAGAAACTCAGGTCAAAAGCGCGTTGCACGACCGGAAGGGGACAACAACAAAAATTTCTAATTACTAACTTATATTAAAATATATGGACAGAAAATACGGGCACATATCTACTGAATCAGAACATGGGTATAGGATAGGAAGGATTGATTAATCTATAAACATACATTTGGCTCATACTAATCAAAGTAGAGAAACAAAATCAACGTAAAATCGACCTTCAAATAGGTGAGAAAACTGATACGCACTTAGATATTATTTACATATTAGGAAAAGTTATACAAAGAAACATGGGTAACGACCCGAAAATTTGTGATTACAAACATCTACATGGAAATTGGAACGCATTACATAAGTTTCCGATGGTGTGACTGCTTCGTTAAATCCCTAAGTCCGTTGCCTGGAGGCTCGATCTAAAACCGACCATTAGATGCGTCGGTAATAATCGATACACTAGTAAATGTTCTGACTAACATATACACAATCCGAGATACTCGGACACAAAGAAATAAAACACTTGTTCAGGGCTGTCCCAAATCAACCCTTGCAAAATAACACTGACTCTAATAATATGGGTCCGTAACACAAATACACATATTCAGACATATTCAGGCTCCAGTGATTTATGTCTTAACAAGACACAACATCGCAGTCTCTTTCCATATGGCCTGGACGATCAGCTGTAGGACATCAAGCATTTAAATAACTGAGGCATTAATGCAGGAGTTCGTGGAAATAACGGGCACGATCGTAAAAATACTTCAACTCATAGAGGGCTCACAGCATAACAGCTGACAAGAGCTACATTCCTGCGAGCTTAACAAACGGTCGGGACCAGGCCAACAATTCATCTCTGCGGCAAGGCACAAATTCTCTCTGACAACATTCTACGCACAGCCAGTGCGGTCTCGAGCATAATCACAGGCTGGCTCACTAACACTTACAAATCAGAACTCCCAGTAAATATTACGGCTTTCTCGCCTATCGCGCATTAATTTAGCCCCATCAACATCTATCCTCGGTTAGATACCCTTACGTTCCTGAACTTGCCTGCCCCGAGTATTAAAGATCCTGCTCTATCTTCAACAGTGAATACAACTCTACCACACTACTTGTCACAGCTGATAAATTCATCTTCATGGATGGAAATATATCCTGATTTACTGCTGTCTGTGATCTATTCTGTAAATCACGCTACGCTGACGGCGTGCAGCCTATTTAATATTGTAAAGATTCTACACAACATGCCTATCAAAATCAATTCACAAATGAATAGACCACACTACGTAAACAAAAGAAACAAACCTATAACTTACCTGTCTTACCCTTTGTTCCGATCTGATTAAAATATATACACTTACCTCAGGCTAAAACATGCATTTCAGCTTTGAACGTATTTACTCTTCCAAGAAACTAAATGAAACCAGTGCCACCCTTGCTTACATTTAATCAATCCCTATACTAGTGTTCGACTATGACACTCTGCATGCTTAATAGAACTTACGAACTTAACTTTGCAGCCATCTCTCAACCAGCAACGAATATCATGACCGCTATGTCATGGTCGCCTAGCCCATCACAACTGCAAACATCACGGGATAAATGGTCATCCTCTCGAATCCAGGTTGTCGTCTGCTTGATCTTGGAATCGTCTGCAATGGTGTTAAATTTCAGTACATCTGCTTCATTGCTTGGCGTTATCGTACACAAGATTTCTCCCTTAGCGTTAGACTGCCATTTACTACAGCCTGCGCACAAACAATTAGTCCCTATTCGTGCGTCACTAATTTATGGGAACTAGCCCGGTCGAAATCTGTAATATCTGTACGGAACGCACACGTTATCATCGCGATCCGTGGACGCGTTTTAGATATTTTATGCTAGTTGAAAGCGTTATTAATTCTTGTAAGTTCACTCGCAGTTATCGTGTACTAGACTTGCGAAACTCACAATTAAATATATCTTACAATGTCTTAAATTCCGCCAGGCCGCACTTGGAGTTTCATTACGTTTAATAACGTCAAGTTACAAATAACTGTCTTCAAAAACTGAGAGACAAAAAGCTATGATAATTAACAAGTTTCTGTAACACGGACACACAACGTGCAGCTGAATTCGAATAACCGAATCAGCTTCAATGCGAGAATGACAAAATTGAGCTTCAATACAAGAATGAGAAAACTGAGAATGAGAGCGCTTCCCCCTCCAGGGAATCTTTTATAACATTCCAGTGATTCCGCTGTCGCGGTGAATCCCCGGCTAACATTTGCTATGGCTTCGTAACGGCCGAGTGAATGTCAACGGCCTCGCCTTTAAATACGCATTGCTTTGAATAGAGCACAAGTAATCATTTTTAAAGATTCCTGGTATATGATAATTCTATTCTTGATTTGATATCAAGACGGACCTGTGGAATCAAGCTCAGTGGCGGATATATTGGCTTCAATTCGTAATATTCCAGCCCTGGGAAAGCGAGGTTTGTAAAGCTGATACAACTGTTATGTAGATCCCATCGTTCAAATTACCTTACCTCCAGCTTGTAGCGTTGGATTTGCTGCTATAGTATGGGTACACATGACTGAATTGACGTCTAACAGCTGAATTCGACCTTGAAGAGTCCGTTCCTACCTGATCGATACGGGGTTCACATAGCCTATGGCACGGTCTTCCAGGGTTCCTGCCTTCATTCCCTGCAGCTCAATGATTATTTAAATAAAATTATGCCATACTGTTCTGATTAACAAATGGAGGCATATCGTGATATGGCCCATTACCTCAGTCGCACAGCGAAATAGTTATCAAGATGAACGACTTCACACGATTTCTTAAATTGTACGCACTTGAGTGTCCATTGCGATATGGTGGTAGGGGAGAAGTAACTCCTAGAAATGTGGGCACAGCATTTTGAATGTTTACTGCCTGGCAGACAGACTAAATCTGAAGGATATAATTGAACGCTTGATCCAAAATGAAAAATGTTTCATTTTTTACTCTCTTAATTAGAGGATTTTTATTAGTATTAGCAAGGATATGACTACAGTCAAACCTCGATATCTCGAAACTCCATTACTCGAATTTCCAGTATATCGTAGAAACTTCAATTTGCTGGCCATTTCTCCTATTCTTAAGGCATATTTATTTATCTATTAATCGAAATTCGGTTACATGAATTTCTGGATTTCTCGAAGCAAACGTTTCGTCCCTTGAGGCAAACATACTATGTAACTAGAATTCTGTACAACATTAAACGTCCAATACAGAATTTGTGGTTTGTGAGGAAGAGTTAACAAGCAAAAGTGGGGTTAAAGTGATACTGGGAGGTTATATGTTGGGAACCTAAATCCAAAAACTTTTGTGATCGGAAAATCGGCGAAGTCTCGCTGTCTCTCGGGTGTGAATCCATTACTGGTCACTTACGAAAGCAACCCCGGAAATCGTGGGTGACAAGCTCCATTTACGAATCTTGACTTCGTGGTACTGAAGAGAAGTTTCAACATCCCTTCCGTAGACAACTGTCCTGCTCAACCCAATATGCTCCTTCAAGAGTTAAAGGCAGTGCGCGAGGGTTTCTTGACACTGAACTTAACAACCAAACTAGAGTCGATGGACAAAGAGGTGATTAAAATCTTGAAACATTTCTACGCGAAGAGGGCTGTTCAGAGAAATCTGAGAGGAATGGAATCCGATCAGTAATTAACATATATTAAACTACGACAGTCGATGAGAATGCTGCGTAAATCGTTGGCTGCTGTGAAGCAGGAAACAATTAAACTGCCTCCGAAATGCAGGAAATTTGAAAGGTGGATTAGCAACTTCAGATCACGAAGAGCCACGCAGGCATGAATGTTTGTTAATGAGACAAAGTCTCTCATATTACATTGGCACTGCTGGTGGCTCCAAGTAGCCTACACAATGGCCTCCACGGTATGCACTAGCCATGCGTCTTGGTGGGTGTGCTGAGTACCAACCGATGAGCCCAACTTAGCACATTGGGGCGAAACGTTGGCAAACGGGAATGAGTTAGCTGGCAAATTTATAATGTCCATTAACGGACCACTTATATTGGTATTATAACTTTACTCATTCGGGACATATATTTCAGGTTCCCTATGCGAATCAACATCTACATCACACAAAGGAGGAGGAGACACCATCATGCGCACACTAATCTCCGACTTGACCATATGTGAGGTGACACGAGAAATAGTTTTGATACAGACAGTCGTTCTCGAATTCATGCCTGCCGGCGAGGGCCTGGTTCATTATAACGATATACAAATTATCGGGGATGACAAATATCTACCATAGCTATGAATGTGTTATACGTGCACATAGCTATAATTCCTATGTATCCGGGCTTGGTATTATACTCATCTATGTCCTTGTTTTCACTGAGTTTTCCTCCTGTATCTCGATACGAAATTTTGTCTGCTTAATCAACGAATCATATTTCATATGTGGCATGGGGGAATCCGAGCCAGGAAACCTTTCCTTGTCCTTATAGGTATTTGCAGGACCTGTATTCATTCTTTACCTTCACGGTTTGTAACACTATCTATTCCGTATTATCAATTGATGTAATAATTTAATATGTTGGTCTCTTTTCAACTCCGTCGTCCCTTTTAAGTTTATTTTTGACCTGCTGTATAAAGTAACTATTCTCTTCTATCCCTTTTGTAACCAGATTATCGACGTTTCATAACCGCGATTTTGGTTTGCGTTTCCTAAACAGAAGCACAATGATTCCTACCTTAACTATGAAGAAAGAAATGATTTCTAAATATATATATGGCATGTAAGGCATGGTTCCATTTTTGGAAAGAACTTGAGCAGTTAGAGTGTAAAGTTCGTACTTTAAACTTAGTAGCCTCCTAACCTCATCCGAGAGAAAAGTTATTCCTTCTCGTCTATGAGGGTGTTTTGACGGGAATGATAACCTGATATATTGTTTCCTCTTGTATTTATTTATGCGATTAGTTTTAGTCAGTTTTGTTCGATTCTTCCTATTCTTGTACAGCCAGGAGGTTTGCTAGTTGCTTTACGTCGCACCGACAAAGATAGGTTTTATGACGACGACGGGATAGGAAAGGGCTAGGAGTGGAAAGGAAGCGGCCGTGGCCTTAATTAAGGTACAGCCCCAGGATTTGCCTGGTGTGAAAATGGGAAACCACGGAAAACCATCCTCAGGGCTGTCGACAGTGGGGTTCGAACCTACTATCTCCCGAATAATGGATACTGGCCGCACTTAAGCGACTGCAGCTATCGAGCTCTGTGCCACGAGGTTCCGAGCGGCACTATCCTGGCTATCGCTTGTCCGTTTTTCGTGTCATTTATGGCACCTTTAGTATAAACTACACGCGATATTTTCGTGATGTTTGTTTGTGTGTCTGTTCCCTTTAATTTGCTATGATTTTCTGGATACCCTTTTCCATTGTTCGTACGGACAGTTCGGTAGTGCATATTCCGCTGTATATTCGACACCACATTCCACCGCGCTAATGTATTGTGAATCCTGACTCTGTATATTTACACGCCGCAGACATACGTGTATTTGTTAAGTGATGAGATTCTACCAGCGTCTTGATTGTTATGAGGAGCTACTTATTCTTGCGCTTCAATTAAATGCGGACTATTTGCGTACCGAGTCCGTAAGTTTCTCGACCTGTGTGATTGAATTCTGAACGATTGCGTAATTAACTCGCTTTGTTTAGGATTTGCATTTCTATGTTTAATCCCTTAATGCTGTGTATTAGTACATTACTTTCCCTTTTGGTTTTGTGAGAGGAAATGTTTTCATCGTGACGTCAAATACTACAGGTAGAGTAAGGAATTTTTTTTCTTTTATTTATTGCCCTCTTTTATTTTAACCCCACGTGGCGCCATGTCGGCCACTCCCCAAAGATTTGCACAGGAATATGGTCATGGCAGCAAATAATAGGTCTAAAGGAAGTTTTTCCGAGCACAAAACTAATGGTATGTAGAAGGATGTGAAATATTATTAATATTGCTTCCACGGCGTGATCACACGGATGATTTCGAGAAGGTGAATTTGATGTTATTGAAATTCCTCTTAAATTCCAGAATCTCCATTGAATATAAGCAGGCTCCTTAAGCTGTACCATCAGCACATGTACACTTTTCTATTCCATATAGGCCTACTTTATCCTGTCCATGTGTACGTAATTGGTAAGTTTTCACTGCCCATACGCCACAACCATTTAATATATATATATATATATATATATTGTACCAGGAAAAGTTGTGGGCAAAGGGCATGAGTAGGACCTCAGGGAGTGGAACTGGGTTTTGGAGCCGATACAGAGAAGGATAGTCTCGCAGAGCGAATAATAGATGGTAAATATTTTTTTTAAAAACAATTTATTAATTTTTCACCCTGCGGTATGATTATTAACTCAAATTTTGCAGAGAAATTAAATGTCGAAAAAAATGGCATAAATATCATTGGTTTCAAAGTCTTTCATATGTGGGAATTTCCACCTAAAGTCTTTTTAAACCTAAGCACACTTTTATAATTGTAAATGGATATGAGAAATTATCAAAGTTTTCAGTTCTCAGTTCGTCAATCTCGATATATAGCACACTTGAAAGCCTACAGTCTTTCTACGAGAAATGAAACTGAAATTAAATTTATCACTTTTGAGAAATTATGAAAATTGTTCACACGCGACACTGAAGTTTCACTGTTCAAAATAAATGAAAAAGTTTAGTCAGTTTGTTACTCACTTATGACAAGAACTGTTGCTACCAAATGTCGAAAGATGGACTTCTGGAATGTTCCATGTAGAATCAGGATTGGCGATGTTGACGTTCCCAATGAGGTGATGACAGCTGAAACTGGATCACGTTGAGTTGTAGCTTGTTCGGGTGATTTTCGCACACGAAAATTTACTTAGTGTGAGTAGTTTATCACTGACACTGTTGAACACTATTTATGGCGTATGAAGAATCACAGTCCTTTCTGTACGAAATGCTATTTACAGTCGTTATTGAAACGTTCATAATCACACAGTTCACATAAAAAAAGAAAGTAAGTCGATAAACACAGTCTTTGAACACAGTCTGAAGTTGCTAGGGATTATTTTCTGCTAATCCTGTTACTATAATGTTATATTAACACAGAAAAGTTCTCACTTTTTCACTCAAATTACTACTGTGAGTCTTATGTTGATGTGACGTGAATATGAGTTCTGGTAATTCTAAGTATTAGGCTCAGTAGAAGTTCAATGTTACTTGAAATTACCTAAGTCCACACGTAATGAAATAGTTAATATTTGTACTCCAATAAGTTCACTCGCGTTACAGTCTTAAATGTCTTTAGGATTATATTGTAATCGCGACGCGGCATACTAACTGCAGTGCGACGTCCTTTAATAATTCTATCGGTGATAGAATTTCGCGTTCCGGAGATACGACGGAAAGTACTTCTACCGTGACTGCGCGAACATACTGTACGCGGGCCGGTCTCTTCGCTATCTCACTCACACAGCTGTTTGCTTGTCCTTGTACTAGTTTGCGGGCTGTCTGGCCTTGACATATATAGATACCAGCGCAGGGAGGGGTGGCGGCTCTCTCGGCCATGTGACCGTGATTACGTAATTTCGTTGAGACTTTAAATTATTATAACTCAACAACCGTTTGATGAATTAATTTGAAATGTACAGGGATTAACTTTTATGATGTTTGCTATAATTCAGCGTTTGTCCCGTTGAAATTGGTTAAGGCGTTAAAAAGCTGTTAAAAGAAAATTTCTTTCGAGAAATATCTCTAGGGGAGGTGAGCTTCAAGCGACAGGTGACGTCACTTGACTCCGCCTAGCGCACTCGTAGGGTCTGGCACATACTGGAACATTCTTTACATGGATGTTCGTACGTCGGTCGGATCTTTAATGCTGGAAATAACATTTCTTTCAATTAACATGGACCAGGACCTAGGCCTTCCTGGTACATCTTCCCCTTGGTTGGACGAAAAGAAAGTACGCAGGATTTTCTTTTCCAGGCTTTACTCTTCCTGTGGTACATATTGTTTTAAATTGGCTGAGTTATAAATACCCTCGAAAGTGCCGTCCAATTTTACAATTTCATAAGCCCCGTTTCTCAATACAGTGCGGATACGGTAAGGACCTGCGAATAGTGGACAGAACTTAGCGTAAATCCTTCTCTCAGGGTTGGAGGTAGCTGGTCTCCGTATTAAAATAAGGTCTCCAGGATTCAATGGTCTTCTGAACTTCCTATTACGCTGGCGTCGTTCTCTGATGGCGGCTGCATGTCTTAACCTGATCAGCGCGTCGTTGATCTTGACTTGCTGCGGCACATTAGCATTTGGTAAGGCTGGTAATATTCTGTCCCAATGTCGCTCTGGTTTTGACCCGTGATGTAGGCTGAGAGGAATGTCATTAGTAGATTCATGCACAATAGAGTTCATAATTTTTTGCATGACTGGCAAGACCTCGATCCACTTCTAGTGATGTTCACTACAATAAATTCGACAGAATTTAGCGAGTTCTCTCATTATTCTTTCAGCAGGGTTAGCTTCCGGATGCCTAATAGAATTCATGATATGTCGAATGTTGAGCTCTTCCAAAGCCTGTTGGAATTCTACGGAAGTGAATTGCGTTCCGTGATCCGTTAGTAGGTATTCAGGCTTTCCCATCTCAGGGATGATGTTTCTTTTCAGCCTCCTTAAGATGTTACCGGCGTTAGCTTTCTGGATAGGCAATAACATAGTATATTTGGAAAAGACATCCACAACTACGATGACATGTCTGTTCCCCCTGGTCGCCTTTGGCAAAGGGCCGTACAGATCGATTGCCAATATTTCTCCGGGCTTTTCCGGGATCAGCGGTTTGGGAAATTCCTTGAGGAGATAATTATTCGGCTTGATCCGCTGGCATAAATCACAGGACCGTAAAATTCTCCTAATGTCTCGCCTAAGATATTCCCATGTAAACCTTTCCTTAATAAGGTTGAGAACTTTATCCGTACCAGCATGACCTGAAATTGAGTGACAATGCCATATGATAGCCTTCCTGATTTTAACAGGTGCATAAATCCTGCATTGCGTCTTGGCTAAGTCAATGTGTTTCATAAGAATTCCATCCCTTAAACAGAAATTTGAAGAAAGTCGTTGGAGACGTGGGAATTCATCATCATCGGCAGGAATCGAACCTGATAAAAATCGAATTAATTCCCTACAATTGGCGTCTCTTCGTTGCATCTGGGTAAGGTAACGAAGTTTGCGAAGACATTCTTCGTCATCATCAGTCATGATGTTAACCTCGTGAACTTCAATAACTTCAGCAGGGTTGCGGCTGAGGGCATCTGCTAATGCATTCTTCCGACCAGGCCTATGTATTACAGTGAGGTCAAACTGTTGAATAAAAATGGCCCATCGGGAAACTCTCTCATTTGTCATGTCGGATGATAGTATGAATGTCAGAGCTTTATGGTCTGTGTAAATCGTAATGGGATAGCCGTAGATAATTTTCTTCCAATACTGGAGAGAAAAAACAACAGCCAAAGCTTCGAGTTCAGTTATGGTATAAGACTTTTCGTGAGGTCGTAGTTTTCTACTTAAAAACGAGATGAAAAGTCTGTAATCGGGATCTTCAGGTCTCGCTTGATGCAGTACTGCGCCTATTCCTACAGAGCTGGCATCACACTCTATGAAGAATGGAAGAGAAAAATCCGGATAAACTAGTTTAACAGAGTTTTTCAACATGTCCTTGGTGGCAAGGAAAGCTCGTTCACATTCTTCAGTCCACTTCCATCTATTATTCTTAAGTAGTAGTTGCTGAAGAGGAGCTACCGTCTCAGTGTAGTCTGGACAGTGTTGAGAAAGGAACTGACAAAGTCCTAGGAACTGTCTCACGTTTCTAATGCGCTGAGGTCTAGGAAAGTCAATGATACTCTTAATCTTGGCAGGGTTGGGTTGAATTCCATCACCACTAATTACATGTCCCAAGAATAATACTGATGTTTGGAAAAGTTGACTTTTCTGGGCATTTATCTTGAAATTCTTCTTCTCCAATTCCTGCAGGACCAGATTGACATCTCTCACGTGCTCTTCGAAAGTTTTCGAGGCAATCAAAATGTCATCAACATAAATCGTAGTTATGTCCTTTACATCATCTGATAAGTGTTTTTCCAAGGCTCTGATCAAAACAGCTCCCGAGTTCTTAATTCCAAAGGGCATTTTGTTAAAAACATAGGTCCTATTTTCAAATAAGAAGCCTGTGAATAGCCTACTTTCAGCATCCAATTTTATGTGATAGTATGAAGAAGTTCCGTCAAGGCAACTAAAGAAATTCATGCCGTGGAATCTTCTGGTGATATCCCTAAGTAATGGAGGACGGTCATATTCTAAGGTCAGTCGGTCATTTAGGACCCTTGCGTCGAGGCAAATTCTAATACTGCCGTTAGGCTTACGTACTATGGCCAATGGATTCAAGTACTTAGTTACGCAAGGCGAAATTATCCCATCATCTGTCATTTTATGAATTAAGTTACGAACGTCTTCTCGATATTTCTCGGGTACGGGATATGGTTTCTTCTGATAAGGAGACAAGTCATTTACATCAAGATGATATTCGTAGTCAGCTATCTCTCCAGGCTTGTCATCGAATACACATGCAAATTTCTGTAGAACGTCATTTTTAGCCTCCTCCAATTTTAATTTAATTTCCGGGTCTTCAACCACACTGGCTATTGACATTATATAATCCGGAACTATAATGGAGTTCTCATTGAATAGGGACTCTGCGTCGTCCTCACTTTGGTCACCCTTTCTACTTTCTGCTACGGCTGGCGCAACCTCGCTTACAGCGGGCTTAATAATGTCACCACCGGCTTCTTCAAAACGGGCTCCCTTCTCTTGAACTTCCAGGTCATCTCGTCCTACCAGCTGTAGTTCTACGGAATTATTCTGTAATCTTACGAGGTTGGCATCATAGTCAATGGTTCCTTTGTATTTGATCATAAAATCTGATCCAAGTATTAAGTTGAAGTTAAGACGTGATACTACCAAAATATGTGTTCGAACATCTGACTGTTAATTTCAAACTCTAAAAATGCCTGGGATTTGCATTTAACAATCTTATCAGGAACTATCCCTCTTACTTTAATCTGAGCTGCAGGTAATAACAAAACATTGTTCTGATCTTTCAGCGAGTCTACAAGCTTATCAGAAATTAAAGAAGCTTGCGCTCCAGAATCGATGAGCGTAATCACCTGTAGGTTGCCTGTGCGTACTGTTATGACAGGTAATGAACGTGTAATAATTGGCCTTAGTGTTTGTGCGTCCTCGAATAGTAATTCGGAATCGTCAATATGCCAGTAATTGATAACAGCAGTACAATAATTTGACGTTTCGACCTCATCGTGTTCGGAAGTCAATCTCCCTATTGCGAGATCGGCGTTTTTTTTATAGCGCCTGTTGGGTCAGGATCAGGTGATCTTTGTTCTCTTGGTCCGAATTGACGTTGATATTCCAGGGATGTCGCTCCAGGTTCATCAGGATTTCGGTTTCTCTCCCTGATGTATTCCCGTGTGTCCTTCCATCTACTTTCGAGTTCTCGCCGTCTGGCCTCACGATTTCCTTCAGGAGTGCTTTCGCGCTGTCTCCATGAATTCCTAAGTTGGTAAGGGTGTCTATCCTGATTCCTCTGACGTCTAAAATTCCGGAATCTGGTTGGGTTAGTAGGGCTTAATCTGCCTTCTTCACGTGTCCTGGGTTCCTCTCTCTCCGGAGGTTTTATTTCCGCAGAATTCGTATTTATTTCTCGACTCCTGTTAGTTTTCGGACTAGATTGGGTATTAGCCGTATCTAACCTACGCAAAGTAGCGTCAAAATGCTCCAATGTTTTAATGTTGGCAGCGACTAGTATCTCTTGAACATGAGGCGGATATTGAAGTGTCAGGATCTGAATAAGTTCAATATCTGGCAACGGTGGATCTAAAAACTGGAGTTTCTTTAATTGCACTAGACAGTAATCTGAATATCGGGAAGTATTGACTGAAGTATTGTATTTGCTAGAGTAGAGTTGCATCTTGACAAGGTGCTGTCTTTCTGAATCCCAAAAGCGTTTAAGAAGTGCCTGTTTAAAGTCATCATAGTTTTTAAAGTTGCTCTTAAAAGCTATGAACCATGATAAGGCTCGTCCTTCTAGAAGTTTGGATACTACTCTAAGTTTCCTATCGTCCTCTACCCTATTCTCTTCCAAGTAATCGTCGACATTTAACAAAAATTCTCGAGCAGTGTACTCATCACGTCCTGAAAATTTGACTGGTTTGTCATCTGGTACTTTAATAAGGGTAGTTGTATTGTGTATTTCCCTCGACGAACCAGGAATTGTGACGTCAGTTGTATGTTCTTTAAGTTTAATTTGATTCATTTCTTCGGACAAATTTTTAATTTTAGAATTAATTGAGGTGTCTAAACTTTTTATTTCATTTCTCAAGTCAGTTTTAATGACTTGTACGTCTTTACAGAAAGCAGCTATCTGGGTATGCGTGCAATCTAGCTGTCCTGTAATACGCTTGTCGAGTTCTCCTTGCGTGCTCTTAATTAATCCTATCTCGCTTCGTAATTTACCCACGTCGCTCTTTAATGCATCTCGCAAGGTTTCCTGCACCTGAGCTAACTTTGCTTGAGTTTGTGAGATGTTACCATGGGATTCTTGAAATTCAGTCCGTAAATCTTTAAGTTCAGTGGAAAATGCTTGAACGGAAGGAAGAACATTTCTAAGATCTTTGTCTAAAGACTTGACGACCTCTGTCTTTATTTCTTCCTTAATAGACTCTAAATTTTCAACAAACTGATCCCGCATGTTTTTCAATGTAGCTTCGACTTGTGCACTAGAATTAGTAAGTTTCTTTTCGAGGCGAGTTCCAGCTTCACGGAATCGTTGCTCGATAAGGGCACTAGATTCAGTGAGTCTTTTGTTAATGACTTTATCCGCTTCAGCAAACTTAGTGTCCAAGGTCTTGTCAATTTTAGAAGTTAAGTCTTCAACCTTACTATTTGACTCAGTTAACTGCGCTTGAAGTTGAGTATTTTGAGCCTGTAGTTGGGAATTAGACTCGATCATTTGAGCCTGCAACTGGTTATTAGACTCTACCATTTGCGTATTAATTCGCTCTATTTGTGTGTTCATTTGTGCTATCTGGTTATTAGACCTATCAATCTTAGCATTCTGCGCTTGAAGTTGGGTATTTTGTGCCTGCATTTGTTGTTGAAGTTGAGCCTGTAATTGGGAATTAGACTCTACCATTTGCGTATTAATTCGATCAATCTTGGCATTCTGATCGTTAATGCTAAGCCTGAGAGCTTCGATTGCTGCAAGTAAGTTATCCATGTTTCCGGAATATTCGAATAAGTCAAATACAACAAGTTCTTTGCAGTCAAATCCTGTGCTCAAAATATAATGACTTGAATCGAACCCTGAATGTTGCGATTATTGCAAGTGCATCATTTATTATTATAGTACGGCTTCAAAATTGAGTTCTTGAAGTTGCGACGTCATCTATTATTATAGTACGGCTCCAAAATCGTGCCCTTGAAGTTGCGGCGCCATCTATTATTATACTATCCTCTCTGTACCAGGAAAAGTTGTGGGCAAAGGGCATGAGTAGGACCTCAGGGAGTGGAACTGGGTTTTGGAGCCGATACAGAGAAGGATAGTCTCGCAGAGCGAATAATAGATGGTAAATAATTTTTTTTAAAACAATTTATTAATTTTTCACCCTGCGGTATGATTATTAACTCAAATTTTGCAGAGAAATTAAATGTCGAAAAAAATGGCATAAATATCATTGGTTTCAAAGTCTTTCATATGTGGGAATTTCCACCTAAAGTCTTTTTAAACCTAAGCACACTTTTATAATTGTAAATGGATATGAGAAATTATCAAAGTTTTCAGTTCTCAGTTCGTCAATCTCGATATATAGCACACTTGAAAGCCTACAGTCTTTCTACGAGAAATGAAACTGAAATTAAATTTATCACTTTTGAGAAATTATGAAAATTGTTCACACGCGACACTGAAGTTTCACTGTTCAAAATAAATGAAAAAGTTTAGTCAGTTTGTTACTCACTTATGACAAGAACTGTTGCTACCAAATGTCGAAAGATGGACTTCTGGAATGTTCCATGTAGAATCAGGATTGGCGATGTTGACGTTCCCAATGAGGTGATGACAGCTGAAACTGGATCACGTTGAGTTGTAGCTTGTTCGGGTGATTTTCGCACACGAAAATTTACTTAGTGTGAGTAGTTTATCACTGACACTGTTGAACACTATTTATGGCGTATGAAGAATCACAGTCCTTTCTGTACGAAATGCTATTTACAGTCGTTATTGAAACGTTCATAATCACACAGTTCACATAAAAAAAGAAAGTAAGTCGATAAACACAGTCTTTGAACACAGTCTGAAGTTGCTAGGGATTATTTTCTGCTAATCCTGTTACTATAATGTTATATTAACACAGAAAAGTTCTCACTTTTTCACTCAAATTACTACTGTGAGTCTTATGTTGATGTGACGTGAATATGAGTTCTGGTAATTCTAAGTATTAGGCTCAGTAGAAGTTCAATGTTACTTGAAATTACCTAAGTCCACACGTAATGAAATAGTTAATATTTGTACTCCAATAAGTTCACTCGCGTTACAGTCTTAAATGTCTTTAGGATTATATTGTAATCGCGACGCGGCATACTAACCGCAGTGCGACGTCCTTTAATAATTCTATCGGTGATAGAATTTCGCGTTCCGGAGATACGACGGAAAGTACTTCTACCGTGACTGCGCGAACATACTGTACGCGGGCCGGTCTCTTCGCTATCTCACTCACACAGCTGTTTGCTTGTCCTTGTACTAGTTTGCGGGCTGTCTGGCCTTGACATATATAGATACCAGCGCAGGGAGGGGTGGCGGCTCTCTCGGCCATGTGACCGTGATTACGTAATTTCGTTGAGACTTTAAATTATTATAACTCAACAACCGTTTGATGAATTAATTTGAAATGTACAGGGATTAACTTTTATGATGTTTGCTATAATTCAGCGTTTGTCCCGTTGAAATTGGTTAAGGCGTTAAAAAGCTGTTAAAAGAAAATTTCTTTCGAGAAATATCTCTAGGGGAGGTGAGCTTCAAGCGACAGGTGACGTCACTTGACTCCGCCTAGCGCACTCGTAGGGTCTGGCACATACTGGAACATTCTTTACATGGATGTTCGTACGTCGGTCGGATCTTTAATGCTGGAAATAACATTTCTTTCAATTAACATGGACCAGGACCTAGGCCTTCCTCGTACAATATATATAATATACTAATATACTGTACATATTGTATATTAGTTATTGAATGACCGGTCCCAAGGCTAAGTGGTTAGCGTGCTGGCCTTCCGTCACAGGTGTCCCGGACTCGATTCCCGGCAGGGTTGGGAATTTTAACCATGATTAGTTAATTCCCCTGGCACGGGGACTGGGTGTATGTGCCGTCTTCATTAACATTTCACCCTCATAATGAAGCGCAGGCCGTTTACGGGCGTAAAATCAAGAGACCCCCCGGAGGCCACACGAAAATAAATTCTTGAATTATTGGGCCTCCTTTCCTTCCCTAATTGTACGTGCATGCTTATTTTTCCATGCATTAACAAATGTATGTGTCCTTGTGTTATCGTTTTACAGTATGTATCAAGTAGAATAGCCTGTTGATGCTTATTATAGGCCCTAAGAGCCTGGACCCAGACAATAATCCATTTCTTTTGAAGCAAAAATCGCGGCCGTTTTTTGTGTGTGGCACAAGTGTCACGTGATCAGCATGAAGACATCGTTATCCATATTGCGTGACTTTCGTCAATGGACCGCTGCCACTCGTATGATACAGCTCCCCAGTTAGCTTCACGAGATGGACAGAACCACATTCCCGTTCTCAATAAACAGCATCCAGCCTCATTGGGAATCAAATTCGGGCGTTTCTGATCAAGAGGAAGGCACTCAACAGCAACACCATGGAACTGGCATGTTACGTCATCTTATTTTGAGTGGAGAGGTCAGTTCGAGTTGCACAGAAAAAGGGAGTGTATACATTAGGAACTAAACAGGATAAATTGATGCACTATTGGTGAAATGTGAGTAACTTATGAACAGGGGCTAATTTTTAAATATGATTTCAATTACACAACTTCCAATAAGATAACATAAATCACTGTGTCTTAAGTACTACATCCTGTCAAACTTACAAGTTATAATACAACATAACACGTCCTGATTGAGTGATATATCATCGTGGAACCAGAACTACTGGACATAAAGAAATGAAATTTTTGGGATAATGTGCAGGTGTACACTAACGGAGGATTTTTGGATATTCCTTCGCTAAGGGGGGTGAAAAGTGGGGTGCACATCATAAATGTGCGTATCTATATCTCAAAAATCTTAAACGTTTACAGACGTAAAAATTTCTATTTAGAATCTCCTTTCAAAATAAAGAAATACATTTTTGCTTTGCTTTTGGAAAATAAGAAGAGAGGCGGAAAAAGGCGAAAAAGTGGTTGAATACCTTTATTTTATGAGGACACTTATATCTCCAAAACTGAAGATGTTACAGACACGAAAACTGGTATTTGGAATCTCCTTCAAATATTAAAAAGCAGGTATTTTTGTTTTGTTTTTGGAACATCCACCTAACTGGGGGTAAGCAGGAGTGAAAATGGGGGTGGATATTTAAAAAGGCTTTATCCACAGTTTATCTCAGAAACATAAATTGTTACACACGAGAAAATTGGTACTTGGAATCTCCTGTAAAAGCAAAGAGATATAGATGATTTCTCTTCGGAAAATCAAATTAAGGGGAACTGAAAGGTAGGGGTGAATTTTTAAAATGAGAATGTCTATAGTACATTTCTTAAACTTAACTTGTTACAGACATGAAAATTGGTATTTCTAATAACTTTTAAAAATGAAGAAACACGTATTTTGTTCTTTCGGAGAAACCACTTATGAGAGGGGTGAAGGACGGGAAAGGGGGTTGAATTATTCTTATCAAGATAGTGATATCTCAAAAACTAAAGATGTTACAGAGGTGAAAAATTGATATTCGGAGTCTCCTTTAAAAATAAAGAAATACGTACGTATTTATTTGTTTTCGGAAAATCCACTTAAAGGGATGGGGAAAGTGAAATAATTGAAAAATTAGTTGAATTCTTTGTATGACGATACTTATATCTCAACCAGTGCAGATGTTGCAGACGTGAAAATTGGTACTTGGGATCTCCTTTAAATGTAAAGGAACATGTTTTCTTTTCTGTTCACAAAATCCACTTAATGGGGGTGAAAGAATTGAGAACTTAGTTTAGTTATTTGTATGAGGATATTTATAGGCCTATCTAAAAGAACTAAAGATGTTATAGACGTGAAAATTGGTACTTGGAATTTCATTTGAGAATAGAGAAACATGCATTTTTGGGGCAAGGTCAACTTTGGGGAGAGGGGTGAAAAAGTAGAATTCTTTATATGAGGATACATATATCTCAAAAACTGAAGAAACACACATTTTGGGCCAGGTGCGTGGGAAATCAACTTAAATGGGGGTAGGAATTGACAGAGGAGCTGAAAACTTTTTATGGTGATACTTATATCTCAAAAATTGAAGATGTTACAGACAAGAAAATTTGAATCTGGAATCTTCTTTCAAGGTAAATAAACACGTATTCCTTTGTTTTTGGAGAATCCACTTAATGGGGGTGAGTGAAATGCAAAATAAGTTGAATTATTTGAATGAGGATACTTAAATCTAAAAAACTAAAAATGTTATTAACCAAAAAATAGGTATGTGGAATCTCTTTTAAAAATAAAGAAACATGTATTCTTTTCTTTTCGGAAAAATACTTACGGAAGGGCGGGGTGAAAGATTAGAAAAAATATTTGAATTACTTTTATGAGGATAATTATATCTAAGAAAACTGAACATGTTGGTATTTGTAATCTCATTAGAAATAAAGAAACACGTATTTCTTCTGAAAATCGACTTACGGGGGGTGAAAATAAGTAAAGAAGGAGTTGAATTCTGTTTATGAAGATACTTATATTTCAGACACTGAAGATGTTACAGATGTGAAATTTGGTAATTTGAATCTCCTTTAACTATAAAGGAACACGTATTTTTCTGGTATTTGGAATATCCTTTAAAACTAAAGGAACGTACTTTTTGTTTTTGGAAAATCCACTAAAGGCGGGAGGGTGAAAGGAAGTGAAAGAAAATTTAATTCTTTTTAAGGGGATACTTATATCTCAAAAACTAAAGGATACAGACTTGAAAATCGGTATTTGTAATCTCCTTTAAAAATAAACACGCATTTGTGGAAGGAGTGGGGTGAAAAGGGAGTTGAATTATTTTTATGTTGATATATATATCTCAAAAACTGAAAATTTTACAGTCGTGACAACTGATATTTGGAATCTCCTTTATAAATAAAAACGTATTTTTCTGGAATTTGGTATCTCCTTTCAAAATCAAGGAACGTACCTTTTGTTTTCCGAAAATCCACTTAAAGGGTAGAAAATTGAATAATCGGGTGAATTTGAAATAAGTACTAGCATATGTAAGGATTTGTCAAAAACTTAATATGTTACAGACGTGAAACGTGATATTTGGAGAGTCCTTTAAAAATACAGGAACATATGTTTTCAGTTTTCGGTAAAAGCACTTAATGGAGGTGAAAAGAAGCGAAAATTTTGAATTATATTTTATGGGGATACTTATGTATCAAAAACGGAAGATGTTACAGACGTGAAAATTGATATTTGGAACATCCTTTAAAAACATTTTTTTCGGAAAATCCACTTAGGTGGGGGTGGGGGTAGGAATGATAAAGTGGTTGATTGTTTTTATGGGGATACCTACATCTCAAAAACTGAAGATGTTACAGACTTGGAAATAGGTACTTGTAATCCCTTTCAAAAATGAAGAAACTTTTTTCGACTTGAGAGAAGATTGTTTTTCACATGTACGGTTCTATGTCGCATGGTTATCTTAGCCCCAAAATGCAGTACCGCAAAAATGGTTTACAAAGCGTTTCTGTGGTAAATGAAACTCAATTTTTGGTGAGATTTTATACTTTAGGGATTTTCAGATAATGTCTTAGTAAAGTACCGAGGAACGATTACTTTTAACAAATTACGAAATAAACGCGTGCGAAGCCACGTGTAACTGATAGTAAGTTGTATCTCCTCAACGACGCCATGTGCGGAAGTTGATAACGGCATCCTGGCTCTGATGAAACTGTGATATATAATTATGATATTCTATAGTATTCCCTGCTGTATAAGTTGTGTGAGTATTAGATAAGGAATGACATTTGCGAGTTGTGTATTGTAGATGAAGTTAATTTTGAAACTCTTGACATAGGGGATTATTCGATGTCTTCGACAAGGATACGAAGAAGACGGCAAGGGGATTTTAGGAAAGCTTTGTATAAGCGTCAAACCCCTTGATATATATAGTTGAAACATTGTATAGGCATATTGGATAAATAATAAGGTAGCGATAATTGACACTGTGATAAATCTGATAGTTAAATATATTCTTCTTACTCATGCCACTCAATTATTTCCTCAGTGACTTCCAATAAAATATTTCGGTAAATAACCATGGTACATGGTGTCAGTTATTGTAGTGACGTCCTAGTTCATGAACCCTAGTCCATGGCAGAGTGGCCCAGTATGTGGACATGAGAGAGCGTTGGCGTGGATTTGGAGTAGGCATTTTGGACATATTCCGTGTCGTGCACCTCCTTGAGCTAAGGTGGCTATTACTAAACAATCCACCAGTGGTACCCAAACCGTAAGAGGGTAAATTCTCACTGTCACTATGTGTGTGAGCGGTAGCCTCCTCCTGTACAGAAATGTACTGACCGGGCGAGTTGGCCGTGCGGTTAGAGGAGCTCGGCTGTGAGCTTGCATCCGGGAGATAGTGGGTTGGAATCCCACTGTCGGCAGCCCTGAAGATGGTTTTCCGTGGTTTTCCATTTTTACACCAGGCAAATGCTGGGGCTATACCTTAATTAAGGCCACGGCCGCTTCCTTCCAACTCCTAGCCCCTTCCTCTCCCATAGCGCCATAAGACCTATCTGTGTCGGTGCGACGTTAAGCCAATAACCAAAAAAAAAAAAAAAAAAATCTACTGACCATGCTCAGATATTTCTAAAGCAAACCTTGAACCTATGGAGTGACGGTATCCCACTTCCATTCCACAAGCCAGTGAGTCCTTGGATACAAACTTTGCGAATAAAAAGGAATGTCATAGGGTTACACTCAATGTTAATGAAGTTTAGAGAAGAAAGAGCGTAGAACTGGGTCAGCGAAGAGTTTGTGTCTAGATGTATTAGGAGTTAATGATGTTCGGTTGAGGGGAAATAACAAGGAATATATACGAGATTATAAACTGATCGAAACAGGTGTTAAAACAAACACAAAGTGTGATGAAGAACTGTTAATAAGGAACACCATAGCACACAACATAGTTTGCGTTAGGCGTTCCTAATGAACGAAATGGTGAGTCGGGCTGAGTGGCTCAGACAATTGAGGCACTGGCCTTCCGATCCCAACTTGGCAGGTTCTATACTGGCTCAGTCCGGTGGTATTTAAGTTGGTCAATTACGTCAGCTTCGCGTCGGTAGATTTACTGGCACGTGAAATAAATCCCTTGGGACTAAACTCCGGCATCCTACCAAAGCAATAACGTGAAATATGATGAACCGAGCTCGATAGCAGCAGTCGCTTAATTGCGGCCAGTGTCCAGTATTCGGGAGATAGCAGGTTCGAACCCCACTATCGGCAGCCCAGAAAATGGTTTTCCGTGGTTTCCCATTTTCACACCAGTTAAATGCTGGGGCTGTACCTTAATTAAGGCCACGGCCGATTCCTTCCCACTCCTAGCCCTATCCTGTGCCATCGTCGCCATAAGACCTATCTGAGTCGGTGCGACGTAAAGCAACTAGCAAAAAAGAAAAAAAAAATGATGAAGCTGAAGAACGTCGAGAGAGAGAGTATGAGGACAATTTCCGAATTTATTGTACGGAACAGTTCCTGGTCCGAATTTGTGCGAAATTCTTCGTGTTCCTCCGGTTGCATATTGTACCTCTGGCCACTGGCTTGGATCTCTATCGTTGATGATACCTCTCTTCCCTGTCGAAGAAAGTAAAATGGCTCTTCAGTTTCTTCCGTTACTCACCTTGACGTGATATGTCGCACGGGACTTGGACTAACCATTCAATACTACGTAGTCATCTGCGTCCTTCGGTTCAGAGGGTCCCGGGTTCGATTCCCGGCCGGGTCGGTGATTTTAACCTTAATTAGTTAATTCCAATGGCACGGGGGCTGGGTGTATGTGTTGTCTTCATCATCATTTCATCCTCATTACGACGCGCAGGTCGCCTACGGGGGTTAAATAGAAAGACCTGCACCTGGCGAGCCGAACCCGTCCTGGGATATTCCGACACTAAAAGCCATACGATATTTCATTTCATCTGCGTTATTCGCCGTCGTACGATAAATGCGTGCATGACCTAGAGGAACGGAAATAACATATTCTTGAAAGAATGTTATACCGGGTCGTCCACCAGCCTCTTGCAATCCAGGTTTATACACCCCTTCAAATTTACTGCAATTCTGAAAGACATCGGTCCCTCTCCGTAAACAGTGGTAATTCATTGTGGGTACCTCGAATGAACCCGTAAAACGAGTACAGATACGCAGAACACGTACTTTAACCCGCGAGTGGTGGCTAGCCGAATTTTAACACGAGTGGCCGCACGTGAGACTTTCTCTCACATTAAACTTCATTTTAAATAAATATATCTTATATAATTTTGCGGAGCGTAAGAGTGAAACGAATTGCGGAAATGAGATGTAAATACTGCGTTATACAGTTTAGATTTAAAAATGATTATTCATATATTACAGAAACAAATTTCCTTAACGAAAAGTCATTAGTTCAGTCACATGCAAGTACGTATTACTCACAAGAGTGCCGGTGTGAATGGCACAGACTGTTAAGCCGCTGGCTCTCTGAGCCCTAGTTGGTAGGTTCGATCCTGGCTCAGTCCGTTGGTATTCGAAGGTGCTCAGATGCATCAGCCGGATCTTTACGGGCATATGAAAGAACTCATCCGTGACAAAATTTCGGCACCTCGGTATCTGCGAAAACGTAATTATTGGGACGCAAAACTAATAACACTGTTATTAATATACACTGACTGACAGAGCAAATGCAACACCAAGAAGGAGTGGTTCGAAAGGGATGAAAGTTGGGGAAAAAACAGAGACGGCACGGACGAATAATTGATGTTTATTTCAAACCGATATGCAGGTTACACAATGCGCACGGCATCGACTCAGTAGGATGTAGGACCATCGCGAGCGGCGATGCACGCATAAACACGTCGCTGTACAGAGTCAATAAGAGTGCGGATGGTGTCCTGAGGGATGGTTCTCCATTCTCTGTCAACCATTTGCCACAGTTGGTCGTCCGTACGAGGCTGGGGCAGAGTTTGCAAACGGCGTCCAATGAGATCCCACACGTGTTCGATTGGTGAGAGATCCGGAGAGTACGCTGGCCACGGAAGCATCTGTACACCTCGTAGAGCCTGTTGGGAGATACGAGCAGTGTGTGGGCGGGCATTATCCTGCTGAAACAGAGCATTGGGCAGCCCCTGAAGGTACGGGAGTGCTACCGGCCGCAGCACATGCTGCACGTAGCGGTGGGCATTTAACGTGCCTTGAATACGCACTAGAGGTGACATGGAATCATACGCAATAGCGCCCCAAACCATGATGCCGCGTTGTCTAGCGGTAGGGCGCTCCACAGTTACTGCCGGATTTGACCTTTCTCCACGCCGACGCCACACTCGTCTGCGGTGACTATCACTGACAGAACAGAAGCGTGACTCATCGGAGAACACGA
Source organism: Anabrus simplex (assembly GCF_040414725.1). Classification (NCBI taxonomy): domain Eukaryota; kingdom Metazoa; phylum Arthropoda; class Insecta; order Orthoptera; family Tettigoniidae; genus Anabrus; species Anabrus simplex. Next base: position 569,993,518 of record NC_090266.1, read on the forward strand.
CGTTCCGCCATTCCCTCATCCAAGTCGCTCTAGCCCGGCACCATGCCAGGCGTGCACGTCTATGCTGTGGAGTCAATGGTAGTCTTCTGAGCGGACGCCGGGAGTGCAGGCCTCCTTCAACCAATCGACGGGAAATTGTTCTGGTCGATATTGGAACAGCCAGGGTGTCTTGCACATGCTGAAGAATGGCGGTTGACGTGGCGTGCGGCGTGCGGGGCTGCCACCGCTTGGCGGCGGATGCGCCAATCCTCGCGTGCTGACGTCACTCGGGCTGCGCCTGGACCCCTCGCATGTGCCACATGTCCCTGCGCCAACCATCTTCGCCACAGGCGCTGCACCGTGGACACATCCCTATGGGTATCGGCTGCTATTTGACGAAGCGACCAACCTGCCCTTCTCAGCCCGATCACCATACCCCTCGTAAAGTCGTCTGTCTGCTGGAAATGCCTCTGTTGACGGCGGCCTGGCATTCTTAGATATACACGTGTCCTGTGGCACACGACAACACGTTCTACAATGACTGTCGGCTGAGAAATCACGGTACGATGTGGGCTATTCGCCAACGCCGTGTCCCATTTATCGTTCGCTACGGGCGCAGCACAGCGGCGCATTTCGCATCATGAGCATACCTCAGTGACGTCAGTCTAACCTGCAATTGGCATAAATTTCTGACCACTCCTTCTTGGTGTTGCATTTGCTCTGTCAGTCAGTGTAGAACTTCGGACACTCGCAATGCAAAAGCAAGAATAAAGTACAGTACAATAGGTCTTCTCTCTAAAATTTGAGTTAGCTGGAGTTTGTAACAGCGTTTATTTCCCAGTATTCGTCCTCGACTCATAATTCTTGAAGAGTCGTTTATCATTAATTGCAAATGGAGAAAGTTACGCGCACGATTGGAGTAAAATACTAACGCCTACAACGGGAGAAAGTTTCCCTCTCGACTTCAACATAACACCAACGCCACTGGTCGCGCGATAAGAGAACCTCTCACACAGGGCGCACGAACTCGTACGAATCTTTGTTCCGACCACACGAGGGGATGCTTACCATTCAAAAGTGAATAATCTTACTCACGAGAGTTATAGACTCAGCTAGAAGAGGGAACAGTCACCTTTCTTGCATCGCTGAGAATTAAACTCACAATACAATGTAATGTGAGAGATAATCTCATATAGAGACCACTCGCGTGTTAAAGTAGGAGGTGGACGCACATACAGGGACCACGGAGACGAGCACGGAAGCACGAGGACTGATTTGTTTATTTGACCCTGTAAAAGTCCGTATGTATCGTTGCATTGGGTATGGTGCTGGGTGAGACGAGGATGAGGAGATGATGGTATGTGGCCAGATGGCTACATCGTACATGTTCCACGCTTCGTAGACCACAGGTAAGGCAAAGTATGTCCCATTGGAACGAGAGAGCCAGCGCCTTAACAGTCTGTGCCATTCACTCCGGCACTCTTGTGAATAATACGTACTTGCATGTGACTGAACGAATGACTAATTTTCATTAAGGAAATTTGTTTCTGTAATATATGAATAATCATTTTTAAATCTAAACTGTATAACGCAGTATTTACATCTCATTTTCGTAATTTGTTTCACTCTTACGCCCCGCAACATTATATAAGATATATTTATTTAAAATGAAGTTTAATGTGAGAGAAAGTCTCACGTGCGGCCACTCGTGTTAAAATTCGGCTAGCCACCACTCGCGGGTTAAAGTACATGTTCTGCGTATCTGTACTCGTTTTACGGGTTCATTCGAGGTACCCATAATGAATTACCACTGTTTATGGAGAGGAACCGATGTCTTTCAGAATTGCAGTAAATTTGAAGGGGTGTATAAACCTGGATTGCAAGGGGCTGGTGGACGACTCGGTATAACATTCTTTCAAGAATATATTATTTCCGTTCCCCTAGGTCATGCACGCATTTATCGTACGACGGAGAATAACGCAGATGATTACGTAATATTGAATGCTTAGTCCAAGTCCAAGCCCCGTGCGACATGTCACGTCAAGGTGAGTAACGGAAGAAACTGAAGAGCCATTTTACTTTCTTCGATAGGGAAGGGAGGTATCATCAGTCTTAGAGCTCCACGCCAGTGGCCAGAGGTACAATATGCAACCTGAGGACCACGGAGAATTTCGCACAAATTTGGACCAGGAACTGTACCGTGCAATAAATTCGGAAATTGTCCTCATACTCTCTCTCTCTCTCGACGTTCTTCAGCTTCATAATATTTCACGTTATTGCTTTGGTAGGATGCCGGAGTTTAGTCCCACGGGATTTATTTTACGTGCCAGTAAATCTACCGACGCGAGGCTGACGTAATTGAGCAACTTGAAATACCACCGGACTGAGCCAGTATAGAATCTGCCAAGTTGGGATCAGAAGGCCAGTGCCTCAACAGCCATGCGATGGCAGGTAAGTATATAGATGCGCGAAATCCTCTCCTTCGAAGCAATTCACAACACAAAGTTTATTTACTGCCTCGAGATGTATTCCAGCGACGAGTATGTGGATATGTTCCTTATCTATGAATAAGCTAGACAGAATGTATACCAGCCACAACGCCTTTAACAAGAACGCTATCCCGATAGAAGACAACCGACGGGCATTATATTTCGGAGTGTGGAAAGACGTCTGCGGGATATTGAACCCTGGGAAAGACACAGCCTGTTCGACATCATCCTGTGACGTGTGCTGACAATGAAGAGGTCGTGTTTGACGCTATCCGGCGTAACCCTCATACTAGCACACGGGCCATTGCACAGCGGACGAACATCAGCCGAGCGTCTCTTATGCGCATATTGCATACCCATCGGTTTCACTCGTACCATCTGCACTTACACCAGGAGCTCCATGGTCATGATTATATTGCCAGGGTGGCGTTCTGTCAATGGATCCTACAGCATGTGGACACTGATCTTGCTTTTCTAGTGACTCTATTATTTACGGACGAAGCACGATTCCACAACATTGGAGCCGTTAATCACCACAATATGCATTACTGGAGTGTGGATAATCGCTATTGGGTGCGAAAGACAGCTCTTCAGATATAGTGGCGCGTGAAGTTAGGGTGTTGATCATGGGTGATCACCTCACCGGTCCCCATTCCTTTGAGTGCCATCTGACCAGCCACTGCTATTTTCGGTTTCTCCAAGATGAACTACCAACGTTTCTGGAACACTTGCCACTCCTTGACCGCTGAAGGATGTGGTTTCAACATGACAGAGCTTCACAGCACGCGGCGGTGGTCGTCCGGAGCCATCTCATTGCGACGTATCCTGATAAAAGGATAGGAAGGGAAGGACCTGTCCACTGGCCCAGCAGATCGCCAGATCTTACGCCCCTGGATTTTTTCTGTGGGCCATGCAAAATGACTGGTGTATGCACAGGAGCCAGCCAGTCCTCGCAACCATAGACATCTCACCACTGAGGCATGCCAATCCGTTTCGCCAGGGATGTTCCAACTAGCCAGACGTCCTTAAAACATAGCGCGCAGCTCTGTATCGACCACGGAAGTCGTTAGTTCGAGCAGGTGCTGCGATAAACAACATGGATAACTGAAATTTTGACACATGTTTCCTAGCCTCTATCAACCCTGATCCATACCAGCGCCCCTTTTTAGGGCCAAATAAACACATCAGTCTGTGAAAATATAACGGTATTAAGTATACAACCTTGCCACATCCCAGGCAACTGGCTTAAAACAGTACTTGCTTGGGAATTGAAACCCTTACCTCGAGCACTGTCCACTATCACATATCTCCTCACTCGCTTGCCATGTGAGCGACTGCGACTACGGCGCCCCCTTCCCAGCCTATACAGTTCCGTGTTCCTGGTCTGTGCTTCCACCTCATGTTTTAAAATACGTGTTCTGCGTATTTGCACTCATTTTTGCGGGTTCATTCGAAGTACCCATAATGAATTAATAATGGCGCTCACGATTTCTGCTGTCTTATAGCCCGTAAACACATATCACGTTATATTACCCCGGTTTAGGGAAAGGGACCGATAGCTTTCCGAATTGTAGTAAATATGAAGGGATGCATGAAACTGGATTGCATGGGGCTGGTGGACCACACAGTGCTCAGTCTTTTGATAGACCTCATGTTAACGAAAATATTTGAGAATAATATTCTAACAAATACCAACTCCACGTGATTACCATTACATCATACGCACCTCGTAACACAATCCTTAGTGAGTAGATTTCAAATGCATATTTTCGTTGAAATAAGTCCAGCAGTTTTCAACTTTTAGCAATATACAAACAGATGGATAACCAGACAGGCTGACGAACTGACTGACACGAAAGGGAACAGTCCTGCCTTATGTTTCCTCGGTTAATTTTCAAGCCGAGCGAAATATTATGCATTCTCTGATTTTCTCCTGTTATGGATCCTTCAAATAACTGCAGGTCTGCGAAGCTGCCCGTCATTGGCTGCAGAGCATGAATCCTGCAGGTTGTAGTAATTTTTCTCTCTCATTTGAAGAATAAGCGAAAGTATGTACATAACAAAAAATATTTAAAATGAAGGGGCATTTCGCATAAAGTGTAGCCTGCAGATTTTACATACCGGTATAATCACACTGTAAAGAAAATTGAAAATCCTCCTCTGTTCTTCCTACAAATCCCCAGTCTATTCAGTGATTTTTAAATCACATGCTTATCAAAATATTCTCTTTAAGGAGTAGACTCTAAATTTGAAGTTTGGTCGAAACATATAAACAATATTGTAGGAGAAAGTCGTAAAAACCCCTCATCTGGTCTTCATAAAAATCCCACAGTCTAGTCAAGGATTTTTAAATAATATTCATATCAAAATCTGAACCTGGATGAGTGGCCTCTAAATATGAAGTTTGATCAAGATCTATTCAGCCATTTACCCATGATGGTGGAATTAACAAACAAACAAACAATCACGCAAACGAATAAACAAACAAACAAACAAACAAACACAAAAGCTATAAACTACTGATACGAACTTGAGTTGAGCTAAAATGGATAAATATATTAAAAAATTGGGTGAATTAATGATATTACAGACAATGTAACCCCTCCAATTTTATTTATAAAATCCATATCTGCACTAAGCATACCAGGACGAATAATCCCGGCAGCAAAGACTCGAGCGGTACCAACCTTGTGGGCGGAACTGTCACGAGGATCCTGAACCAGACACTCAGGTCGGGTAATTTCGTGGACAAAATCATACTGGTTGACCAAGGGAAGTCCGATAGGAGAGGAAACGCATTGCAAATCTAAATTTTCTTTACTTGTTACCTACGGCGGTATTAAAGATGTTAAATCGTATATTTTATCACAACGTATTTATGGACACAGAGGAGCGAATATCTAGCCGTCAGAAGAAGGCGAAGCAATTCTGTACATGATCAGCTAGCTCATGTTTCAAACGTAGTACGAATCAAATAGGGCAGCCCACTGCTAGCAAATGAAACACGTTTCGATACATCACAGTTTATCGAGAAGTACTTGTCCGATTTTCAAATAATCACTGTGCAGAATTCACAATATATATAAATTTAAGTCCAGGTGTAGAAAATAGTGGGGATCCATTGGAAATAAACAAAGTCAGTATTTTAATCTCAGCAGATATTGACATCCTGGTAAAGTACTCCAATTCCAACTATAAGCCCCTTTATAACATTAGTAAAAGTACCGAGCAAGTGGCCCCGCGGTCAGAGTCACGCAGCTCTCAGCTTGCATTCGGGAGATAATGGGTTCGAACTACACTGAGCGCAGCCGTGAAGATGGTTTTCTGTGGTTGCCCATTTTCACTCCAGACAAATGCTGGGGCTGTACCTTAATGAAGGCCACAGCGACATCCTTCCGACTCCTAGACCTTTCCTGTCCCATCGTCGCCATTAAACCTATCCGTGTAGGTGCGACGTACAGCAAACTGTAAAGGAAAAAAACCTGAAAATAATAACAGAATGTCCATATCTTCAACGGTTCACGAGTTATTTGAGGTGAACATCTTAACTGAATAACCATGTATAGTAGGAAGAATAATATTCGAATATCTTCAATGTTGGGGAGCTCACAAAAGAACGCTGACGAACTGGCCACGAACGTCATCAGGGAGATAGGCGTAAATGTGAATGTCAACGTTATTGATAGAAGCCACCGTTTTGGACTTAAATCAATAGGGAAAACTCGGCCTATAATGGTTAAATTTAATTCGTATCGCACTTGGCAGGAGGTATCCCGTAGTAAAACGGAGACCAAATAAAGAGCAATCATGTTATAACATTTGCGAAGGCCTCACGTCCACTAGACTCTTCATACTAACGGCCACATTACACTGTCTCCTTCAAAGTAAGTGTAGGGCTAAAGATGGCGATATCATCGATAGAAACCTAACTGGGGCAAAGTGCGCTTTGACCGGTTGTGCAAATTACGGAAGGACATAGGCTAGATTGCAGCTAAATGGACAATTCTCTTGCCTGTCCTGATCATTGTTTCAATCTTTCTTTCTTTCTTTCTTTCTTTCTTTCTTTCTTTCTTTCTTTCTTTCTTTCTTTCTTTCTTTCTTTCTTAATCTGTTTACACTCCAGGGTTGGTTTTTCCTTCAGACTCAGCGAGGGATCCCAACTCTACCGCCTCAAGGGCAGTGTCTTGGATCGTGAGACATTGGGTCGGGGGATACAACTGGAGAGAATGACTAGTACCTCGCCCAGGCGTCCTCACCTGCTATGCTGAATAGGGGCGTTATGGGGGTATGGGAGATTAGAAAGGATAGACAAGGAAGAGCGAAGGAAGCGGCCGTGGCCGTATGTTAGATACCATCCCGGCATTTGCCTGGAAGAGAAGTGGGAAGCCACGGAAAACCACTTCCAGGCTGGCTGAGGTGGGACTCGAACCCACCTTTACTCATTTGACCTCCCTAGGCTGAGTGGACTTCGTTCCAGCCCTCTTACCACTTTTCAAATTTCGTGGCAGAGCTGGGAATCGAACTCCGGCCTCCAGGGGTGGCAACTAATCACACTAACCACAACACCACAGGAGCGGACTCCTGATCTCTGTTTACCAAATTTAATTAGATTTACTCACTCTATGTTACATTGTTAATTCACTTATTTATCCATTTTTCATTAGGAGGCTGCGAGAACTAACAGGCGACTCTTCCCTTTGAGTAGCAGATATTCTTCCTCTGTCACAATTCTCTTCAGGTACTCCCTCACCCCTCCTCTCTCCACAAAACGAACACGACCTTGGGACAACCATCCGCGAATCCTTCCTCGAATTATTCTCATTCTTGCTGTCTCGACTAGAGACGTGCTCCAGACTAAAGTTTCCTTGACCGGACTCGATAGCTGCAGTCGCTTAATTGCGACCAGTATCCAGTATTCGGGAGATAGTGGGTTCGAACCCCACTATCGGCAGCCCTGCAGATGGTTTTCCATGGTTTCCCGCTTTTACACCAGGAAAATGCTGGGGCTGTACCTTAATTAAGGCCACGGCCGCTTCCTTCCCACTCCTAGCCCTTTCCTGTCCCGTCGTCGCCATAAAACCTATCTGTGTCGGTGCGACGTAATGCAAATTGTAAAAAAAAAAAAAAATCCACAAACCTGAAGAACTTGCGTCAGACGTATTTGATGTTTGCCTTCTGAATTTCCTGGCTTCGTGATGTGACCTCTTCGAAAACTTCCAATATACCTTGCTGCTGTCTACGCCGGAATCACAGAGCAGGAAGGAGTGGTCGGGATGTGACAGAGATAGTTAAAACTAGTTGAAAGCCTAAGAAATTTATATGTTCAATCAACGAATACAATAGACGACCCGCGTTCATGCTTTTTGAAGTAAACGTAGCCCATCAGAAATGTGCAGTATATGCGGAGAACAAGCCACCTGCGACCGAGCATTTGGAGGACGTAGAGAAATAATTGTTGCGAGTACTTCCACAACGAGAAAATGTAATTGCCATGGGTGACTTTAACACACACACTGGAAACAACAATGCCGAATTTCGGCAGTTTATACAGCTTATAAACGTTACTACGTCAGAATAACTTAAAATATTTTTAATCAGTCGAATACAATAGTTCAAAAGACAATGTATAACACTATAACATACCTGTAAAAAAATTCACACTATATCACAGGCACGTTTTAGTGTGATATCTTATATTTTGAACTAGTGTGTTCGACAGACTAAAAAGGTAAGTAACCTTAACTAAGTCGACGTTGGAAAGTATGGTTTCCTTCTTACCAAATTACTACCGGTACGTCATGGGATTTGAGCATTTTGCAAACATTCTCTGCACACCATACCCCCAAGTCACATACGACAGCCGGCGTAATGATTGTTAAAAATAAGGAAAAGAGACAAATATCTGAACCGTGAATTTCAGTTCATTACTTAATATACGTCTTACTCCTTAAAGACCTGAAAGTCTAAACCAGGGTTATCACATTCGGATATCCCTCTTAAGTTGACTACAGTTACTGAAGAAGCACTAGATGATCCATGGAACCATGTTCTGACAGTCGACGACATTGACATTAAGGTATATTACAAATTTAGCGAATATCTGAAATCAGTACGGGCAACACGACCTCCTTGCACCGCGGCTTAGCCCGGAGCTGAAGGATCTAATGGCATGACGAGATGCCGCACACAGAAAGTTTGAGAGACAACCGACAAAGGACAACTTTGACGCATGTAATCGGCTAAGAAATAGCAAGCGTTACGAAACACTAGAATAAGACAATCACACACCATGGTTAAAACACTAGACCTGCGCGGAAAGAACTAAGAAACATTGGATAGATAAACAAATAGACGATAATCTTATACTCCTGGACTTACTACATATCTCACTACTTCGGGAGATAAAACTGACAAAGAGAAGAAACATGGAACACTACACACATATTTCAACTGCCGTACACCTGACAGAGTAAAAATCTACTTTTCTCATTTAACTTCCTCAGAAGTTAAGCAATCATTATTTATAATAAAATCAAAGTCCAAATGGATAGACAAAATAGGATTTTTTAAGAGAACAGTCGACATAATGTATTTACTGTACCTCACATATTTAATCAATTACTAATGACTGGCACACGTCCCTCTTTATGGAAAGCTGCCGTTGTCATCCCAATACCTAAAACATCACCACGTTAAAACATAACTGACTACTAACTACTATATTATCGGTGCTTTCAAAAGCCCTGTAATACTGTGTGTCTAGATTAATGCATAAAAAACTCCAAATGTGTTTTCATATTTAATACACATCGATATGAGCACCACTAAGGGTGCGGCAGAGGTCGAATACGTATTCCTCCTCTCTCCCTGTGTTTTATAACATTGCAGATTTAACATATGTGATAGCTGCTCGAATGATCCATTTAAATTCGAAAACTGCATTTAACGTGTGAGTCTTTGATTGTGTGAGAATCCCAACACACAGCTGGCCTGCGAGATAAGCGTCCCGTCTGTCTTTCTTCTCTTTGAAAGCCAAAGGGATCGGTCGCCTGGGCAGCACCGCTCGCGTCCCACTAGCTGTGTGTTACGCTTGTACAACGTTGTTTCGGCTGGAGTATCAACTGTGACCAAGCACGTTCCCAAGCATATATCAATCAAGAAATTGGACAGCCACCTACGGTAAGCTGGCACTTTGCTTTCGATGTCGGGCCTCAACATCAAGCACGCATAGAGGGAGAGCGGTGGAATGAATATTCGACGTCTGTCGCATCACTAATGGTGCGTACGTATATGGAGGTGTACCAGGTATTCTATATTAATTCTCAATATATTAACTCTCATGTTATTATACATTAAAGCAGGATAACTGTAGGTCTACATTGCACAGAAACAAGTTTCCAACTACTTGCGAACATTAGTTTGGTTTACTACGCAACAACAGTATACGCACCGCACTACTTATTGTTACAGACGACAGTCGCAAAGTGTTGGACAAACCACAAGTTACGATCCTAGCTATTCTTGATTTCTCTAAGGCTTTTGACTCAACTGACATAGGCATACTACTTTCAGAGCTATTTAGTCTCAATTTTTGTACAGTCTTTAGTGCCCCTTTGTCCTACTGGGTTCTATCCTACGACTTCGTCTATTTTCCATCTATATCCACAATATTACGTCGACGATTAATAACTCTAGACACCTTTTGTTCGCTGTTGACATACAGTTATACTTTCACTATGAACGGGAAAGACTGAACCAAAACGAAACCCCATGGCGCACCATCCCCGAAGGACCTTGGCCTACCAAGCCACCCTGCTCAGCCTGAAGGCCAGGTGTCGTGTGGTCAGCAAGACGAATCCTCTGGGCCGTTGGTCTTGGCTTTCTATACCTGGGCAGTAATCTCACCGCCAGGCAACTCCTCAATCATAATCGCGTAGACTGAGTGGACCTAGGACCAGCGCTTAGGTCCGGGAAAGATCTCTGACCTGCCCGGTATATTTACCCTACCCCGCGGGCCGGCACCGGAAAGACTAACTCATGATTTTAACGGTTTCAATAGAGACTTGCAAGAAATTTGGAACTGAACTGACACGCATGGAATTAGCGTAAATAATGTCAAATCTAGATGTAATAATTTCTCTTCTTCGTTCTAAAATCATAAGCAACTTCACTTTATCAAAATTCCACCAACAACATTCTCCAGTTGATTACAGTGAATCAGTCAAACATCGCAGTGTTATCATAGAATAGCCACATTCATGGAAGCAGCAGATTTCCCGGAAAGTATTTGGGACACTTTTCTTCCTTAGAAGATTTCGCAACATATGCTCTCGACTAGCTTTTCAAGGAATGCCTAATTTTTACTCTGGTATTACCTCATTTTGACTAATGTGATGTCTTGTAAAACGACCTGGCTACTACTTTTAATGACTACTACGCGCAATGTGCCTATGTTCGCTATGTAGGCCTATATGACCTGCGCTACCGGTTCTATGACCATGTTACATCTTCCTGCGATGAAGTTAGTTGACTAAAATTCAAACAGCGCCGCAATGCTTTATGCCTTATTCGTCGAATATTCTCCTCATGCTCGCCTATCTAATTGTACTCTCAATTTCATCACCTAAATGCAGATCAGTATTGATTGATCTTATCCAACCGCATTTTCGGAACATAGTCAAAAGCTGATACACTCTTATCAATACGAAGTTTTCGCACCACAAGCTACACAAATTCATTTCATACTTATTCGGTGCGACTATAGAATTTACTACCCTTCTTCGTCAGTGGAGTCTTACCTGCTGGTTTCAGGCACCACTGACAACAATAACAGACGATGTGCTGGGTTGTTGTACGTACCTTAGGTTAATATTGTAGATTAGCCTTTCTTCAAGGCATACACTGTATAAAAGCACACTGTTATAATTGAGGATAGTGGAAATTAGCTAAGTTAACATTTTCTGTATACTAAAGTCATATTTTAATTGAAGAGCTCATTTCCAAAAATCATCACTAAGTCAGTTTTTGACGAAACTGTGAAATCAGTTGGGTCTTGTTTGTATGTGTAGACCTATCTCTGTCTCTAGTATTTTATTCCATGGATCACTATGACATCGTAAAAAGTGAGGTTGGAAATCGTATTTGTTTCAAAACTGCACCAAGTCAGGCAATTACGTCTTCCAAACTCTGCTAAGTCTAATACGCCTGCGTACGTGTAAGTTCGTGTGTTCAATTTTCGATTATGGAACAGCGTGTTCTTCTGAGGAGGAAGAAGAGGAAAGAAAGAAGTCTTTTCTAAGAACAGCTACAAGGAAGACTCCAATGAATACGAAGTATTAAAAGAAGAAATCAGTCTATTCTTTGAGGAACTCTCCCAGATTGGTCAATGTAGTACCGGAATGCAAAAAAATATCTGGAGAGAGAAGAGGAAAGCGAAGAAGACAAAGGAGAAGAAGAATGTTGAAGAACTGAAGTTCCTTCCACTGAACACACTCAGTTACACTACAATGGAGCTCTGACGATGTTCACAGATGGTGCAGATGTCTTCGATCACACAGTAGTAATGTTGAAGACGACCCATTTGTGTAGCATTACGCAGCAGTTATGACCAGAAGTACAACGTTAAGGCTGGAACAGTGTGTTTTATTTCTTGAATTTTCGTTGACTATTTTTTAAATTACTTACTTCTTTCTGTCTTAATCCGTTTGCCATTCAGGGTTGGTTTTTCCCTCGGACTCAGCGAGGGATCCCACCTCCTTCGCCTCAAGGGCAGCGTCCTGGAGCGTGAGAATTTGTGTCGGGGGATACAGCTGGGGAGGAGGACGAGTACCTCCCCAGGTGGTCTCACCTGCCTTACTAATTTTTAAATATTGGCTTTACGTCGCACCAACACAGATAGGTCTTATGGCGACTATGGGACTATGGCGACTATGGAAAGGAAGCGGCCGTGGCATTAATTAAGGTACAGCCAAAGCATTTTCCTGGTGTGAAAATGGGAAACCACGGAAAACCATCTTCAGGGCTACTGACAGTGGGGTTCGAACCCACTATCTTCCGAATACTGAATACTGGCCACACTTAAGCGACTGCAGCTATCGAGCTCGGTCTGCTATACTGAAGAGAGGACTTGTCGAGGGAGATGGGATGATCGGAAGGTATAGACAAGGAAGAGGGAAGGAAGAGGCCGTTGCCTCAAGTTAAGTACAATTTGTGTGGAGGAGAATTGGGAAACGACGGAAAAAACACTTCGAGGATGGTTGAGGAGAAAATCGACCACCCCTCTACTCAGTTGACCTCCCGAGTTTTAGTGGACCCCGTTCCAGCTCCCGTACTAGTTTTCAAACTTCTTAGTAGAGCTGGGAAACGAACCTGGCCCTCCTGGAGTGGCAGCTAATCTTACTAACAACTACATCACAGAGGCGGACTATTTTTTAAAATTTAGTTTAAAGTCAATTCATAGTGTGTAACCAAACTAAAACCCATGGCGGAACGGCCCCGAAGGGGCATGGACTAACAAACAACCGCTACTAAGCCCGAGGGCCTACAGAAAACGAGGTGTGGTGTGGTCGACAATACGAATCCCCTCAAACGTTATTCTTGGCTTTCTAGACCGGGGCCACCATCTCTCTATTCGTTGGCTCCTCAGTGGACCTGGAAACAGCCCCCAGATCCAGGTATATATCCCTGAGCTGGCTGGGAATCGAACCCGGAGCCCCAGGGTAAGAGGCAAAGTCCCTAAGAAGCATACCGTAAACCAGGACAACGTTGTGATATAGGGTACTACACCAATTTTCGTCCGGCTCCATGGCTAAATGGTTAGCGTGCTGGCCTCTGGTCACAGAGGCCCCGGGTTCGATTCTCGGCAGGGTCCGGAATTTTAACCACTATTGGTTAATTTAACTGGCACTGGGGCTGGGTGTATATGTCGTCGTCATCATCATTTCAACCTCATCATGACGCGGAGGTTGTCTACGGGAGTCAAATCGAAAAACCTGCACCTGGCGAGCCGAACTTGTCCTCGGACACTCCCGGCACTAAAAGCCATACGCCATTTCATTTTTTCACTACTTTTCGACACCTACATCGTGCACTAATTTTTTAACTGGTGGGTATTCTGTGTGGTTCTGAGTGTAATGTTGGAGGACCTGTGTGCGTGATTACTGCTGCCATCTATTAGAATGACTAAGGCATTCTGCACATAGTCTCACTTGGCCATTTTCTTTGGGGGTCTCGAAAGCAATACAGGAACATTGTGCAGGAACTTTTTACTTTTGCTAAGGAAGGTTACAGAGCAGTGTATTGAAGGTAATTTGAAAGATAAATATAGAGCTTTTATTTAGTTACCTTTTCGTGGTAATCCGTGAAGAATCATAGGGCAACATTGTGACAATAATGGCGTTATCAAATGTTGTCCTATAGTGTTCTAGTTTACATTTTTGTTTTTATTTACACTGCTGATTATTTATACAGGGTGTTAGGTGTATACGTGCAGATATTAGGCTAGTCAGCAAAGAAAAAGACATCTCACAATATATGCTATGTACTTTTTATCTTGTCCTATTAGTTTGCCCATAACTGAGCTAAATATTTCAGGACCTAATGTGTCTTGAACGGCCGTAGCTGTATATGCCGGTTACGTCATTCTGTCCACGCGTAGTGGAAGTACAGTAGCAGAGACTAGGGCTTGTTGAACCTGTTTCTTATCGCAGGCCAACACATGTTGTTGTGCACTTCCCCTAAAGGCTTGGCAAGTAGGAGAGGATGACTCACGTGCCAGGCCACTTGCTGTACTCGAAAACCGGTCTAGGGTACTCTGTGTGAAATGTACACAGGATCCTTACAGTGACCTCGAAGATACGCACCAGCACATACGTGCCAATAAAGTATCGTGTAGTTGTGTGTGATTTATAAGACGTCAATGGCAAAACTCAGTGATCCAAGCTGACAAAATGAAAGGAAATAGTTAATAAGTAAATGAAAAATGAGCGCAACATTTCTGTGCTGTTATTGCGACAGTCTACGATGAATTTCTGACAATAGACAATGCGAGTTGTCTATGCTTATTCATAAACTTTTCAGGTCAATGAAAGGACGGTGGACACTGAAAGAAAAGGCTGTAAGTATTCAGTCATATTGTTATTAATGAGACAGATTTCAAAAAACCGTAGTTGCAACCATGCGTGAACATTGCTCGAAGGAAAAATGGCTACTGTGGATTTCTTTTGCTGGATGCTTTACGTCGCACCGACACAAATAGGTCTTATGGCGACGATAGGACAGGAAAGGGCTAGGAGTGGGAAGGAAGCGGCCGTGGCCTTAATTAAGGTACAGCCCCAGCAATTGCCTGGTGTGAAAATGGGAAACCACGGAAAATCATCTTCAGGGCCGCCGACAGTGGGGTTCGAACCTGCTATCTCCCGAATACTGGATACTGGCCGCAGTTAAGCGACTGCAGCTATCGAGCTGGGTCTACTGTCGAATTGCCGCCGGGCATTTCTAATAGAAGGCTTATTCTTCTTTTTCCTAATCTGTTTACCTTCCAGGGTTGGTTTTCCCTCGGACTCAGCGAGGGATCCGACCTCTACCGCCTGAAGGGCAGTGTCCTGGAGCGTGAGACATTGGTTCGGAGGATACAACTGGGGAGAATGACCAGTACCTCGCCCAGGCGGCCTCACCCTCTATGCTGAACAGGGGTCTTGTGTAGGCCTTGCGGGGTAATGGGGAGATTGGAAGGGATAGACAAGGAAGAGGAAAGGAAGCGACCGTGGCCTTAAGTTAGGTACCATCCCGGCATTTGCCTGGAGAAGTGCGAAACTACGGGAAACCACTTTAAGGATGGCTGAGGTGGGAATCGGACCACCTCTACCCATTTGACCTCCCGAGGCTTAGTGGACCCCGTTCCAGCCCTCGTACCACTTTTCAAATTTCGTGGCGGAGCTGGGAATGGAACACGGGCCCCCGGGTGTTGGCAGCTAATCACACTAACCACTATACCACAGAGGTGGACAGAAGGCTAATTACCGGACAGTAAGTGCCGATAGGTAATGTAACGGACCCGTTTAATTAAAACGTCCGTAATAATAATGTTACTACTACTACTACTACTACTACTACTACTAATATCTTTACGTTCCACTAACTAATTTTCACGGTTTTCGAAGACGCTGAAGTGCCAGAATTTTGTAAAGCAGTACTTTTTTAAATGCAAGTAAATCCACAGACACGAGACTGGCGTATTTCAGCACCTTCAAATACCACCGAACTGAGCCGCCATCGAACCTGCCAAGGTGGGATCAGAAGACCAGCGCTCTATCGTCCGAGCTACACAGACCGGCATTGGAGCTTAGAGTAAGTTGATCGTGCGGTTAGGGGCGCGCAGCTGTGAGCTTGTATTCTGGTGATAGTGGTTTCGAACTCCACTGTCGGTAGCCGGGAAGATGGTTTTCCGTAGTTTCCCATTTTCACATCAGGGAAATGCTGGAACTGTACCTTTATTAGACTTCGAACGTTTCCTTCCCACTTGTATCCCTTTTCTCTCCCATCGTCGCCGTAAGACCTATTTGTGTCGGTGCGACGTAAAACAATTTGTAAGTACATGCTTCGGTAATTTCGGAGACATGTCTGCAATTATAATATTAATAATAATTCGGACCTGTTAAAAGTTCACTATTTTCTTTAGTGTTTTCTGACAGAGTTACGAAGTTTGAGTGGGGCGATTGACTTTTATTTTCATAATAGTCAGTAATAATAGACTAATACAGTTTTTATAATAATATTGTTAGTGGCTTTTCGGCGGATGTAAGCTAATCCAACGGCCAACTCGCACAATAATAATAATAATAATTGTTACGGCGTATTGTTGATGTGCAGAGGTTAAAGAAGATGCTGGGATGAACAGGTCTCAACCTACGAAATTAAAGTTAATTTAAAATTTCACCAAGGTTATATTTTCTTTTCGAGATCAAGAAATGACAAGTACAACAGGAACTTGGTTATATAGCAACAAAATAAGAATGGACTATTACAGTTTATTAATGTATATTGGGCTTCGAGTTCCAGAAACACAATTCTTGAGCAATTAGCCCAACTTTACCCAAAAACAAAGTTTGACAAAGGGGCAGAAAACCCCAAACATGCCCAGGAGCACTCGCTCCCTATTACTCAGTAAAGCCTGCTCGAGGCACACAGAACCCAAATTTAAGAAAGAGCAACCGCTCTCAAAGTTCAAGACTATCAAAGGCCACACCAAACTCCACCTTCAAGCTGACCTCCAAACACATGAAAACAGGGGTAAAAAAATACCCAACCTACTGAGGCCTATTCCATAAAGAAACAGGACAATTACATGGACCCCATAATACCAACTTGAGAGGAGGCGAAACTGCGCTCCTAATACATTTCTTTTAAACCTACTTGGCACTAGGCCGCTTATGCAAGGGCTAATCCCATACTACGGAGGTGACACGGTTGAAAAATGTTATGACATTACGAGTAGAAGGGAAACAGTTATAAAAACGTAGTCACCTCAAAACAAAATGAATGGGAGCTCGAGAGGGTTAGGCACTCTCTATCCCTATTGTAGTTAAAGAAACAGAATTTATACTAAGTGTCTTTTACATTTTCAATATAGGTTACATGAGGAAAGTTTCGAACCCGCCCCGAGGGTTAAACTGCTGAGCTGGCATGAAAATAAGTTATAAAACGGCCATTACCTGGAGGTTGAACTGCTGCCCGAAGAAAGAGGCGCTTCCCGCCCCCTGCTACATAATTACACAATGAGAGATGATACTGAAGTGGCACCGAGACCAGAAAAAAAGCAGTTTATATGCCCTCGCGGAAAATTCGAGACGTTTCCTGAATGAGAACCCACACCCCCTTCACTTTATTGGCTAGGGTCAAGCAACATCTCCATGTTGGAGAAGATACACCTGATTGGTCACAAATTAATTAAAGAAATTCCGGATTGGCTAAATTCAAAACTGGCGGAACGAAAGGATTAACATTGCCAACTCAAACAATGACTGAAAGAAATTTAACAAGGAGCAAACTTATACATACTAAATTTCTTCAAAAAAAAGTTCCTACACTTCGCACTAGGGTGCACAATTGTAGTTCTTAAATAGTGCCGTCTAGAAGAGAATGTTCACACTTCCTACTACAGAGAAAACAAAAATAAATCTAAAAATACACAGTTCAGAACTCTTCAAAATTTATAGTAATGACATCTTCTGAGAAATCTTAGCATTATTGTGGAAGTTAAAGTTCAAGCTTCCTCCAGTAGAGGAGTTTCAACTGGCGCAATGTTTGAATTAGCGGCGCGGAGGTGTACCGCCCGGTACAATAATAATAATAATAATAATAATAATAATAATAATAATAATAATAATAATAATAATAATAAATCTTCACGTGCCAATGGAGACGCGCGGTGTCGGAATTTTGCCCACAGGTATTCTTTACCTGCCCGTAAATCTACCAATCAGAAGCGGTCGTATTTGAGCACCTTCAAATACCAGTGGACTGAGCCAGGATCGAGCCTGCTAAGTTCATGAAACCAGTGCTTGAACCGTCTGAGCCACTCAGCCTGGCAACTTTTATTTCGATACGTTGAATAGGCACTGCAAAATCTGCAGTAAGCTAGAAGGTTCTCATTTACATTTAAACATGTTCTCTTCGGTTGGAAGCACGAAAGGAAGGTACGTTTAATTAATTTATGTTTATAACATGTCCCTTACTGGTATGAAGTAAAACGTTCGATGTGTTTTGACATTTCAATTCCGATACTACTCACTTTGAAATTCTATCCCATGCTTTCTTTCGTTGGCGTAATAAACTTTATTTACGTACACGTCAACACGGGTTGTTTCTGCATACGGCGAGTTGGACTCCCAAAAGAGCATGATATTGAAATCGCACTGTGGGAGAGTATTCCACGTAAGCAGTTCGACAAAAGCACTAGACCTATCACGTGCCGGTTGTCTGTTGTTCCTAGCGACGGGGATGTGGCTGGACGGGTTCCCCACCCGTACATAAAACCGGTCTGTCTGACCTTGACCTGAATAACAGCTGTCAGAGATGCGAATTATCGTCCGTACTAGTACGCGAGTTACTTCGTAGTAGTAGCACCAAGAGTAGTATTTGAATAATGCCAGTGTATGAATACCACGAATACAATTATATGCAGCTAGTGTATCGTGTGGCAGAACAGAACACGGGTCGCCCTTCATGAATCTATCGGGAAAGGCTTCCAGCAATTTATATTTTGTTTCTTATTCCCTACGAGTTAAAACAGAGGACACTTTGCGTATTAAGGGCCGATGACAATAAGACATCAATCATCATCATCATCATCATCATCATCATCATGATCGTCGTCGTCGTCGTCACGTATAAATATTCAATAAAATAAACGTTTTATATTCATCATTACTGAAATAGGAACTATAAGTTAACATTTAACATAAGAAGATTGCCTAGAGTGTTTTGTTAATTTACAAAAGAAAGTTTAACATTTCTTTTAATGCAATCTGTATTTTTTTCTAAACTGTTGTACTGTAATGTTTAACGTAGGTACATTATGTTGTTCACAGGCGTTTTCGTGTACGTTCGTAAATCCGTACTTTTCTATTCGAGATAGTCTTGTTACCGTCCACCTGGAATTTCGGAGCCCGTACTGTATGTTACGAATGCGACTGTAGTTCCCGCGGCCACGCCACTCTTATGTCTGTGTCACTAATGTGCACTTTGTTCAGCTGTGTGCTGCTTGACTATGTGGCTCTCGTTACCTTCTTCTTCCTCTTCTTCTACTGCAGCCTTATGTCTTAACAGGTATACTGTATCCTACCGACATCACCTCAACACTCAGTAGCGTAATCTGCTGCGATTTACCGAGCTCGATAGCTGCAGTCGCTTAAGTCCGGCTCCATGGCTAAATGGTTAGCGTGCTGGCCTTTGGTCACAGGGGTACCGTGTTCGATTCACGGGAGGGTCGGAAATTTAACCTTAATTGGTTAAATTTCCTGGCAAGGGAACTGGCTGTATGTGCCATCTTCATCATCATTTCATCCTCATCACGACGCGCAGGTCGCCTACGGGTGTCAAATCAAAAGACCTGCATCTGGCGAGCGGAACTTGTCCTCGGACACTCCCGGCACTAAAAGCCATACGACATTTCATTTCAGTGTGGCCAGTATCCATTATTCGGGAGATAGTGGGTTCGAAACCCACTCTCGGCAGTCGAGAAGATGGTTTTCCGTGGTTTTCCATTCTCACATCAGGCAAATTCTGGTGCTGTACCTTAATTAAGGCCACGGCCGCTTCCTTCCCTCTCCTAGCCCGTTCCAGTCCCATCGTCGCCATAAGGCCTATCTGTGTAGGTGCGACGTAAAGCCAATAGCTGCTGCGATATGTTATTAGCACCATCATAGTAAAATGTAATATAGTTGTGGCGGAATCTTCTTAGATATGTTCGACATCTGTGGATTGTGTATAATTTGATAACTCATCTGTACTCATGAAAGCGACCGTCGGCCTGGCGTTCAGGTTAATAGCTACATGTCTCTAACGTGTAACCTTGTTTATGTTTCTTATATTTGTTGATGTGTATATTTGATGTTTATACACAATACGAGATTACAGCTGACTCATCCCCACGAGCTTGACCTGGTTCTCGTTTAACGCATAGTAATCTGTAGGTAACTACTGCGACCGATGCTAACTCACGTGGCATACATTTCATCTTGTTTCCTCTTAAACCACGCATATTTTACTATTTCCTTCCACGTATTTCAGCCTTTAATGACCTAGTAATAATAATAATAATAATAATAATAATAATAATAATAATAATAATAATAATAATAATAATAATAATAATAATAATAATAATAACGTTAAGTGCTTTACGTCCCACTAACTACTTCTACGGTTTTCTGAGACGCTGAGGTGCCAGAATTTAGTCCCGCACGAGTTCTTTTTATGTACCAGAAAATCTGCCGACACGAGGCTGACCTACAGTATTTGAGCACCTTCAAATACCACCGGACTGGGCCAGGTTCGAACCTGTGAAGTTGGAGTCAAAAGGCCTGCACCTCAACCGTCTGAGCAACTCAGCCCGGAAGGAGGCACGAAATGTAGGTACGTTTAATTTATTTAGTTGTATAACATGTCCAATATTCCTTTGAAACTAAACGTTCGATGTATTTCGATAATTCAATTCCGATGCTACTCATTTGGGCATCCCATGACTGCTTTCGTTGGCGTTAGGACCTGCCATCTTTCTTCTACCTTTACGCAATGCACAACGGGGTTCTACTGTATTTCACGTTCCGGCGCGCCTATCCCAACCAATAATTATATCACACGCTCGTACAGGTCCCCCACCGATTCAGGTTTTCAGGTCATTTCCATACTCACTAGACCACGGGGCTGATGACCACATATATCCCAATCCCTTAAAGGACATAACAGCAAATGAACCAGTATTAACGCTGAGAATTCGGTACATCTCCAGGGTCCGAAACCGATGACCAGGGTTGTCTGAAGCCCCTAAGACGGAAACTGAATACTGACAACTACGAAACCAGTCTGGCGAGAATGTAACGTAACAAGGCATACGCTAATGTAGTAGCCACCTTCAGCTGTTATCGTAGCTCAGTTGCTCTTAAACATAAAACCAGTTTGACAAGTATGTTACGTAACATCTCGTGCATTGCATAGGTAGCGTTCAGCTGTTGCGCGTAAACATAAACAGAAACCAGTTTGGCACGCATGGCGCTTGACTCGCCTGTTCTCAAAGGGAAACTATTCATTCACAAGAACAAGGCATACTAAACATCGTATCTCTTTGCTCTCGAAAATAACTTCCGAGAATTACTAAAAGTTTGATATATAGTGGTTCGTCACATCGTTCTCTATTGCTAGAAGAAATATCTGCAGGTATACACCTAACACTCTGTATATGTTCAGGTTATAAACTAACTGGTAAATGCAGAAGGAAATGTGGATCACGTTTATACCGCAATTATACTAACGAAACACTGGCAGAAACTCTTAATGCAATAAAACGTACTGAATTATCCACACGAAAAGCTGCTGAAAGGTAAAATTCCACAAATTAAAACTTTACCCCGAGCTACTGCATTTAGAGTTTGATTTTATTAATAAAATGCATTTTTATTGTTTCTAGGTACGGTATTCATAGAAACACGCTATGGATGAAACTTAAGGTTAAACATTCATCGACTCCAGGATATTGAACAGGTTTCTCTGAAATACAGGAAGGAGCTTTTTTCCCTTTATATAACGACTAGCAAGATACCCGTGATTCGCTACGGTATTATACTGAAATTTATAATTGAATGCTTAACGTTTTATAAATAATCCTCCGAAATTCGCGATCTGATCCGTTTTCTGAGAGAATCCGCCAAATTTCGCGATCTGACTCGTTTTCTGAGAGATTACGGCAAAGTTCCTCACATTTTTCAATTTTTCTTTCCAGCATTCGATTTCGTACTTCCCATGCTAGGTCCAGGTATTCCACCCGGTGAGTTGGGTCCCTAAAGCTTTGCCGTCTTTTCCTACAAGCATTTTTAGTATGGATCAAATCCTGAAGGAGATTCGGCGTGATGTAGTCCTGGGTGCCTTCGCGGTACTGAACCCGCGACCGGACTGTATTCGTAGTCATTACCAGGCCAGGACCCATTTCCAGCGCGGTCCGCACAATTTGACGATGGTCCAGAGCATTATTATTATTATTATTGTTACCGAGTTTTGGTGGTAGGTAGAGGTGTAAGAAGGTGCGGGCGTGAATGGGTCTCAAACTACGGAATCAAAGTTAATGTAAAAGTTAACAAGGTTATATTTCCTTTTCAATATTAAGTAATAACAAAGAACAGGTACTTAGTAGCCGAAACACAATTTGAAATGTACAATTACAGGGATTACAGAGTTTGGGCTTCGAGCTCTGAGTTCACAATTTTTGAGCAACTAGCCCAACTTTCCGATATACAAATTTTAACAAAGGGGCAGAAGACCCCAATCAAACCCTGGAGCACTTGCTCCAAATTACACAGTAAAGCCTCCTCGAGGCATACAACACTCCGTTTCCAAAAGAGCCACACGCTCTCCTAGGCCACACCAAACTCCACCTTCAAGTTGTCCTCAACGGACATAAACACAGGGGTAAAATACCCAATCTACTGAGGTCTATTAAATGAAAAGCAGGTTAATTAAATGACCTCTAAAACAATTTGAGAGGAGGCGAACTTGCACTCCTAATACACTTGGTTTTTAAGACCTACTTTGGCTCTTAGGCCACTGATGCAAGGGCTAATCCCATACTACAGAGGTGACGTAATAGCAATTTACATTACATTACGGAAGAATTGGTTGAGAGAATAAGTTCACCTCAAGACGATGTGAGTGGGAGCTCGAGAGGGTTAAGCACTCTCTATCCCGATATGTCGTTTTAAAATAGAATAGATACCAGTTGTTTTTACATTTTAGGAAAAGGTTACATGGTTGAACGCTTAGAACCCGCCCCGAAAGTTAAACTGCTGAGCAAGAAAAGAAAGAATTTATTAATCGGCCATTACCTTATTGTTGACCGCCGCCGAGGAAAGAGGCGCTTCCCGCCTCCTGCAATGTACTTAATACACTGAAAGATGGAACAGAAGTGGCCCGGAGACCCTAAAATCAGCAGTTTATATACTCTCGCGGAAGTTTCTAGGCGTTAGGGGAATGAAAACACCCGCCCACAATGTTTTTATTGGATAGGACCCCGCAACAGATACAAGTTGGGGGAAGATACACCAGATTGGTCAGAAATTACTAAAAGAAATTCGGGATTGGATAAATCTAAAACAAGGGGAAAAAGAGGGGTATACAGCCAACTTAAACAATAACAGAAGGAAATTTAACAAGAAACAAACTTTTGAAATAAAAATTTCTCCAACAAATAGTTCTTTGACTCCGCACTAGGGTGCGCTATTGTTGATCTTCAGTAGTGTCCTCTAGAAGAGAAAGTTCACACTTCTTACTTCAAGCGAAACAAAAACACATCAAAAGTGACACAGTTCAAAAACTCAAAATTTTCCACGTGGTGACATCTTCTGAGAAAGTAGAGAATGAATAGAGTAGATAAAGTTCAGGAAAATCTTGTAAAACCATCTACACACACAAAGATGAACTTGTTGGCATTACCCTTTGACTGGGGGAAGGGTCCCACATAATCAATATACAGGCGTTCCATGGGGCGCGACGCTTGATGAGAAGACAAAAGGCCTACTTTAGTGGACATGGTGGGTTTACTGATCAAACAAGATTTACAAGCTTTTACAAGTTCCCGAATTTCACCGTCCATACCTTTCCATATGAACATTTCACGAATCTTTTCACGAGTTTTAAAGATTCCAAGATGCCCCCCCAATGGGGTCTCATGATAGTATTTGAAGATCATAGGTACAAGAACCGCTGGAACCACAACTTTCATCAACTTATCATGCCTCGAAGGGCAACATAGAACACCATTCCTCAGAACATAAGGGACAGCATGTTCCCCAGAAGAAAGGGTTTCCATTATCGGAGTCAGCGTCGGA
Source organism: Anabrus simplex (assembly GCF_040414725.1). Lineage (NCBI taxonomy): Eukaryota > Metazoa > Arthropoda > Insecta > Orthoptera > Tettigoniidae > Anabrus > Anabrus simplex. Next base: position 570,017,582 of record NC_090266.1, read on the forward strand.
TCTTCACGTTGGTATTTCTCAATATCCCTAAAAAGCATGGGAGCATCTGTTAAGATGGCATTAACACCAGATAGTATGGACTCGGAAGGTGATGAACTGTCGACCGGTTCGTGGGTCTCTACGTCGTTATGAAACATACGGCTGAGTCCATCAGCAACAACATTTTCGGTACCTCTGATATGTCTAACATCAAACTGGAAGGCGGAAATACGAATAGCCCAGCGGGCTATACGACCAGTATGACGCGGCCTACCTAAGACCCAGCTTAAGGCTTGATTATCTGTCTCCAGGTCGAATTTAACGTGTTCCAGATAGAGACGGAACTTTTCTAAGGCAAATAAGACTGCCAAACCTTCGAGCTCATAGATGGAATACTTGGCTTCTTGAGCCGACAATGTCCTAGACGCATAGGCGATGGGTCGCCTCCCTAGTTCAGTCTCTTGAAGAAGGACTGCAGCTACTGCTGACGACGACGCGTCGGTTTGGACGATGAATTTCTTCGAGAAATCAGGCATAGCAAGTACAGGGGCATTACAAAGAGCTAATTTAAGGTCTTCAAAAGCGGCTTGTTGAGAAGGTCCCCACTCGAATTTGATGCCTTTCCTACGAAGAAGGTTTAAGGGCACCGCTCTATTAGCAAAGTTAGGGATGAACTTTCTGAAGAAATTCACCATACCAATGAACCTGGCGATACCTTTAATGTCCTTGGGAGGTTTAAAATCACGGATGGCCTGTGTTCTAGAATGATCAACTGCTACACCATCGGGTGACACAATATGCCCTAGGAAAGACATAGAGGGCTTAGCGAAGGCAACCTTGGACAACTTAACAGTTAACCCAGCCTTACGAAGGCGATCGAGAACTTCTCGCAGATGATCTAGGTGTTCTTCAAAAGTCTCTGAAAATACTACGACATCATCTAAGTAGTGATATAAGTACTCGAATTTGATGTCGGAGAAGACCCTATCTAGTAGCCTAGTGAGCACGGCTGCCCCCGTGGGGAGCCCGAAAGGCACGCGGTTGTATTCGTATAAATTTCAGTCCGTGGCAAACGCTGTAAGGTGTTTAGACTCTTCGGCAAGGGGAATTTGATTATAGGCCTGATTTAAGTCCAAGATGGTGAAGAACTTGGCCTTACGAAACCATGAAAAACAAGAATGAAGGTCGGGAAGGGGCACAGATTGTAACACCACCTTCCGATTGAGAGCCCTGTAATCAATGACAGGCCTGAAACCTCCTTGGGGTTTCGGTACTAGAAAAATAGGCGAAGAATACGCTGACTTAGAGGGCCTAATAATACCGTCCTTCAACATCTGATCGATGATTTCCCTCAGAGCCTTCATTTTAGGTGGAGATAGCCTATACGGTGGAAAACGGACAGGAATCGAATCCGTAACCTCAATTTTGTATTCAATAAGGTCAGTGACACCAAGAGTATCAGAGAACACCTCGGGAAACGACTGACACAGTTTGCGAATACTATCAGCCTGCTTCTCAGGTAGATGTCTAAGGTCTAACAACATCTCATCCTGGATAGGCGACATAGAAGAACATGACACAGAATTACACTTTAATAGTGGGATTTTACAACTAGAAGCAAATTTGAATGTGCACGACCTAGACTGCAGATCGAGCACAAGACCAGTATGAGAAATGAAGTCAGCTCCCAATATAATGGGGCAAGACAATTGCTTGGCCACAAACAATTTAACTTTCCATGTAAACTTAAAAACACGAATTTTGACCAGTAAGGAACCTAGAATTTCTAATGGAGATGAATTAGCCGAAACGTATTGAACAGGAGAAGAGACATAGTCAGGAAGTTTACAAACCGTTTTCAATTTAGAATACCATTCAGCCGCAATAATCGAACAAACACTACCTGAATCTAAGAGAGCTGTTACAGGCTCGTTATTTACCTCAATCTTAAGAAAAGGAACAGGTGCGGGGGTATCCGCCGCAATCCTAAGACATTCTTTAGGGCATTCAAAAGATGAACTTGAAGGCTGATCGTTCTCTGCATTTACAATCTGTTTACTAGGGGCTGAGTCTCGGGAAGATGGATTAGTCGACTCAGCCGAAGCCACTAGTCACCTTTTATTATTGGCATAGGTGGAATTTGCACCAGAAGTTGAGCAGGAGGGGGTGCTATTTGAGTTTGGGCAATTTTTGGCGATATGTGAGAAGGCCCCACACTTAAAACAGCCTTGTGATGAACCAGCTCCATTATTTGCCCTACTAGACTTGATCAGAGGACACTTATTGCGCAGATGGTCAGGCGACCCGCAAGCATAACATATACGAGGGGTAACTGATCGGCGAGGTGGAGGCCGAGTATTACTAAAAGAAGGCGGGGGTTCTTTTGCTACACGCAAAGAATCGGCGTATCTAACTCCTTCCGCTGAGACGGCCAACGCTTCAAGTTCAGAGAAAGTTTGCGGGCACGCCGCAAAACACAAGTATGACCTATAAGATGGTGAAATGCCTTCCACAATAGCTTGTACAATTTGATCCTCAGGGAAGTGAAGAGCAAACACCCTAGTATAAAACTTAATATCTTGGATGAAGTCTGCCAGGTTTTCATCCAAGCGCTGTACAAGATAATAGTATTTCTGAATAAGAGATGACCTCGCGCGGGCAGGAATAAAATTTGCAAGCAGATGTGCATGGAAATCTTCGATAGATGACTGTTCAGCTATGGCTCTTACTATTTTATCTGAGAGAACACCAATAGCATAAGGATAGATTATTTGTAAAATTTGACAAGGGGAAAGCGAAAATACGAGGGCATGATCCTGAAATTCAACTAAAAACCTTAAGAAAGAAATAACTTCACTGGTGGTGTTGACCGAAAACTTAGAGATACCTCTTAGCAACATTGCCAATGGATGAGGCAAGCTGCTAAACCCGGGTGACATAGTAGGTAAAGGTTTCAATGGCAAGGAAGTCAATTCAGAACGGATGTTACTCAATGATGCACGACGTTCAGATTCGTTGTCCAATGGGGCAGGGATAGTTTGAGCAGCAACGGTTATCCTATTAACTTCTCCCTTGGGAGGCGCTTCCTCACTACCTGGATTCACTATGGTGGGTTGATCAGATTTGGGAGGAACTTCCCCAGTTAACAATTGAGTGACCTTACTAGATAACTCGGAAATATTTTCCAGGAGCGTACTAGCTTCCTTCCTCTGAACGTCATTCAGTTTTAGAGACAACAGATCGTTCACCCTATTCGAAAAATGATATAGCCTGCCTTGCACACGCTTAATTTGATTTGGAGACGGATCATTTTCATCAAAAAAACTAACTACAGAAGCTAGCCCAGTAATATTCTCCGTGATCGTGGAAAGAGAGTCGTCAATTTCTTTCTCTCCCAAATTGGGGATGGAAATGGGCAAATCAAGGGACTCTCTAAGCTTGTTAGTGTCTATTGCAACCGTGCCTCCAGATTGAACGTTTCTGATAGTTAACTCATATATCAACTCCTCTTTGCGCAAATAGTTAAGGAGGAGAACATCGCGAGGGCCGGGCATGATGACAGAACAATTTTGGAAAACTCAAAAATGCCAGCAACTGAGAAAATGGTTAGAGTTCGGATCAAAACAATGTCTCGCCGTCAAAAGGGGCTAAATTGAGACCCATTCAACCACGCTCTGCTACCACTTGTTACCGAATTTTGGTGGTAGGTAGAGGTGTAAGAAGGTGCGGGCGTGAATGGGTCTCAAACTACGGAATCAAAGTTAATGTAAAAGTTAACAAGGTTATATTTCCTTTTCAATATTAAGTAATAACAAAGAACAGGTACTTAGTAGCCGAAACACAATTTGAAATGTACAATTACAGGGATTACAGAGTTTGGGCTTCGAGCCCTGAGTTCACAATTTTTGAGCAACTAGCCCAACTTTCCGATATATAAATTTTAACAAAGGGGCAGAAGACCCCAATCAAACCCTGGAGCACTTGCTCCAAATTACACAGTAAAGCCTCCTCGAGGCATACAACACTCCGTTTCCAAAAGAGCCACACGCTCTTTAATTTAAGCCTCTCCTAGGCCACACCAAACTCCACCTTCAAGTTGTCCTCAACGGACATAAACACAGGGGTAAAATACCCAATCTACTGAGGTCTATTAAATGAAAAGCAGGTTAATTAAATGACCTCTAAAACAATTTGAGAGGAGGCGAACTTGCACTCCTAATACACTTGGTTTTTAAGACCTACTTTGGCTCTTAGGCCACTGATGCAAGGGCTAATCCCATACTACAGAGGTGACGTAATAGCAATTTACATTACATTACGGAAGAATTGGTTGAGAGAATAAGTTCACCTCAAGACGATGTGAGTGGGAGCTCGAGAGGGTTAAGCACTCTCTATCCCGATATGTCGTTTTAAAATAGAATAGATACCAGTTGTTTTTACATTTTAGGAAAAGGTTACATGGTTGAACGCTTAGAACCCGCCCCGAAAGTTAAACTGCTGAGCAAGAAAAGAAAGAATTTATTAATCGGCCATTACCTTATTGTTGACCGCCGCCGAGGAAAGAGGCGCTTCCCGCCTCCTGCAATGTACTTAATACACTGAAAGATGGAACAGAAGTGGCCCGGAGACCCTAAAATCAGCAGTTTATATACTCTCGCGGAAGTTTCTAGGCGTTAGGGGAATGAAAACACCCGCCCACAATGTTTTTATTGGATAGGACCCCGCAACAGATACAAGTTGGGGGAAGATACACCAGATTGGTCAGAAATTACTAAAAGAAATTCGGGATTGGATAAATCTAAAACAAGGGGAAAAAGAGGGGTATACAGCCAACTTAAACAATAACAGAAGGAAATTTAACAAGAAACAAACTTTTGAAATAAAAATTTCTCCAACAAATAGTTCTTTGACTCCGCACTAGGGTGCGCTATTGTTGATCTTCAGTAGTGTCCTCTAGAAGAGAAAGTTCACACTTCTTACTTCAAGCGAAACAAAAACACATCAAAAGTGACACAGTTCAAAAACTCAAAATTTTCCACGTGGTGACATCTTCTGAGAAAGTAGAGAATTAATAGAGTAGATAAAGTTCAACCTTCCTCCAGAAGAGGAGTTTCAACTGGCGCAACTTTTAAATAAACGGTGTAGAGGTGTACCGCCCGGTACAATTATTATTATTATTATTATTATTATTATTATTATTATTATTATTATTATTATTATTATTATTATTATTATTACAGATGTTCTGGACCTCACAGCAAAATGCAAGACCGCTACTTGGCGGTAAATTACATCTGCTGCCATTGTCATTGTTGACAATGTGACCAGCAACATTGAACGCTTGGGCAAGTGTGCGGGATTTCTGGCGATACGAATGACATACTTCCGTGCATTATTGACCTTATTATAGAGGTAAATAATTTGACGGTCAATCTCATTCCTACCGTTTATTTCAAATGTGTTTAAATTTTTATTTATATGCCAGGAGAGTCTACTGCAATCTAAGAACGTTCTCCGAAGGAAAAGATAGCTGTTGAAAACGAACCCAGGAAAGATTAAAAATGATCGGTTTATGATCAGAATAAGTACATCAAAAATCTACAGCCTGTTTCCAGTCATTCGACAGGGTCAGGAATGGAATGAATAAAGCCCCATCTAGCGGCGACAATAGGAACTGTGCCGGCTGCCGAAGCACTCTTCTGGGGCAATGATCGATGAATAACAAATGAAATGAAATATTGGACAGTGTTGCTGGAATGAATGATGACAGGGAAAACCGGACTGCCCGGAGAAAATCCTGTCCCGCCTCCGTTTTGTCCAGCACGAATGTCACATGGAGTGACCGGGAATTGAACTACGGAACCCAGCTGTGGGAGGTCGGCGCGCTGCCGTCTGAGCAACGGAGGCTCCTTATAAGTACATTATGAACAGTAAAATCAATTGGTCTCACCTCCCTTTACACTCCACCGCCGTTAATTTTATTTAACCCCACTCCACAAAAATTAAAAGAAGGCGTGTTTCTTTGTGTTTAAAGGAGATTCCAAACACCAATGTTCACGTCTATTACCTTAATTCACTTTTTCCACTTCCTTTCACACTCCGTCGCCCCCCCCCAAGTGAATTTAACGGCATCAAATACTTGTTTCATTAATAGAAAAGGATCTTCTAAATAACAATTATCGCGACTCTAACTTCAGTTTTTGATTTATGTGCCCTCATGAAAGGAATTTAATTCCTTTTCATCACTCCTTATTAAAATAATTCAACACAATTTTCAATCACTTTGACACACACACACACCTCCAACCAAGTGGTATTTCCAAAAACTAAAAATACACCTTTTTTTTACTTTTAATAGAGATAAAAAAATACCATTTTTCACTTCTGTAACGTGTTAAGTTTTTTGAGATATAACTAACTGTAGAATTCTCATTTTAAAATTTCACCCCTTTTTAGTTCCCCTTAAGTGGAGTTTCCAAAAACAAATCACCTATGTTTCTTTGCATTTACAGGAGTTTCCAAATACCCACATTTTACGTCATTTTACGTTTCTCAGATATTCTGTAGATATAGTCTTTCAAAAAATTCACCCCAAATTGTCACTCCTGTTTAACCGTAATTAATTGGGTTTTCAAAAAACAAAAAATACACATTTCTCTATTTTTAAAGGAGATCCCATACACAAATTTTCAGTTCTGTAATATCTTTAGTTTCTGAGATATATGTATCCTCATTAAAAGCATTCAACCCATTATTCATCCTTTTACACCCCCCCCCCCCGCTATTGGGATTTACAGAAGACAAAAAAACACATGTTTCTTTATTTTTTAATGACATTATAAATACCAATTTTTACATCTATAAACTTCAAAAGTTTTGAGATATAGATGCACTCATTTTACAAATTCACCCCCTTTTCACCCTTCAATTAATTGGATTTTCCAAAAACAAAAAATACATGTTTCTTTATGTTTAAAAGAGATCAAAAATACCAATTTCCAGGTCTGTAATATCTTAAGTTTCTGAGATATAAGTATCCTCATTAAAGGCATTCAATACATTTTTCACCCCTTTCCACCCCTCCTATCGGGATTTTCCGAAAACAAAAAAATACGCCTTTCCTTATTTTTTATGAAGATTGTAAATACCAATTTTTACATCTGTAAACTTAAAAAGTTTTGAGATATAGATGCACCCATTTTAAAAAGTCACCCCCCTTTTCACCCTCCTATTAACTGTATTTTCCTAAAACATAGAAATACGTGTTTCTTTATTTTTAAAAGAGATCAAAAGTACCGATTTTCAGGTCTGTAATATCTTCAGTTTCTGAGATATAAGTACCGGTATCCTGATTAAAGGCATTCAACCACTTTTTCACCGTTTTCACCCCTCCTATTGGGATGTTTGGAAAACAAAAAAATACGTGTTTCCTTATTTTTAAGGAAGATTCTAAACACCAAATTATACATCTGTAAACTTTTAAAGTTTTGAGATATAGATACACTCATTTTAAAATTTCAACCCCCTTTTTCACCCCCTTAGCGAAGGAATATCCAGAAATCCTCTCTTAGCGAGCACCTACATCTTAATATGAATCTATGCCCAAAATTTCATTCCTTTATGTCCAGTAGTTTTGGCTCGGCGATGATGAATCAGTCAGTCAGTCAGTCAGTCAGTCAGTCAGTCAGTCAGTCAGGACAAGCTATCTATATATATAAATCTAACAAGATACCCGTGCTTCGCTACGGTATTATACTGAAATTTATAATTGAATGCTTATTGTTTTAGATATACAATCCGCCGAAATTCGCGATCTGACCCGTTTTCTGCGAGAATCCACCAAAATTCGCGATCTGACTCGTTTTCTAATAGATTACGGCAAGTTTCCTCCCATTTTTCAATCTTTCTTTCCAGCAAACGATTTCGTACTTCCCGGGCTAGGTCCAGGTATTCCACCCAGTTAGTTGGGTCCCTAAATCTTTGCCATCTTTTCCTATAAGCAGTTTTAATATGGATCAAATCCTTCAGGGGATCTGTCGTGGTGTCGTCTTGGGTGCCTTGGCGGTAGCCTACTGAACCCGCGGCCGAACTGTATTCTTAGTCATTAGCCGTCCAGGACCCGTTTCCAGCGTGATCCGCACATGTGACGACGGTCCAGAACATTATTATTATTATTATTATTATTATTATTATTATTATTATTATTATTATTATTATTATTATTATTATTATTATTATTATTATTATTATATGTTCTGGACCCCACAGCAATATGCAAGACCGCTACTTGGCGGTAAATTACATCTGCTGCCATTGTCATTGTTGACAATGTGACCAGCACCATTGTCGCGCGTAGGCAAGTGTGCGGGATTTCTGGCGATACGAATGACATACCTCCGTGTATTAGTGACCTTATTATAGAGGTGAACAATTTGACGGTCAATATCATTCCTATCGTTTATTTCAAATGTGTTTAAATTTTTATTTATATGCCAGGAGAATCTACTCCAATCTAAGAACGTTCTCTGAAGGAAAAGATGGCTGTTGAAAAAGAACCCAGGAAAGATTAAAAATGATCGGTTTATGATCAGAATAAGTACATCGAAAGTCAACAGCCTGTTTCCTATCATTCGACAGGATCAGGGATGGAATGAATAAAGCCCCATCTAGCGGCGACAATATGAATTGTGCCGGCTGCCGAAGCTCCCCTCTGGGGCAATGATCGATGAGTGACAAATGAAATGAAATATTGGACAGTGTTGCTGGAATGAATGATGACAGGGAAAGCCGGAGTATCCGGAGAAAAACCTGTCCCGCCGCCATTTTGTCCAGCACGAATGTCACATGGAGTGACCGGGATTTGAAACACGGAACCCAGCTGTGAGATGCCGGCGCTCTGCCGCCTGAGCAACGGAGGCTCCTTATAAGTACATTATGAAGAGTAAAATCAATTGGTCTCACCGCCTTTTAAACCCCACCGCCGTTAAGTTTATTTACCCCCACCCGCCAAAGAATTAAAAGGAGGTGTGTTTCCTTATGTTTAAAGGAGATTCCAAATACCAATGTTCACGTTTATTACCTTCAGTTTTGAGATATAAGTATCCCCTTAAAAATAATTCACTTCTTTTAACTTCCTTTCACACTCCCCCCCCCCCTCACAAAGTGATATTAAGGCAAAAGTACTTGTTCCTTTAATAGTAAAGGATCTTCTAAATACCAATTATCACCACTCTAACCTCTTTAGTTTTTTATTTATGTGTCCTCATGAAAGGAATTCAGCTCCTTTTCACTCCCGCCCCCCCTCCAAGATTGTCTCCCCCCAAAAACGCGCTTTTCTTTGTTTTTTAAAGAGATCAAAATACCAATTTTCACGTCTGTAACAACTTCAGTTTTTATTAGATGTATGTATTCTCATACAATTAAGTCAATTAATTTTTTCAATCCTTTAACCCCCAAACCCCCTTCATTGGATTTTCCGAGAATACGTGTTTGTTTACGTTTAAAGCAGATTGCAAAAATCAAATTTTACGTGTGTAACATCTTCATTTTTGAGATATCAGTAGCCTAATTAAAAGAATTCAACACCATTTTCAGTCACTTTGCCCCCCCGCACTTCCCAAGTGGTATTTCCGAAAACTAAAAATACACGTTTCTTTATTTTTAATAGAATTAAAAAATTACCATTTTTCACTTCTGTAACATGTTAAGTTTTTTGAGATATACTGTATAAATTCTCATTTTAAAATTTCACCCCTTTTTAGTTCCCCTTAAGTGGAGTTTCCAAAGACAAATCACCTATGTTTCTTTACACTTACAGGAGATTCCAAATACCCACTTTTTACGTCTGTAATATTTTACGCTTCTCATATATTGTGTAGATATATTCTTTCAAAAAATTCACCCCAATTTGCCACTCCTGTTTAACCGCCATGAATTGAATTTTCCAAAATCAAAAATATACGTGTTTCTTTATTTTTAAAGGAGATCCCATTTACAAATTTTCAGTTCTGTAATATCTTAAGTTTCTGAGATATATGTATCCTCATTAAAGGCATTCAACCCATTATTCACCCTTTTACACCCCTCCTATTGGGATTTAGAGAAAACAAAGAAATACGTGTTTCTTTATTTTTAAAGGAGATTCTAAATACCAAATTTTACATCTATAAACTTTAAAAGTTTTGAGATATAGATACACTCATTTTAAAAATTTCATCCCCCATTTCACCCCCCATTATTTGGATTTTCCCAAAACGAAAAAATACCTGTTTCTTTATTTTTAAAGTAGATCCCAAATACCAATTTTCAGGTCTGTAATATATTAAGTTTCTAAGATATAAGTATTCTCTTTAAAGGCATTCAACCCAATTTTCACCCCCTTTTCACCCCTCCTATTGGGATTTTCCGAAAACAAAAAAATACGTGTTCCTTTATTTTTAATGAAGATTCTAAATACCAATTTTTACATCTCTAAACTTTAAAACTTTTGAGATATAGATGCACTCATTTTAAAAATTCACCCCCCTTTCACCCTCGTATTAATTGGATTTTCCAAAAACAAAAATATACGTGTTTCTTTATTTTTGACAGCGATCGAAAGTACCAATTTTGAGGTCTGTAATATTTTCAGTTTCTGAGATATAAGTAGCGGTATCCTGATTAAAAGCATTCAACCCATTTTTCACCCTTTTTCACCCTTTTTCACCCCTCCTATTGGGATTGTCTGAAAATAAAAAAAAATACGTGTTTCCTTATTTTTAAAGAAGATTCTAAACACCAATTTTCACATCTGCAAACTTTTAAAGTTCTGAGATATAGACACACTCATTTTAAAATTTCACCCCCCTTTTCACCCCCTTAGCGACGGAATATCCAAAAATCCTCTCTTAGCGAGCACCTACATTATAATATGAATATATCCCCAAAATTTCATTCCTTTATGTCCAGTAGTTTTGGCTCGGCGATGATGAATCAGTCAGTCAGTCAGTCAGTCAGTCAGGACAAGCTACTTTATATATATAGACTAGCAAGATACCCGTGCTTCGCTACGGTATTATACTGAAATTTGTAATTGAATGCATATTGTTTTAGGTATATAATACGCCGAAATTAGCGATCTGACTGGTTTTCTGCGAGAATCCGCCAATATTCGCGATCTGATTCGTTTTCTAATAGATTACGGCAAGTTTCCTCCCATTTTCAATCTTTCTTCCCAGCAATGGATTTCGTACTTCCCGGGCTAGGTCCAGGTATTCCACCTGGTCAGTTGTGTCCCTAAATCATTGTCATCTTTTCCTATAAGCATTTTAAATATGGATCAAGTCCTTCAGGAGATCCGGCGTGGTGTCGTCTTGGATGCCTTGGCGGTACTGAACCCGCAGCCGGACTGCATTCTTAGTCATTACCTGTCCAGGACACGTTTCCAGCGTGGACCGCACATTTGACGACGGTCCACAACATTATTATTATTATTATTATTATTATTATTATTATTATTATTATTATTATTATTATTATTATTATTATTATTAGTATTGATGTTCTGGACCCCACAGCAAGATGCAAGACCGCTACTTGGCAGTAAATTGCATCTGTTGCCATTGTCATTGTTGACAATGTGACCAGCACCATTGTCGCGCGGAGGCAAGTGTGCGGGATTACTGGCGATGCGTTTGACGTACTTCCATGTATTATTGACCTTATTATAGAGGTGAACAATTGGACGGTCAATTTCATTCCTATCGTTTATTTCAAATGTGTTTAAATTTTTATAAATATGCCTGGATAATCTACTGTAATCTAAGAACGTTCTCCGAAGGAAAAGATGGCTGTCGAAAACTAACCCAGGACAGATTAAAAATGATCGGTTTATGATCAGAATAAGTACATCGAAAATCTACAGCCTGTTTCCGGTCATTCGACAGCGTCAGGAATGGAATGAATAAAGCCCCATCCATCGGCGACAATAGGAATTATGTCGGCTGCCGAAGCATTCCTCTGGGGCAATGATCGATGGATGACAAATGAAATGAAATATTGGACAGTGTTGCTGGAATGAATGATGACAGGGAAAACCGGAGTATCCGGAGAAAAACCTGTCCAGCCTCTGTTTTATCCAGCAAGAATGTCACATGGAGTGGCAGGGATTTGAACCACGGAACCCAGCTGTGAAAGGCCGGCGCGCTGCCGCCTGAGCAACGGAGGCTTCTTATAAGTACATTATGAACAGTAAAATCAATTGGTCTCACCCCCATTTACACCCCACCACCGTTAAGTTTATTAACCCCCCCCCCCAGAAAAAAATAAAAGAAGGCGTGTTTCGTTACGTTTAGAGATTCCAAACACCAATGTTCAGGCCTATTACCTTCAGTTTTGAGATATAGCCTATGTATCCCCCATAAAAATTATTCACTTTTTTCACTTCCTATCACCCCCCGCCCACCCAAGTGAAATTTCCGGCAAAAAATACTTGTTTCTTTAATAGTAAAGGATCTTCTAAATACCAATTCAAATCCTTTTCACTCCCACCCCCAAGATGATTTCACGCTCCCCCAAAAAACGCACTTTTCTTTGTTTTAAAGGAAATCCAAATACCAATTTACACGTCTGTAAAAACTTTAGTTTTTATTAGATGTATGTATTCTCATACAATTAAGTCAATTAATTTTTCAATTCTTTCAGCTCCCCCCCCCCCCTTCACTGGATTTTCCGAGAATACGTGTTTCATTACTTTTAAAGCAGATTCCAAATATCAAATTTCACGACTGTAACATCTTCAATTTTGGAGATATCAGTAGCATAGTTAATTAATTCAACACCATTTTCAGTCACTTCCCCCCCCCCTCCACCCAAGTGGTATTTCCGAAAACTAAAAATTTTAATAGAGATAAAAATACCATTTTTCACATCTGTAACATGTTAAGTTTTTTGAGATATACTGTACAAATTCTCATTTTAAAATGTCACTCCTTTTTAGTTCCCCTTAAGTGTAGTTTCCATAAACAAATAACTATGATTCTTTACATTTACAGGAGATTCCAAATACCCACTTTTTACGTCTATAACGTTTTACGTTTCTCAGATATTCTGTAGATATAGTCTTTCAAAAAATTAACCCCAATTTGTCACTCCTGTTTAACCGCCATTAATTGGATTTTCCGAAAACAACTAATGCATGTTTCATTATTTTTAAAGGAGATCCCATATACAAATTTTCAGTTCTGTAATATCTTCAGTTTCTGAGATATATGTATCCTCATTAAAGGCATTCAACCCATTATTCATCCTTTTGTGATTTACAGAAAACAAAATAAAAACCGGGCCTTTATTTTTAAAGGAGATTTTAAATAACGATATTTACATCTGTAAACTTATTAGGTTTTAAGATGTAGACACACTCATTTTAAAAGTTCACGCTTCTTTTTTTTTTTTTTGCTGGTTGCTTTACGTCGCAGCGACACAGATAGGTCTTATGGCGACGATGGGGCAGGAAAGGGCTAGGAATGGGAAGGAAGCGGAGGTGGCCTTAATTAAGGTACAACCCCAGCATTTGCCTGGTGAGAAAACACCCCTCGTTTCACCCCCCCATTATTGGATTTTCCAAAAACGAAAATATACCTGTTTCTTTATTTTTAAAGTAGATCCCAAATACCAATTTTCAGGTCTGTAATATCTTCAGGTTCTGAAATATAAGTAGCCTCATTAAAGGCATTCAGCCATTTTTTCACTCTTTTCCACCCTTTCTATTTCGATTTTCCAAAAACGAAAAATACATGTTTCTTTGTTTTTAAAGGAGATTCTAAATACCAATTTTTACATCTATAAACTTTGAAGGTTTTAAGATATAGATATTCTCATTTTTAAAATTCACCCCTTTTTCACACCCCCCCATAAATTGGATTTTACAATAACAAAAAATACGTGTTTCTTTATTTTTAAAGGAGATTCCAAACACCAATTTTCAGATCTGTAATATCTTCAGAACTATAGGTATCCTCATTAAAGGCATTCAACCCCTTTTCATCCCTTTTCACCCCTCCTATTGGGATTTTCCGAAAACAAAAAAATACGTGTTTCTTTATTTTTAATGTAGATTCTAAATACTGATTTTAAGATCTGTAAACTTTCAAAGTTTTGAGATATAGATGCACTCATTTTAAAAATTCACCCCCTTTTCACCCTCCCATTAATTGGATTTTCCAAAAACAAAAAACTTTATTTTTAAAAGAGATCAAAAGTACCAATTTTCAGGTCAGTAATATCTTCAGTTACTGAGATATAAGTACCGGTATCGTGATTAAAGGCATTCAACCCCTTTTTCACTCCTCCTCTTGGGATTTCCTGAGAACAAAAAAATACGTGTTTCCTTATTTTTAAAGAAGATTCTAAGTGCCAATTTTTACATCTGTAAACTTTTAAAATTTTGAGATATAGATACACTCATTTTAAAATTTCATCCCCCTTTTCACCCCCTTAACAACGGAATATACAAAAATCCTCTCTTAGCGAGCATCTACATCTTAACATGAATATATCCCCAAAATTTCATTTCTTTATGTCCAGTAGTTTTGGCTCGGCGATGATGAATCAGTCAGTCAGTCAGTCAGTCAGGACAAGTTATTTTATATATATAGATAACTTGTCCTGACTGACTGACTGACTGACTGATTCATCATCGCAGAGCCAAAACTACTGGACGTAAAGAAATGAAATATTGGGGATATATTCATATTAAGTTGTAGGTGCTCGCTAAGAGAGGATTTTTGGATATTCCTTCGCTAAGGGGGTGAAAAGAGGGGTGAAATATTAAAATTAGTGTGTCTATATCTCGAAACTTTAAAAGTTTACAGATGTAAAAATTGGTATTTAGAATCTTCTTTAAAAATAAGGAAACACGTATTTCTTTGTTTTCAGAAAATCCCAATAGGAGGGGTAAAAATGGGTGAAAAATGGGGAAAATGAGTTGAATGCCCTTAATCAGGATACCAGTACTTATATCTCAGAAACTGAAGATATTACAGACCTGAAAATTGGTACTTTTGATCTCTTTTAAAAATAAAGAAACACGTATTTTTTGCTTTTGGAAAATCCAATTAGTGAAAGTGTGAAAAGGGGGTGAATTTTTAAAATGAGTGAATCCATATCTCCAAACTTTTAAAGTTTGCAGATGTAAAAATTGGTATTTAGAATCTTCATTAAACATAAAGAAACACGTATTTTTTTGTTTTCGGAAAATCGCAATAGGAGGGGTGAAAAGGGGTGAAAAAGGGGTTGAATGCCTTTCATGACGATACTTATAGTTCAGAAACTGAAGATATTACAGACCTGAAAATTGGTGTTTAGGATCTCCTTTAAAAATAAAGAAACCCAGTATTTTTTGTTTCTGGAAAATCCAATTAAGGGGGGGTGAAAAGGGGGTAAAATTTTGAAATGAGTGTATCTATATCTCAAAACTTTTAATGCTTATAGATGTGAAAATTGGTATTTAGAATTTCCTTTAAAAATAAAGAAACACGTATATTTTGTTTTCGGGAAATCCCAATAGGAAGGGTGGAAAAGGTTGAAAAAGGTGTCGAATGCCTTTAATGAGTCTACTTTTATGTCAGAACCTGAAGATATTACAGACGTGAAAATTGGTGTTTGGGATCTCCTTTAAAAATAAAGAAACACGTATTTTTTGTTTCTGGAAAATCCAATTAATGGGGGCGTGAAAAGGGGGTGATTTTTAAAAATGAGTGTATCTATATCTCAAAACTGTTAAAGTTTATAGATGTAAAAATTGGTATTTAGAATCTCCTTTAAAAATAAAGAAACACGTATTCTTTTGTTTTCGGAAAATCCCAATAGGAAGGGTGTAAAAGGGTGAATAATGGGTTGAATGCCTTTAATGAGGCTACTTATATTTCAGAACCTGAAGATATTACAGACCTGAAAATTGGTATTTGGGATCTACTTTAAATGTAAAGAAACACGTATTTTTTCGTTTTTGGAAAATCCAAATATTGGGGGAGGGGGTGAAAATGGGGGTAAATTTTTTAAAATGAATGTGTGCACATCTTAAAACTTTAAAATTTACAGATGTAAAAATTGGTAGTTAGAATCTCCTCTAAAAATAAAGGAACACATATTTTTTTGTTTCCTGTAAATCCCAATAGGAGGGGTGTAAAAGGGTGGAAAATGGGTTGAATGCCTTTAATGAGGATACATATATCTCAGAAACGGAACATATTACAGAACTGATATTTTGTATATGGGATCTCCTTTAAAAATAAAGAAACACGTATTTTTTTAGTTCTTGGAAAATCCAATTAATGGCGGTTAAACAGAAGCGACAAATTGGGGTGAATTTTTGAAAGAATATCTTGGAAACGTAAAATGTTACAGACGTAAAAAGTGGGTGTTTGGAATCTCCTGTAAATGTAAAGAAACATAGGTGATTTGTTTTGAAACTCCACTTAAGGGGAACCCAAAAGGGGTGAAATTTTAAAATGAGAATTTTTACAGTATATCTAAAAAAACCTAACATATTAAAGAAGTGAAAAATGGTATTTTTATCTCCATTAAACATAAAGAAACGTGTATTTTTAGTTTTCGGAAATACCACTTGGGTGGAGGGGGGGGGGAGGTAAAAGTGACTGAAAATGGTATTGAATTATTTTAATTAGGCTACTCATATCTCAAAAATGAAGATGTTACAGACGTGAAATTTAATATTTGCAATCTGCTTTAAAAGTAAAGAAACACGTATTCTCGGAAAATCCAATGAAGGGGGGGGGGTGAAAGAATTGAAAAATTAATTGACTTAATTGTATGAGAATACATACATCTAATAAAAACTAAAGTTGTTACAAACGTGAAAATTCGTATTTGGATCTCCTTTAAAAACAAAGAAAAAAGCGTTTTGGGGGGGAAACCATCTTGGAGGGCGGGAGTGTAAAGGAGTTGAATTCCTTTCATGAGGACACATAAATCAAAAACTGAAGAAGTTAGAGTCGTGATAATTGGTATTTAGAAGATCCTTTACTATTAAAGAAACAAGTATTTTTTTGCGGGAAAATTCACTTAGGGGGGGGGGGATTAGTTTGAAATGAAGTGACAAAAGTAAATTATATTTATGGGGATACTTATATCTCAAAACTGAAGGTAATAGACGTGAACATTGGTGTTTGGAATCTCCCTTAAACATAAAGAAACACGACTTCTTTTAATTTGTTTTGGTGTGGGGGGGGGGGTTGGCAGTAAAAACGTAACGGCGGTGGGGTGTAATAGGAGGTGAGACTAATTGATTTTACTGTTCTTAATGTACTTATAAGGATCCTCCGTTGCTCAGGCGGCAGCGCGCCGGCCTCTCACAGCTGGGTTCCGTGGTTCAAATCACGGTCAATCCATGTGACATTCGTGCTGGACAAAACGGAGGCGGGACAGCTTTTTCTCCGGATACTCCGGTTTTCCCTGTCATCATTCATCCCAGCAACACATAATAATAATAATAATAATAATAATAATAATAATAATAATAATGTTCCGGACCGTCGTCAAATGTGCCCACCACGCTGGAAACGGATCCTGGACGGGTAATGACTAAGAATGGAGTCCGGCCGCGGGTTCAGTGCCGCCAAGGCACCCAATATGACTCCACGCCGGATCTCCTGAAGGATTTTATCCAGATTAAAAATGATTATAGGAAAATACGGTATGGCAAAGATTTACGGACACAACTGACCGGGAACAATAGCTGAGCCTAGCCCGGGAAGTACGAAATCGATTGCTGGAAAGGAAGATTGAAAAATGGGTGGAAACGTGCCGTAATCTAATAGAAAACGAGTCAGATCGGGAATTTTGGTGGATTCTCGCTGAAAACGAGTCAGATCGCGAATTTCGGCGGATTATATATCTAAAACAATAAGCATTCAATTATAAATTTCAGTATAATACCGTAGCGAAGCACGGGTACCTTGCTAGTTTTATATATATAGATGTATGATTATGGTTTTCCTATCACTGAATACGACCTTAGATGTATTGTGAAGTCATATTTTGACTGTGTGGGAAGGAAAGTAGGCCTAATTTGTTTTAGAAATAATTTCCCAAGAACTGACTGGCCAAACACGTTTATGGCTCGCCATGATATTCTGACTCAGCGGTTTGCACAGAAATTATCGATTGATGAAAATGTGATCAACACATTATTTTCTTCTCTGCTCTTAACTTGAAGGGGACCCATGTTACACCATTTGTAACTATGACAAGAAGAACCTCGTTAATGACCCTGGATCCTTTAAATCATTGCAAAAAAGTAGTGCAAAATATCCTGAAATTGTAGGAACACCAAGGCTTGTACTTCCGATATGTTATGAGGAAATGTAGATGGTGAGCGTGTTCCTGTTTATGTTAATTGCAAGTCTATGCCTTTGTGGATCGCATGGACTGAAGGTGGGCCTCCAGGTGTATTCTTAGCCAACCCTCCAACAAAGTAGGCGCGCCCATTTTGCAAGTCGCCCGCACTGTAGTGTCACGCGCTGTAAGATCAGTTCAAGGTCAAACTTGATCTGGTATTACAATATAGACCCTACTGTAGGGACTCCATCAAACACGTATAGTTATGACAGAAATAGGCTGCAGTGTTAGTTTTTGATGAAATCACTAGGTCATCAAACCTCTGTAGGGAAGCAGACTACGTAGTATCCGTTTATACTAATTAAAAGTAAGCTAATCTCATACAACGTAGTCATCTGCTAAAAATAATCGTCACATAATTTACGCTTCTACGAGAAGGCAACCGAAATGGGTGACATCATCCTATTGCCTCAGGGTATCAGAGACAGTTGCGAGCAGCCGTCGACTTGCCAATTTGTTGCTGTGCCAACTTGTCCTATTTTACCCTACTCATGAGCAACGTTGAACAGATGAAATTATGAAATCGTAACATCTCTAAAACAGCTGGTTTTCGGATCTATATATACATAAATAATGCTTCAATGCCCTGTACACACGCCGATAGCTTGTACCCATAATTTTGAAACACCTTGTAGATTATTCTCCTCTTTACTTTTTTTCATCTAGTGGAGATCTCCGTTAACGTGCAAGATGCTCGTTTGCATAGTACTAGCAGTTACCCGCAGCTTCGCTCGCGTCTATTTCGTAATTTGTTAAAAGTAATCTTTCTTCGGTATTTCACTAAAACATTATCTCAAAATCCCTAAAGTATACAATCTCACCAAAAATTGAGTCTCGTTTACTCCAGAAACACTCCGTAAACCACAATTGTGGTATTGCCTTTTGGGGCTAAGATGACCATGCGACATAGAATTGTACATGCGAGAAACGGTCCTTTCTGAAGTCGAAAAACGTTTCTTTATTTTTAAAAGAGATTCCAAATACCTGTTTCCACGTCTGTAATATCTTCAGTTTTTGAGATATAAGAATCCCCATAAAAATTGAACTCCATCAGTCCTTTCCGAAATCAAAAATACATATGTCCTTATTTTTAAAGGAGGTTCCAAATATCAATTTTCACGTCAGTAACATCTTCAGTTTTTGGGATATAGTATCCTCATAAAGAATAAATAAAATCTTTTTTTTTTTCATTTATTTTCACCTCGGTTAAGTGCCTCTTCCGAAAACTAAAAGATATGTTCCTGTAATTCTAAATGACTTTCAAAATACCATGTTTTACGTCTGTAGAATGTTAAGTTTCTGACGAATACTGTAGATATACCAGTACCAATTTTAAAAATTCACCCGCTTTTTCTATTCTTTTCACACCCTTAAGTGGATTTTCTAAAACATTGAATACGTATCTTTATTTTTAAAGGAGATTCCAAATATCAGAAAAATACGTGTTCCTTCATTTATAAAGGAGCTTCCAAATATCAATTATTACGAATGTAATATATTCAGATTTTGAGATATATGTATCAACATAAAAATAATTCAACTCCCTTTTCGGCTCCCCACCCCCCACGCTTTCCAAATGCGTGTTTCTTCATTTTTGAACGAGAATCCAAATACCTATTTTCACGTCTCTAACCTTCAGTTTTTGAGATATCCCGATAAAAATAATTCTTTTTTTCACTTTCTTTCACCCTCCCCACTTAAGTAGATTTTACGAAATAAAAAAAATCATTTCTTTACTTTATGAAGATATTACAATTATCAAGTCTGTAACATCTTAACTTTCTGCGATGTAAGTAGCCTCATGAAAATAATTCAACTTCCTCATTTCTTTCCACCCCTCTGCCCCCTTAAGTGGACTTTTCGAAAACAATAAATACGCGTTTCTTTATTTGTTAAAGGAGATTCAATATAATAACTTTCACATGTGTAATATCTTCAGTTTCTGAAATATAAGTATTCTCATAAACAGAATTCAACTCTTTCTTTACTTATTTTCACCCGGTCCCCGTTAA
The DNA here is from genome assembly GCF_040414725.1 of Anabrus simplex. Classification (NCBI taxonomy): domain Eukaryota; kingdom Metazoa; phylum Arthropoda; class Insecta; order Orthoptera; family Tettigoniidae; genus Anabrus; species Anabrus simplex. Next base: position 570,037,969 of record NC_090266.1, read on the forward strand.
GTCCGTTTTCCGAAAAGAAAAAAGAACCTGTTACTTCTTTTTTAAAAGCAGATTACAAATACCAATTTTCACGTCTGTAACATCTTTAGTTTTCTTAGATATAAGCATTTTCGTTCAAATAATTCAACTAATTTTCCAATTTTTCAACACCCCCAAGTAATTTTCCGAAAATAATACATGTCTCTTTATTTTGAAAAGAGATTCCAAATACCAATTTTCACGTCAATAACATCTTTACGTTTTAGATTTAAGTATCGTCATACAAAGATTTCCACTTATTTTGCAATTCATTCACCCCCCTCGAAAGGATCTTCCAAAAACCAAAGAATACGGGTTTCTTTACTTTGAAATAAGATACCAAAATACAGATTTTCATGTCTGTAACATATTAGTTTTTGAGATATAAGTATCATAATAAAGAAAAGTCTACTCCTCTTTCAACCCACACCCCCTTTAATTTGATTACCCCTCCCCCACAAAATGCGTGTACCTTTATTTTTGAAGGAGAATCCAAATACCAATTTTTACGTTTGTAACCATCAATTTTGGGGAAAGAATTCAACTTTAACACCCTCCCTCCCAATTTGATTTTCCCAAAAATGCTCGTTTCTTCATTCTAATATAAATTCGAAACACCAATTTTCACGTCCATAACATTTCCGTCGTTTTTAGATATAACTGTCCCCTTACAAATAATTAAACTTTCACGTCTGCAACATCTTTAGTATTTGAGATAAGTATTGTCATACAAATAATTCAACTAATTTTTCAATTCCTAATTGTAAAGTTTATTTTTCCGGATAGAAGCAAATAATTACGTAGAGACACCAAATACCAATTTTTACCTCTGTAAGATTCAGTTTTTCAAATACCACTACCATAATAAAAATAATTGAACCCCGTTTTCAGTTCTTTATAACACCACCCTCTACCAAGTGGTTTCACCGAAAGAAGAAGTACGTGTTTCTTTACTTTTAAAAGAGATGGAAAATATTAATGCTCACGTCTATAACATGTTAAGTTTATGAGATGCTCCGTATATATTCGCATTTTTAAATTTCACCACCTTTTTCAGTTCCCTTTAATTAGATTTTCCTAAAATAAATCATATATGTCTCTTTACTTTTATAGGAGATCCCAAGTACCAATTTTCACGTCTGAAACGATTTATGTTTCTGAGATATCCTGTAGATATGGCCTTTTTAAAAATTCATCCCAATTTTCACTCCTTTTTACCCCCTAATTTAGTGGATTCTCCAAAAAATACGTGTTTCTTTATTTTAAAGGGGATTACAAATACCAATTTTCACTTCTTTAACACCTTTAGTTTTTCAGATATACAGTAAGTATTGTCATAAAAGGTATTCAACACATTTTTCACCTTTTGACCCCCCTTAAGGGGATTTTCCGAAAACCAAAAGTACGTGTTAAATTATTTTGAGGGGAGATTCTAAATACCAACTTTTACGTCTGTGAACTTTCATGTTTTGAGATATAGATATGATCATTAAAAAATTCCCCCCGTTTTCACCGCTTAGAGAAGGTATATCCAAAAATCATCCCTTAGTGATCACCTACACTGTAATGTATAAATGTATCAAAAGCATCATTTGTTTATGACCAGTAGTTTTGACTCGGCGATGATAAATGTGTCAGCCAGGAGGCGTAATTTCATGCAAGAGACTAGAAAGATACCTGTGCTTCGCTACGGCTTTAAAATGAAAGTTATTATTCAATGTTTTACATTTTGGAGAGTCCACTGTCAACTGAGTCTGTAAAATACGTCCTCAGTCGTACGCCAAATGGTTCTGGGGGAACGATTATTTACTTTATAATCTACCACTCACTTGAACATCGTAGGGAGGAATTTGGATATTTTACACAATCTCTGATTTACCATCTAGGATGTAAAAGCGACCAACGAGTGAAATTTTGATTTTGTACGTCGAACAGTAAATGAGGAATTAATACTTTTTAAAGGGGTGAATATTTTGAAATATTTATTAACATCTAGTATATAGAAGACCACTCTTTAAAAAAAGTCGTTATGTTCGTGCTTGAAACGGTTTCGGAAGAATGGATATTGTGTTTCTGAGAGTCAACTACCATCTAAACCTCTTAGCGGAGAAATGTTTGGAAATATATGGTATTTTGCACCGTAAAAATTACAACATTGTACGCCATACTTGGATGGATTAATAATTTAGTTTACTTACCCAACCTCATTTGACACTTCAGCGGTGGAACGTTAAAATATTTCTTATTTCACACTTAGGATTTAAAGTATACACCGCTAATAGGACTTTTGTCTTCGTACGTTAGGCCATTTCGGAGGAAGGAATGAATATATTTGTTTTCGGACCGTAACTCTCATTTAATTATCTTAGGGTAAAATTTGTTGCAATCCTTCTATTATTTAACAACTAGGATCTCATTTGACATTTTAAGTTAACAATTCAGACCCCTTAGCGGTGTATTTTTTAAAATCCATTTATTATTTGTATCCTCATGAAATGTATTCAACAACTTTTACACCCCCGTAAAGTTGATTATATCCTCCCTAAAAATGCGTGTTTGTTTATTTTTAAGGGAGATTCCAATTTTCACTTCCGTAACATCCTTAGTTTTTGTGATATAAGTATCCTCATACAAAAATTAAACTCATTTTCCAATTCATTTCCACACCCTTAATTGGATTTTCCGAAAAAAAGAATACGCGTTTCTTTAATTTTAAACAAGATTCAAAATACCAATTTTCACGTCTGTAACCCTCCATTAATTTTACATTTACTAGGTTATTTCCCTGGAACTGTTATGGAAACAACTCTGTTCTCTATAAACGATCGATTTATGTAGCAGTGAACATCAAGAACCGAGCAAAGTGCTAGATATGACATTACTACATAGAGAAGAAACTACGTTTGGGTCAGAATGTAAGCATGATTCTCAAAATACATCGTGAACATGGGAGCAGTGTTGCCAGAACTGAGAAAATGACCGGAATTCTCGGTAGATGTTATATTTACGTAGAAAAAGTGCGTACTCCCCGAATAGGGTTTTTATTTACCAAAAATGTAATTATACACTTTAAAATATTGGGCTAGAAATAGTTTACCTTTTCCATGCTGCCCAGAAAATTATATTTATATACTATCATGTAAACATTCAGAAACGGTATTTTCGATCTCTTCTGTGGTTTCCTATGGAGAACTACATATTATATCACAACCCAGAAACGAATTGTTATATTTAACCATTAAGGAGAAATGTTGTCTGAATGTTGTTCTTGAGATATTACGGATATTGCGTAAGTTTCCCTTCCGGAAGGATTAACTCGCATAGTAGATGCGATGTTTCCGACTCATTGGAAGAATGGTCCAAGAAGGGGCCTTCAGTTCAGAGGATCCTGGGATCGGTTCCCGCTCCAGGTTGGTATTTCAACCACATCTAGTTAATATTTCCCGTTAGTGGACTGGACGTTCTTATTTTGTCTTACTACACACACATCTTCATTTATAAAAACACAACAAACTGCCAACTGTCACGGAAACACGAAATAATTCTACATCCGTCAGCAATTATTTGGCATTTGGAAGGACATCTGACAGTTAAACTGGGCGAAGATTGCATTTGCGTCTCAGGTTATATCCATGATTCTGCCAAGGTGTAGAAGAAGCGATAGATAGAAGCAAGAAGTATCTGAGATTTAACGAATGAGGCAGCTAGGGGTGTTATAGGAATCGAGTTTGTTTCCATTATTTCCGGAATCTATCCTATTGTTCTATACAAGTTCCGGGTTTATAATTATTTCTTCATTTTCCTTCGTCGTTGTGCGAATTAACTGACAACATTAAATACGTCGTGGTGATTGATAGGTGTTGGAGATTTTTTTTTTTTGCTAGGGGCTTTACGTCGCACCGACACAGATAGGTCTTATGGCGACGATGGGATAGGAAAGGCCTAGGAGTTGGAAGGAAGCGGCCGTGGCCTTAATTAAGGTACAGCCCCAGCATTTGCCTGGTGTGAAAATGGGAAACCACGGAAAACCATTTTCAGGGCTGCCGATAGTGGGATTCGAACCTACTATCTCCCGGATGCAAGCTCACAGCCGCGCGCCTCTACACGCACGGCCAACTCGCCCGGTGTGTTGGAGATTTAAAAGAAAAAGTAGTATGAGTACTATCCCCAATGAAATTTGTAAGGAAGGAAAATTGACTTGTTTTATGTGGCTATAGTTTACAAATGTTGAACCACTGGCATGTATTATTTTCCCAAAGTACGCGGTAGAACGTTTCGAGCAAAAGACTTCCCAAAAATAAATGTGTTTGCAGTACGTCAGGAATCGTCACAGAGGTATAAGATTAAGATTTTCATCCATAATGTGAATCTAACACAGTATATTATCACTACCTCCTCAAATCTTTTTCTTTAGGTTGTTTTACGTTTCACCGACACGGATAGTCCTTATAGTGACGATCGGATAGGAAAGTCATAGTAGTGGGAAAGAAGCGACCGTGACCTTAATTAAGGTACAGCTCCAGCATTTGTCCGGTGTGAAAATGGGAAATTATGGAAAATATTTTCAGGGCTGCCGACAGTGGGCTTCGAACCTCTCTATATCCTAAATACAAGCTCACAGCGGCCCGCCCCTAACCGCCAAATCGCCAGGTCCTTCTCTAATCAAGAAACAAATGCTAAATATTTTAAGCTGAATAATTAGAAATGTCTTGTAATAGCTACATTCAGCTCACTTATTCCCCTACACAATTAGAAACCTTTTTCTGACTCACTACGGAGAGAACAACTCCTTAAAGGATGGTATGAACAAATCCCAGATATGTTCTAGGGCTAAGTAAGAATTAAGTACTGGACAATCTTGGACTAAAGGCTTACAAAATCCATTTCAGCACACGGAAATGTAACGGAAGAACAGAGCGTGGGAGTTGGCTCCTAGAAAACCACATTGGGGAAGCACACTTCCTTGACTGCTTAATAGCAGAAGTGTTCGGGAATTACGTACTTTTTCTTAAGCATGGGGGACACGAGGCATTTTAAACATGAACTCTGTGAATCCTGGCCATTCTTCGCATGACAAATGTATATACACGTATTTATACACTGATCGGAAGCCATTCTAAATCATTACTTCTTTAAGAGCCATAGCGATTGCATGTCTAGGACACAGTAAATATTTCAAGCACTGAGTTAAACATACGTAGAAGTGTCGCCAAAAATATACACACGCTAAGATCATATTGCCTATTTCCTACTTATAGCGTCATTTAGTCTCAGGTTTGCCAAAGTTCTCCGACGTCTGTGTGATATTCTCAAGAAGGATGGCAGTACCTACACTGACGAAATATTTGAGTGCTCTCGTCATTGTTTCTTTCATTGTTCAACTGTCAGAATCATATCCCCAGAGAAGAAGGCCAGCTGATGAACAACTGCAGGATGTACCATTGAAGTCTATGGAAGAATTAGCGTTGTGCAGTTATAAGGTTAAACCTAGCGTGGTATTTTCAGGACTTGTCGAGGTTGTGTGTGATGAACAGACGAAAACCTTCCCCATCGACGGTGCCGTCTATCAGTGCCAGCAGGTCAGTGTAAATCTACGGTCTCCATTACATACTGAGCCAGTTAAGGTACCATACGGCTGTGTCTTGGCTAAAGTTGACTTCAATCCGGTGCACACGCTGGAACCTCCATCTGTGTATTAAGGAAAAGGGATCAAACTTTTGTTCCAACCACTCATCAGTATTACGGATATCAGATTTGTATATAGATTATTGTATATAGAAAGGAAATGTAATCATGTCCACTATTTTGTGCAATATTTACAACATATATACTTAAATGTTGATATTTGGTTGCTATACTTATGTGAAATAGACTGTTATTTATTTGATGTATTTTTTTAGTTTCCACAGTTCAACTGTTGTGATAAACTTCTAGTCTTTTGTATGTATTTATTGAACGTTGGGTTTCTTTAAATTACTGAAAAATATATAATAACTATTAACCTAGTCACAATTATTTATTTTTTTATTAAACTAGCGTGCAATTTGTAAGTAACAATAATTATTTATAATTAACGGATTGAAGAAATAAACACCTCTGCACATTCCTTTACTCTTGATGATATATTTCATGAGTTTCGTATTCAGTAAAATTCCTGCAGTCTTAGCATGAAACGAAAGCAAGCATTTTAATCATTTTTGACTTTATACTTCAATTTATTAAAAATAAAAGTAATTTAGCAAACATGTTCATGAATACTCATCAGAACCGATAAATATTCAATGAGTTTCAGTTCAAATTGCTTATGCTGCAACATCCAGGTAAAATAAGAAAACAAGCCCATTCGACTACTTACATGTAGTATGTTGTCCAATGACACCCTTCAAATGCTTTATTCACCGAGTGAGTACTTATGTTTTTACATTAAATCAGGATAATTGACGGTGTCGTGTGTAATTCCTTCGTGATATATAAAGGCGTTGTCATTTCTGTTAATTTAAGTTTAAAATTGTCTACTGGGATCGAACATTTCCCATGTACATAACTTATATATACACACGGAAGGTTACCCTCTCCTTGCCTATAAAATAACGTCAGCTTCTTGGGATAAGTAAATGTAATTGTTATTAATATTCTGCGTATACCTTCATTCTTGAATTTAGATGTGTAAAACCTTCGTTCTCAATCGCCCCTATACATTTCTCCTCAAACATTTTCCTTCCCGCAAATATCATTGAAAACAATTAAATTTCTTCATGGGACTGATGACGTATAATTGAAAATTTCGCAGGCCACAGTGCGATCCAGCATAAATTGATATCGGTTGCCTACTTAGAAATGTAATCTCCTTTTCATCCTAGGACGTGACGTTCCGTTTTATCGCATGCTTTATTTGCCTTGATAATTGACGGTGTCGTGTGTAAATCCTTCTTAATACATAAATGTGTTGTCATTGCTGTTATTTTGTGCTTAAATTAATTGTCTACTGGGACTGAACAACTCTCCCTTGACACGATTGACAGGGCAGTGGCTGATGGTGTTCGCGAGTAATTCTCTTCATCACGTTTTGCTATATAATAGAGGTCCGCAATCGCTACATTAGTGTATGAGCGATTAGAAATAAATATTTGTATCACATTCTTGTAAGTAAGATACCCGACATTATATCCGTGGTCATTTTGAGAAGTGAAAAACTATACAGATAACCTAAAACCCTTTCTTAACCCACTCAATATGGCCACTTCTGTTGATAGAGATCGGCATCTATCGAATTCAATGAATAAGGAAACTACTGACATTTTACCTCAACAGACACCAAGTAAGCCAACGAATAACAACAACACCGTAAATAACCCTCCACATCCTAACAGTTCATCAGGTAACCAAATGACATCTGTCACAAATAGGAACGAACGTACTTCAAGATTAAGCTATTCTGATGAAGTACAGTCGTCCCCCTCCAAAGAACAAGCTATTGTAATCGAATTTCACGATGAGAACATTATTAAGGATTATGTGCTAGCTATACGGAAACTTACAACCCCTAGCAACATTCGGTTTGTTTCACATATTTCGAACAGAAGAATATGCATCCTTCTCTCTAGTGAGAATTGAATATCTGATATTGACAAACCGCAAGATTTTAATAACAATTTATCACTGTAAATACGACCCCTTCTAATCAAACATAAGCGTATTATATTATCAATTGTCTGTCCCGTGATCCCAAACTATTTTATCGAAGAGGAATTATTAAAGCTCGGTGTGAAAATCATGTCTAGGATTACCTAAATTAGAGCAGGCTTGTCAATTCGAAGATTCTCCCACATCTTAAGCTTCCGAAGACAAATATACATTCAAAATGAGGACTTAGATAAACTCCTCGATTCCCTCCATATTGAATATGATGGTTCTTCTTCTTCCTCTCCTTCTTCTTCTTCTTCTTCTTCTTCTTCTTCTTCTTCTTCTTCTCCTACTTTTCTACCGCTTTTTACCACACATGTGAGGTCGCGGATGCGAAGTGTGTTGCACATGTGGATTTGGCCCTGTTTTCCGGCCGGATGCCCTTCCTGTCGCCAACCCTCTACGGAGGGATGTAATCACTATTGCGTGTTTCTGTGGTGGTTGTTAATGTGGTATGTTGTCTGGATATGATGAGGAGAGTGTTGGGACCAACACATACACCCAGTCCCCGAGCCAGGAGAATTAATCAGAAGCGATTACAATCCCCGACCCGGCCGGAAATCGAACCCGGGGCCCTCTGAACCGAAGGCCAGTACTCAGACAATTCAGCCAACGAATCGAACATTGAATATGATGGTACTAACTATTGGATTTACCTAGTATCCACCTCACCCACTTGTTTTCTTTGCCACACAGAATACAAATATTGTCCTAATAAAATTTTACTTCCAAAAGATGAATCCTCGTCCAATCAACTTCCTTCCTCAACTCCAAAAGAATTCACAAAAGTCAGAGATCAAAAACCCCTAAACTCTCATCGGTACTTCTGACTCCCTCCCTAAAGATAGGCCTATTTAAGAAGCCACTTCACTGACCAACCCTGACTTAGCACTTAGCCAAGTCTGTAATGCTCCACCGTTCTCTGGAGTTCAAATTGAGAGATAAATTGCTGCACCATACTGGCCTCTCCTGAACAAATCCAAAAGCGTAAGATAAATGACACTTCCAAGAAACCCAAGACAGACAAGCAAAAATCAAAAATAAGTGATATACAAAACAAGCCAACCCATCACTATTCCACCTCAGCTACCTCAAGGTCCAATCCTTCCTCGAAGGTACCGTTGGTGCCAAGGACGTACCAGAAACTTCTTCCCACTACGCACAAGACATTGAGGGCCTTGCTATCCTTACTACACCGATAAAAGCATCAAAAATAAAAGCACTCGAATAGTTAAAAAAGAACTACCGAAAAATGCCAGTCAAAGTGAAGACCCAGCTTATATCAATGTAACGCCAGACTGTTCCGGTGACGACAATTCCTTCCCAGTATAGTAACAGAGATAAATCTTGTTTTGCTTTTGATCACTATTATGACAACATTACTCCAATGGAATCTTAACAGTTATCGATCACAGTTAGAATATCTACAACTCCTAAAAGTAAAAACCAACAATCCGTTATCTGTCTCAAGGAACCAACTTTCAAAACGGCTTTGCTTCCAGTCTAAGGTTCTATACTGTCTACCACAAAAATATAACTAATGTGAATCATGCAAGTGGAGGAGTAGCTACTTATATAAATATAAATATATATATCAAAGAAATTCCTGTTAACACTAATTTGGAAGCTGTAGCAATTTCAGTAGCCGGGTTCGTGGTGTAGGGTTAGCGTGCCTGTCCCTCACACTGAGACCCCGGGTTCGGTTCCCGGCCAGGTCAGAGATATTTACCTGTATCTGAGGGCTGGTTCGAGGTCCACTCATCCTACGTGATTAGAATTGAGGATCTATGCGAGGATGAGATAGCGGCCCCGGTCTGGAAGGCCAGGAAAAACATCCGAGAAAATTCGTCGTGCTGACCACATGACTCCTCGTAATCTGCAGGCCTTCGGGCTGAACAGCGGTTACTTGGTAGTCCAAGGCCCTTCAGGGGCTGAGCAGTGGTCACATGGTAGTCCAAGGCCCTTCAGGGGCTGTAGTGCCACGGGGTTAGTTTTTGGTTAGTTTAGCATTTTCAGTCCATCTACCATCTTATCTATGAATCTGCAATGTTTATATTCCAAACAGTTATTTGTTTCATGGTGACGATCTACGAAACCGTATCCACCAACTACCTAAACGATTCATCCTAGCGGGTAGTCATAGTTCTGATGCAAGAGCAAAAGAGATAGAACAGATACTTGACGAATTGCATTTAATTCTAATGAACTCTACTGCTCCAACTCGCTTTGACATAGCCTACGACACCTGTAGTAGTATAGAGCTAACAATCTGCACTCCGGACATTAGCAACCCTTTCCAACTGGTCGGTTTATTCAACACTACATGAAAATAGTGATCACTTGCTGATACTAATCAATAATGAAAAATCTTCTGTCAACTCCTAATTTATTAACAACCCTAAATGGAACTTAAATAAAGCAGATTGGACGAAATTTAGGCAGACAGTCAATAATCACTTTAATGACTTAACCCCTCCAAATGATTTCCCTTCCGAGCACATGAATACCACTGATCAAGATTTCACAGACGTGCTCGTTAAATCTGCGGGCATGAGTATTCCAAATATAATCTCAAGTTCCTAAAGAAAAACAGTACCTTGGTGGGACGACACTTGTAATGAGGCTGTTAAGAATAAGAATCACGCTTTCTACCTCTACAAAGGAAAACCCTCACCTGAAAATAAAGCCCAAATTCAGAAATATATATCAATCGCTCGGAAAAAAACAAAACTCATCAAAGATAATTTATGGCTACCATTTGTCTCCTCGCTAAGTTCACAAATTCCACAGAAGGAAATGTTGGATAATCGTCAAAGAACAAATGGCAATTATAATCACTTCTACAGTACTTCCCTCACAAACTAGCTTGATGGACCCTTCATAAACAAACCTCAGGACATCGCTGATACATCTACTGACACATTTGCCGAGATCTGTGATGACAAAAATTATGATCCCGAATTTCTCCATGCAAAGAAATCTAGTGAATCTATTGATCTAAGAAAAGCCATCTCCGACCCCAACTATAATCAAAACGATGCCTTCCAACTACAGGAAATAATTATTGAACTTGGTAAATGTGGCAAATATAGTCCTGGCCCAGATACGGTCCTTTATGAATTTCTAAAACAGCTTCCACTCAATGCAATAAATTATTTTCTGGCCATTTCAACCACATATGGAGTTCTAAGACTTTTCCCGATTAATGGCGCAATGCCATTGTAGTTCCAGTATCCAAACCAGGGAAAGACAACTCAATTGGAGAAAATTATCGTCCTATTGCTTTAACTAATGCGAATGTAAACTCATGGAGAAAATAGTCAACAAAAGGTTACGTCGGTGTCTCGAGCACATACATTTCTTCTACAATGTGCAAAACGTGTTCCGCAAAACACAGTTCACAGCAGACACTTTGATAAGTCTGGAATCTGAAATACAGGAAGCATTCCTCAATAACCAGCAGCTAATAGCAGTCAGTTTAGATATTTATAAGGCATATGATATGGTCTGCCTGCTGTCATTTCTTGACGGATACAGTACTTTTGCATCCATCTCTTGGCACAGGCCAGAGTAAAGTGTAGCTTCCACCGAAGTCCCAGTCTCATCCATGGCTGTGGCAATATGGAAGTTGCTGGGGTATGGGTAGTGCTGAGTAATGACATTCAGAGCACGACTAGTGCATCTGAGTGTCATGAAAGGTGCTGCTCATAGGGTCAGTCGTGCTGCAATAGTACTTTCTGACCCAGTGAGGAAAGCAATGGCAAACTACCTCACTCCTCATCTTGCCTAGTACGCCTCATTTTGGTGCTGCCATTGGTTATTAGGGTTTTCTTATTACCCCACAACCTTTGGTGGTGCTATTTGAGGATCCAACCAGCCTCTGGGCTGATGACCTAACGGACAGACGTGGTATGGTATGGAAAGATGATGTAATCAAAGTATTAATGATACATAATATGTCTGGAAACATGCTATATTTAGAGTAAATGGAGTACTGTCAAATGAAGAAGTAATTAATAATGAGGTCCCACAAGGATCAGTTATCTGTGTAACACTGTTTCCTGTAGCAATTAATTTTATAGTCTCCAATATCCACTCACCAGTTAAGTGTTGCCATTTTAGCGAAGGAAAATTTTATGTCCAGAGAAGAACATTCCGACGACTCAACTCCTATTATACAAGAATCAATTGTAAATAATCAAACCTGGGCTAAAACCACAGGGTTCAAAATTCCTTCTCCAAAAATAGACATACCGCCCCGAACCCTGAATTATATATGGAAGATCATACAATTCAAACATTTAAAACTGTTAAATTTGTAGGACTTCTATTCGATAACAAGCTCACCTGGAACCCGTACCTTAAAAGCCTTAAATACGAGTGTCAAAGATGAATGAACATCATGAAAATCCTCTCAGCAAAAAAAACTGGGTAATAGGCTACCCAGATCCAATGAACACATACAGAGCCACAATCTGAACCAAACTGGATGATGACAATATGGCATATTGTTCTTCCAGACCATCTACTCTCAAGCTCCTTGATACTATCCAATCCTCAGCTCTCCGAATTGCCCTGGGAGACGATCACACCAGACCTATATATAGCTTAGAGATTGAAGCCAACGAACCACCACGGGAAATCAGACGTAAGCAGCTGTGTATGATGTACGCAATCATGTTAGATGGCACCTGTAACCCCTACTTAAAATCTCTCCTATTTTCAGAGGGAAAGTAACTGGATCTCAACCCCAACCCTTTAACATCAGCATATACAACCTTCTCAAAGAACTAAACCCCAGCCTTCCACCCATTTTATTTCCACATAACTCACTAGATACCCCTCCATGGAAGGCTCATTTGTCTCCAAACAACTGGGAATTGAACAACAATTTTAAAGCTCAAACTGATACTGCGAAATCCCAAGAGCTATTTAATGACATATGCAATATATACTCATCATGTTGTGCAATTTATACTGATTTATTAAAATTCAATGAGAGAAATTGTTTTGCAGTGAATTATAAACACTAGAGTATGCCAGATTACCAGATTACCAGATCTTTTCACAGTTTTTACAAGTGCACTGTATGCTCTTAAAAGAGCCGTGATTCATTTTAAAAATCAAGCTATAATAAATTTCATAATATTATCTGATTCCAGAAGTGCATTAACTTCAATAAAGAATCCGTCAATGACTCACCTCCTTGTTAAGGAAATTAAAATGCTGTACTAAATGATCAAGATTGTAGGAAAATCTGTTATTATCATGTAGACTTTCACGGCCCGTGTAACTATTCATGAAGTATATTTTTGGGCATATGCCGTGTAATTAATTATAAACAAACTCTACGCGTTTCAAAAGGAACCTTGCCTTTCTCCTTCAGGAGACAACAGAGAAATGAAACGACGCATTCAGGGTTGCTAGGAGAAAGCAACAAGGAACTTAACATGGTGCCCTAAGATGTAAGAATGACGCCAGTTTAGCTCCATGCTAGGGAGAGCGAATGGCAAGAGTAAGGCATCATTATCTAATGGTTCTGATAATAGGTAGACATGATTAACTGAGGTTGTAGCCTCCAGGGAATGCTTTTCCTCCGAGACTGTTTGGGTTTCCCAAAATACATAAGGAAGGTGTTCCTCTTAGACCTATTGTTAGTACGTTTGGTTTCCCGACATATGCCCTTTATAAATATTTAGGTAGTCTACTTCAACCACTCCTGGGTAACACCGCTTCCTATATTAAGGATAATCACACACTTCATTGAGAAGTTAAACACTATATCACTTCAGCCAGGTGATATCTTGGTGAGTCTCGACGTGGTGTCTCTGTTTACGAGAGTACCTGTTGATGGTGCTTTGTCTCCCATTAACCATAATTTTACTGAAGAGATCGCAAGGCTTTTCTACCACTGCATGACCTCATCCTACGTTTTATGGAATGGTAAATATTATGAACAGACAAATGGTGTGGCCATGGGAAGTCCTCTCTCTCCTGTTGTGGCTGATTTCTTCATGGAAAACTTCGAAGAAAAAGCTTTGTCGTCGGTATGTTGCAAACCGAAGATCTAGTGGAGATATGTGGATGATACGTTCGTCGTATGGACGGAAGGTGAAGACAATCTAGGTCACTTTCTGGATGAATTTAATCGACAGCACCCTTCCAATTGTTTCACCATGGAAATGGAATCTGACGGAAAAATACAACTTTTATATGTTCTTCTCACCAAAAAAGAGAATGGATCTTTAGGACACAGCGTTTTTCGTAAGCCTACACATACCAATAGATATCTCCACGCAGATTTTCACCATCACCCTGCCCAGAAACATGCTATCCTTACAACTCTAACTACCAAGGCCAGGAGGATTTGTTAAGTGCCATCTCTACAAGAGGAAATTAACACCTTGAGAACCACCTTTGAGAGCAACGGTTACAGCAGAGCTTCGATCTCAACGGTTCTGAAATCGACGCATAATCGGACGTATGTTAAGGAAAAAGATGCAAAAGGAACTGCTTACCTACCTTACATACATAACACGACGGATCATATTGCTAAAATCTTACGTAGGTACCATGTACGAACTGTTTTTGTAACATCAATTAGGCAACTCGATTAGGCAACTCCTGCGACCTACTAAGGATAGTTTGCCTAAATTGCAATAACCTGGTATTTACAGAGTTCCCTGTACTTGCGGCAAGGTTTATGTTGGGCAGAATTCGAGAACAGTATGTACTCGCATCAAAGAACATACCAGGTGTATCAGACTCAACCAACCTGATAAATCAGCTGTTGCTGATCATGCCTTAACACCTGGTCATGATGTCTTATTCCAAGAAGTGGATGTTTTTGCCCGTATAAAGCAATATTGCCCAAGAATTATCAGTGAGGCGGTTGAAATACGTAAACACCCAGATAATTTCAACCGCGATACAGGTTACAACCTCAGTGAATCATGGCTACCTATTATCAGAACCATTAGAGAGTAATGCTTTGCTGTTACAATTCGTTGTCTCTAGCTAGTGACTAAAATGGCGTCCCTTTTACATCTTAGGGCATCATTTTAAGTTCCTTGTTGCTTTCTCCTAACAACCTTGAATGCAAGGTTTCATTTCTCTTTTGTCTCCTGATGAAGAAAGGCAAGATTCCTTTTGAAACGCGTATAGTTTGTTTATAACTAATTGCACGGCATAAGCCCAAAAATATACTCCATGAATAAATCTGTTATTTTTATGTGGATACCATCTCACAGAGGAATAGCAGTCAAGGAATCAGCTCATCAAGCAGCAAAGGAAGCTACTTTTTTTGCTAGTTGTTTTACGTCGCACCGACACAAATAGGTTTTACGTCGACGATGGGACAGGAAAGGGCTAGGAGTGGGAAGGAAGCGGCCGTGGCCTTAATTAAGGTACAGCCCCAGCATTTGCCAGGTGTGAAAATGGGAAACCACGGAAAACCATTTTCAGGGCTGCCGACAGTGGGGTTCGAACCTACTATCTCCCGAATACTGGATACTGGCCGCACTTAAGCGACTGCAGCTATCGAGCTCGGTAAGGAAGCTACTAGTCTTCCAATCAACGACCCTCAAATTGGCACTCCACGTTCTGATATCATCGCTTATATCAAAATCAAACTATACGAGCAATGGAAAATGAACTGGCTTAAATCTTCCACTAGTAACCTCCAAAAAATAAAATGATAGCTACGAGAATATATCCTCTCCAAAACGTTACTAGACATGAACAAGTCTTAATCTCCCGACTAAGGATAGGACACCACCAAGATCACCCAAAACTATCTTCTAGAAAAGAAACTACCTCCCACCTGCAGTAAATGTAACTGTTCTCTCACTGTCAAGCCTATCATCTCAGAATATCAACTGTATCACCATTGGCGCCAACACTACAACGTACCTAAGTAAATGAAAGTGGCACTGGCTTCTCCCGCACTGAGTCATCAAGTCATCAACTTCCTGAAGGACAATGGCTTGCACTCCAAAATCTAATTACATCATACTTATTTATATTTTCCTTATAATTACAATATTATTATTACAGTTACTCTATAATCATACGTAAGAATCGCGATTAGACCTTGGAGTTAAAGCGACTATAAACAACCCCAGTAAAAAACTCTTCCTTTCGGGTTATTGGTGCAGTTATAATCTAAATATTACACATTATTATTCAAATTATTCAAATATAAATTGACTAAAATATCAGGAGGTGAGCTCAACCAACGATGCTCACGTCGACGATCATAGGCCACTTGGTATTATTATTCCTCTCTCCCTTATTATTACTGTTCTCGTAAAATGTTACCGTAAATAGAGTGTCACCATTAAAATGAAGATAGGAATGAAAGTTTTATTGGCGAGTATAATACTACCAATACTAATACTACTATTTGGAATTTGTACCAAATACAAACTCTTTCGTTCAATAATATCTCCACTCATTTTTCCGAAATGAAGTCTTGACAAAGTTTTCCAAAGGGAAATTTCATGCACTGAATCGTCCTTACGTTGAAACAAACAGTAGACAAACAATGTAATAATTAGTAATAAACTCGTGTCTTCATCCCGAGGTGGAGCAGTTCTTTTCAAGCACACCTCGGATAGAGGTGAGCTGTATGTACCATTTTAATCACATACCGGCCCTCCTGCCATTCTTAAATTTCTGACACTACCGAAAATCGAACCCGGATCTCTGAGTACTGCGTACTAATACTGAGTACTGTTATTATCATTACCAATTATTACCATTACTATTATCGTGCTCTTTCGTGGAGTTGCACCGTACCGTCACGTCTTAGGTCATGACCCATGAACAACAGTTGAGTGACCTTGTACTTGGTCCTGAGAATCGGGATGCCAGTTTTATAGAAGATGTGTAGCCCGCCTGCTGGACGTGATCGATAAGGCGTCAAGTCTATTTGGTCTGACCGAGCTCGATAGCTGCAGTCGCTTAAGTTCGGCCAGTATCCAGTATTCGGGAGATAGTGGGTTCGAGCCCCACTGTCGGCAGCTCTGAAGATGGTTTTCCGTGGTTTCCCATTTTCACACTAGGCAAATGATGGGGCTATACCTTAATTAAGGCCACGGCCGCTTCCTTCCCACTCCTAGCCCGTTCCTGTCCTACCGTCGCCATAAGACCTACTGTATCTGTGTCGGTGCGACGTAAAGTAAATTGTTTATTTGGTCTGCGACTTTGGTTAGCCGCTTCGAGTCCCGTTGGTCGATAAATGTTACATCATCAGAATGTTGGCCGTCAGGGCAGGACAGGTGGTGGTATACAACTTCTAATCACTAGATTAAATGCCTAACCCAGAGATTAAATCTCAAATCTCTCCGCAGTTTTCATATCGAGTGAGGGCATATGACTCTGTTGATGGTCATTCGTCCGTCGGACGACAACGGAAATCTTTGAGCAGACCCGTTTTGTTTTCTTCGACAGGAGAAGTACCGGGTTTCATCCTTGCACAGATTTTGACAAGAGAAGGAAAGAACGTGGGGTGGGTTGTTCACAAGGAAGATCATAACAGCTTCTGAAGACATACTTGTTTTTCTTGAGCAGTGTATTTACCCTTTATACTCTGTTATATTACTTCGCCAGGTCTATGAACTGTCTATTACGCTCGTAGCTTGTTTGTTTTCGTTACTAGAGGTGTAACATCGCCTATGTGGTGCCAATTCTTTTCGTACAATTTACTAGTCACTGTTGTTCATACCTCCTTTCATTAAATTGTTAACAATTTGCATGATGCTCACCGAGCAGAGTAGCCGCGCTTGTTAATGTGCTGCGACTAAGGAGCGAATTTACATGTTAGCGTCTGAATTCCTAATGACCGAGCTCGATTGCTGTAGTCACGTAAGTGCGGCCAGTATCCAGTATTCGAGAGATAGTGTGTTCGAACCCCACTGTCGGAAGCCCTTAAGATGGTTTTCCACGGTTTCCCATTTTCACACCATGCGAATGCTGGGGCAGTACCTGCATTCTTGCCACGGCCGCTTCCTTCCCAATCCTAGCTCTTCCTGTACCATTGTCGCCGTAAGACCGTCTGTGTCGGTGCGACATGAAGCAACTCTTAAAGAAAGAATTCCTAATGAGCCTGTCTAAGATGTAAAGTCCGATTTAGTTGTTGAAAACTGTAAAACAGGATATTCATAAGCAAAGCGCTCGGTTTTTAGGTGAATAATAATAATAATAATAATAATAATAATAATAATAATAATAATAATAATAATAATAATAATAATAATAATAATAATAATAATAATAATAATAATAATAATAATAATAATAATAATAATAATAATAATAATAATTCTGACAAATGCGGCAATACAAGTCAATCTCTTACAAGGGATTGCCATTAAAAATAGGTTTAATAATTTATGTAGAAAAAACACATTTCAGACAACAATATCAAGAAATGCTCCAGAATTTCTAATAACAGATATTGGTCGGATGAATAAAGTGAAGAAATGCAAATATTTGTGAGAAATAAGTCAATAATAGTGTTTAAAACAGCCGTTCTAGAAGAAAGGATACATCAGGTGGAATGAGCATACGGTATAACTAGGAATACCTACAACAAAAATTGTTGATATAAAAACCTCAAAATACAGCAATGCAACACAGTAGTCAAACAGGAATGCCTCTACGTGAGTGAATGTCTATACCTATCTCAAATTACTGTACCTGGGAGATAAGAATAAGAAGTCCGGCCACGTGCGCTTTGTAGTACTAGTCGCATAAAAGCATCAATCAAGAAATCGCGAGACCGATAACTAGTTCATAGTCGCCATAAGACCTATCTGTGTCGGTGCGACGTAAAGCCCCTAGCAAAAAAAAAAGAAGATAACTAGTTCAAATATTCTGTAACATGTTATAACAAGAATACACTATTTGAACAATCACCAGAATGAATCAAGGTAATATTCAATATCTGAAGATTAATGTAATCACCAATGTCGCCTGCGAAAGAAAGATAGGTTACTCAATTCCCTCCATACAGTCGCCGTCGTCATCATCACTGTCGGAGTCGTTCGTATTTATCACTCTACGTTCAATGGCATCGTCTATTAACTGGTCCATATCCCACATTCGTTTTCTTCCGCCTTGATGACGTGTTTTACACACAATTCCCAACGGTGCGTGGTCATTACTTCAATCCCTTCCAGCAGCAGTTTTCTTACATCTGCAAGGGTGAAAGTTTTATTGTCCCTAGCCGCATGGCCCTTAACCTGGTACCACGCACATTCGGTTGGATTTAAAGAACAACGGTACGGAGGTACAATTACAAATTTCCTTCCAGATTGCAATGCGATACCGTCTACTCGATACGCACCACACGAGTCCTTAATATGCTGTGGGATGATATTAAGAAGTAGCGGCTACTAAACTCGTCATATTTTCGAGAGGACTACCAGGATTTGCGCCACTAAACTTCTTAAAAACGTTGATAACACACTGTTTTACTCCACTTCTCAATGCTTTTCCCTTCTTATGCTTTATGTGATGATGGCCGGGCTCACCCATCTTCACTCCACACGGAACTTAACAAAGGTAATGAAAAAGTTAATTAAAACGTTTAACTAAATCCTAAACACCAAGACAAAGACTGACTACCAACTTAAAATGATATATTACTATATTTCCCATTTTCACACCATGCGAATGCTGGGGCAGTACCTGCATTCTTGCCACGGCCGCTTCCTTCCCAATCCTAGCTCTTCCTGTACCATTGTCGCCGTAAGACCGTCTGTGTCGTTACGACATGAAGCAACTCTTAACGGAAGAATTCCTAATGAGCCAGTCTAAGATTAGACAGGCTCATCTTGCTAGCGAGATGTAGTGTTATCTGTTCACTATGTCTTCTGGTATGGGCTAGAATACATTTTTCCATTGATCATTTCACGGCCCGTACTTATAGACATGATATAGGACTTTGGGCTTATGCTGTGTCAAAAAAATAAGGTGAAATTCTTTACATTTCGCAGAGATCTGTGCTCTACGTCATCATAAGAAAATCTTGACTGTCTACGACAAATGCTTCTTAAACAACGAGCTCAGTGAAAGGCACAGTTTAACTAAACAGATCTTGAAATATCATTGGAACAAGAGGTCAACTACAACCTGGATTCATGAAGTCAAGAAAGATTTGGAAAGAAACAATACAGGGAAGAAGAAGCCACAGAGACAGGAGATTTATAGAAAGAGAATGTTACAAATGGACCGATTCCAAGGTCGTAAATAGTAGAAACTACAGTTCATTTGGAAACTACAGCTCAATTCAAAGCTCAGTGTTTAAGAATCCTTCTCGTGGACAGTCGAGATTTTCTTCAGACGACACAGAGCACAGTTCTCTGCGAAACGTAAAGAATTTCACCTTATTTTCTTGACACGGCATAATCCCAAAAGCCTACATCATATCTAGAATAAATTTTTTACTTTCACTGACCTGTATCAGTCTCACCTTTGGCTTTGACAACATGAAAGTGACCGAGGTATGGGCGATGCTAGTAATGTCACTCCCTACGCAGCCAGTCTCTGTTATGAACAGTGAGAAATTATTGCTGATAGGATCGGTTGGTGCATGCATTTCAGTGGGCTTCGCAGACTGATATGTAATAGCAACTTCTGGCTCGGTGAAGATAGCAATGGGAAACTACCTCACTCCTCATCTCCCTAGTATGCCTCCTCATTGACTCCTAGGCAATCTATGACAGCTGTCGGTGGAGTTGTAGAGGATCAAACCAACCTTCTGGCTGAATACCCAACGTAAACACTAAATATTAGAACGAAAGAAACCCGTAATAACTTGTGAAGTCACTAGCGCTCCAATAAAACCTGGAACACAGCAGTAAACAGAAAGCACATGGGTTGTATGTTAGCTAAAAGAACCGCTACTAAATACTGCAATGGCTGTTCCTCTGTTGACACATCGCCCCTCTCAAAAGGCACTTTAATGCACGAGTATCAATTGTAAATTGAAACTAAACAGCTTTTTAAAAGTGAAAAGTAATGAAAAATGGATTTAGATGACGTACATAAATTTTACTCGGAAATAACATTACCTAACTCGTGTAAAGTACATGTTACACCTTACCAGAACATAGACAGTACCACCGCATTTATCACCTGTTTTTGGTGTTTACCACACCTCTCAGGTTATTTGAGATAGGGTATAGTACTAGTTACAAGCTGAATAAATTATAAGCACAGGAAAGAAAAATTATATGGAAAATATTCGGTCCGCTATGAACTACAGAACATTGGAAATTAATAAGTAATTATGAAATATATCGGAAAATATAATAGAAGAAATACTTAAGAGGTGACTGCTAATTTTCGTACATTTATACAGAATGGATGACAACAGCTTAACCAAGCAGATCTTGGAAATATCTTTGGAACAAGAAGTCAACGACAACCTGGATTCATGAAGTCAAGAAAGATTTGGAAAGAAACAATACATGGAAGGAGAAGCAAAAGAGAGGGAGGGAGATTTATAGAAAGAGTATGTTACAAATGGAACGAATCCAAGGTCGGAAAGGGAAGAAAACAAGCTCAAAATGGTCCGAGGAGACATAGTGAGAAGATGAACGAGTACTGGAGGAAAATGAAAAAGAAGGTTAAAGAAACGATGAGGCGTTGAAATTGGCACATTGCCCAATAATTTTTTTTTGTTAGTTGCTTTACGTCGCACCGACACAGATAGGTTTTATGGCGACGATGGGACAGGAAAGGACTAGGAGTGGGAAGGAATCGGCCGTGGCCTTAATTAAGGTACAGCCCCAGCATTTGCCTGGTGTAAAAATGGGAAACCACGCCATTTTCAGGGCTGCCGCCAGTGGGGTTCGAACCTACTATCTCCCGAATACTGTATACTGGCCGCACTTAAGCGACTGCAGCTATCGAGCTCGGTAATAATAATAATAATAATAATAATAATAATAATAATAATAATAATAATAACAATAGGTAGGCTACACCAAGCGCTGATTGGCTGTTGGGTTTGCGACGTCACAGTGTGAGAGATTTGAAAAAAGAGTGCGGCATGATGTTGGTGCGACGTTACCCGGTGTGGAATTAGAAAAGTGGACATTAGAAAAATGGCCGTTGCTCGACAGCGACTCCAGGATTAACGTCACAGGGTACTAATCGCACAACCAATCGAAATAATCAAAACTCTCAAATATCTAGGGGTGACTCTACAAGTCAATGGTCG
The DNA here is from genome assembly GCF_040414725.1 of Anabrus simplex. Lineage (NCBI taxonomy): Eukaryota > Metazoa > Arthropoda > Insecta > Orthoptera > Tettigoniidae > Anabrus > Anabrus simplex. The sequence continues at coordinate 570,059,903 of NC_090266.1, forward strand.
TCGCCATAAGACATATCTGTGTCGGTGCGACGTAAAGCAAAATAGCAAAAACAAAGCAAAAAACAATTCAATGGATTCACTTTCACAAGGCACATTGAAGACAGAAGAGTGGCTGCGAAAAAAATCCCTTTCAATAAGAACAACAATCTCATTATTCAAGATGAAACTTGCACCAGTAGCATCGTACGCAATTGCGATATCTATCTTAACCGACCTCTCTTGTACAACTATTGTTCGTTTCCGGCACATTATTGCATGCAGTGAGCGAAGGCTGTCAAGTCGACATTTTGAATCGCAATAAAACATCGCTAAGGGTTTTCATGATCAGTAAGCAAACGTCAATTATGTCTTTCACACACACACCCACACACACACCCACACGCACACACACCCACACGCACACACCCACACCCACACCCACACCCACACCCACCCACACACACACACACACACACACACACACACACACATTGATGAAAGTGTGGAGCCTGCCAGAAGTAATCAGAAACAATGCCAGGACTCAGCTAAGGGTCCCTAGTTACCAAATCATGCTCCTAAGTTAAGGGCAGATTGTGTTCCCCTTTTAGTCGCCTCTTAAGGCAGACAGAGGTTATCGTGGAAAATATTCAACCACCTCTAAACCGTTTATATCTATACAGTACATCAACTCATCCCTAACAGCTTTTTTTCCAAATTTTGTTTTTGCATTTTATCTGTATATTTTCAAAAATATAGGTTGAGGTTTGCGTAGAAAATTACCAATTTCATTGATATGCACCAGTGTTGTGCGTATGTTATAGCAATTAAACTCCAACCTGCATAGCAATGCATGTTTTGTAATAGTACAGAAGTAAGCTTTGCCACCATTGACTTTTAAAAATCTGTAAGTTGAAAGCTTAACACAAGCAACGTTATTCTCAACGATGAGGCTTATAGTTACAAACCCATATTCACAAGTCAAAAACCCTTGGTTTCCCTTTTAGTTGACAGGTACGATACCTTCAATGCATTATACAATCCTCACCCACCGCAGAATGAAGAGGACAAGACATAGCCATTACATCCATCCACATACGGCTGATGTAGGGAAGGGCAGCTTGGTGCGGAGGCGAAGGAGGCTGCAGAACCAGCACAAAACAATTCTACATCTGAGCAACTGAGAGAAATATTCGAAATGGTCTGAAAGTTTTAAAAATGGAGGTATCGCCCAAACAAAAGTGGTGAGTAATACCGGTACGAAAGACATGGAAACGAAAGACTCATACCCCTCGACACAAAAACGTCGGGGTAGCTGAGTGGCCTAGTAAGTGGTCCTGAGAGTCGGGATACCAGTTGCTATGGAATGGGAGTGGGCATCTCGGACATATTCTGAGTCGTGGCCCTCCTTGTGCTCAGGCGGCTAGGACTACAAAATTCACCGGTGGTCCATAACCCGTTAGAGGAGAGATCCTCACTTGGACTATGTACAATTAGGACAGCATCCTGCTTCATGAATTTATCGAGCTCAGAACACTTTATGCAAGCCTCGGACCTATGGGAGTAACGGAGTCCCACTCCCATTTGACAGGCAAGGGACTCCTTGGAAACAACTTGGCGAACGAAATGGAATTCGATAGGGAGCTATCAATATTAATGGGGCTTATGGAAGAAAGAAGGTAGAACTGGCTGAGTCAGGAAAGAGGATGCATCTGGATGTGCTAGGAGTAAGTGATATTCGGGTAAGGGGAGATAAGGAGGAAGAGATAGGAGATTATAAAGTGTACATGACGGGTGTTAGAAAGGGAAGGGCAGAGTCTGGGGTAGGGCTCTTTATCAGGAATACCATTGCACGCAACATAGTTTCTGTTAGGCACGTAAGTGAGCGAATGATGTGGGTAGATTTGTCAGTGCGAGGAATTAGGACAAGAATTGTGTCCGTGTATTCACCATGTGAGGGTGCAGATGAGGATGAAGTTGACAAGTTTTATGAAGCATTGAGTGACATCGTGGTCAGGGTCAACAGCAAGGATAGAATAGTGCTAATGGGCGATTTCAATGCGAGAGTTGGGAATACAACTGAAGGATACGAAAGGGTGATTGGTAAATGTGGGGAAGATATGGAAGCTAATGGGAATGGGAAGCGTTTGCTGGACTTCTGTGCTAGTATGGGTTTAGCTGTTACGAATACATTCTTCAAGCATAAGGCTATTCACCGCTTCACATGGGAGGCTAGGGGTACCAGATCCATAATAGACCATATCTTAACAGACTTTGAATTCAGGAAATCTTTTAGGAATGTACGAGTTTTTCGGGGTTTTTTCGATGATACAGACCATTATCTGATCTGTAGTGAACTAAGTATCTCTAGGCCAAGGGTAGAGAAAGTGAAATCTGTCTGCAAACGAATAAGGGTAGAAAATCTCCAGGACGAGGAAATTAGACAGAAGTACATGGATATGATTAGTGAGAAGTTTCGAACAGTAGGCAGTAAGCAGGTTCAGGATATAGAAAGTGAATGGGTGGCATACAGGGATGCTGTAGTAGAAACAGCAAGGGAATGCCTAGGAACAGCTGTGTGTAAAGATGGGGAAAGGCGAACATCTTGGTGGAGTGATGAAGTGAGAACAGCCTATAAACGTAAAAAAGGAGGCTTATCAGAAATGGCTCCAAACAAGGGCCGAGGCAGACAGGGTAGATGAAAGAAACAGAGCGAAACAAATAGTTGTTGAATCCAAAAAGAAGTCATTGGAAGATTTTGGTAATAACCTGGAAAGGCTAGGTCAAGCAGCAGGGAAACCTTTCTGGACAGTAATAAAGAATCTTAGGAAGGGAGGGAAAAAGGAAATGAACAGTGTTTTGAGTAATTCAGGTGAACTCATAACAGATCCCAGGGAATCACTGGAGAGGTGGAGGGAATATTTTGAACATCTTCTCAATGTAAAAGGAAATCATCATGGTGGTGTTGCAAACAGTCAAGCTCATGGGGAGGAAGAAAATGATGTTCGTGAAATTATACTTGAGGAACTGGAAAGGATAGTAAATAAACTCCATTGTCATAAGGCAGCAGGAATAGATGAAATTAGACCTGAAATGGTGAAGTATAGTGGGAAGGCAGGGATGAAATGGCTTCATAGAGTAGTAAAATTAGCGTGGAGTGTTGGTAAGGTACCTTCAGATTGGACAAAAGCAGTAATTGCACCTATCTATAAGCAAGGGAACAGGAAGGATTGCAACAACTATCGAGGTATCTCATTGATTAGTATACCAGGCAAAGTATTCACAGGCATCTTGGAAGGGAGGGTGCGATCAGTCGTTGAGAGGAAGTTGGATGAAAACCAGTGTGGTTTCAGACCACGGAGAGGCTGTCAGGATCAGATTTTCAGTATGCGCCAGGTAATTGAAAAATGCTACGAGAGGAATATGCAGTTGTGTTTATGTTTCGTAGATCTAGAGAAAGCATATGGCAGGGTACCGAGGGAAAAGATGTTCGCTATACTGGGGGACTATGGAATTAAAGGTAGATTATTAAAATCAATCAAAGGCATTTATGTTGACAATTGGGCTTCAGTGAGAATTGATGGTAGAATGAGTTCTTGGTTCAGGGTACTTACAGGAGTTAGACAAGGCTGAAATCTTTCACCTTTGCTGTTTGTAGTTTACATGGATCATATGCTGAAAGGTATAAAATGGCAGGGAGGGATTCAGTTAGGTGGAAATGTAGTAAGCACCCTGGCCTATGCTGACGACTTGGTCTTAATGGCAGACTGTGCCGAAAGCCTGCAGTCTAACATCTTGGAACTTGAAAATAGGTGCAATGAGTATGGTATGAAAATTAGCCTCTCGAAGACTAAATTGATGTCAGTAGGTAAGAAATCCAACAGAACTGAATGTCAGATTGGTGATACAAAGCTAGAACAGGTCGATAATTTCAAGTATTTAGGTTGTGTGTTTTCCCAGGATGGTAATATAGTAAGTGAGATTGAATCAAGGTGTAGTAAAGCTAATGCAGTGAGCTCGCAGTTGCGATCAGCAGTATTCTGTAAGAAGGAAGTCAGCTCCCAGACGAAACTATCTTTACATCGGTCTGTTTTCAGACCAACTTTGCTTTATGGGAGCGAAAGCTGGGTGGACTCAGGATATCTTATTCATAAGTTAGAAGTAACAGACATGAAAGTAGCGAGAATGATTGCTGGTACAAACAGGTGGGAACAATGGCAGGAGGGAACTCGGAATGAGGAGATAAAGGCTAATTTAGGAATGAACTCGATGGATGAAGCTGTACGCATAAACCGGCTTCGGTGGTGGGGTCATGTGAGGCGAATGGAGGAGGATAGGTTACCTAGGAGAATAATGGACTCTGTTATGGAGGGTAAGAGAAGTAGAGGGAGACCAAGACGACGATAGTTAGACTCTGTTTCTAACGATTTAAAGATAAGAGGTATAGAACTAAATGAGGCCACAAGACTAGTTGCAAATCGAGGATTGTGGCGACGTTTAGTAAATTCTGAGAGGCTTGCAGACTGAACGCTGAAAGGCATAACAGTCTATAATTATAATGTATGTATGTATGTAGGAAACGAACGACAGTTGACTAAGAGATGCTGGATAGAGTACATAAAAGTTAAGTGCATGGACATAAGTAAATTTAAACTGTACCAGGATTCAGCTGAGGGCCCTTCAGTTGCCAAAACACGCTGCCAAATGATGAGCATTTTAGGCTCCTTTTAGCCCCCTAATAATACAGGCAGAGGTTACCATAGGTAATATTCTATTTCCTCCACCCCTAGCTTGTTCGATGGCAATCATTAAGGTCTGATGTCAAAGCCACCTTGAAAGTTGGCGTAATTGGAGGTTACCTTCACCTGATACAGTCGGAGTAGGAAACGAACTAGAATTGATCAAAATCAATCAATCAATCAATCAATCAATCAATCAATCAATCAATCAATCAATCAATCAATCAATACTGATCTGCGCTTAGGACAGTCGCCCAGGTGGCAGATTCCCTATCTCTTGTTTGCTATCCTTTTCTTAAATAATTGAAAAGAAATTGAAAATTTGTTGAACATTTCCCTTGGTAAGTTCTTCCAATTCCTAACTCCTCTTCATATAAACGAATATTTGCCACAAATTGTCCTCTTGAATTCCAACTCTATCTTCATATTGTGATCCTTCTTACTTTTAAAGACACCACACAAACTTATCTGTCTACTAATGACATTCCACGCCATCTCTCCACTGACAGGTCCGAACATACCACTTAGACGAGCAGCTCGTCCTTCTCCCAGATCTTCCCAGCCCAAACTTAGCAACATTTTTACAACGTTACTCTTTTGTCGGAAATCACCCAGAAAAAATCGAGCTGCTTTGCTTCGGATTTTTTTTCCAGTTCTTGAATCAAGTAATTCAGGTGAGGGTCCCATACACTGGGAACATACTCTAGTTGGGACCTTAACATAGACTTATATGCCCTCTCATTTATATCCTTACTACAACCCTAAGCAACCGCATAACCATGTGCAGAGATTTGACCCTTTCTTTACAATCCCATTTATGTGATTACCCTAAAGACGATATTTCCTTTTATTAACACCTAGGTACTTACAGTGATCCCCATAAGGAACATTCACCACATTAATGCAGTAATTAAAACTGAGAGAACTATTGATATTTGTGAAATGCACAACCTGACTTTTAACCACGTTTATCATCATATCATTGCCTGCCGTCCATCTCACAACATTATCGATGTCATTTTACAGTTGCTCACAATCTTGTAACTTATTTATTACTCTATACACAAACATCATCTTCTAAATGCCTTATCTCTGATTCCAGTTTTTTACTCATATCATTTCTATACATATAAGAAAGTATAAAGTTCCAAAAATACTGCCTTGAGGAATTCTAGTCTTAATTATTACATGGTCAGGTAAAGCTTCGACTGCTCTAATTTTTTGAGATCTATTTCCTAGAAATATAGCAACCCATTCAGTCATTCTTTCGTCAACTCCAATTGCACTTGGTTTTTCCAGTACTCTTCCCTTATCCACCCCCATCAAATGCTTTAGCTAGGTCAATCGCGATATAGTCCATTCGACCTCCTTAAACCAAGATATTTGGTATATCTTGCTGGAATCCTACAAGATGAGCTTCAGTGTAATAACCTTTCCAAAAACCCGAAGTCCCTTGTATGGAACCAGTAATTAATTTCGCAAACATGTCTAATATAATCAGAAAGAATGATTTCCAAAGCTTATATGCAACTCATGTCAAACTTACTGGCCTGAAATTTTCGTCTTTATGTCTATCACCCTTTCCTTTACACACAGGGGCTACTATAGCAAGTCTCCATTCATTTCGTTCAGTTCCTTCAAGCAAAAAGTAATCAAATAAGTACTGGTAATATATCCCAACCCATTGCCTTTAGTATATACACAATAATCGTATCAATTCCAGCTGCTTTTCTATTTTTCACCTTTTCGTCCCTTGTTGTTATCATAACATTTTAATACTTCGTTAGCATTAGTCACCTCCTCTATCTGTATATTATCTTGGTAACCAAACAATCTTTACATACTGGTGACTGAATACTTCTGCCTTTCGAAGATCCTCACATACACACACCCCCTGTGCATTAATGATTCATGCAATGTCCTCATTGGAACCTGTTTCTGCCTAAAAGTACCTACACATACCCTTCCGTTCGTTACTGAAATTTGTATGACTGCCAATTATGCTTGCAATCATGTTATCCTCATCTGACTTCTTTGCTAGATTCAATTTCCTAGTAAGCCCCTTCAATTTCTCCTTACTTCCACAGACACTTCTAACCCTACTTTTTTCCAATCTGCACCTCCTTCATAGTCTCTTTATTTCTCTATTATAATAAGGTGGGTATTTAACTTTCCTTACCATCTTTAAAGGGGATGCCTGGTCGAGGTGGTAAAGGCGTGCTCTGTTCGTCCGGAAGGACGTGGTTTCGAATCCCTGTCAGGAAGTCGTAAGATTTAAGAAACGAGATTTCCACTTCCGGAAGTGCACATGGCCCTGAGGTTCACTCAGCCTACACCAAAAATGAGTACCAGGTTAATTCCTGGGGGAAAAGGCGGCCAGGCGTAAAGCTAACCACTCTACCCCATCAAGTGCCGAGGTTACGGATAGTGGAAACCTTTATCTTCCACCCCTCCCAGGGCCTTCATGGCCTGTACGGAGATGACTTTGCTTTGCTTTGCTTACCATCTTTAAAGGTACACACCTGTTCTCACATTCCTCAACAGTTGCTTTAAATCCATCCCAGTATGGAAAGATATTTATTTACCGTTTTCCACAGATCACAGTTATTTTTAAAAACTCCCACCTGCCTGCTTTATCAGTCATTTTGTACTGCTTAATGGTCCCAATTTTAAGACCTTCCTTGCTGTCATATTTACTTTTAATTACCACAAAAACAGCCTTATGATCATTAATGCCATCTATTACTTTTGTTTCCCTATAGAGCTCATCTGGTTTTACCAGCAGCACGTCTAGGATATTTTTCCCTCCAGTTCGTCCCATCAACTTCTGAACTTCTTCTGATTTTTGGCCATGCTTCCTGTCGTTCGCATTATCTTCAAAATTTACATTTTGTGAATTCAGAACTCCCGCTACAATCACATTTCCTTCCGTGTCGTTTCCCACCTAGCTGATTATATTATAGAATAATTCTGAATCAGCGTCAGCACAACCCTTTCCCGGTCTACACACACCAAAAACATCCAGTGTATGTCTTTAGAAACGTGCCTTACACCTAGAATTACATGTTTGTCATCTTTCACTTTACAAATTCTTCTTTCAACACAATGAATACTCCCCCACCCACCATTCCTATCCTACCTCTATGATACACACTCTAGTTCCGCGAGAAAATTTTCTGTAACCATTATATCATTTCTTAGCCATGATCCACCTCCTATTACAATATCTGGTCAGTATACAGGATTATTCTCCTGAGATGTTACACGGAAATAACGCCTAAATTATCAACGATATCGTTACTATGTTTTTTTATTCGTAGAAGGTATCCAGGGGCCTGTAAAGTAATGTGCTACGTATTCTCATGGCGTGATTAATAACCGAGATATTGATACTAACTCGATATTTTTAAATGGAACGGCACAAATTCATATAGCTGGCCTAAAGTGTTAACTGTTTACAATTTCATTATGTAAGTACAAAATTTGACGGTTACCTGTTGAGATATCAATAAGAAGAGAACGCGCGGTTTTGCATGCCGCATATAAATATATCTTACACATGTGATGGGTTTGCAAACCGTGTATGACAGGCGAACTCATGACAGGAGAGGGAGTGTTGATGTTTCTAAATGGAATAAAGTAATAACTTTGACTTCAAAGGAGCATAACGAAAGCTATAATTATCACTGGTTTGAGAGTACAGTACATATTACCGTATGAATGGAGAAATAAACTTAACACAGGACACCTGAAGAGCTCCTTCTAGAAAACCAAATCAATAATGTCCGAGGTAGACTTCATTGGAAATGATCCTAATGGCGTAGGAACGGGAACGTAACAAAGTGCATTCGGGAAAGCGAAGGTTCGAGTCTTGCATCGCCCGACCTGTAAGTGATTTTCGTGGTGTCCCATGTTCAACACCAAGCAAATGGCGGATAGTTACCTGTGAGATAGACCACGGGGCCGACGTCCCTTCCAAATCATTCCCATTCCCATCCGTGGGGAAAGACGCTAAACTGAGCGTAACCTGTTACACACGGATTTCAAAACAATACCAAAAACCTTATCTCCCTTCCCCGTTGTGTGTTCGCCAGTCATAAAATAACGTTGCACATTCAGGGTACGTATGTTACGGTATATCACATTATATGTATGTACGATTGTTTACAGTACATGTCTGGTATTCGTTCTGTGGCAAGAATCAATGCTAGGAAACAGCTTGCGTGCCAATACCCCGTATGTCCTTGGCCGACCGCACGCTGTCTGATGCGGCACGCATGAGCCCAAATGCGGTTTTTATTGATATCTCAAAAACTAACTGTTCAATTTTGAAAATACTTACATATTTGAACTTATACGCAGTTGAACTTTTAGGTCAACTGTATGTATTTGTGCCGTTCCATTTAAAAATATGGAGTTAGTATCATTATATCGGTTATTAATCACCCGATGAGAATAAATATTGCATTATTTTACAAGCCTCTGGGTATCATTTACGAATATGGTTTAGACGTAATTTCCTTGCAGCATACTAGTTAAATAAGCCTGTATACGTATTAAATTAATTCTATTCCTTTCTTTACAATACCTCTACTGTTCATCTATAGAATATTTATGCCATCTCTACTTGACTTCCAGATTCGTGTACCCTTATCACCGCTCCCTAGACCACTCCGTTTCCCTGAATATACCTCCCTATAACCATTCCGACAAATTTACTAACGTATACCTGCCAACGCGGTTTTAGTGAAGGCCATCTGAGCACAGGTCCATATCTCCTACCCACCCATTAGGATGTAGAAAGCTCACTCCCAGTTTACCACATACCCACACCATAGTCTCATTTAAATCCGCAATAACCCTCCAGCCACTACTCCTCCTACACAGCATTCCACTGATAACTACCTTCTCGTCCTTAAACTCCACCCGTACTGCATTTACCAGATCCCACACATCCCCAACTATGTTGGTAGTTATACCTGCTTGCCTTACGTCGCTGGTACCAACGTGAAACACTACCACCTTCTCCTACCCCTCCTCCTTCTCTTCTACTTTCCTCAACATCTGCCCAAAACCTAATTCCTGGATAAATCTCTACCCTGACTCCCTTTCCTCCACACACTTTCCCCACATGTCTAACAATGAAATTCACAATGAGCAGAGTCTCATACTTACCCACTTCCTCTGAACCCCTCCCCTCCTGCTCAGCCCTATCTTTCCTGATATCTGCAAGAGCTACTTCCTCCTCCCTTTTTCCCTCCCATGAACCTGTTCCACCTCCATTTTCCTATCCTCTACTTTACGTTTCCCTTTCCTACCCTTTCCCCTCCTCCTACTTCCACACTTCTCAGCAACAGCTCCCTGTTCATCATCTTCCCTCCATTTTTATACCTGCTGTGACTCGTACCGATTTCTCAAAGACACCTGTCCTGAATTTTGATCCTGAATAAAGCCCTTAGCCTGAAATCTCCTTCCGATTAAAGAATTAGACCACATGTCTTCTACAATTCACCCTTTCGTTCCCATCGCTTTTAAACCTACTGTATCCTGTACATTATTTGAGGGAGGATTATCGTTCTTCTTGTCTTCTTACAGAATCCTAATTATCTCCCTCAAAACCTCTCAAGTTCCTCGTTGTCGTGTGTGTTAGATGTAAATGAAGAAGCTGGCGTAAGTAGAAACAATGTCATAGTCCCAAGTTAAGACCATTTGAGCCTCCGTTTAGTCCACTATTACATCAATCAGGGGTTACCGTAGATGATCTTCTGCCTACCAACCATCAGCGCGTTATTGCTAAGCTTGCAGTGCGTGTTTCATTAAATATTGTTCATCCATTTTCTCACCACACTGCGTATGTCTAACTTTAGCAAGGACGGTCAGCATTCTCTTGCTTGCTAATGTCACGTAACGAAATGAGGTTAGCAAATATGAAGCCTCCCTTCTGCATGTTGTCTCGTTTTATCTGCTGGCATTCATTTCTTACGTTTCAATGAATGAAATTCCCTCTATTACAAAATTATAATACCTGGCTATGTTTTAAGGTACGGTATATTGCATGGTTGCTCGTACATCTTTATGTATCTTTTAGAACTTTACTCTTCTCTAAGACAAGGCTACAACACTAGCAGTGGTGTTAATAGCAGTTTATATATTCTCATGTCCTGATTTTCTGAAAAGCATATATCTTCAAAACGCAATGGTTGCGATTCCTTTACCAATACCATTAAAATCCTGTAGAGGTGGAGGAGGAGGAGAAGGATAGAGCCATTGTGAGTAGGAGGAGGCGAAGGAGGAGAAGGAGGATGGGTTAGAGTTGAACAGAGCCCGTTATGAGGAGGAGGCGGAATAGGGGGAGGAATTCATATGCTACTAGGTCTGAGAGGAGGAGTTGGAAGCGGATGGGGATGGGGAGGAGGATTGAGCCGCTTGTAGAAAGGAGGAGTTTGGAGTCCCTTGCCACGGGGAGGAGTAGAATGAGGAGGATAATTCATGCCCTTTTTGGGGAGGAGAAAGAGGATAACGTGGTGAAGGATTACATGGTAGAGGAGGAGGGTCGAGCTCCTTGTGAGGAGAATGATGAGGAGGTGGTGGCGGAAACTGGGGATGTGGTGAGGATTAGGGGGAAGAGGAGGATAGATCCCCTTGTGAGAAAGAGGAGGATGAGGAGGAGTAGGAGATAACCCTCTTGGCAGGAGGAGGAGCCGGAACGAAGTTCTGCAGCGCCCATAAGAGCCGAAAAGAGATCCCATAGCAGTTGGGAGAGCCCCGTAGTGCCCAAGAAATCACCATAAAGCTCATAAGAGCACCAATAGCGTTCAGGATAATCTCCCGAGCATCCAAAAGGGACTTATAGCACATAGAAGAGCCCTATATCATCCATAAATGGCCCTATAGCTCCAGAAAGACGCCTGTAGCACCCAAGGAGGTCATGTAGCCTGCAAAATGGACTATAGGACACAGAAACGGACCCTCAGCACCAAAACGAAGACCCGTGGAGTCCAGAAGAGCCTTATAGTGTCCTAAATAACCTTATAGCTCTCCTTCAGCTCTGAGACGTTGACGTTGACCTCTAGATTTAGCTTCCATAAGAATAATATATAGCACATCTTGTCTAGTAGGGTAATTAGGTTAAGCCTGGGATAGAATCCAAGCATGTAAGGTCAAGCTTGCACCCTTACTTTGTTATACTGGGCATCGAACTTTTGTCTGTATGGTTTTCCGCACACTTTCAAATCTCCCGTGCTGTGACATCACACGCATAACATCTAATCGGCGCTTGGTTCAATTTTGGTGTAGCCTAACACTGATACTACTACTACTACCACTACTACTACTACTGCTACTACTACTACTACTACTACTACTAATAATAATAATAATAATAATAATAATAATAATAATAATAATAATAATAATAATAATCGCTTGTCCCTGGGAGCTAATTGATACCTCCACCTCAGACCGAGTTGGTCGCATGGGTAGGGTCACGTAGCTGTGAGCGGTGGGATGGTGGGTTCGAATCCAATCGTCGGCAATCCTAAAGATTTTTTTCAGTTGTTTCCCCTTTTGACACGAGCCAAATGATAGGGCTGTTACTTAATTAACACCATGGTCACTAAATTCCCATTCCTCGAACATTCCCATTCTTCCGTCACCAAAATCATCCCATGTGTCAGTGCGATGATAACTAGCAAGAAATTAAGCCTCACCAGTCCTCCGCCGGAGGACTTTAAGGTCTTTCAGAGTAACTTGGTCATGACGACGACATTCCCAGCCAATTTGCTCTCGTATCTGCCTACATCGAAGTTGGTCTTTTGATCCGGCGTAAACCAGCCTTCAAGAACTCAGTCCAGAAATATCATCCCCAACTAAGCCCGAAATTGAACTCAGGGCCTCTAAGTAGTAGGAAGAAGAAGAAGAATAAGAATAGGAAGTAGGAGAAGAAGAAGAAGAACAAGAACAGGGTTGTAGTAACTCGTTCACTAATCCATTATTTTTACTCCGCTAGCCGGTACTATCTATTTCTTGTTTAAGAATGTTAATGGTTGGAAGTTCCATAGCAACCACTATTTAAAAATCTAATTATTTTCTTGATTTAACATTAACGTTCCCCAAGGTAAGTAAGACTTTTGGCTTAACGTAATGTTTATAAGAGAGGAAAATTGCTAGTTGGTACTTCCTTCTTACACAGCGCTTCCTATCGCGTCACATACAGAAGATACGCTCACCAAAACGGAAGACCTTATACGTCATTTCCGACAGCAGATATTGCACTTTATTTCACCTAACCTCATCGACTATGGTATCAAACGTCAGGTCTATTTTCGTAGCATTCATTCGCTTACGCGGAACTCAACATGCCTGAAATAGACGAAGTACTACACCCAATACCTTTCGACGAAGTGAATTTACACTTGCCTGGGATACTACGTCAATAAATCTCAATGAACCTGGAACTACTTCGATCAAGCTTCCTTTTTTTTTTTACAAGTTGCTTTACTTTGCACCGTCACAGGTAGATCTTACGGCGACGATGGAACAGGAAAGGGCTAGGAGCGGGAGAGAAGCGACCGTGGCCTTAATTAAGGTACAGCCTGGTGTGAAAATGGGAAACCACGGAAAACCATCATCAGGGCTGCCGACAGTGGGATTCGAACCCACTCTCTCCCGAATATTGGATACTGACCGCACTTAAGTGACTGAGTTATCGAGCTGAGTTAGTGGAACGTTCAACATGGCCCCTTAATATTTGATAAACACAACCTCCCAGCAGAGTGCGCATCACTACCAAAGTTCATGTACATTCTCTTAATATTAAGTTAGATTCCTGTTATCTTAATATCAGTAGCATTAATTTTGGACCACATAAGGTATAACTTAGGTGATTATTCCAAACAAACCGAGCTCGATAGCTGCAGTCGCTTAAGTATGGCCAGTATCCAGTAATCGGGAGATAGTTGGTTCGAGCTCCGCTGTCGGCAGCCCTGAAGATGGTTTTCCGTGGTTTCCCATTTTCACGCCACGAAAATGCCGGGGCTGTACCTACGGCCGCTTCCTTCCACTTCCTAGGCCTTTCCTATCCCATCGTCTCCATAAGACATATCTGTGTCGGTGTGACGTAAAGCAAATAGCACACGTATTGCAAACAACAATAGATTAGAGGAAACCAGAAAAAATGTGTAAATATTGTTTATAAATGAGTGAAGAAAGGAGGCGAACAGGAAAACGGACTAATCGCAAAGGCAATGTTACCAACACAAAGTTACCTTAAATTGTCTTTTGAAGTAAACAGTAAGGTATCTACAAAATAGAACCGATGAACTTTGCACACAATATTACTCCAGTCAGTATATAGTTGATGTAAATCAGACATGTGTAGGATTGACTAGCTAGAACAGCCCACGAGCAGCTCCCACCTGTACGTTAGCGGTGACCTTCGGACAAGCATTAACAAACCGTACGGTCAGGAAAGTGTCTTAATTGTTTATTTCAATAGTGGCACCTGATTGAAGGTTCATGACGGTGGGGAACTATTAAATATTTTCCTCAACAGAGATGAAATTCGAGAAAATTAGCACCTAGGACAAAAGTATAGTATACTGTAAACTGAATTATTAGATTGAACTATTCTATTCTATATAGGCTTAGGAAAGCCATTGAAAAACTTGACAGAATGATGCCCAAAGAATTAGTGCCACAGTAGCTTTTTGTGATGTACAGTGTATTTTCGTACATTCTCTTGTACTGTATGAATGTTTATCAGAATACAAGTCACATAGAGTGTTAGAATGAGCTTCTCTATTTTTTCAATTTATATAACAACATGAAGTTTTTTCCACTTTTCTAAGTTTATTTCCAACTACTATTCTAGCACTACCGGAGTCCGGCTCCATCGCTAAATGATTAGCGTAATGGCCTTTGCTACGAGGTGTCCCGTGTTTGAGTTCCGGTGGGGTCGGGGATTTTAACCTTCGTTGATTAATTCTGATGGTTTGAGGGCAGGATGTGTGTGTGTGTATGTGTTTGTCGTTTCCAATATTACATTTCATCATAGGAAGCAGCCCATTCTTAAAAACGGCCGGATCTCCCATAAGGCGTCAACTCGAAACACCTGCACCAAGCTTATCCGGAAAGTAATTGTTATTTAAAATACTACTATTATCCATTTAATCTACTACAAAAAATATGTATGTTATTTACGTTTATAATTTTATAATTTTCCCTAACATTATGTAGCCGTATATAAAATTTACCAGTATTTTCAATCTTATACAGTAATGTACTGAAAACTTAAGGAAGACCTTGGCGAAAGAGAAATTATGTATGTTGTACATGATGTACGGTTTGTACAGGTGATTTTTCACTGTGAACTTTCCTCTGAGGGATGGAGGAGCTATTGGTTTTATGTTTAGAGATGAATGTATTCTTCGAACATGCTTAAGTTTCAGATCTGGTACCCTACTTCCGTTGCCACACTTGGGCATTTTCATCACTGAGGGGAGGTGTTCACGTATGTACTTCGACCCAGGTATTTTGCCTCAGAGCAGCAGTGGTAAGGCGAGCTGCTACTGATTGCCTCCTAATTAGCCTGTCTATTCTCTTGGTTGATTTTCGAGGACAGCCTTGTGGGCTATTGTGCACATGACCACGTGCTGTACGCGAAGTTTTAGTGATACCTGGGCTCCCTAGAACTGAATCTGTCCACCTCGATAATCTTCGAGATTCGTATTGGCAACCTTTGAGACACAAACTATGATTCGAATATGCATCGCCGTGAGACATCTGGAGTACACTTTAGGTACTAGTACTGTTGTTGTTTACCCAGCAAAGCCAAAATATAGAATTCATGCTAGGAACAAGAATCGCATCGACAAATGTTATGTAATGTGTGTGTGACAAGTGGTTTTCTTCAGGTAATACAGGTTTAGAAAGTACATATCGATCGATCATACTATCGATTCAATTCAGATTTCATTTCCATTCAGTTAGCACTATTACCCGAACCGGGAGAGCTCCCTCCTTACTCCTCACCCCCATATAACCTGGTATCACTGAAAGTTGCGCGTACTGTACTGTGTAAAGTTTTTGCAGACTGCCTTCTTGAACTCTACGGAGTACTCTTTATGCTCAGGAGATGGCATTGGACTAGTCAATGATTTTCATTTATCCTGTAATACACAGGAATTCACAACTGGTTATGAAATATCTAAATAGTTCTTCTAAAAAGACTTTTGAATATTCACTGCTGTGTTAATGCCCATTACAAAACACTTACTCTACCTAAACTTGTTGATTCTGCTGTGTAGTAAACACTGCAACTCACCTCCCCCGCCCCTTACACACTCACCGTGGGATCGTCTGTGCCCGTACAGCCATCGTTTAGAGGTTGAACACACTATGTCAAAAGACTTATAAGCACTACTGTATTTACTGAAGCTGACTATAGTTTCTTGTATCCGATGGCAACTATCGAATTCTATATTCACAATGCCGTTTTCTTAATTGTGTATATTTCTGCAGAGGTTAATTTTTTCACTTCTATATCTGGACCCTCCAAGTATTTTTTCTCATAATTCTCTCTTTAAAATATTTAGAATATCTTTAGAGTTTGTGGAGGTAACGGCGGTGATAGATGCTTGAAGCGGAAGAAGAACAAGATTAGTATCCCGATGTTAGTTCTTGAAAACGTTGTGATATAGCCGTGCCAGATCGATTGGGTCTTGATACCGAACAGTGTTGGGAAGAATGATTACTATTTCAGTGTCTCATTTGTAGACACAATTTCCAACAGTTAAAACATCGTGAAATATTGCAGCTATTTCGTACTTCTATTACTAGCGCCTGTGCGTGAAGGCTTTTTATTAGCACCATCCGAGACTGCGTGCATTTTTGTCTCTTGTTCTCGAGGTAGGCCAGCCGTATGACTCCTCGCTCGAAGCAAATGGCAGATCTACGGACGCTATGAACCCTCACGGTTAACCATACTCGACCTTCAAAATAATAAAGACTTAGTCCAATAATAAACTTTTATTTCGCCTTGTCAGAATAACTGTTTGCGCTTATTAAGAACTGCGTCTGTTTTACTACTAGTTATTTATATATCAACTAGCAGTTAACCGCGGATTCGCTCGCGTGGATTTCGTAAAATAATAAAAGTAATCGTTCCTCGGTACTGTACTAAGACACTATCTGAAAATCGCTAATGTATAAACGTTCACCGACAAATTGAGTTTCATTTACCCCGTAAACTCCTTGTAAACTACGTTTGTGTTATTGCCTTTTGGGGCTATGATGACCATGCAACATAGAACTGTATATATGAGAAACAGTCTTCTCTCAAATAGAAAAAAAAAAATGTTCATTTTTAAAGGACATTCCAAATATCTATCTCCACGAAGTAACATTTTCAGTTCTTTAGATAGGCTATAAGGATCCCTATAAAAATAATTAACATCTTTACCAGTCCTTCACATTTCCCGAAAACAAAAAGAAACACATGTTCCTTTACTTTTAAAGGAGATTCCAAATATTAATTTCCCGCGTCTGTAAAATCATCAGTTTGTGAGATATAAGCATCCTCATTAAAACTTATTCATTTCTTATTTCACTTAATTTCACCCCCCGTTAAGTGCATTTTCCGAAAAGAAAAAGTACGTGTTCCTGTATTTTTAAAGGGCTTTCCAAATACCAAGTATCATGTCTGTAGCGTGTTAAGTTTTTGACATATACTGCAGATATACCGGTACTCATTTTCAAAATTCACCCACTTTTTCAATTCTTTTCAACCCAAAGTGGATTTTCCAAAAGCAAAAAGTACGTGTTTTATTTTTAAAGGAGATTCAAAATACGGTACCAACTTTCACGTCTGTAACATCTTCAGTTTTGAGATATAAGTATCCTCTTAAAATGAATTCGACTTCTTTTGCCTTTTTTCCACACCCTCTCATTTTAAGTGGACTTTCCGAAAACAAAAAGTATGTGTTCCTTTATTTTTAAAGGAGATTCCAAATACCAAGTTTCACGTCTGTAACACCTTTATCTTTTAGAGATATAAGTATCCTCATACAAATAATTAAACGAATATTTCAATTCTTTCCCCCCGTAAGTGGATTTACGAAAACAAAAGAAGACGTGTTTCTTTATTTTTAAAGGAGATTCCGAATACCAATTTTCACGTCTGTAACATCTTTTGTTTGAGATGTAAGTATCCTCACAAAAAGAAATAACTCCTTTTTCACCCCACTCCCGTTAAACTTATTTCTACAACCACCCCCCCACCCCTCAATGCGTGTTTCTTTATTTTTAAAGGAGACTCCAAACACGAATTTTCACGACTGCAACCATCAGTGTTTGAGACATAAGTATCCACATTAAAAGAATTCAATATTTTCACTTTCTTTTATCCCCCTCCTTAAGTGAATGTTCTGAGAACAACAAAAAATACGTGTTTATTTATAAAGGAACTTCTAAATACCAATTATCACGACTGTAACATTTTCAGTTTTCTAGATATTTGTCTCCATAAAAGGAATTCAATTCCTTTTCAGACCCTCACCGCAAGTTCATTTTCCCCATAAATTCGCTTTTCTTCATTTTAAAGGATATTCCAAATACCAGTTTTCACGCCTGTATCAACTTTGGTTTTCATAAGGTATAAGTACCTTCATACAAATAATTAAATACATTTTTCAATTCTTTCATCCCCCCCTTAATTGGATTTCTCCAAATCAAAGGAATATGTGCTACTTTACTTTTAAAGGGGATTCCAAACACCAATTTTCATGTTTGCAACATCTATAGTTTTTAGATAATTTAGATAATTCAAATAATTTAACTAATTTTTCAATTTTTTCACAGCCGCCTAAGTGGATTTTCCGAAAACAAAAAATATGCATTTCTTTATGTGATTCCAATCACCAATTTTTACGTCTGTAACGTCTTCAGTTTTTGAGATATCAGTATCCTAATACAGAGAATTCAACCCACTTTTCAGTCGTTTCCACCCGCCCCACCCCCTCCCCCAAGTGTTTTTTCCGAAATTAAAAAATACGTGTTTCTTATTTCTTAAAGGAATTAAAAATACCAATTTTCACTTCATTAACATGTTCTGTTTTCGAAATATACTGCAGATATTCTTATTCTAAAAATTCATCCCCTGTTTTGTTCCCCTTAAGTGGATTTTCCGAAAAAATTATCTACGTCTCTTTACTTTTACAGGAGTACCAGTTTTCATGTCTGTAACACGTTAAGTGTCTGAGATATATTGTATTCCTAGATATAATTTTTAAACTTTCCACCTCGTGTGTCACACCCGTTCACCCCCCTATTCATAGGATTTTTCAAAAACAAAAGAATGCGTGTTTCCTAATTTTTAAAGGAGATTCCAAATACCAATTTTTATGTGTGTAGCATCTTCAGTTTTAGAGAAATAAGTATCCTCTTAAAATTTATTCAACTGATTTTCCCCCTTTTTCAACCCCCTTAATGGGATTTTGCGAAAACAAAAAAAACACGTGTTTCCTTATTTTTAAAGGAGATTCCATATACCAAGTTTTACGTCTGTATACTTTTAAGTTTGTAAGATATAGATATCCTCATTCAAAATTTCACCCCCCTTTTCACAGCCTTACCCAAAAAATACGTGTTTTTTATTTTAAAAGGAGATTCTTAATACCAAATTTTACATCTGTAAACTTTTAAAGTTTTGAGATATAATTGCAAACATTTCTAAAAATTCACCCCATTTGTCACTCCTGTTTAACCCCAAAATTGGATTTTCCAGAAACTAAAAGTACGTGTTTCTTTATTTTTAAAGGCGATTCTGAATACCAATTTTCAGGTCTGTAATATCTTCAGTTTCTGAGATATAAGGACCCTCCTTAAAGGCATTAAACCCATTTTTCACCCTTTATCACCCCTCCTAGTGGGATTTTCCGAAAACAAAAAAATACGTGTTTTTTACTTTTAAAGGAGGATCTGAATACCAATTTTTACATCTGTAAACTTTTAGAGTTTCGAGATATAGATATACTCGTTTTAAAAATTAACTCCCGTTTTCACCCCCCTTAGCGACGGAATATCCAAAAATCCTCCCTTAGCGAGCACCTACATTGCAATATAAATGTATCCTCAAAATTTCATTCCTTTATGTGCAGTAGTTTTGGCTCGGCGATGATGAATCAGTCAGTCAGTCAGTCAGTCAGTCAGTCAGTCAGTCAGTCAGTCAGTCAGTCGGGCAGGACAAGTTATTTTATATATATATAGATGAAGTGCACAGTCGAGAGGTACCGGAAAGTCAAAACCATCTTGATGGATAATAAGGAGACAAATATATATTTTAAAAGGCTGTAAAAGTGTAACGACAACGTCAACAGTTAATATAGCATGGTTACGGGCATAAATTAGGTGGAAAATTTGGGAAGAATTTTGGAGAAACCTATTGAAGATGAAAGGCAATGTTGTTCCGTCATCCACCTTTTTATCCAAGCTGATGTGAAAGGGATAAACGGTATATTCTGTAGGAAAAGTGGAACTATTTTTAAAAAATTTGCCTCGACCTCGTTGATCATGGTGTGAAAATTTTCAAATATCCTACTCAATGTCACAAGGTTGTTTGTAAGTGGTAAATAATATTTATTTGTGCAGAGCGTTAATAACACATTTTTTTGCTCAGTAGGTCACGCATAATGGAACTTCCTCACCAGCCGTACATTTTTAACATTTGCTTCTTAAAGTATGTCTACAAGTTTAATTTACTCATTTTAATTACTTCTGATTAAGAACACCTATTGTTAATTTTACGCGAATTCGTGTTATGCAGTTATTTCATAGACCTAATTAATGCCGAAAATCTTACCTTAATAAAGGCATCGGCTACCCCTTTTCTAGTTAGCACCTTCCCGTGCTTAACTAGCCGAAAACATTAGTGTGACGTTAAACTACTAGCCAACAAAAAATATATCCCGAAAACCGGGGTCAACTTTATCTTCAAACTCCATAGTGGAAATTTTGCAATACCACCTTATCTTATTAGGCAAAATTCGCACCCGTAGTGTACCCGGACGGCTTAGGTCTCGTGTCATGATTTGAAATATCATAATATTAGCCTGGCATACAGATTCTGTGATCACAAGTTGCTCACTATGGTACAATATTCACTATCCACAAACAGCTACAGAAGCAGACGACTGTCTCCATAGAGATTAAGGAGGTTCTACTCTTCAACAATAGAGTATTGGAAGTTTCTTATGTTAAAACCTGTCCTAGTTAAGTAGCACAGCCCGAACTGAGATCATGGAAATACGCCGAGCCACTGATTGGGAAGAGGAACGGGGCATATAATATTCCGCTCCGCTCGACCCGTCACGTACGCCAGACATATCAGAAACTAAGATGACTGGCCGCTCGAGTCTCAGAGCCTGTTGTTGAGAAGTTAGCCATGTCTTGGATAAGGAAATGTTCAAACTCCCGCTCACTCTAGGAACCAATCCCAAAATTCTGTCGTGCTCCCAGAATGATAAGTAATTTATGCTGATCATGGAATCATAACAGTGGAAATTTGAGAAGGTAACAAACTTCAAGAATTTTAATAATTTAGCGTATAAATTTCCGAGAATCCACCCTAGCTATTTCCTGATTGGTCAGATACATAGGACGCCAATGACAGAGCTGAAATGCCCGTGAATGGTTTTCTGTGGTTTCCCATTTTCACACCAGGCAAATGCTGGGGCTGTACCTTAATTAAGGCCACGGCAGCTTCCTTCCAACTCCTAGGCCTTTCCTATCCCATCGTCGCCATAAGACCTATCTGTGTCGGCGCGACGTAAAGCCCGTAGCAAAAAAAGAAATGCCCGCGAAAATATTAAGACGCAAATTTGATCTTAACTTAAATTAAACTACGTCGTTAAGTTTGAAATAACGACTCAAACGAGAAGCAAGTTTAATGGTCTAGCTCAGTCTACGAATGTCAGTATGAGAAAACCATTCTCTCCTTCTAACGCAACCTCAGGTGAACCCGAAGTACTGCAGAACTACTATGGAACAGGCCCATCGCCCAACGAGAGACATCTGAACTATCAGTCACGGGGTGAGCCGTTGCTCGTCAACAGACTGTTATTCGTGCCGTGCCCAAGTAATTAGTACTAAATTATTCGGAGCGTTAGTAAACACTTCAGTATCGGGTAATGATATTATTTTTTCTCTTAGTGAGCGATCTCAGCTTACTCGCAATTTAATGGCTGATGCCAGGACCCTAAATAATAGGTGCGATTAGCGTGAATACAGGTAGAGGCTTAATCAGCTATCGTTTACCATCGTTACGTGCTACATTTACGCACGTGATAGGGACAGGCACATGCTCCCTCATGGGACTACACGCCAGGAGAGATCTCGAGTTACCACGAGAGTAAGTCACACCATAGACGGTGAACAGACATGCGGATAGTCGTTCCCAGCATTCACTTGCAGATGAGACTGGATACTATCCCACCGATTACGGTCTAGCCGTATCATTTGAACAGTGAGGTCCAGTCATCTTTGGATAAGTACCTGGTCACCGTAACGAACAATAGCTGGATGAGACACAAACATCTCCGGTAGTGCTGAGTTCGATTATCGTGGATTGCGCGTCGCGTCGTCTGATGCCATATTCTACGTCCTGTATACTATCGCTGGCTCCTGGTTCGGGAGAGGAACGAAGATTGTATAGTGAATTTGTTGGTTGCATTAGGCGTCAAAGTGTTAAAACATCTTTGAAATTTTTTTATTGTTGGTCTAAGATGTGCGTGTCAAGCGAGTACATTTCATTTCATTGGATGAATTCATCTCCTTGTCATGATGGCCAAAACCATGATGGCTTAAAACGGATGGCCATATTAAAGTTAAAATAATTTGTTGAAGCATTAATTGAAGAAGGTCTTCTTGTATATAGCGTGCTCTGGGTTCCTTGGTGTGTTCATTTGTTGGGTTTGGTTTGTTTCATGCATGCCATTTGAAGGATTAGATCCAGACTCAGCTGTGTGCTGATGGTATTACGCATATTTGAGCGATCAATCTGGTCAGGTTTATATTTCTTTTTCTTTTTGTTAGAAATACTGCGTATTATTGCATTACGTCCTGAGTTAGCAAATTGCCAGTGAATTGAAGTATGTGTTGTACATGCTGGAGGTTGCTTCTGTTAATAATAAATGTAGCTGATATGCCGAGATTTTGCCGGTGGCTTTCAATAGATACAACCGCCAGGAATTGAATATGAAATCCAAAATATAAACAGTGTTATAGATTGGATATTAAGGCTGATGCAAGAGTGATTAATGATCAACGCGTGAGCCCGATATCCAAAACTGTGTGTGAAAAAATGTATGATAGTTATAAGTGTCAGCACGCTACTGCCGGTTGCGCGCGAGTTATAATTGTGATCTAAATTTAGTTCTTAATTGGTGGTCTTTTACCACGGGATAATAATCACATATTCACAATCGTTAAAATTTGCGGAAACAAGTCAAGTGTTGTACGACGTCAACTGAATAACATGCAGTTTAATAAATAAGTACTGCAGCACAAGATTAACAAAGAATATACAAGAGTAATAAGGAATCTAAGAGGTAAAAGAGGAAAAAATTAAAGGTCAGGGTGAATAGAATTATTGAATTATTGGTCTGCGGAACGTATGCGATTTAAAAGTGAATTACGGAGTGGATTGCTGCAAAATTAAGAAACGTTCACAGTAACCACAGCATGTGTGCGACTCCTGGCTGAATGGTCAGCGTACTGACCTTCGGTTCAGACGATTCCGGGTTCGATTCCCGGCCGGGTCGGGGATTTTAACCTTAATTGGTTAATTCCAATGGCTCGGGAGCTGGGTGTCTGTGCTGTCCCCAACATCCCTGCAACTCACATACCACACATAACACTATCCACACAATAACACGCAGTTACCTACAAATGGTAGATGCAGCCCACCATCTTCGGAGGGTCTGCCTTACAAGGGCTGCACTCGGCTACAAATAGCCACACGAAGTTATTATTACAAAAGCATAGTATAACCACGTGGTTAGTCATTAACTACCGAACATCGAACTTCCATATCGATAAACAGAATAACTGGAAAATTCTTTCTAAGATTAAAATCTAGATAAACGTTCACTAAATTATTGTAAAATCCAGGCATTCATAAGATATTAAAGGTAAGGTAAGGGTGTATTCTGCCTCTGTGGTGTAGTGGTTAGTGTGATTAGCTGCCACCCGCAGAGGCCCAGGTTCGATTTCCGGCTCTGCCACGAAATTTGAAAAGTGGTACGAGGGCTGGAACGGGGTCCACTCAGCCTCGGGGGGTCAAATGAGTATAGGTGGGTTCGATTCCCCCCTCAGCCATCCTGGACGTGGTTTTCCGTGGTTTTCCACTTCACCTCCAGGCAAATGCCGGGATGATACCTAACTTGAGGCCACGGCCGCTTCTTTCTCTCTTCCTTATCTATCCCTTCCAATCTTCCCATGCCCCGCAAGGCCCCTGTTCAGCATAGCAGGTGAGGCCACCTGGGCGAGGTACTGGTAATTCTCCCCAGTTGTATCCCCCGACCCAATGTCTCACGCTCCACGACACTGCCCTTGAGGATGTAGAGGTGGGATCCCTCGCTGAGCCCGAGTGAAAAACCGACCATGGAGGTTAAATCGCTTAAGAAAGAAGAAAATAATGGGTGTATTCTGCCCGAAGGCAGGTCCGAGGTGTGCCTGAGCGTGAGTTTGCATACGGTAGAGTGGCCAGTTCCTTTACGTTCCTCCATTCCCTTACCCACCACCAAACAGCGCGTGGCAACCCATCTTGACCACTCCCAACGTTGCTTAACTTCCGAGATCTTAACGGGATCCTGTGTTTGTTGTCCGTTGGCCGTAAGAAATTTATGTGGATTCAAAATTACATATTTACTGGATATTAGAATTTACAAGTTTATTAATGTCTGTACTGTTGAAATAGAAACCAGTCTTCCTGCTCGTAATTTTCAACCCAACTGAAATGCTATTGGAAATGTTTCATCATGTATTCTGCGACAATACATCAGAGTGATACTCCGTAAGGTGTCCTTGCCAAATCCTAAGCCGATACCATGTTCTCTCTCTCTCTCTCTCTCTCTCTCCCTTTTTTGTCCTTTTGCTAGTGGTTTAACACCGCACCAACACATTGAAGGTTTTCGGCGACGCAAGTGTGGGAAAGAGTTAGGATTGGGAGGGAAGCGGCCTCGGTCTTCATTACGGTACAGCTCCACCACTTGCCTGGTACGAAAATCTTCAGGGTTTCCGACAGTGGTAATCGAACCCACCTTTTCCCGAATGCAATCCCTCAGCTACGTGACTCTAACCGCGTGACCCACTCACTCGGTTAATGCCTTGTTGTTAACTTAGTACAATGTTCTTACCTAAAATGTCGTTAGGTCATTTACACCATTTATTTCGGATGGAATGTATGAGTTAATTTGTGGGTTCATATCGTAGTTTTAACAAAGGATATAGTTATTATACTACATTTGCCATGTACCCTGTGTGATATATGATAGTGTTCACGCTACTTTTATTAATAATGTAGAAACTGTCGGTTCGAATGTCCATCAATAAAAGGATGTCGTTAGGTTTCTGTGTAAGGAAGGTTCGTAAGAACTGACTTGTCAAACGGATTTTATGCTAAAAGTACACGCGACCATGATGACAAGGCATGTCTAGCTCACACGAATTTCTTCGTGACAAGGAATGAGTGCAAATGCGACTGACTACGTGCAATCATGAGTCTCATTCCCTTCACAGGGTCTTGAAAAAACGCGGTTATTTTGCAGTAAATGTTTGTACCCTAAAATTAATTATCAACAACAATCAATAATTTTTCATGAATAATGGTACCCTATAATTTTGTATCACAGGAGTTCGAGGTAGTTTTGGCGCTATTCAAATGGAGCATTAAGAGAGAACACACGCTGTTGGTAACAATGTACTATATATTTCAAGGAACACCAAGTGGTATTAAAACTTTTGTCTCTACCTTTCAATTTTCCGTATTATATATATAATTGAAAATAAAATCATCACATCGACGTTTCAGAAAGTATTTAGAACTCATTACTAACAATAGCGTGAATTAATGAAATATTGTTGAATAATGCTGTTCCTGTTATATCGTATAATCCAATAAACGATCTTCGGATTTATACGTTTGTTGAGAGATATAACTCCTTCTAACCAAAGAAAGCTGTACAATACAGCAGAACAATGCTCCACCATGGGGTCTGTCTTTATGCAAGAATTGTATTTGTATAAATATAAGCTTCCTATACGACTTTCAATTGTGAAACTTTCCCTGAAAATGAATGCTACGTCGTTGAATGGAATGGAAGAGAGGAGGAACAATGGGGCAGGTTTCTTGGAACAAATAAAAGAGCATTGCTATTGACGAAACAAGCGTCGGACCAGGACGCTTTACAATAGCAGGGCGAAGGATGAGCCTCGGTCCGTCTATTGACGGAACACGTAAGTGCGCACACGGCAAAACTCTTCAAGCGCAGACATTGTTATGGTTTGTGTATGAGGCTGGATTATTGTGATAGCTGGAGTATTAACTCTACCTGCCAGCAGTAATCAAGGGGACTGGGCGTGTTCTCACAATTCGAAAATAACTCTAATTTCGAATATCACCGGTACGTAAAGAGGCCCATAACATACGTCGTTAATTAAGCAGTTAAAATAATTTAAGATACGAGGCCATGAAATTTTCACTTGTACTGTGAGAAAAGAAAAAAATATAAATTCAGTACCGGTATTCATCCATTTTATGTACACGGTCGGTTGTGTAACGTATACACTAGGGACGTAATATTCAAGATCCAAATTAGAGGATGATGCCTTAGGATAGTCGATCGATCTAAAAATTTGAGAAGCGTCATGTTCCCTCGTGTCTTCGAATGTTTATGTTTGCGAGTAAAAATTTCTTACGTTTGTATGAACGTCAATATGTTACAATAATTGCACAATCACAACATAATTCTCCACATTCAATAGGCTTTCGATCATTCACAATGGATTAAATAATTTTTGTGAATACCTGTGAAGGACTTTCTTCTTCTCTGATCAATGAGGTATAGTCAACCACACCTTGGGATAGTTGAGCTCATTGTTACAAGGTCAGGAGGTTCTATATAAGTGAGCGGCTTTGTCACTGGTGTCTCACCTAGAGAGCCGCAGTAGGAATGCCTGACGGTAAATGTTCGATTTTTGTTACGAGATGTCTGCGGTTCATATTCTTCAAAAAAGAAATTGGAGGTCTCATGCTCATTATCACGGTATCAATACTGACGGAAATCTACACAATTGCTTTATTTTCTCATCCGTACTACACACAATCTCCGTTCCTAGTGATACCTCTTCCTCTTTAAACTGTCTGTTCCACAGCAAAAGTTTTCCTGTCTCCTTCGGTCATAGTAGAACATTATGTTGTCAGTATTTATTACGTTGCACACAGCAAAAGTTTTCCTGTCTCCTTCGGTTATAGTAGAACATTATGTTGTCAGTATTTATTACGTTGCACGTATTATATTCGTTCAACGTTCCGCACTTCTTTTTCAGTTGTGTTCTTTCTTATGGTCCTTTCCTTCTTTCAGTGCAGGATAATTGTTTTCCTCTGAGTCTCTCCTGATATTTCAACATGCGTCAGTTCGATAAAGCAGGAAATGTGACTCAGTGGACCGTACGCCAAACAGTAGAGGTAGGATCACGATACTGTCGTCCAGATTTTAGGGTTTTCAATCAATGCCTCTTCGTTTTTGTGGGTGCTCTGACCATCAATTTCCTCCAGAATACTTCACGTGGCGAGTCCACTGAGTCATTTGAGGGTGAAGTGTTCTACCTTTGCGTTTCGGTCAGCCTTCATGCATCTTCGTTGCCGGGTTTCACCTTTCGCGTCTATGGTGCGTCCGGCTCCATAGTCTTTAGGTCGGTTATTCACAAATGTCCACTCACAAATCAATTACACCGCACTTGCGCAAGAAGAGTTCACAAGGTACGGTATTTCAGAAATATTTCGGCGTTTGCTGCGAAATCGATAATAATTGTCACCTTCTGGATATATTAACTCCTTAAAGATATTTCTGTGCAACACATTTCAGATAGGACGATGGACGGCTGAATTCATTTTTAATCCAACTAGCGATCAAAACACAATATTCACTACAAAGAAATAAATCCTGTGACATTTTTAACACATATTTGATGTTATTGTGTTGTCATATTTACTTCATTTTGTGGATTCAATCTTGTGAACATACATTATTTCATTGGCTCTCGGGATATGCTAATTCTGATTCTGCTTATTAAGTTTATACCTTCTTCTATAACCTTTCTTTCTTGAGGGTCTACGTTTAAATACCACACTTCCCTTCTTGTCGTGGTCTTGTAACCCAAATATCTTTTTGGATTGGTAATTGCTTACATGATGATGCTCCTTGTTTAAAGAGGCCTATCATCTAGGTTATCCCCTCCAATTCCATGTACGAAAATTGACATAAATATAATGCTGAGTGCATCAAAATACAATACTCCAACTTCTAGGGATGGTAGAAGAGACAGAAACAACCTTTTTGTAAATAACCATAGATTTGAAACGAATTATTGACTGAGTACATGAGAAACTGTACTCTAAGGGTATACACTACTAATGACACCCATTTTTCAAATCCATCAATATTAGATATTACATTAAAGATGCCATGACCTCAGACTGAATGTCTGCGCAATGACAACATGCAGTAAGCCATAATTCGTTTAGAGCAGAGGACTGCACGAGGCTCCAGCTGGATCCGAGGAAGAGCTCATCGCTCAGGTGCTTGCAGCTGCTTGCACTATATTGCACATGGCTCGGGTGTTTGAACTTGTTCGACGGGCAATGCCAAGAGCGTGTAATGAAGAAAGAGGGCGTACTTTTGAACATGTTTTAAAAAAGTTTACAGTTAAATTGACATGTTAACGTTTCTCAAACACCTGAAAATGTATTTCAATGTTTGATTTCCGACCTATTTTTTGGTCTGTTCTATTGTCCGCAGATATTTGTGGATTTTTGATACACGGTAGTGTCCCCTTCAAATTTGGCCTACGATAAGCATTTTATTGTGTATTCAAGTAAGAAACTATTATTTCGTTAGTACGGGAGATATATTTCAAATCCTGGGTTATAGAGACGTGTTCGCATGTACGGAACCGGTTATCACCAGCCGAGAGCAAAGTATTGATTTCTAATCGGCCAGTCAGCTGTGCCAAATGACCCATTGGGAATGTCCAAGGTCACCACAACGTGAATTACGCGTGCCAGAATCTTCGAGTGAGAGTACTTTCGAGAATTGTAGTGACGTATCAGGTGTAAGACGACGGCCAATTACGAGTCAATATGGAGACACACCCACCTTGAGAAATGCTTAAATACCCAAGTTTTCAGAAGAAACGCTCTCCTACTCTTACTCTTAATTATTCGCGCTCTACGTATTTGTTATATTGTGTCGTACTTGCATTCTTCTGGGATTTTACGACGCAGACACTCTGACACTGGACTCGGCAATGTTTCTGCTCGACGGCAGTACAAATCAACTACCTTCTTATAGTACAATAGTCAATGAGTCTGGCAGATTTTTGCAGGCTAAGTTACGTGTTATTCATCTCTAAAACTCGACGTAATTGTGTGTGGAATATCTTCTAAAAATGTGTGTCAGTTTCCACCTTCACCGTACTAGAAGAAAGAAGAGGATCGCCACGTGGTTATTGGAGTTCGTCAAGATGTTTCAACAATCTGAAGAGGAGACTTACAGTATTTCTGCATTGGACTTCACTGCTGCGATGGTGTAGTAAAATGTAGGCGACATCTAACATGGGGAGATAACGACGGAAACAGATAACCATCAACATGTGATCCAGTAATTCCTGATCATCGGCAGATATCCAGTTTCATCATACATTTAAGTAACCTTTTCTATTGTTTTACCTGTTCATATTTGAAGAAATAATGCTTACTTATTCATTAGTTGTACTATTTCTTTTAGATTTGCAGAAGTAGTTACTATTTTCATTCTTCTTTCACATGGGAAATGGTAGTGTTGTCACGTTGTGTGCGAGTGATTATTTTATTCTATTAGAGTAGCTAGGATGTGCGTGTGCCTTCTATGATTACTCCAAATGTCCCATTTAGTAGTCCAGTGTTATTTAGAAATCATTGTCCTCATCGATAAATAATTTAATTTTGAAAATATTTTCAATGTGGAAGCCATGTGGGACCGATTTACGGCATGTTTGTTACGCCGGATTTCAATGTAAATTTTCTTCTTGTTGCATTTAACGCGCGTTATTGTCATCTAGATTATTTTCGAACTCTGGCTTACGTAAGTTTAATATCTTGCCCACCTCGGGTTAAATGAATGAGTAAGGGTCATGAGCTTAAATATTGCTTGATATTGTTGTAAAATGTTAATGTGTGCTCAATTAGGATGAATATGAGCCTGGAATATGGCAGAATCTCGACGGATCGTTTACTGTGTTTATTGAATTATTGAATTCATTTATTGAATTTATTTGAAGAGTACGAGTGTGGAGCACGTGTTGATTGATAAATGTAGAGTTAATTAATAATAATGTCGTGACTCATGAACCATGAATGCGAATGCTAATGTTTGACCTGTACTATGTCCGTATCTGTAGACGACAATTCTTCCAGATATCAACCGCCGATGTTATTATGACTAACGTTGTGAAATTTTCATCATCTCTGACTAAGGGATCACTCAGATTTCATCACATTTCTGGGAGTCGTAAATGGATTTTAACCGATACCGTCATCGTGATATTTCATGTGCCTACGGTAAAAATCCAAATATAAAATTCAAAGTCTAGGATTCGTTGTAAATAATGTAAATAATTCTCGTGTGTCTTTGTGTGAATGATGTGAGTGTGTTGTAGCAATTTCAGTGACTTGTGATATTTTTTTGAAATGTGGCTTTGACCCGGGCACGTGTTCATCATGTTGGACCCAGGTTATCAGCACCGTTGTTTGAGTTGATCTGACTTATCGAAAGTTAAATGTTTAGTAAATTTTATTTTAAAATTATGTTGAGATAGGGTCAAAGTATCAGACACCATTGAATAAGAAGGGATTACTTCATGCGTCTGGACAAAGTTCACTGTTATTGTAAAGCTTGCAATGTTAATTTTTCTCAAGGCGTCAGATGTTAAAGATTAACTTCACTTGTTGTTCAGTCAAATATTAAAGGATGTTTCGTTGAAATAATTATTGTACGAGTACAATTTGATGGAAATAAGTCTGATAGAGACACCTTTAAATAATGTTTTCCAAATAACTTTTTTAAGTCCAGTTCAATGGATCTCACGTTTGGTGAATGAGGCGATGTAATGTAGGATTATCCACAAGTATAACAACGTGATTAAATATTTGTTTTTCTTGTAAAATCTTAACGCCATAATGTATTTCAGTTACTCAAAGAATTTAAATTTTCAATTGAAGTAATGGATGTTGACACGAATGAATCTGAAAATTTAAATACTTAAGAGCAGTTATGAGTCAGACAGCTCATTGAGATTTGTTTTGTTTTCAACTTGTAAATAATTACGGCATTACTAAGAGGAGGTCCTCCGCATATACATTTCTTTTTTATTTCGTTGAGCCAGAAATAGGCTAATATAAATCTGTATAGTTACAGCGCTTTTCGACTTCAAAGGGTCGGAGAAATTAAACGCTGTATCTAAAGGAACTGGCTGAGAAGAATTTAATTTTGAATTACCATCAAGATTCATTTAGTATTAATTTGTTAATTGCTATTGAGTGCTAGTGTTAATAAATGTCAAAAACCTGTTGATTAAATCGTTTTGCATTATTGTCGCTAGCCCTTGTCTCTTTCCCTGCCTTCAAAAATAAGCGAAGCCTGACCGCGAACGGTCCACCCTTGAGACTCTCGCTCTCCAGCTGAGCATGCCATGAATAAAGGGGGTAGGTAAAGATGGCGGCCAAATTAAGGGGCCCGAAATTGGCTTTCCCAACGTAAGGAACTCGATGATTTCCATCTTGTATGGCTCATTAGCCTTCCTAGTTGTAGTGTCCCATGTTGGACATGAGCAAGATGCGGCGACAAATTAATTGTATGCAGGTTACTTTCATGACATTTATTTGCCCAAATTTGTGTGCCTAACAGCACACATGTTAAAGTCAGAGTAGGGCTGTGTTGTCCAGAAACAAAAATCTTGGTGAAGAATAGGGAACATTTATTTGCAGGCGGTATTGCGCTAAAGTTAAAATTTAGAGAGTCCAGTACCATTGCAATTTAATTTAGATTTTCTCCTAAGGTTGCGAACTGTGTCCACACTTATTTGATGAACTGGATCTCCGAAAATCTGCATTCTGCTTGTTATTTCCCCATTGTCAGAACTGCCATTTGTGTGATATAGTGATTATGGAGAATTTACGGATTTTTTTGGCGGACATGGAACGCCGAAACCATGAGGCGATGGCTAACCTACAAGCCATTTTAAAACAGGAACTTAGTGAAACCAAAGCTAGTATAAAACAGAAACATAGTGAAACCAAAGTTATTTTAAAAGAGGAACTTAGTGAAACCCAAGCTAGTCTAGAAGGAAAACTTCATGAAAATCAAAATACTTTAAAGCAGGAATTAAAAGACAGTTCAAGACAGGAGCTTAGTGTAAACCAGGCCAGTTTAAGGCGTGGATTAGGTGAATATCAGGCTAAGTTGGAAGGAAAAATTAATGAGACTCAGGCCAAGCTGAAACAGGAGCTCAAAAGTGCTTTAGAGGAAGTTCAGACTCGGACTGATGAGAATGTAGAAAAACTTCACACGGATGTGAAATTATTTAACGGGAAACTTGCCTCAGTTCAGAGCGAACAAGTATCCGTCAAACAAAAGTTTTCAACCCTTAAGGGTGAGATTCAATAAGGTATTACCAAATCCATGTCGACCATGTCGAACGAGTTTAGTGAAAGATTGGCAGATGTGCAGACAGGCATTTTTAAGGGCTGGTTAAATATAAGGATGAGGTCGAGAAAAACTTTCAGAAAATCGAAGGGAAAATTGACGACAATACGGTAGGCCTCGCGGCTACTAAATCAGCCTGGGGCAAGAAATTTACTGTTATTTATGAGACTATCAAGCAAGTAGAAAAGGGAGTCGCAGCCGAGATTAATGTGTCTCAAGTCACTACTTCTGAGCGATTAGAATATTTTTATGAATCAATAGAAGGAACGCAGGAAGATCTCAAGGTCGTGAGAACCACGCTTACTCAGGAGATAGAGAAAGTCAGAGCAGATTCCGAAGCTTGTAAACAGTAACTCAAAGGAGGAATTCAGGACCTTGCTCAGGAAATCAAAATGCTGAAACTTCAGGGTGAAAGTAATAATCTCGTTACCGCTACTCCGCTTGAGAAGCAAGGCCAGCTAGAGAAACAAATGTTTGGGGAAATCACATCTTCTACTCCTAGACAAGACGCTAAACCGTATGCTGTCAACCCTGTTAATAACACCAACCCATTTCCGAACCATGAAAACAGCGGATCGAATCAAATAAACACTACGGGTCAGACGCAGGTCGTAAATACCATTAGACAGCACGAAGACCAACCGAAGAAATTTAATAACATGAAGGGAGTTACTCCTAGAAGTTTTATTAATGGGCTCCAAGACTATTTCAGGGACGCAAAAATTCCGCCAGAGCGCCAGGTGCGTGTCACGGAACGATACCTGGAAAACTCCATTCTTACGTGGTTCTCGGCATTCAGATATGCATTTGACGACTTCGAGGGATTTAAGCAAGCCTTCCTCGAAAATCATTGGAACTCAAACGTTCAGAATAATTTAAATACTGAACTCTATGCCAAGAAATATGCCTCGTCTACTCCGACACGATTTTCTGAGTTTTTCGCTAGTCAATTACGGAAACTCAGAGAACTCAGACACCTCCGTCGGAACCAGAACTCGTCAAAGTGATAGTGAGACAATTGCCAGCTGAGATCCGGAAGGTTATGATTGCTTCTAATATTCAGTCGGCAATCCAGGCTGAGGCTATCCTCAGACAGCTGGATATGACATTGAAAGAACAACCTAGACGTAACATCAGTCTAAAATAACAAGTTTTTCAGGGTACTGAGACGAGGTAGGATGAGAGAATTCCGAATAACCAAGGGAGAAACTGGAACAGAGCTCCGGAAGGAAGGTCACCGCGGGATCTTTCTCCCAGATCGAGATTCCGCAACAGAAATAATAGACGGAGACCCTACGACAACGATCGAGGAAGATGGAGGAGAGAAACAGATACTCGCCAAACAGGGGGTAGGGAGAGAGATTGGCAACACGAAGAAAGGGAGAAATATCTTCAGGAACTACAAAAATCCCCGCAAGAAGAAGCTAAATGGGGGCGCGCCATACACGAACGAGACACCAATCCGGATATCGTTGGAGCCGAAACTAGAGTACCAGGAGGCTAAACATAGGGAAAGAAGAGGAGATTTTAGCAATGAGGGGCACTACCAAGGTGCCATTAAAAATGAACTATTTGAAGATAGACAGAATAAACCTGAATACCAGGAATAAAGGTGGCCAATAAACTTGCATGTTTGTTATCGGGCAGCCAAATATTAACCATGCAACAACAATCTATGCCTGTAATTCAAAGTATGGCAGTGTGAAGTAGAATTCATATGCTGAATCAGATAACAGGACACAAGGCATGTATTGGTTCACCAATCATAATAATGAGAAGTTTTCCTTCAATTATTCTTATTACTACGTTTTCCCCTTTTTTTTTACAATTTGCTATTCATCGCGCCGGCACAGATATGTCTTATAGCAACGGTTGAATAGCAAGGGCTGGGCGTGGGAAGAAAGTTACTGAGGTCTTAATTAATGTACTGCCCCAGTATTTATACGTTGTGAAATTAGTTGTACGATAGTGAAGAAAGTAATCCAATGATTGGAACGTGTGTTTTACAATATTCTGTGTAATTTGCAAAATACTAATTCAGCAGAGACTACTGTAAGCAATTGCAATTGCAAGAAATATTCGGTACTAGTACAGTGACAAGGTCACTGAAATTTTCCTTACAAATTTCAAATATACATCGTTAAAGCTGCGAATGGAAAATCTATTCACACACACACAAATACTCTATATTTACTACGCTATTCACAATCATTCACACAACACAATTATCTTGCTGTAAGAGCTTGAGTGCATTTTAACGAAAGATTTTTAAGTTTTCACTAAAACTGTCTCTGATGAAATTCTAACATTTAACTATCACATGGGAACGGCCGTAGAAGTGACGAATGCCATCTCAGGAATGGAGATCCATGCTCAAGATGAGCTGTTGCCACTGATGAAGATTATACCAGACTACATCAATTTCGTCATCAAGTATTGTCCATTGGCAGACAAGTCTGGTGGTAGTATTAGTACGCCATTTTCACGAACACCGTGAAGAGCGTACAGGATTGAACGGTAATGATAGGGACAAAAACTGTCCTTGGGATTAGTACATACCCTTACATAAACAACAGACGGGAACTGGACTGGCTTTGTAAGCTATGTACTCCCAAAGCATGTTTCTACGCATCGTTAATGTGTGTCTCTTTCGAAATTTCAAGAGACACGTACACGAATTTTTTAACTAGACTGATACCCATGGACATAGCCTAAATAAGGAAGAATCTCAAGCTATAAGAATTTCTCACCCAAGACTTAGTTCAAAGAAACCTAAGCAACTTCTCTTTACCAAAACTCTACCTACAAAGTTCACCAGTTAATTGCAGTGAAGCAGTCAAATATCTCTGTGTTTTCATGGACAGACTTCGTTCATTGAAGCAGCAGATTATCGGCGTTTCCTGGAAAGTATTTGGGACACATTAATCACTCAGAAGATGCCGCAATATATTTGCTCCAGTATTAAAGGTACGTCTCATTTGCCCGCTGGTAGGCCTATTACCTCATTTCTACTAATGTGACGCCGTGTACAACGATCAGACTGCTACTCTTAATGTCAAGCTACAACAACGCCAGTGTTCGTTATACATGCGACGTATGTTCTTGTCAATATGAAATGAAAAACACACAACTCTCTAGCAGAACGTCTTATTGACTAAGTTAAAATTCCTACACGTTATTTAAGTACTGATGTTCACGAGAGATTGGCGAACAAGTCTAAACATGCATGACTGTGTTCACGTGGGTTACTAAGCTTAACACTATTGATTTTAAAAAACACTATTGATTTTAAAAATTTCCGTGTTCCAGTTAGGCCTGTATCCTTTTCCGAAGGTAGACTTGTGTTTCCTGATACGAAAAAATAACCTTTCTAAAAGTGATGGCCACGTGGACCAGCTGTTTAATTACATGATAAAACCATCTATGTGAGGTGTATTATTGGTAACAAGACGTCACTTTCTGCCAATGATGCGATGGTGCGTATCGATGTAGGTAGACAAAGGTCTAGGCAGATCAATCCAGTGAGCTATAAATTCTCGCCAAATCATAGCTCTGAGCTTGCCATTAAAATATTTCAGCACATTCTTTCGAATTGCTGTACGTAGAAGTGTGATAGAACGCCGAGTGACTTCAGATAAGTAGAAAAGCGTTGTTGTAAAACAGTACTGAAAGCGACGTCACACATAACTGTGTCATTGAATCTTCCTTCAAGATTGTCTTTAAATAACTGCCTGATTCGATTGGTATGTTGTTCGGATTTTCGTGAAGAGAATTAATATGGAACGTACGTCATGAGTCTGATCAACCTATAACGCTCTTCGATGACCATCATGTAAGCATTACTTGTATAATATTTTTACACTCATGCATAGTAAAGAACAACCTTCGCTCATCATGCACGACTTTATCATCAGGGAAATATTTGATAGTAGCACTCGTGAGAAACCTTCAATAGTGCTTTATCATCCTGGACTGTAATAAACATCAGTGACATCACCTTTAGGCTTGTAAGTAAATATAACCAGCTCGTGAATTTAGATCGTTACACGCACACGGCTTAGAAACGTCATCTTATACCAGTATAAAACTAATCTATAATCTATGCGTCCTTCAATATAGATAAGGCTAATGAGAGTGACTAGAGCACATGCCAAATAAACAGCCGTGGACTAGCGTTTCTCTTTCCTACGGCTCGTTATGAAGTAAATAATGTTGAAGTAGATATGACGATGAATGTTGGTAGTAGAGGTGTAATAAAACTCTACCCTTCTTTCAATGCTGAAGAATGTAATCTGGCAGTATTGTGGTCTAATTCTTCTGACAACTGGCTGATTAATATGAAAGGCAACTTTACACGTATGATATAATTAAAACTTATTCTTCACTTTGTAATATAATCGACGAAAACCAAGAACTAACCATGAGCCCTGGTCGAAGTGATAAAAATGTTCTCCTTAGAAGCACACGTAGACCCAAAAACCATGCTTCAGCGTATATTATGGAGGATTCCATTATTGACTTTCTCTGATCAGGAAAAAATCGATTGATGAAGATTGTAGAAAATGATATACTATTTCCTGTAAGTTTTTGAAGCTGCGAGATATGTGAGTACCCTGTGTTACCGACTAAAACCAAGCATAGCTGGGCTGTATATACATAACGTTTAACTGTAAAAACTGTAAAATTCTGTACCGTATCTTCATACCTCAAACGAATCGCAAATTGAAACATGATAAATAGCTCTCTGATTGATTACTGCAAATAAATATCACACTATTCTTCAAAGGAGTTACTTACTACTACGTAAACATGGATACTACTTTCGAGATAAAATAAATTCGGCTTGTTCTATGACATATTTTGTAAATTTTAAACACAATATCACCATACTTTCTCCTGAATGACTTAAAATTAAAGCACCGACTGTAGTTAGTATCAGATTGCTCTTATCATGAAGATACACTGGTGAAAATGAAAAGTGCTACACCCTAAAGTACCACTCCGATATTTGTCAAACTTTGTAGAAGTGTCCATCACATAACAGGTACTAAATAAGAAAACATTCAGTCCATTCGGAACTGTCCATCGTAATAATAATCATCATCATCACCATCATCAGTATGAGGTATGACCCCCACGTGCACGAATATACGATTTCCTGCCATGCCTCAAACACATGTTGTGTCAGTTCATGATTAATGCTGGCTAGAGGCTGGTAGAACCGTATACGTCTTCCCATCACAACCCAGGCATACTCCATTGGTGACAAATCTGGGGACCGGGCAGGCCAGTCAATCATCCGTGCATTGCTCAAAGCGTTTCTGGTGTGAACTTCAGTGCAGGTTCTCTTATTATCATGCTGGAATATTCCGTTTGGCACCCTCGCCGTAAAGGGTATAACAACAGGGTTTGCCATTCTTGCCATACTGACTAGCATTTAGTCTCCCTTCTAGAAGTACCAAATCCGTCCTCTTGTCATATGCAATTACTACCCACACCATTATTCCAGGAGATGGGGGAGGTAAGCGTCTCGATAATCATATATATCAACGAAAAAGAGGGTGACGTTTGTACTTATACTTCGTGATGGGACTAAACGTGACGGCGTGGGTCTATTGATTTACCTTTTCAATAATCTGTCGGAAGTGAACTTCATATCACTTTCTTCTTCTCTCAGAAACGCCCTATTATGGAACCAAAAATGTGGAGTTACAACGCCTTCAAAACTAAATGATGAGACGTGGATTTGTAGAAGGTTGGGTGACGACATTCGTGCTATTTCAAACTTGACTCGGATCCATAAGATGTTTTGCCTTGCTAATGGCGCGTTTGCTTTTGTCTGTGTACTCTTCATATGCTATTGTATCCTTTTTATTAACAATCCCCGGACTCTATATGAACACACATAATTACAACAACCGCCAGATAGCGTGCGATATCACCTTGAATCCGTCACAGGAGGTGGTATATAGAGCCCATTTTGAGGAGGAAAAGGAGGAAAAGGAAGATAGAGCTTGTTGTAAGGAGAAGGGGATAGATGGTGATGAGGAGGGAAGCGCCCCTTCCAGTAGCATAATTAGCTGA
Source organism: Anabrus simplex (assembly GCF_040414725.1). Classification (NCBI taxonomy): domain Eukaryota; kingdom Metazoa; phylum Arthropoda; class Insecta; order Orthoptera; family Tettigoniidae; genus Anabrus; species Anabrus simplex. The sequence goes on from NC_090266.1 coordinate 570,098,718, forward strand.
AGCCTACAAGAGTAACACACTTGAACTCAAGGTAAGAAAACGCTAACTGCTAAACATTTTCAGCCAGTGTCAAACATTAGCTTGTAAGGTTAAGGATAGCCAATGAGTGGAACTCAAGTCTACGAGGTTAGCTGGAAGAGTCTGTAAGTTTACGGTTAGCCTAGCAGTTGAACTTGAGTCTGCGAGGTTAGCCGGGCTGTGAAACTTGCACTTGTGAGTTAAACGTTAGTCAAGGTGTCGCAATTGTTTCCGGGAGATTAATCGGGGTGTCTAACTCGATGTTACAAGTCTAGAATCCCCGAGACAGCTCTCCAGAATTATTCCCATAAAATAAATGTATAGCAGCGATCGTGCCCGATAGCTCTTGCGTCAGCTTCCCCCAAATCTGATAAGACTGATAGGACCTAAGCTACAAGTTGCGAGCCCCTGCTCTGCAAGGATAAGCATGTGGTCTAATATAAGCCTGTAAGGTTAAGCTTGCTTTTGTAAGCAGTCAGAATGGGTATTGGACTTGAGTCTGTAAGGTCAGTGACATTGTGCGGTAAGCCTTGGATCGAATTAAAACCTGTATATTTGCAATGAACTTTTGTCTGCAGGAATTGTCCCCGTTTTATATCATCGAGGTAATCTGCACCAGACTAGTCAGCCCCTCCCAGGCGTGCTCAGTTCGAACAACTCAAACTATCAAAATAACTTAAAATCACACCCTGGATTTGGTGGGAACATATATTTAATAAGGACGAGACGAGGTCAGCTATTAGTTGTAAATGATGCAAGTCGAGGCATGGTGTCATTTTTGAGGAAAACATGTTTATTAAAATAAGCATGAAAAGTGGAAATAGACCTCTCAAAATCAAAGTGTGACCAAAATGTACACGATTTAAAAGGTTGTCTCAATCTTTCATAGCGTTCACATTGAGGAAATATATTTTTGCATATAAGCAATCGTCTGCAGACACACGTATTCAACATTTACACGAGAAAGAAGTAAACATTCATCATCTCTTAAGAGGCGATTTGGGTAGCGTGTCCGCACCACACGCCTGGCTGGTTTGTTAATTATTTCCACTTCGGATGAATATTCCATATCCTGCGCAATTAACATCTCAGTGATGGTCACTAACCTTATACATGTTCTAATGCAATTCAGGGAGAAAATATCCTAGTCTGGTTGTACACAAAATATACACTGAGTGGTAACACATCCTACCAATTTATAACTTGAGAACGAGCAACAAAAATGACATCAAATTCAACTGTGGATCGGGCCACACACCATAAATCACAATAAAATCAAGAAATATACACTGACAAAAGAGCATCACACGTTGTCATATTTTCCATACCCATACCAAAAGCATGCCACATCCAAGCAGATCTCACTCACGCAATCTCGTTGGAAAGATATCAAAATAAATAATTTACACTTTAAAAAAGAATTCACCACCTATGGAACGTTGGTTCCCGGAATAGCATACATGACGTAAATAATACCTCACTGGACCTTAGAGATCAAACATAATTCAACGATGGTTATTGAAATAAATTACATGATACAAAATAAAAAAAATAAGCCGAGTGGACTTTCACTTCAACTAAATTCACCGTCGGTTTATATAAAATAATATTCGACACACACATATCAACAGTGCTGTCATAATAGAAGTGACTATTCAAAGGTATGCACGATATCAAAACCGTCGGCAACAAAATACCGTAATGACATGGAACAAATTATATGCCGCCTCACAAACTCTCCTCGGTAGATACACACAATCATCCTCGCCTATCACCCCGCAGAATAACATGAAAATGGAGACTCATGCTTCCAAAAAGAGTATTAATGCAGCATAATCCAGCACGTGACTATATCCTTAATCACTTGCTGCTCACAAGTCTACCCGTGGCAAATAACGCAATAATGACAAGATGCAGGCCTTAAATGAGGAACACGCATCCCTTTTGTCAACATTCCACAATAATCCCATGACCAAATGCTAGCCAAGCCAGGTGTGAAGTAGATGATACCGATCTATCCTTCAAGTTTTATATACACAAACGCACCCACGCTCGTTAAGTTAAACAAAACAAAATGCCCAACTCTGCTGTGATACACGGGTAGAAGACTGAAATATTTCCAAATGTTACATGCTTCTTCCGCGAAAAATCATAAAGTTACTGAAAAAACATACACTTCCAACTAGAGGAGAACGCCATAATAATAATAATGAAATTTTAAGGACACCCGAACTTCTACAATTTGAACTTGGAGTATGAGATTGCAATGGCAGAACGAATAACCCAGCAATAAATTTCCAACACATATGGTAAAGAGCATTTTACGCCAAAAAATAATTCATATATTTAGACACAAACATAAAGATGACACTAAGCAGAACTCCACCGGCATTCACAAACTCTCATACTTCATGCAAATTACCTGGAAAATGTGACGTCGTGCAGTCATACCCTTTGAAAACTAAACCTATCATTTTATCGAATGAATTGAAATCCGTTTTAAAGTGACAGTTAATCCAAGACGTTCCTTGCGACTCTGCTTCAAGAAAAGGAAGTACGAAACACTGATTAAATATGGAAAACTATGACTTCACGCATATATTAAAACATGCACTTTACAATATTTACATTTTATTGTCATTTCTATTCTACACCTTACTGAAACTTAGGACGTAGTCCGGTAGGACAAAATACACTAAGCCGAATACGTTTTCATAGCAAAACCTAACTTATCCCCTGGGCTACGTTAAAACATGTGCTCATACTCAGGATTTCACTGAAAAGTTATTTTGAAGGTTATGCCACGAGCGCCGTCGAACCAGTCGTCTCCCATTATTTAAGTGATGACCCATTTCCACCATGATGTCTTCAGAAATGAACACGAACACACCGTGCAACTACATCCTCAGCGAAGAGAACCACGTGCTGATGACTTCTGCTTGTCTCTCGCTCGTGGAATATTACTACGGCACACCGTCCATTTGCTGATTAGAAATGGGTCAGGGAATTTTACAATTTACTACTCCTGTCCGTACTTACCTATGACCGAGATACCTGTTTTTATTCATCAGTGCGACACACCTAACTGTTTATCTGACATTAGAAACTGTTTGTTTTCTTTCCCTCTCACTCGAAGCTGCACCAGTGTTATCTGGCAACTCTACAGACAACATTTATTCCTACAACTGGAGCGGAAATTTTTCTACTACGCAATATTCGTATCCGTGAAAATTAAGCGATTTCACACAGGTATGAAATTAGAATAGGTAGGCCAAATATACGCGCAAGTGTTCGTTCATATTTTATTCCGTCCCACGCAAGTTTTTGCTGTCCCTAATTGTTAAAAATTGCTGCAAGTTCATGTCCGCCCGAAACCATTAGTGTCCCTGGAACAAATTATACGTGCTGATGTTGTCTTTATAGGCCCCATACCTATGATAATTTATACCTAGCTCGATTACACCGAATTATTTAAGTATCAAAGTCTGAGCACTTGAGTTGAATATCAAGTTGTCCTAGCACACGATATAGCCTAATTTACAAATGCCATCCTTTTCCTCTCCGCGCTCACGCGCGCCTGTATCGAGAGTTCATAAGGTCGAACTAGAGACCGATAATTAGGCTTTAATTTGGGTTCTTGCTAGGCCTCCATGTATGGGTCGAATTGCTCGCTGGGAAAATCGAATATCCGCCTTGCAATTCGAGGTGCGACACATTCGAGGTTCGGAGAATGTGGTCGCGGATAGGTTAAGCAGGATGTTTTCTGGTGATCCGGTAAGTTCTTCTAATTCCGAGGAAGGCCCTCCGAATACTCTTCCGAAACATTCTGGTATAAATGCTACCCTTACTCATGCCGCTATGGTATATAAAGTTATTGCTAAGTATCAATGTGAAGATCCTGTGCGCCCTCCCACCATTGAAAACCTTTCTTCTGGGGAACATGTTGTCCGTTTTGTGCTGAGGAATAGGGTCTATGTTGCCCATCGCGGCTCCACCAAAAGATAAAAATTGTTATTTCACCCATTTTAGTACTTATGATCTTCCAATACTACCATGAGACCACATTAGGTGAACATCTGGGCATTTTAAAACCAGAGAAAATATAAGGGAACTGTTCACCTGGAAGGCCATGGATGGCGAAATTAAAGAACTGGCGAAGGCATGAAAATCCTGTCTGATTAGCAAGCCCCATTAACTATAAAAAATCGGATTGTTATCATCTCATCAAGCTTCGCGCGCCATGGAGCGACTGTGTATATATTATGTGGGACCCTTCCCTAAATATAACGGGAATGGCAATTAATTCATCCTGGTATGTGTGAATGGTTATATCCGATTTTAATGGTTGGTTCCTGTTAGGCTCGCCACTGCTCAAATCACTTTTTCTTGCCTCAATTCAATATTTGCATCATTTGGACCATGTCAGTATACCGTTTCCGATGATATTAAAGCTTTTACTTCTAAAATGTTTCGTAAGTTCTGTTTTGATCTCTCTATTTCACACGTCACTACTTCTGCCTATTACCCCACACCCCGCCCCGCCATCTCTGGCTGAGTGGGTCAATCGAAATATTCGATCAGCTCTTATTGCCTAACACCACGAAGACTATTCTCGTTGGGATACATTCTTGCTTTGGTTATCTTTGGGTTTTGATTCCGCTGTTCATTAGTCCTGCAAGTCCTCACCAATTTTAACTATGTTCAAGTAGCTTTCAAACCCCCCATTGTCTAATTTGTGGCCTATCAACGAGCTCTTACCAAAGGAAATAAATCCAGAGAATATCCGGTATCTATAGAGGAAAGCTAGGACTAACCTCAAAGCCTCTCATAAGAGAGTAAAATGGAGGTTTGACCGTGGACCTAAACCCACCAATTTAAACATATGAGATCAAGTCATGGTTAAAAATTTTGTTCCCTCGGGCAAGCTTGCTCCCAGATATCATGGACCATGTGTAATTATGGATTTCCCCACTCATGTCACCCTTCTGGTGAGTAATCCGGAGTATGAAAGGATTTTTCCTGTTCACCTTTCTCAAGTAAAGCCTGTGTGAAAGTCTTCCTCCCAGTTGCTCAAATGGCATAATTTAATAAACCGTTGGCTAATTGTGACGGAATTGAAGTAAAAAGACCTCTTGTATTATCCCTTTCGACTTGGTACTTCTAACTTAGAAATTTGTAAAGCTGAACTTTCGCCCAAGCATTGACTAAATTTATTTTATCTATGTTTGTGAGTCTAATCGCCTCTGCTCGGTCTCGGAGCAGTTATGAACTTGCCGTAAGATCGCTTATTCTAGGCGCGGCATGCGTGCTCATCTTCCCTGGCAGGGCCAGACGATTTAAGTGTGGCGTGGAGAGAGGAGTGGAGTTGATCGCCGACTTGGGAACATGGAAGATCGTTTCGCTTTGTGCCTGCTGAACGCCGTAAAATTCTGTGGCGATATGGACAACGGCTAACTGTAAACGAGTGGGCTAATGGCCCGAAATACTTCACTTTGTTTCGTTTTATTTTAGTAACTGATACATCCTCCAAACCTTATTTTTAATGGACTCACTTATGTAACTCACAAGCCTCGTGGTTGTAAGTATTTCAACGGGATTAGAAACCTCGACCAAGCAAAAAAACTGTAGTTCTGCATAATATTATAATTATTGGTGTTTCATCACTTTGGGTATCTCGCCTCTTCAACTACGATTGGATTAATGTGGGAGAATTTGTGTTCGGCATACAATCCGTTTCAAAACCGTGTTTTTCATTCCATTGAGAACTGAATTTCGCTTCAGTTTATAGTTACTGATACTTCTCGAACTATGAAAAGTGGTATCCATACAAGTTTACGGGATCTAGTTAATAATTTTACCGCTCAGCTTCAGTAATTTGAATTACTGTATATTTTTATTGTGTTATTTGAATTTTGCCTCGTTTCATATGTAACACTTTAACTGTCCGAGACAAGGTAATTTAGTGATGAAGTTCACACAAGAACTTAAGTAATTGCATCATTTTCGGGTTTCTTTTGGTTGATTAATTTATTTATTTTACCAACTTTGAGTTGAATTTTGAATTACAATACCATTTCCTTCTTTTGTTTCTGATTTCGTTACTTTGTTGCGCTCGTGATCTGTGATTGGGTAATCCGTGTATTATGGCGTCACCCCTTCTTGTTGATGATGATTATTATTTGGGGGTGTTCGTTTGCTTTGGCGGTCTCACCTGATAAGTTTTTCTTGCGGTTAATTCTGTTCGCTTCTTTGTATTAATTCTTGCCTATTTTACTATGTTGTTGTGAGTCTCATGACTTTAAATGATGTAAAGACATTCTTGTGAGAAATTCTCGAGCCGTGGGTGTTAAAACTGATTAAATTTATTTAATTCTGAAACTGAAAATTTAGTACGAGCTTTAAAATCTTTGAAATAGTAAACTGTATTTAATGAAGACATCTCGAAATTATGTACAAGTCCGAGGAAGGTGAAGTTACGCACTGTTTACTAATGTAGTTGTAAGTTTTGCTGTTAATATCCTTGGGGTATCAGCCGATTCCTTCTCTTGTGTAGTTATTATTTTCTTAAGATTTATTTTCCTTCTGGGGATGTTCAGTGGCTTAAAAATTTATTGCATATTTTTAATAAATTTATTTAAAGAGTTCAATGTCTGGTGTTTATTCCTGGAGTAGTTAATGAGGTTTTAATACAGTAACCACGTTCCACGGTTTGTTATCTCCGGCACTGTTCATGGTAAGTTCTTATTTATTTATATTTTTCCTTCTTGTTGTGCTGTTATGGTGATATGTGCTTCCACCTTTGTTTAATCATTTTTGCTGACCGGTCTGGGCGAATTGCGGAGATCGTAGGACTGGCTCACTAATCAAACTATTTCTTTCCTTAGATTATTTTGTAAATGCAATTTTAAGTATTGTTAGGGAAATACTTATTGTACCTATTGTTAAGTAAAGATTAGGAGAACTTCTGCTGTTCGATGTTCATCGGAACTTACGTATGTAAATTAGCACCTGTTCATATAGTTAGGTTGCATCCTAAATTCTAACTTGTTGTGTTTTTTGTAAAACGTAATTTCCAAAAAATTTCCCTTCTCTGATTTCTACATATTCTGCCACATCCGCCCCTGTCTCCAAACTGAATCAGAAACTCCATGTTACCCTCCTACAATGTCGCCAGCCACGTTCTAGACTATATGTACCACCTTATATGACAGTTACTCTGGCCACGAAATTTCGATGTTACTGTGCCCAACATGACACCTGAGGCCACAAGCAGTCAACCTGGGAGAGATACCGGTGCGGGGTTTGGGCCAGCCTCGCTCCGACTAAGACTCCGACGTCCACCTTATTTGGGCCTGTCATCGTCTGAAGATGCTAGGATGCAGTATTCTACCTCCCAGTTAATCCTTGGGCGGGACCTTGCTGTTGGGTCATGGCCTCCCGGCCTCAGTTCTCACCGTATTGGGAGGACGGTATCTCAGGTTTCCCAAAGGGCCCGAGCATCATATCTGAACGTCGGCCGCTGCGGCATCACCAGCTGTCAACCGTGGCCACCACAGCCTGGACATGGACTACTTCGGTACTGTGACCATCACAACTTTTCTACCGGAAACCTAAACACACATGAAAGGACACTTAACCAAGATATACTTAAGAATACCGATATATTTCTAAAATTCCGTGTTTCCAAATGTTATTGTGCTTCAAGATTTCAAAACTGTTCACTCCAGTGTAAAACCTTACGGGATGGAGATCGGTACCAGGGTTCCACCTTCCTCGGCTATTTATACTGCGCGCCATCTCTATGGCCTTCTATGTCAGTGAACGCGAACTTTAAAATATGTCTAAAAAATTCTTCTCCGATGGTTAGATGGCTCCGACATCTATTTTCTAGCGACCTATAAAGGCTAAAACAAATTCATTGCTGAAGATAATTTTGTTGTTATAGCAGGTAAACGTTGTTTGATGAATGTTTTAATGTACCGACGTTGCCAACACTTCACCTGGTTCCTCCTCTATTGTAATCAGCCTATCACAAGCCTGTAACTATTTTCTCTAGCCAATGAAACCTGGGGGTGTGTATGGAAATTTAGCCCATCCGTGCTTTGTATTTTAATTTAAATTGGAACTATATCCTAAGGAACTATTTAAGGAGGGCACTTTAGGGCCGTGTTGTCTGTTTTGCTCCGGACATTGCGAGTGCGAGTGATGGAGGTTAGAGAGGGCAGGAGACAGGGTTCGGCCGGATTAAGGAAGGTCCAGCACTATAAGGTAATGGCAGAATTTACGAATTTACCTAACCATGTGATTGTGACGGCGAGTATTCGAGGGAAAGTTTTGAGCAGTTTTTATATCTAACATGTAAATCTTTCTTTTCGAGCTGAAATGTACGACCTTCTGCGCATTCTTCGAACTCTATTTTTATTCCCTACTGGGAAAGCATTTAACGTAAGGGAGCACGAGTGGTGACCATCGGATCTCTCGCCTTCAACTTTTGTGCTGTGTGACTAAAGTTGTCAACCAGTACATTTTCGAATTCTTGTCCCAGCTTTGAAATTTTCTCCCCCTTTAGTCACCGATTTGAGTACTGGAATAGCCACAATGTCATCGGCTCTTAAGCCTACGTAGGTTCTCGTATCTTTGAGTATGTTCGTTAAGGAGTGCTAGTGCTTCTCCTGCTTGCCTTTTGTTAATGGCCTATTGTGTGTAACCTTTTCGTTTTATTCTTAAGGCCTTGCAGTATGGGTATTTATGCCCCTGTTTATTATTTATAGTTCTTAGAGTAACCGTATCTACGTATCCGGTCCCTTTAGGAACAGTATTTAAACTAATTGCAAAACTTTGTAATAGATAAGCCCACCCTGCGGCAATCGGTGTATGAACACTATGAAATGCGGTCACACTAGGAGTTACAGAGTGTAACTTAAATTATAAGCAGCAACTGATTACTTAATTGAGGCTGGCTGTGTTGTATCTTGTAGCTGAGATTCCTACAATATTGTACCTGTTCGGAGCAACTAGGCTTTTTCATAACATTGTACCTGTCAGGAGCAATTTTACTCTTTTCATATGTAAGTTAACGACTGGGAGTTCTCCCAATTAATTTTGTAACTGATTAAAGACTTCTAAGTCAAATGACTTGTTAGAACTAACGAGCTCGTTGTTAATTTAAGTATCCCCAAGTTATATTCCCACTATTCCTTGTTATGCCATTAAATTAATCCCTCTGAATTTTAAGAAAGGAAAGACATAAAATTTTCAATTTTTTTTTTAAAAGTAAATGTTTGCTCTAAGTGATCCCCTGTCCAGCCATTCAATCCAGGAGCTTCCCATTCCACGGAGACACGGAATCGCGGTAATAATAATAATAATAATAATAATAATAATAATAATAATAATAATAATAATAATAATAATAATAATAATAATAATAACAAATAGATAAAACTTATTTATACACTATTATGCCTTTCATAATTCAGTATTCCGGCCTCTTTGATTTAACGGTGTGCCTCCACGGTACTTTATTTGCTATTATCGCTGTAGCTTCGTTTACTTCTGCATCTCCCTTGCAATTATTACAGTCTGAGTAGAACCATCTTCAAACATCCCTCTGCTTCTCTTAGCATCCATACAAATAATAAGGTCATTGGCTTTACGTCCCACTAACGACTTTTACGGGTTTTGGAGACACAGAAGTGTCGGAATTTAGTCCCACAGGAGTTCGTTTACGTGCCATGAAATTTACCGACACGAGGCTGACGAATTTGAGCACCTTTAAATAACACCGGACTGAGCCAAGATCGAACCTGCCAATTTGGTTAAGAAAGCCAGCGCCTCAACCGTCTGAGCCACTTAGCCTGGCTTTTAAATTAATTAATAGGCTATTTGTTTAAGTTCACTTTTTCCTTGTTCCCATGCTCTGTATTAGAAAAAACTTCCGTTAGGTATGCAGTATTTGATAGAAGGTTCTATCCCATTACTGACGTGAAGTGTGTGAGACCACATCCGATAAAGTGGTACTGAGGATGGCCACCATAATTTTTTATCTTGAAGTGATATTTTACTCGTAATTAATTGAATATTTATTTTCTGATGAATTGGATGGTTTGGAAAATTTAATTTGAAATAAACAGAAAATGATTTCACTTATGCCGTGCGCTGTTAAAATGCCATGTACTAATTATTAAAATTTTTGTTTACAACCCTGGATTTGTAATTATATGTATCTTTGTCATTACAAGTAGGTCATATCTAATTTCTGAACATTTGTGCATTTGCCCAATTTTTAGTAGGGTCTTTCACCTTGGCTAACTGGCCGTCGTCCTAGAACTACAGTTTTTTTGTATTCTTATTGTTTTGTATAATGTATTTTAATTACTTGCAGCTCTGTTGTATATTTCCTGTGAGACCTCGCGCGCTTATGCATACAAATTACTTTTCACTTTGCTTCTCCTTCCAGACTTTTGTTCGCTCTCAGAATAAATGTGACTTAAAATATGTTGATTTTAGCGGTGTCGAGGATAACATGTAAGGAAAGCAATAACTTAAGGACATGTCGTTGCAAGATTAAATGAGGGAAGATTACAACTCACTAATTCTCTAGCTTTACCTCCCAAGACAGTTATTTTTAAGGAGGATTTTGTCTTCTTTCATTACCACGAAGTTGTATTTTAACCTTTCTCTATGGTATGAACTCATTAAACTAATAAATTCAAGTACTAGCCTATATGTAGTCTTATGCTCTTTAACTACATATTAGTCCACAAACGAGAACTAGTTCTCAATTTACAGAACATAGTAAGGATCAAGTTTTAAAATTATAATAGAAACTTCTCTTAATGAACAAGTTCTTTTTACTTATCCTTATAAATTACCAACTACGGTTGTGGGTTAGACTCTTTGAAGGTGAGGTTATTACCAGCACATCGTACGTGCAAATATTTACATTACTCCCTACTGATCTACATTACACATATCACAATATGTGGTGAAGATTACTTACTGTGGACATCCAGTTCTTGAAAAGTACTTAAAATTAGAAAGCAGTGTACAGAAATAACTGTAAGTGTATGTAATGGAGCTTCCTATTGGCACAACTGCAGTGCGTAAGCTGGTATAAGTGGCTACATATCTATTACAAATAGACAATAATTCATTAAGCAGCTTATTAGAATATTACGTATAATTTTGGAAGTAATATTGGATGTCGTTTCACCATTCGACTGCACCATTCGCTTAATGTCATATTATTGAATTCAACCCAAAATACGGATTAGGACACCTATGAGATTTAATCCCAGAGTTTGAAATCCGGCTGGTCGAAGAATTATAATCTTAGTGTTAGAATTAGACTCCGTCAACCTCGTGATGTCAATTAAAAATCTGCATTATGAGAAGTGGGCAATGTAAACCTAACAACGCGGTTCGAAAATTTATCACACTGATTGCGTGTGTCACCCAGGTGCCAGAATTGTTATATCCACATTTTCTCAAAACGATTTACGACCGCCATCGCACGCAGCTCATCAAAATACACATTGCAGTAATGTAATACGTGTGCAAAGTTTCAACTGCTGCAGAACTCGTCATGTCCGCTTGTGTAATGCAACAATGTGGTTTATGTCCACACCAACAGAGCGGATGACATGTGAGTCGAAAGGTTAATAGAGAAACATTTTTTGTTTGACTGTAAAAATAATAATTCAATATACACATTGCAGACCAAAGGGCATATTGTTTACGCCAATTGTATATTTTCACCTTCACTATTTGTGAAGGAACTTCTTAAGACCCTCAAGGAAAAGATAAGACTTTCGCACATGTGTGGCTAGAAAACTGTTACAAATTTCATTTTCACTTTACCGCACGTTGAATCTATAGATCTAGTAAATTACCGTTCTATCAAGCTAGTCACCGTTGGCTGCGGTGAGTTTTAGAGTTCCTGGCAGATGATGCTCCTCCTTCAATAAAAAAGTATAAATACTATTTCCTGTGGTAGTGGAGAAATTTGTACCCCATGGTAGATACTTTGTACGAATTGAGATTAAATTAAGAAGCATGTAACACTCATTACCGATCGAGAATAATTTCACTTACTTGAATCTATTGCAACTATCATTGGCCTGGGAGCGAACAGTCCTGTAATTGACTAGAAAGAGACAGTGTCTCGTGCACTAAAGGAACCTTGTAACCGGCATGTTAATCTTCAACCTGGCAAGATAATCATAATTGCGCGAACAAGGTAAGAATATTGTATTCTGACAGTAGTAGTGAAGTACAATAGTGAATTTGGTGAACCTAAAGGCACACCGAAACGTGGCAAAATGTTATGCGTGATTGTACCAGCACCACTGAAGAAAAGGATACTTCTTAAGAAAGAAAAACTTAAGGATCTGAATACCTTTGTGAGAAGGAATAATGGGAAGGACTGAATAAAAGACTAAAGACAGTACATTGTTTGACTAATAAGAAACATTTAGATGTAACATGCCAGGCCGTAACTCTGATGTAGGAGATTTCATTAACACGTCATCACACGCTCCCGCGGCAATTTGCCGCGTTTGAACAATAATGCTAATATCTTCCTTTGTTGTCTCCAAGAATGAGCAGGCTGTCAGGTATTCCTCCCCCCACATCTATGTATAACGACCGTAGCCTAATCCAGTTTGTCGCTGTCTCCCCTCTACGACAGTTCACATTTGTGTTGGTGGTGTCACGTTGTGTGAGCAGATTGCTAACGTGCGTGCTATCGCGTACAAACATTAGTGAGCATATTGCTAACGGGCGAGTTCTCGCGTATATTTTATATGATACAGTTGTAATATTTCTGTTTTATTGTTTGCGCCATTATCTGGAAACAGATCCGTACGACGTACAATAAGCTACAGTGAGAGATTTAGTGGACAGCGTTCCAGAATGTAATTCAAGTGAATTAGGTGAAGATACTTCTGATTATAGTGACGTTGATGAAACAGATATTTTAGAGCATGTTAATAGTGACTCAGAGGAGAGTGTTTCAGAAGAAACAATGCAACGTGAGGTTGGTAACGAACAACACACCCCACCGTCCAACGAAGAGGGACTGAACCTTTCAGTAGGCTCTCAGCGAAACCATCCTCAGGGCTGCTGACAGTGGGGTTCGAACCCAATATCTCCCGAATACTGGATACTGGCCACACTTAAGCGACTGCAGTTATCAAGTTCAGTAAGGCTGCTTTCTGCAGCAGCCATATCCATCGAGGATTCTCTTGGTAAGGTAATGTGGTGGTTTTTCATTGCCTTCTACACCGTAGTATCATGGCCGATGACGCCAAACGAAATCCAGTGAAGAGCCGCTCCAAAGTCATTCTTTGTACACCCGAAGTTGGTAATTACAAGCACTGTTGGCCACTGATAATGCAAATTATTTGAAATTGCCTAAAATATAGTATGCGGCAATTTGCTAACGGGGCGTGCTATGATGTCAGGTCACAGCCTTGGAATTGCAGCAGTTTGCTAACATTGCGTGTTCTCGTGTTGTACAATATTTTAAATTACTAATAATGATTTACAATTATAAATATGATGTTTTGGTAAGTAAATTCTCTTTCTTACAATGTTGTTAACGTTTTAGGTTTGTTTTCTTCATTTTAAAATCAGAGCAACAATATATAACATGCGTGAGCAAATTGCCGTGGGGCGTGCTCTCATGTAAAAATAAGGGGGCGTGTGATGACGTGTTAATGAATACCAAGGTTTTTTAATATAATATATAAATGTGTTAACTGTGAAGAACTTGTCAGAAACATAGTGAAAATGATTTAGTGATGCGATCTTAAAACCAAAAAGTAGGATATAAATATCTAGAGAGATTTTACACTTTTTCATTTATTGATTTTAAGATGTGTAATTCTAGTTATTTGTACATGATAAGATAACTTCGCCTTAAAAGGGGCACAACATTACAAACAGTACTTTAAAATCTAATTATTAAGTACAAGTATTTTTGTAAATAACTCGAGGTTTAAAAGAGATGTACTTCTGAGATTTCGTAGATTGATGAACATAAATTTTCACCATTTTATGAAACAGGAATCAAACATATACCTCTATTCATTAAACGAATGACAGTTTTTGCCGTTCATGCAAATGCTGTTCACATGGACATAACGAGTTTTGCAACTAGTAGACACATGCAATTCTAACATCAGCGGGTCCACTGGATGCGTAGGAATCGTGAAAGCAAAGAGAGCCTCAGGTTTCTGGAAAGGCTACACGAACAAGTGACCAGTTTAACTGAAATTAATATAGTACTTTGGCATTAAATCTTTTAATACTTCTAACGTTGCATTCCAATGAAGTTGGGTCTTGAAGATGATTTCAGAAATTATTTGTTACGAAGTCTAAAGTCCTTAATTATCTGAAAGACAACAGTTAGTTTCTGAAAAAAATCCGAAAATTGTAAGAGCAGAACATGCAATCTTGAGCATGAAATCGAATGATTTCTATAAAATGGTACAAGTGTGTCTTTTTTACTGGTACTACGAATATTTGTTGTCAATGCTAGACAAGTTGTGATGTTGTTAGGTCTTTAGTACTGTTTGTGCGAATTATTATTTATAACTACGCTTCGACTAATGCCTAACAAATTCAATTATATTCTTGGAATGCATGTAAAATATTGAATTAATTAGTAATCAGGTACTGACGACGAGTACATTTTCTGGATGGCAGGGAACCATTCTCCTGAATGGAAATGAAGTATGAGGTTTCGCCTATGCCAGTCTGTGCTGAAAGACATAAATGTATTGAAAAGGGATGTTGAGAGTTTGATCTTGAAAATTAAAATTACTAAGACTAAATTTGTGTCGGTCCTCGCAGTAGAAGTCTTAGACCAGCACAGTAATGCATAAATATCGTACCAATAGGCTCACCAGTCGATCAGCTGGTTACATCACTCACTTACAGTGAAACATGTAAGAAGTTCATTCGAATCACAGACGAAATACAAACAGATATTGTACCCTAGTGGAACTGACCTCACTACACTTTGGACTAAATCTATTCCGCAAATCATCTCAGCATCAGTTGAGAACATGAGTCCCACTGCTAGGAGGGTTGGCCGTCCCAAATGCAGAAAAAAACATTCGAAGGAAGCGTGCTATAAGACGGAAGCGGGACGAGCCTAGAAGAAAGAGCATAGTTTGAAACTGCAAACAGTACTTCTCTCCAAAAGGGAACCCGGACCCTAAAAATGGTGAAATTTTTGATGTTCAGTTTATTGTGAAATAAAATACTACTCCTTTTCCTCTTTAAAATGACATATACATATTCCTGATACAACTAGAATTATTACGTTTTATTAAATAGTGTGCTGTAGTAGGTGTGTAACCACATACATTTTCCATGGATACGTGTTTAGTGAAAAGATCATTTTTTGAAAATTCGCGGTCTTTCCGAGGACATTATAATAAGTATATACTGAATATTCATGTTGTTAGTATCTTGCCTTGGCAGGCTAATTTTTTCCGGCATTGCTGTATTCCTTCGATATCGTTATTTATATTGAGTCATTTGCTGGTTAGTTCAAGATATGCATTGCATTATTTCTATTGTGTAACTGGAACTTATCGAACTTGTCTCGATTTGGTAATAGAATTTAAAAGACGAAAACGCCTCCTTGGAGGTATACAAGTGGATCTGAGACAATTCTCATACCGCAGAAAACGATTCTGAATGTAGTAAAATTACACATGAATTAATATCTACTCCTGTCTCTAGCACAAGCAAGAAGTTGCATGAATCAACTGACAAATACTCCATTTTATTGGAAGAGTGTATTGATAATAATGTTATTGCTATAACTGATATTTCATGGTTACAAAATGTGATAGATAACTCAGTATTGTGTAAGGAATGTTGCAAAATGATCTAAGTCACTAAATGTCAAGTGACACAAAGGACTCCAGAATCAAAATGAGAGTGTGAATAATGTAATTCGGACCAGAATCGCAAAGAATGTGTTCGTAGAAATGTATACACTTCATTTTGGAGTGCATGATGCTATTGCTACACACAACAAAGGTATATTTACAAAGTCTGATGTCCTGCAGAAGATGGAAGTGAAGCCCGGAAAATACATGGTCACTGCTATGATGTCGACAGACAATGAGATGAAATGTAATGCTGAAGGGAAACAAAACAAGTGTTAGATGCAAGCCACCAAAAGTATGAACCTCGTTTGCCAAGAAGTATATTTTTGTCATATATGGAACATTTTCTCCTAAACATTTAGAGATACAGACCTCAAGTATTCATGGAATTTAAACAATGCTAATATATACCTTCTGTTGTAGCATTTTTGGCCTACATAATAGATGACAGATTTGATGTCAAAGAGAGTATGTCAAAAATTTCATTTATTTTCAGTAACAAAATTAATATCTCTGCATAAAATACCAATAAATTAAAATCCCTACGGTACATGATTTTAAATAAATGTAATATACTGCTGTAAAAGTTTCATCATTCTGGTATTAGTAGTTTAGAAGGAAATATTCCTTACATTCAACGTTGGAGGCGTAGGATGGTCCGGGTCCCCTTTACAAAGGAGCTACGTAAAGCTTTATTGCCAGTGTGACAACTAGTTATCAGGTTTTGCAAATATCAGGGGAGAGTCACAGATTTACAATATCTCGGGAAGTCAAAATAAAAATAATTAATGTAAGTCCAAACCTTGCAGGGACTAATTATTTTTGAAATTAGTAATGACATAATATGTGGCAACGTTGTTCTATTTCAAGGAGGTCAACCGGACGGCACGCTTGGAGAAATTTCACAGATGTTCATAGAAAACCGTGTGGGTATTGTGGGGGGTCACCGAGCTTGGAAGGGTGGTATGCCCAAGCCACATTTAAATAGTTACCTACCTTCGATTCGTATGTTCGTATCCCATGCACTCCGTTTATAAAATCTTAACTAAAGAAGGCCTCTGGCCTGTTTGGCTCGTCACATTTTTCAAACCGATCTTCAAGAAAAGTTGACCTGTCTGTCATGTTGTGAAGTGTCCCATTTCCAAAACGAGGAGGTTGGTATCAAGCCAGAGAGTTCAAAATACAAGTAGAGTCGATGAGAGAAGTATGTTCAGAAGTGCAAATTTAGTTGAGGATAGAAGTGCGTTCGTTCAGTCGGAGAATTTCGTTAGAAGGGAACTTCGTATAAAGAGAAGAAATACATTACATACATTTTGAGTTGGAGTCATATAAGTTGGATATTATTGTGAGTCGTTAATTGAACGCCCGTAGAAATTGGTAAAATTGGTAAGGCAATAAATGTTGAACAATGAGACACGATCGCTTTGGGTGCTAAATTTTTAACTGCAATAAGTGATTAAGAGTTACATAATGGTACAATGGGGCCAAGTAAATATTATATTAAAAAGGTAGCTATTACGAGTAATTCGTGGCTTAGTGCCTGTGAGTGTAACTTGCGTTCTGGAAGTTATGTGCATGTAATTAATTAATGTCATTTGCTTTACGTCCCACAAACTACTCTTTTACGGTTTTCGGAGACGCCGAGGTGCCGGAATTTTGTCCCGCAGAAGTTCTTTTACGTGCCAGTAAATCTACCGGTACGAAGCTGACGTATTTGAGCACCTTCAAATACCACCGGACTGAGCCAGGATCGAACCTGCCAATTTGGGGTCAGAAAGCCAGCAGCTCATCCGTCTGAGCCACTCAGCCCGGCATGTGCATGTAAGATACATATGTTGATTCCGAGATCGATATGTTAGCCCAAGCTATCCTCCATATGATTGTCATCCGAAGCAGATCACATTTTCTAAGTGTTGTATTGGGTTGAGTGATGTAATTTTTGATATCATAGTTTAATACATTTTTTGGTTGGTAAATATTTTCGAGATTAGGAAAGAATGTGATACAGACGTCATGAACCAATATTGAACATTTGTGACGAAAAGAATAGTTGATGAGGATGACCTAAATTCTATGCCCTGCAGTGAGATAATTGACATAATAAGTGGAAGAGATTCGCCATTAAATGATGTAAATGAGAGCCCTCGTAATCTTATATTACGTGGCAAAATATTGAGGTGCCAGAATGTGACAAGAGCCAACTGCCTACGGAAAGAATTAGGACAGTTTATTTCTGTAACCAAGGATAGGATGTTCGTGAGAAGCTTGAACTCGAGGGGGCTATTCTGAAGCTAGAGGAAGAACCCGAGCCGCCAAAGGGTATATGAGCGTCACTTGCTAACGGTTGCATTCTTCGCCATTCTGTTCGACGGTAAATTGTTGGTCATTATGATTGGTGCAGTTGGAAGAAAATATATTTTCGTTGAAACTAGAAATAAGCGTGAAATTACGTCCATTGGGGCGAAAGCGTCATGTACAATTCTAATTATGATTGGATAAGAAGTTGATTGGTTCTTTGATTGAGCCTGACGAATGGGATAACAAGGAAGCTAATAAAGGGAATGGCAAGAGCCAAGAGAGTGTCGTATTGTGTTAATGTTTGGTGATAATTATTCTACTGATCGTGGGATCCTAAAACGTCTTTATTCAGGTGATGGTTGCAGATTCGGAGGAACATTTTGTGGGAGAGTTCGCTTTGCCAAGTTTGGATCGGAACATCTTAACCCGTGAGTTCATGGGTGAGTTTCACTTAAGAGAACCACTAAATGACTTTACTCGGAGACTTGTGAACGTTAAATGTATTCAATTGTAAATTAACGGACAATGAATGATGAATGCATAATTTTAAATTTGTTCATGAAAGATTTTTAATGATACTGAGACTGTAATATCACGTCAATTTTATGGAAAATTTTAACTTTACGATCACTAATATTCCGTGGACCTTTTATTTGAAATCGCGTTATGCAAATGATATTCACGTACATTATGTGGCAGAAATTCTTGAGTCAGACGCGTACTATTTAAAGGAATAAACAGATTTTGCAGGTAAGGAAGGAACTAGGTTTCTGGGCTAAGAAAAGTGTGAAGTAATCCGTTGAACTAAATTTAACTATCTGTAACAGGATGTAGCACTTAGGACAAGGTTCTCGCATATGTGCGGTTACGCAGTTGTGCAGCGTAAACCCATATCAGCTGTAATGAGTAACTGTGTTTTGGTGTACGTGCAAGCTGACTTCAAAGAGGAACAAGAAGACGACGCGGGTCTTGATTTGATGGCCGGATAATCCGAAATGGTGTTTCCAAGGAACCCAGGAATCATGGATCATGAGTCTACTTCAACGGTGATGGCTGGTCACTCACAGTATGGGGTAGTATGGTCCACGTTTATGTTGTGCGGAAGGAATGAGTAAACAAATTCAGTTTGATAAATAATGTATGCTTATGTAATTGTGAACGGGATAGATTAATTTTATTAATATGTAAATTCAATTTTTATCTGTAAATAATGTAAGTGAATGATGGTCAGTGCGTAATGTCATTTCTAAGCCACCCAGTCAGTTAATTTTATTCCTATTTCAATTATCTATTTTTCGTTGTTTCTTGTTTTGCTCTGTTTGTGGAGATCTCAAGGGGCTGCCTGGCCGAGGCGGTAAAGGTGTGCTTGGTTCGCCCGGAAGGCCGTGGGTTCGAATCCCCGTCTGGAAGTCGTAACATTTAAGAAACGAGATTTCCACTTCCGGAGGTACATATGGCCCTGAGGTTCACTCAGCCTGCACCAAAAATGAGTACCAGGTTAATTCTGGAGGCAAAGGCGGCCGGGCGTAGAGCTAACCAATCCACCTCATCACGTGCCGCGGTTAACAATGGTGGAAGCCTTTACCTACCACTCCTCCAAGGACATTCATGGCCTGTACGGAGGTGACTTTGTCTTTTTTGTGGAGATCTCAGGTAAATGTAATGTTTAAGAGAATTTGTTCAAGTAATTTGTTTAATGTAAATAAATCAAATACATGGGAATCAGAAAGGTAAATATACAGTCAGATTTCACATTGCATGTGGAAGTCTGTGCGTTTTTATGAGATCCTCGGTGGACTTTGTTCGATTTCGGTATGGTGTTACCATGAAATTTAGAGTAAATAAAATATTGTGATAGTGAATATTTATTGTAAAGGATTATACTGACCAGCCACACAGGTCCTTTCCTGATATCCAGTTTTTAAAATGTAATTTTCTGAAGTAATTAATTAAGTACTGGTTTTCTTGACTGAATGGATATTTTGTGTTGACCAACACCGCATGTTATTAACAACTTTTAAAGATTTCTGGTTTTATTTGATTATGGTATTATTTGAAATTAGTCACTAACGTTGGAGATGAGATTCAGAAAATATACAGTATTTTATTCATGTACGCAGGGTGAGCCGATATCGACTTAATTACGTTAGTCAGATTTTCAATTTAATTGCAGTATATCAATTTGAGAGGGGATAGAGCATTTCTTGCACACGCGGATACATCTACATAATATTATTGGAGTTAATATTTGGAGGTTTTGACGATGTGCCTTGTCATCAATTTATTATCATTTGCATGAAATTAGGAGGTGTGGTTTATTTCATTCGATGATAATATGGAAGCCTGTTCTCCATTAAATCCCTGCGTAATAAACGAGTAATACTGTTAGACTTGCTTTGGGTAGTTAATTACTTGGAGCATCGTCGATGGCACCAGGACCCGTGTAGGTCAGTGAATTTTATTTTGTGTGGGAATTCGAATCCATGATTCACTTAGCTGCGTGATATGAGCAAAGCACTCCGTTGATATTTAATTGCGTCGAGGGCTAATTCCGACGAGGATTGTTCACTACTTTTAGTGAGGCCTATGTTTAATCAATCAATACTGATATGCATTTAGGGCAGTCGCCCAGGTGGCAGATTCCCTACCTCTTGTTTCCCTAGACTTTTCTTAAAAGATTTCAAAAAAATGGAAAAAATATTTAACATCTCCCTTGGTATGTAATTCCAATCCTTAACTCCCCTTCCTATAAATGAATATTTGTCCCAATTTGTGCCTTTGAATTCCAACTGTATCTTCATATTGTGATCTTTCCTACTTTTAAGGATGTAACTTTTCGCTCTCTTGAGCCACACACTAGAGAAGACGAAAGTTAATAGCTCAGGACACATGAATAATTATAAACTATATGTGGCTTGCCTGAAATTTGTCACGCACATAGAATCAATTATCACTCCATGGTTTCCCATTTTGCTATGTAATGTTTGGGCGCCAGCTTTACAGTTTTAAACCAAACTTGACAGCAAAATTTATATGTGCTAGCATAGAGACTAATACTTAAATTACAGGGGTAGGATTCTAAACAATTAATCATTAAGTATCGCTTTGAGAAAGAAAATTAACGCAATATCTGGCCAAATGAATTTATTACACCAAAAATGAGATGAGTCGGAAAAGTACCTTTTATCTTCGAGGGAATTAAGAATTTAACGTTGCTGTAATTTACTGTTGCTTGCATTGTCTAATTGTGGCTCACTAATTTGTAGCTTCCGTTGAGGTCATCTGTATTCCGTGGTTACTCGTTCCCCTTTTCTCGTTGCAGACTGGCTCCATGGACATCCTTCCTTCCTTCTGCGACATGGTTTGTGCTATCTGGATTAGCACTCCCTAACTGCCTAGTCTTTAAATTAGACATTGGCCCTCTACTTGTGAAAATTGATCGCCGTTGATCATATGAGGAGAAAATTCAGTGTTGTGAATTTTTCTACGTTATCAGAAATCTCAATCCAACTTAGCTATTCTACTGATACAATACAGACTTGTACCAAGTACCGTGGACTTGAACTAACGTAGTTCTTCCTCCAGAATAATTATAGAGTATATCACAAGCAGCTACGTACTGTGTCTTGAAGCGACAACTCACTGTCCCGAAAATAATTGTGTCCCGAAGTGACCACTCACTGTCTCAAAATAATAAAGTAGTTGTGTATTGAGGATTGCTCCGCGCAAGATAATATACCCGGGCGCTCCCCACCTTGGGAACTACTCCATACCCAGTCTCTATACAACGAAGCATCTGATTCGTTGATCTCATATCATATCTTCCCTATTCTTCACCCGTAACCAGTGTCCGGCTCCATGGCTAAATGGTTAGCGTGCTGGCCTTTGCCCACAGGGGTCCCGGGTTCGATTCCCGGCAGGGTCGGGAATTTTAACCTTAATTGGTTAATTTCGCCAGCACGGGGGCTGGGTGTATGTGTTGCCTTCATCATTTCATCCTCATCATGATGCGCAGGTCGCCTACGGGAGTCAAATCAAAAAGACCTTTATCTGGGGAGCCGAACTTGTCCTCGGACACTCCCGGCACCAAAAGCCATACGCCATTCCATTACCCGTAACCAGTAGGCGTGTCGATGATGTAGTCTGCTAGCTTGCTAGCCTTGCACGCGGGTCGCTGTATAGTACAGTACTCACGAGTTAAACCCAATGACTCATCATAACTTCCCCGCTTCAAGAATAACTTTTCCGTGTACACAATATGAGATGAACTGACACAAACTCAGACTCAACATAATGACCATATTTACAATACATAATGAATTCCTATCTTGTAATTTAAATAATAAATGTTGTTCTAATATATACAATATGATTCCAAGAGCCTTATTTACAATTGATTGAAGTTAAATTAACATGTGTTAATGAATAATTTCCGATGACGGATAACCTTGATATCGAGTGGTATCACGTAATAGGACTGTACACTAAATTAGTATGGCTGGAGAAGCCTGGACGGTTACAATGATGCCACTCAATTTATACGTCTACTAAAACCATTCCGCGCCATCTCTCCGCTGACAGCTCGCAACATACCACTTACTGGTGCAACTCGTCTTCTTTCTCCTTACTCTTCCCAGCCCGAACTTTGCATTATTTTTGCAACGCTATTCGTTTATCGGAAATCACCCAGAAAAAATCGAGCTGCTTTACTTTGGATTTTTTCCAGTTCTTGAATCAAGTAATCCTGGTGAGGGTCCCATACACTGGAACCATACTCTAGTTAGGGTCTTATCGGAGACTTCTATGCCCTCTCCTTTACATCCTTACTACAACCCCTAAACACCTTCATAACCATGTGCAGAGATCTGTACCCTTTATTTACAATCCCATTTATGTGATTACCCAAATGAAGATCTTTCCTTATGTTAACACCTAGATTCTTATGATGATACCCAAAAGGAACTTTCACCCTATCAACGCAATAATTAAAACTGAGAGCACTTTTCCTATTTGTGAAACACACAACCTGACTTTTAAGCCCGTTTATCAACATACCACTGCCTGCTGTCCATCTCGCAACATTATCGAGGTCACGTTGCAGTTGCTCACAATCTTGTAACTTATTTATTACTCTATAGAGAATAACATCATCCGCAAAAAGCCTTACCTCGGATGAAATGAAATGTCATATGGCTTTTGGTGCCGGGAGATCCCAGGATGGGTTCGGCTCGCCAGGTGCAGGTCTTTCTATTTGAATCCCGTAGGCGACCTGCGCGTCTTGATGATGATGAAATGAAGATGAAGACAACACATACACCCAGCCCCCGTGCCATTGGAATTAACCAATTAAGGTTAAAATCCCCGACCCCGCCGGGAATCGAACTCGGGACCCTCTGAACCGAAGGCCAGTACGCTGACCGTTCACCCAACGAGTCGGACCTTACCTCGGATTCTACTTGTTTACTCATATCATGTATATATATAAGAAAACATAAAGGTCCAATAATACTGCCTTGATGAATTCCCCTCTTAATTATTACCTTCGCCTACTCTAATTCTCTGAGATTTATTTTCTAGAAATATAGCCACCCATTCAGTCACTCTTTTTCCTAGTCCAACTGCACTCATATTTGCCAGTAGTCTCCCATGATCCTCCCTATCAAATGCTTTAGACAGGTCAATCGCGATACAGTCCATTTGACCTCCTGAATGGATATCTGCTCTATCCTGCTGGAATCCTACAAGATGAGCTTCTGTGGAATAACCTTTCCTAAAACCGAACTCCCTTCTATCGAACCAGTTATTAATTTCGCAAACGTCTGATATAATCAGAAAGAATGCCTTCCCAATGATTACATGCAATGCATGTCAAACTCACTGGCCTGTAATTTTCAGCTTTATGTCTATCACCTTTTCCTTTATACACTGGGACTACTCTAGCGAACAGCCCCTGCAAATATCGTTTGCTGCAGCTGACGTGCACATGGATATCGGTGTGCTATTCCCCTGCAGGCATACTGTATGGATCTAATGTTCCGTGAGCACATTTTGCACACGATTCTGAACACTAGAGAAATGTTATATTACCCTTTCGCAAAACACGACGCCTTGAAATCATGCAGCAACTTCCTTTTACCATGTAGCTATGTTAATGTGCCGTGCCTCGTCACCGGGTGTAACGTAGATGGGAATCAATGCATAAAACTACGTAACACTAGGTAACAGTGCAGTAGTTAGTGTCTGAAACACTGAACCGGATGGCGTACGTACTCTGCTCTCGTCATACTATCAGCTTGTTTCCAGGAGTGTAACCCAGCGGATGTGGTTAGGCGTTCGCATAGTAATCGGCGGAATGTGCCAGCGGCGGTTGGAGTCCTGCATCGTTCAAGTATTTTTTCATCGGTATGATGTTTGAATACGTAAACAGAGGCCCACGTTCGCCACATTCAGGCACTAGATTGACGCTGTTATTCATCTTGTGCCCTGCACATGCTCCGCTGTTTAAGTCCTAATCGTAACGTAATCTATACTGTCGTTCGGCATGTCTTCCACAGAGGAATACGTTTACAGGTTCCTCAATTATATGGAAGCAAGACAAAACGCGTGTGAGGCACTAGGTCTGTACCAGGAACGGTATTCCGACAGGCAATACCGGCTTCTACGACGTTCCGCCGTGTTTAAGGACGCCTAAGGACAACAGGCGTGATTTACAACCAGTCAGCAGTCCGTGACAGGCCCGTCACATCGGGTGAAGCAGAGGAGGCATTTCTGGAGCAGCTCGTAATAATCCACATATTAGTACAAGAACGATTGCACGACAGGTGGATACCAGCCAGCCGTCCGTGTGGCGAATACTGCATGAACATAAATTTCACCTATCGTACCACCTTGAGCTACGACAAGAGCTCCTTTGGCGGGATTTCGAAGCTCGAACGGAGTTCTGTCGGTGGCTATTAGGCAGGCTGGAGAATAATGCAGCATTCGTATCGCATATCTTGATCTCGGACGAATCGCGCTTCCACAATAATGGGAAGGTCAATTGCCACAGCATGCACTATTGGAATCCGGACAATCGTCATTGGGTGCGACAGGCGGCCCATCAAGTGCGATGGGACGTGAATATTTGGTGCGGAATCTTGGAGTTTCGCCTGATTGGACCTTATTTCCTTGAGGGCCATTGGACGGGCTCACGCTACGTGCACGTTTTGCGTCAGAAACTGCCACTGCTGCTGGGCGATGTGCCCTTGCACGATACTTTGACGATGTGGTTGAAAGAGGATGGAGCTCCACCACAATCGACTTTGCGCGTTCGTAACCCTCTGAAAGAGGAACTGCCAGTGAAATAAATAGGACGAGGAGGCCCACTTTCCCGCCCCACCAGATCACGTGATTTAACGCCGTTACACTTCTTCTTGTGGGGATATTTGAGGATGTCGTTTAAACTCAAACGTCGGAAATCCCCGACCAGCTCAGGCAACCCATCACGGACGCCTGCCGAGCAATTACACAAGGAATGCTTCAGCGCGAAGGACGGTCTAATGGATAGCGGGCCCGAATGTGCATAAACCAAAACGGTCATCACATCGAGCATTTGATTCGATAAAACATTGTCCGGGCAGTTGTGCTCCTATTGTTTCCGGTCTGTATGTGTCCGACCTGCTAACTAATCGGACGTTCCAAGGGCCACGAATATATTCATTCACACACAATCTGCACACAATCTGCATGAAAGTGGGTATTGAACTTGAATTGCGTGCGGTAGGTATTAAACAAGAATTTCAAAAATTTGCAGACTTCACCCCGGAATCGAACCTCCCATCTGACATGACAGGCCCCACAGCCACGCCTGTACCACGTGCACTACATTTACGTATGGCACGGTGGGCAGCTTATAGCAAGTAGGCCTATTAGGTCAGTGTTTATTGTTTCCGCGGCGTGTCAGGTTCATATGATTTAGAAGGCACCCAAAACCAAACCAAACCCCATAGTACTACAGCCCTTGAAGGGCCTTGGCCTACAAGTGACCGCTGCTCTGCCCGAAGACCTGCAGATTATGAGGTGGCGTGTGGTCAACACGACGAATCATCTTGGCTGTTATTCTTGGCTTTCTAGACCGGGGCTGCTATCTCACCGTCAGATAGCTCCTCAATTCTAATCACGTGGGCTGAGTGGATCTCGAACCAGCCCTCTGGTCCAGGTAAGAATCCCGGGTGAGAGGCAGGCACGCTACCCCTACACCACGGGGCCGGATCTAGAAGGCACCCGAATGTCTTCAAGGTGAGACGGTAAATACCAAGATATCCGGTTGCGGTTTCTGAACATACCGGCAGGGCGGATGCTTTCGGGACAGAATGAATATTGTGGGTTGGATAAAACTACATTGGAAGAGGCGCTGAATCACGCTGTATAGTACAAAATACCGTACCTTTTCCGTCAAATTATATGTCCCCCATAATTTAGAGTCAAAGTATTCATCATTTAGTTTCATTTTTATGCCATGGATTAAACACGCCTGAAATCCAATGATTAGTGCTAGGTTTTACCAGTTTGGGAGAAATATGGGGACATTACAGACAAACCCGAGAGTATAGTAAAGATTTATGTCAGGCCCCCTCGCCGAAATGAATGCCGTCAGCTTTTACGGTCTGGTCATTACCATTTTCGGAGGGAAAGGTAGACGGAGGCCTGTCGCACCAGAATTACAATGTCATTTAAAATCAAATCCTTGAGTAACTGAGATCTTTATAAGATTAACCACAATTGTAGACTAGGTTTATTAACCACAGTTGTATACCAGGTGTTGTAATAAGTGTTGCTTAATTTGTTTCATACGCATCTTGATGTAGGTATTTCAGGTAAAGTGGACAATCTGCGCTTTATCAAATTCATGGACTCTGTGTGTAGATGCGTTGTGGGCATTATGTGTCTTCCTTGCCAGCATTATGTGTTATATGTATTTTTGTTTTGTGCCTGGGCTCTGTCCACGAATGTTATTGTTGCAAACTTTCTACGAGTAGGTTAATGTCATTCCAGTTTCTTACATCTATATAGGGCAAAAGAGGCTTGTAGATAACATTGAGTCTAGGTGCAGATAGCTGATGTGAACGAAATAGCTTAGAAATAAAATCCAGACTCTTGCAAATCCCATATGTATTTAAAGATTTTGATCTCTTACATTATATAGGGCAGCGTTAGTACCGAAAGGAATCGTAAGATCTTCTGGCGAAATTATACTATTGTCAGCTACCCTAGAGAAGTGGAGTTCTAGGGGACTTTTAGTATGTTTATACGTGACAATGTTTACAATGAGATTATTGCTATAAATCTTAACGAAAACAGTCATCTTGATAGCGAATACCGTAGGAGTTTTTCGGTGCTTCCTGTAAATATTTTTTCTATGTCAGGAGCAGTGATTGAAAGAAATATATTTTTAACTGATCACGATACTGGAGTGTAATTATAACTTCAGACTTGGAAGATAGATGTTGTTTTGAAGTAGTAAGTGCTGAAATCACATCAGTTTAAAGAAAATAATTTGCTTGGGTGGCAAAGTGAAGCTATGATCCTCTTCCTCTTCATTCTACTTCCCCTCTCCCTAATCTTTTTTTTTTTTTTTTTTTTTTTTTGCTATTTGCTTTACGTCGCACCGACACAGATATGTCTTATGGCGACGATGGGATAGGAAAGGCCTAGGAATTGGAAGAAAGCGGCCCTGGCCTTAATTAAGGTACAGCCCCGGCATTTGCCTGGTGTGAAAATGGGAAACCACGGAAAACCATCTTCAGGGCTGCCGACAGTGGGGCTCGAACCCACAATCTCCCGATTTCTCCCTAATCCTGTATCCCCTCTTCCTGCTTCTCTTCATCTTGAGGTGTTTATAAAGTAACAGGACGTATAGTAGACACAATGTGTTAGAATTAAAATTTCCTCTTAAATATGTACTGATCTGCTTTTCCCCATAGGCCTACATGTCCCATACACGTCGAGCACGGGTGGTAAGTTGCCCAATCGCTTGGCGTGATTTCGACATAGTGTCGGTTTCGCATAAAGTGTTGACTGTAAGCGCTGTGTGAGGCTTATGAAATGATCAATGCTCATGCGATACCGATGTGTTGATGCTTATAAAATTACCTAAGCCCATGCGCTAATGCCCATACTGAACATTACATTCTTTATCAATAGCTAAGAAACCGTAACGTTGCGATACTTAACATGTTGCACGCAGACGTCATTCAATCTCATATCAAAGTTAACTTGATCGTCATACACGTGTCGCATGTTGCGCTGATCTGAACAAGAAAGCACAATGGTATTCGCGTTGTCACGTACCAAATACTTAGGCACGCGAGAATAGGTTTGAAATAAATATTTTTTTTTCTAGTTGCTTTACGTCGCACCGACACGGATAGGTCTTATGGCGACGATGGGACAGGGAAGGTCTGGGAGTGGGAAGGAAGCGCCCGTGGCCTTAATTAAGGTACAGCCCCAGCATTTGCCTGGTGTGAGAATGGGAAACCACGGAAAACTATCTTCAGGGCTGCCGACAGTGGGGTTCGAACCTACTATCTCTCGAATACTGGATACTGGCCGCACTTAAGCGACTGCAGCTATCGAGCTCGGTGTTTGACATAAATAAAAACAAAATACATGTTTGTGACGTTCCATACCAAAATATGCACTAATAACATATTTCTGCTCTGCTCCAACATCGTCAAAGATTATGAGAGAACTGGGAAGCATAGTTGAGTTGTTTCTTGGACTAGCAGCTTTAAGATATCTAGTGCTATAGCAGGGACTGTCAAGGCTGCAGAAGGGCAAAGCGGCACTGGGAAGGAAGTGAATGCCGTACTCTGATGCTGGAGGCAATTGCCTTGGGCGGTAAAGGAGTACGAATGATGGTAGCATCGTACAAGAAAGTCCTCGGGTTCTATATATATCGCCAAAAAAGTTTACTGAATGCACTACTATACCGAACTCTAACCCATGAAAATGTTGCTACGTTTGCTAAATAACTAAGAATTCTCTATTCTTGCGGTGTGTTTATACAAGATCAGCTACCAGAATACCCACGTCAACGTACGAGTGCTCTGATCACCTTTGACGACAATCGTGGACCTGGAACTCATTACGTTGCCAACGTCAAACGTTAATCTAAGGTATAATAGCTTAATTCGATTGTTATGGAGACTTACCACATCGTTTGAACTCATACGCTATTCTGCAAGCAGTGCAGTCTTTGTTTAAAATAAAACCACTCATAATATTTAAATACACGCATGTGCGATCGATAATGTCTAATGGCCTTGTTTGAAACGTAGACTGTTAAAAAAAAAATCAGTGTGTGCGTGATATTCAACGTTTCAGGAACGTTCACTGAAATTATAGAGGGGCCTTAAACAACTGTCCTCTTTAAACCACCGATCGTACTCAATCATCGGCCTTTTAATCTCGGACTAGTGTCATTTGAAACTAGAACAGAATCTATAACGTGTGAGATAGAGTAAACAAGTTCTATTACGATGAGTATGTGCTAATGCTACCGCCAGACACTTATTCACTAGCGATATTCATGACTACATAGATACTGCGTTAACTGATTACTTTGATGACCCTCACGAAAGCAATATTTGCAATATTATTACAGACATGTACAGTAGTAAGCAAGCTTCGCATATCCTGCACGAGTTTTTAATTATTGAAAAAAGTGGTTACAGCGTTCGTGGGACACAACTATCAATGTTTTATCTCTGTACTAGCAAGATACCCGTGCACCGCTACGGTTTTATAATGAAATTTATAATTGAGTGTTTAAAGTTGTATATATAATCCGCCGAAATTCGCGATCTAATTCGTTTTCTGAGAGAATCCGCCGAAATTCGTGATCTGACTTGTTTTCTGAAAGATTACGGCAAAGTTTCTCCCATTTTTCAATCATTCTTTCCAGAAATCGATTTCGTACTTCCCGGGCTACGTCCAGGTATTCCACCCGGTCAGTTGGGTTCCTAAATCTATGCCATTATTCCCTATAAGCATTTTTAATATGGATCAAATCCTTGAGGAGATAAGGCGTGGTGATGTCTTGGGTGCCCTGGCGGTACTGAACCCGCGGCCGGAGTGCAATCGTAGTCATTACCCGGCCAGGACCCGTTTCCAGCGCGGTCCGCACGTTTTGACGACGACGGTCCAGAACAATATTATTATTATTATTATTATTATTATTATTATTATTATTATTATTATTATTATTATTATTATTATTATTATTATTATTATTATTATTATTATTATTATTATTATTATTATTATTATTATTATTATTATTATTATTAATGGTCTGGAACCCACAGCAAGATGCAAGACCGCTACTTGGCGGTAAATTATATCTGCTGCCATTGTCATTACTGAAAATGTGACCAGCATTTTCGTAGCGTGTAGGCAAGTGCGCGAGATTTCTGGCGACACGAATGATATATTTCCGTGCATTAATCACCTTATTATAGACCTGAACAATTGCACGGTCAATTTCATTCCTATTGTTTATTTCAATTGCGTTTAAATTTTTATTTATGTGCCAGGAGAATCTACGGTAATCTAACATTGTGTTCTCCAAAGGAAAAGGTGGTTCTTGAAAACGAACCCAGAAAAGATTAAAAATGATAAGTTTATGATCAGAATAAGTACATTATTGAACAGTAAAATGAACTGGTCTCAAATCCTTCATTACCGCACCGCCGTTAAGAAGGGGTGTTTCATTGTGTTTAAAGGAGATTCCAAATACCAGTGTTCACGTCTGTTAACTTCAGTTCTGAGATATAAGAACCCCCTTAAAAATAATTCACTTTTTCACTTCTTTTCACACTCCCCCCAACTTTAAGTAAATTTCCCGTTAAAATACTTGTTTCTTTAATAGTAACAGATCTTCTATATGCCAATTATCACGACTCGAACATATTCAGTTTTTGAGATATGTGTCCTGATAACAGGAATTCAACTCCTTTTCACCCCCGCCCCCCAAGATGATTTCCCCCAAAACGCTTTTTTCTTTGTTTTCAAAGGAGATCCATATACCAATTTTCACGTCTGCAACAACTTTAGTTTTATTAGATATAAGTATCCTCATACAATTAATTCAATTAATTTTTCAATTCTCTTACGTGCCCCCCTTCATTGGATTTTCCGAGAATAAGTGTTTCTATAATTTTAAAGCAGATTGCAAATACCAATTTTCACGTCTGCAAAATCTTTCGTTTTTAAGATAACAGTATCCTCATACAAATAATTTAATTAAAAATTAATTGAATTAATTGTATGAGGATACTTACATCTAATAAAAACTAAAGTTGTTACAGACGTAAAAATTGGTACTCTGATCTCCTTTAAAAACAAAGAAAAAAACGTTTTGGAGGAAATCGTCTTGGGGAGCGTGGTGAAAAGGAGTTGAATTCCTTTTATGAGGACACATATCTCAAAAAACTGAAGATGTTAGTGTCTTGATAATTGGTATTTAGAAGATCCTTTACTATTAAAGAAACAAGTATTTTTAACGGGAAATTCACTCAAGGCGGGGGGGAGTGTGAAAAGAACTGAAGAACTGAATTGTTTTTAAGGGGATACCTATATCTCAGAATTGAAGGTAACAGACGTGAACATTGGTATTTGGAATCTACTCCAAACATAAGGAAACATGCATTTTTTGTTTTTGGAAAACCATTTAATGGGGGGGCTGAAAAGGGGTGAATTTTTAAGAAGAGTGTGTATACATCTCAAAACTTTTTAAGTGTACAGATTCAAAAATTGGTATTTGGAATCCCCTTTAAAAATAAAGAAATACTTTTTTGTTTTCGGAAAATCTCAACAGGAGGAGGAAAAGGGTGAAAAAGGGGTCAAATGCTTTAAATGAGGATACTGTGACCGTTCACAACATCACCTATGGTATGTCATGATATCCAGGAGATGAAATATGCCGTTTTTCGCGTCATTCTACGATAAAAACTGCCCAAGTTAGAATTTTTCTGCCCGCACCAGGACTCGATTTGCATTATCCAGAGTCGCGCCACCTAGCTCTAGTTGCTGGTAATTAGCAGCAAGGCGGTGCAAGAGCGCTTGTACTTGAAGTTTTCTCACTCCAACCACGAGCGAGATGAAAGAGACGCGTTATCACGTGACAGAGAATCTAGGTCACTAGCTGAGCCCAGAGAGTATATCCAACGTGAAAACTAACATTATACCCTGTTTTCCTCGCTCATCCACCACTGCCAACTTATCGCGTTCAGCTGTTTTATTTCTGTTAATATTTATAAATCGCAAAATACCCAATGGATAATTAAGCGCAAACATTCATTTGAATCAGGGAATTTTACGCATAATTATGAGACCGAAAAGTGCTCTACTTAACTGACAGAGCGGTAACTACGCTGTAAACAAGGGCGCGTCTTAATGACTAACAGATGTTGGACCCTAACCGTGACAGCGAACACAAGGAGTCCTCTGTGCTCGTCATCATTCACCGCCAGAGACTAAAGGACGCTTTTGAGATTGCTTGAGAATCTACGAAGCTATTTCAAAAACAGTCACTCAGTGGAGATGGGAATACAGGAGCTACATTTTGATACCCTGTTCGTCACTATACGTTGCGTATTAACGGACCAACGTGTGAGATAGGATTGCATTTTTCCCCCCACCCTCAGCATTCAGGTCTCTAGCGTAGCGCGCCTATATATTCAAGAGCTGAGAAGGAGACACTACCCAGTGCATTTTCAGTGTAACGCCAGTACGGTAGTATTTTGTCGTGGTTTGTGTGTGAGTCGTTTGTGAAGAAATAATCTTGTAATTTGAGCAGTGTAATACAGTGATTCATTAAAGTCTGTGAATATATGTGGAAATAATCACCCTCTTAATGAGATGTTAGCGTGTACAGTGTGCCACAAATTAATAAAATAGGAACGGTACGAAACCGTAATAACCGATGTCCGTGTGTAGAAAAGGTCGTACATCGAGCCTCCTATGTGTCTAAGTTAATACGGCTCAGTTAACATATATAGGGACGTACTTAACGAAGTGGGTGGAGCGAACGTGCTTGATATCAATATGAATTACCAAGAAAGTCAGTGAACGGCTCAGTGTAGACCTAATTGAGGACAGCGCCACGTTAAAGTAATCCGTAGTGCAGTTGAGAGCTCGACTCACGGCTAAGAGCATTAGAATAGGCCTGAACTAGTATCATGAATACGAGAATGCTAATACATTAGTGGCCTAACCACTGTCGTTTCTAGGGAAACTAGTGAAATTTCTGGGCCTATAATCGCTGCCTACAAGAAGAATAGATAAATGAGAAGGGATTAATGTCGGTCTTGTGGGACATTACCGACATTGGGTTGGAATGCTCGTGCTATTGAGCAAATCCAACCATATGTTCAAATTGTGGTGTGTAATAAACTAACGCATTCACTTGAGATAATTTCCCCTCATTTACATGTCTACGAGAACGCCGGAGTGAACGCCGACGTCCAGCTGAATGCCAGAATTTTGCCTGTGTACCGGAGTGAACGAGTCATCTAGCTGTTTGCCGGAATTTCGCCTGGTAGCCGAGAACGTCCGGAACGTCGCTGTCATGTGTATGACCTGCCAGGAAGTCATCATCTCTCTTCACATCGCCGATGACGTGATGCAAGCAGCTTAAGCCCATGGAGTGCCCTCCTGTAAAGCTGTGAACGTGGTATCCAGAAGGCTGAGTACATTTCCAAGTATTTATATCTTTGAAGGTCGTGTCCCATTGTAAATATGTAGATTTTTCACTTAGATGTAACGTAGACTGCAAGCACGCCATTTCAGAGGGATAATAATTATAATTTCATTTTTATTTGAGTCTTTTATAGAATACTTTCATCATGGTTTTGGGACGACCATATTTTACTTCCATCCTTGTATAAGGGTTCGATAATGCATGACGTAATTATAAGGACCTTGGCTTAATTAGGTGTGAAGCGCTGTCAAGTAGAGAAGGCTTAAATATTCTGTAAAAATGACTCCAGTTATCGTCTTTCCATAGCATATACGAGTCATCAATATTTTTCAGTGATTCATTTTTTTTGGTGCGCTTCACCTGGTAGAGATCCCTCCTAATTAGTAACTAAGGCACCTGGAACAAGGCATCGAGACAGTGGGTATCTTACATCATTAATTAGTTCGCGAATGCGCAAGTTAATTTGGACCCTGGTGGCAGGAGATCATCAATAAATCTGCATCGTAGTCAATGTACCGACAGGAGAAATGAAATGGGTGAACAGGCTGTAGCCATAATATATAGTGTGAAATGAAAATGTGAAGTTCCCTTGGAACTCTTTAGTAATGTACACGAAGTGGATCTCGTGTTGTGAATATGTTAATTACGGCCGGACATAGCCGATATTGAATGTGAGGCCATTGTGGCTCAAGAAAAAGAAAGCAAGGTCGTTTACCGCGAAGTCATTGTATGAAGGCGGCCCAGCGCCCGCCCTTTAGAAATGGGTCTTGGAAGGCCATCAGCTGAATAGATTTACGAGCCGGGCTGTAGGGACGAAGAAAAGTGTTTTCTACACTGAAAGTAAACAGATACAAGTAGCTATTTCGTGCCTCTCGGTGCTACGATTACGTGCATTGATTTAAGTATTATCAACGTCGCGGTGATTCCAGATGAGCATTAAAGGAAGGATCCCTCCAATTTATTTCTTTAATTATTCACAGCGTGTAGGGAATTCCAGGTCAGATATACCCTGTCTCAGAAGGTCCTGAGTTCATGGCAGGAGACAGTAAAGCTTACTGTCACAAGCGGCAGGTGAATAAGGCCACCTGTAATCCATTGTGTGTATGTGAAATGTATATATTCTTGTCAATTTGTTGCAGGTAGTGCTATAATACTTTGTTTATGATGTCTGGTATTGAAGTCGCTAAATGCTTGTCCATAGGTAACATCGTTGAGTAAATAATGTCCTGATATATGTGTTGATAAAATCCTAATGAAATGAGCGTGTTTATTATACTGCATATTTTGCAACGTTTAACTTAAGGAAGGGTTGTAACGCGACTTTCAAAGGATTGGGAGTGTAAATTGCCTATTTAAGTTCATACGATACTAGCAAACTTATATCATAATTTGATGCAAATTGAATATATTAATTCTTGGCAGGTAAACAGATTTACAGCGGGGTGTGTCCATAATGATTAAATATGTGTGTGATTTAATATTAGTGTAGAGTGAAATAATTAGAGAGAAAACGCCTCTCTAAGTCTGAGGTAGTGTAATAGTTCGAGAGGGAACGCCTTCTTAAGTTTGAGTATTTAAACGTATAATGAAGTGTAGAAAAAGACTACCGAACATTTAAACGTCAAGATCACCCAAGTTACTGTATGTAAGGTGTTTGTATGGCATACCCATGTAAATAATGTGTTTCACTAGTATAAGTAAAAATTTGTTATACAAGATATTGTCTCTCTTCTCATTAGTAATGAAATGGTATTCCTCTCATAATTAACTTTTCCCCCTAATATAGAGACTATTACTAAAGAACTTATCGCCCCATCGGACAGTCCATAGACCCGAAAATGCGATACCGGCTCGGCTAGCGAATTATTCTAGTAGGGGAGGGTGAAGCTTCGACAACCGGGCTGAGTTCGAGGCTCACCGATGGTGCTCCATTCTAACGTCATATTTATGAACAATGGTAACTGCTTCATGTACTGATGCCTTGGAAAGGTACAATACTTATATCTCAGAAACCAAATATATTACAGACCTGAAAATTGGTATTTGGGATGCCTTTTAAAGATAAAGAAACGCGTATCTTATTGTTGGAAAATCCAATTAATGTGGGGTGAAGAAAGGGGTGAATTTTTTTTGCTAGTAGTTTTACGTCGCACCGACACAGATAGGTCTTACGGCGACGATGAGACAGGAAAGGGCTAGGAGTGAGAAGGAAGCGGCCGTGGCCCTAATTAAGGTACGGCCCCAGCATTTGCCTGGTGTGAAAATGAGAAACCACGGAAAACCATTTTCAGGGCTGCCGACAGTGTGTTCCGAACCTACTATCTACCGAATACTGGATACTGGCCGCACTTACGCGAATGCAGCTATCGAGCTCGGTGGGTAAATTTTTAAAAAGAGTGTATGTGTATCTCAAAACTTTTAAAGTGAACAGATTGAAAAATTGGTATTGAGAATCCCCTTTAAAATTAAAGAAACAAATATTTTTTGTTTTCGGAAATCCCAATAGTGGGGGGGAAGGATGATAAAGGGATTGAATGCCTTAAATGAGGATACTTATATCTCAGAAACAGAAGATATTACAGACCTGAAAATTGGTATTTGGGATCTCCTTTGTACATAAATAAACTCTTGCTTTTTGTTTCTGGAAAATCCAATTAATAGGGGTTAAACAAAAGTGACAAATTGGCGTGAATGTTTAGAAACACCATATCTACAGTATATCTCAGAAACGCAAAATGTTACAGAAGTAAAAATTGGTATTTGGAATCTCCTATAAAAGTAAAGAAACAAAGGTGATTCGTTTTGGGAAACTCCACTTAAGGGGGCCTAAAAGGGGGTGAAATTTTAAAATAAATATTTCTGCAGTATATCATAAAAACTTAGCATTTTACCGAAGTGAAAAATAGTATTTTTTATCTCTATTAAGAATAAAGAAGTCCGCCTCTGTGGTGTAGTGGTTAGCGTGATTAGCTGCCACACCCGGACGCCCGGGTTCGATTCCAGGCTCTGCCACGAAATTTGAAAAGTGGTACGAGGGCTGGAATGTGGTCCACTCAGCCTCGGGATGTCAACTGAGTAGAGGTGGGTTCGATTCCCACCTCAGCCATCCTGGAAGTGGTTTTCCGGGGTTTCCCACTTCTCCTCCAGGCGAATGCCGGGATGGTACCTAACTTAAGGCCACGGCCGCTTCCTTCCCTCTTCCTTGCCTATCCCTTCCAATCTTCCCATCCCTCCACAAGGCCCCTGTTCAGCATAGCAGGTGAGGCTACCTGGGCGAGGTACTGGTCATACTCCCCAGTTGTATCCCCCGACCAAGAGTCTGAAGCTCCAGGACACTGCCCTTGAGGCGGTAGAGGTGTGATCCGTCGCTAAGTCCGAAGGAAAAACTGAACCTGGGGGGTAAACAGATGATGATGATGATGATGATGATGAAGAATAAAGAAGCATGTTTTTTTTCTGAAAAACTACGTGAGTGGAGGAGTAAAAGTGACAGAAAATGTGGTTGAATTATTTTAATTAGGATACTGATATCTCAAAAGCTGAAGATGTTACAGACGTGAAACTGGGTATTTAGAATCTCGTTTAAAAATAAAGGAATAATTATTGTTTTCGGAAATCCACCCAAACAGGGGAGTGAAATTGAAAAAATTAGTTGAATTATTTGTATGAGGATAGTATTATCTTAAAAACGAAAGATTTTGCAGACGTGAAAATTGGTATTTGGAATCTGCTTTAAAATTAATGAAAAAAAAAGAGTTTTGGGGGGAAATCATCTTGGGGGGGGGGAAGTGGAAAGAGTTGATTTCCTTTTATGACGACACGTATCTCAAAAACTGCAGATGTTGGAGTCGTGATAATTGGTACTTAGAAGATCTTTTACTATTAAAGAAACAAGTGTTTTTAACGGGAAATACACTTAAAGGGGCGGGGGGAGTGTGAAAAGAAGTGAAAAAAGTGAATTATTTTTAAGGGGATACTGATATCTCAGAGAGCCTCCGTGGCTCAGACGACAGCGCGTCGGCCTCTCACCGCTGGATACCGTGGTTCAAATCCCGGTGACTCCATGTGAGATCTGTAGTGGACAAAGCGGAGCGGGACAGGTTTTTCTCCTCGTACTCCGGTTTTCCCTGTCGTCTTTCATTCCAGCAACACTCTCTATTTTCATTTCATAGCATTTATCACTCATTAATAATAAATCACCTTGGATGTGGCGACCCCATTGTAATAACAGCCTATATATATGTTTCATTCATTACATCCCTTACCCGGTCAATGACAGGAAAACAGGTTGTAGGTTTTCATTTTCATTTATATCTCAGAACTGAAGGCAACAGACGTGAACATTGGTATTTGGAATCTCCTTTAAACATAAGGAAACACGCCTTCTTAACTGCGGTGGGGTGAAAAAAGGAGTTGAGAACAGTTGATTTTACTGTGTCCGCCTCTATGGTGTAGTGGTTAGCGAGATTAGCTGCCACCCCCGGAGGCCCGGGTTCGATTCCCGACTCTGCCACGAAATTTGAAAAGTGGTATGAGGGCTGGAACCGGGTCCACTCAGCCTCGGCAGGTCAACTGAGTAGAGGTGGGTTCGATTCCCACCTCAGCCATCCTGGAAGTGGTTTTCCGTGGTTTCCCACTTCTCCTCCAGGCGAATGCCGGGATGGTACCTAACTTCAGGCCACGGCCGCTTCCTTACCTCTTCCTTGCCTATCCCTTCCAATCTTCCCATCCCTCCACAAGGCCCCTGTTCAGCATAGTAGGTGAGGCCGCCTGGGCGAGGTACTGGTCATTCTGCCCAGATGTATCCCCGACCAAGAGTCTGAAGCTCCAGGACACTGCCCTTGAGGCGGTAGAGGTGGGATCCCTCACTGTGTCCGAGGGAAAAGCCGACCCTGGAGGGTAAACAGATGATGATGATGATGATGATGATGATTTTACTGTTCCATATTGTACTTATTCTGATCATAAACTGATCATTTTTAATCTTTCCTGGGTTCGTTTTCAAGAACCATATTTTCCTTTGGAGAACACAAAGTTAGATTACGTAAATAAAAATTTAAACGCATTTGAAGTAAACGATAGGAATGAAATTGACCGTGCAATTGTTCACCTCTATAATAAGGTCATTAATGAACGGAAGTATACAGGGTGAAGCGAAATTCGTGCACTCGGGCGTCGCACCGCGACTCCTCACATGCCAGCAATAAAAAAATGTCTCCCACAAAAGTTCGTCCTGCGAGTATATCAGACAGAAAAAGGACGTTCAAGAGTGGCAATCTGGCAACACTGTAACCACATGTATGGCAAGTACCTCCGTCAGCAATTTTTGTCCGTATTGTACAGGTGGTGCAGTGGATAGAGTTTTGGGTTGGCATGCAGGAGGTCGAAGGTTCGATCCTAGGTTGAGGCGGAATTTTTTATTTGCTAATTTCCATCGGACATTACATACTGTAATAGAGTAAGACACCGTACCTTAGGTCACATGTATCCTACATTCACAACATTTTGTAACGCTAAGTAAGTAAACTCGTGTCCTCATCCCGAGGTGGCGGTGAGCCATTGGAGGTGAGCTGCGTGTACCATTTGAACCACATACCAGCCCTCATGCCATTCTTAAATTTCTGGCAGTACCGGGAATCGAACCCGGGCCCCCCGAGGACTGCAGCTAATAACACTAACTGTTACACTACGGAGGCGGACTTTGTAACGCTGAACACAACAGATACTTTGCTAGGCCTACTGGTAACGTAAGCCCTAACGAAATGTAATGGATCTGAACGAGGCAAGAATAATAGTTGCTACTAATCTATGAGTCCGCCTCTGTGGTGTAGTGGTTAGCGTGATTAGCTGCCACCCCCGGATGTCCGGGTTCGATTCCCGGCTCTGCCACGAAATTTGAAAAGTGGTACGAGGGCTGGAACGGGCTCCACTCAGCCTCGGGAGGTCAACTGAGTAGAGGTGGGTTCGATTCCCACCTCAGCCATCCTGGAAGTGGTTTTCCGTGGTTTCCCACTTTTCCTCCAGGCAAATGCCGGGATGGTACCTAACTTAAGGCCACGGCCGTTTCCTTCCCTCTTCCTTGCCTGTCCCATCCAATCTCCCCATCACTCCACAAGGCCCCTGCTCAGCATAGCAGGTGAGGCCGCCTGGGCGAGGTACTGGTCATTCTCCCCAGTTGTATCCCCGACCCAAAGTCTGAATCTCCAGGACACTGCCCTTGAGGCGGTAGAGGTGGGATCCCTCGCTGAGTCCGAGGGAAAAACCGACCCTGGAGGGTAATCAGATTACGAACGAACTAATCTATGAGATCATTGGAGGAGAGTACAAAGAAAACAGGTTTCGCATCTAGTTTATGAAGTGGTGCAAATAAATTCACGCCCACGACGTGGAAAGGGCGTCTTTCAAATCTAACCAATGGAAGCGGGTCCTGGCCGTGTATTGACTACGATTGCAGTCCGGCTGTGGGTTCAGTACCGCCAAGGCACCCAAGACGTCACCACGCCGGATCTCCTCAAGGATTTGTTCCATACCAAAAATGCTTATAGGAAATGATGGCAAAGATTTAGGAACTCAACTGACCGGGTGGAGTACCTGGACCTAGCCAGGGAAGTACGAAATCGATTTCTGGAAAGAAAGATTGAGAAATGGGAGAAACTTTGTCGTAATCTCTCAGAAAACAAGTCAGATCACGAATTTTATCGGATTCTCTCAGAAAACTTGTTAGATAGCGAATTTCGGCGTATTATACATACAACTTTAAGCACTCAATGTCATTATAATACCGTAGCGAAGCACGGGTATCTTGCTGGTTTTATAAATATATAGATGACCGTAGAACACTTTAGCGACATCACCCTTAAGCTTCCAATTAAACATAATCAGCACATTCATTGCGATAGGCATACGTATGTAGCTTGCAAATTCCATCTTATACAAGTATGAAAAATCGATAAAACAGAGTACATCGAGGAGTCATACCATATGTTTGCGAAGAGTCATCGAGGTAGCAGGTAGCAAACAGGCAAATTCTGAAACACATAGGTTATACACTCCTGGGGAAACATGGGAAAGAGGCTAGCGTTATGAGTCCGACTCGTTGGCTGAATGGTCAGCGTACTGGGCTTAAGTTTAGAGGGTCCGGGGTTCGATTATTGGCCGTGTCGAAGATTTTAATCTCTTCTCATTAATTCTTCTCGCTCGGGGACTGAGTGTTTGCGTCCGTCTCAACACTCTCCACTTCATATTCAGACAACTTACCATACTACCAACCACCAGAGAAACACGCAATATCGAATACATCCCTCCATATACGGTTGGCTTCAGGAAGGGAATCCGGCCGTAAACCAGGGCCAAATCCACATGTGCGACGCAGTTTGCACCCACGACCCCACGGATGTTGTAAAAAGCAGTAGGAAAATAAGAACGAGAATACTAGACACATGAGCACGTTAGAAACTCAAGGAATTTTAGCACGAAGTGAGATCTATTCATATCAGCGTTTTACGTTTGGACAACAATGATGAAATTCGCATCGTTATTAATCAGCAAGTTGTATACACACTAATTCGTGAATGTTACATCTATATCGAAGGACGCATAGTTAAAGCAGACTGGATTGGCCCAAGCACATATTAACTAACCAATCGTGGGGTAGCCTTTCCCTTTTCCGATTCACGTTACGAAGTATGTAGTGTAGAAATAGATAAATATAAGAACATTGGTCCTAGATGTGCAATGCATCTCTAGGCTATCCTTCCTTTTGTGCAGAAGAATAATATCTTAGGGATTACAGGATGGTGTCCAATCTCTATTAAAACTGGATGATTAAAGAGGATGTTAACTTTACGGGCAAGCTATACTAAAACTTGTTCTTGGTTACGGTAAAGACTACAGACGTATTATAATCAACGCAAAAGTGGAGCCAATTCCGACCGTTGATCGAAGTGATTACACTGCTCTTAAAGCATCAGATACACCATTAGGCAAGAAAATTAACCTTCAACGTATATTGTTGAGGATTCCACATGAGATACTATCTGATGAAAAACCTTCGATTGGTCAAGATTGTAGAAAATGATACGCTACTTCCTATACGTTTTTGGTACTGGGAGCTGCATGAGTGTCTTGTATTACCGTCTATAAACAACCTTAATTGGGTTGTCAAAACATGTTCTACCGAAAAGCCCCTTTACATTTTTGTGGTTTTCAAATTCAACGTAAGTTCCACCATGAGAGAGATTTTTAATCACTGAAAATTAAGACATGTTAGATTATACTTCAAATATCTTACTCATCCCTACGAAAACATGGTCATTAATTTCGCGAAAAACAAATTTGTCTTGCTCTATGACATGTCTTGTAAATTCCAATCCTCGTACTACAATGAAGAAGATCGCGCACTATTTTCTGACGAATTTAGAAATAAAACATCCATTGTAGTTATAGACTGCTCTTATCATGAAGAATGTATAGTAGAATCTCCTGTGAGTATTCGTTTAGAATTTGAAACATCTCAAAATATTCATCTAACACCACTGCCTATTATCTTACTGTTCGCACGACAGATGCAACGTACCACCCCATATAGGATATCGTTATACGACTACGAATAAGTATATATCGACATCATTATCATCAGTATGTGCTTCTACACCAAATATTATGGAGCGGAAAGAAGAAAATGTCTGCACAGTAACAATCATCTTGATAACAATTAAAACTGTGATTTTTCAACCCGTTTGCCTAGCAGCGAGACTGTTACGCGAAGTCTTATTTACTTCTCTCAAGTGAGACTGTTAAGATGTTCCATATACATCGAATCTATCATCGGATGCCAAAGCATCTCATTCGGTATTTACCGCCAGGGTTTTACTCTAGGTACGCTGCTCGCCACTTTGATACATTTCGGGACATGCAACCCGTCCGCACTTAGATCTCAAGTGACGTAGCTGCATTCGGACGCTGTCCACGACATTACAAGCACCAAGGTGAAAATGGTAGGGATAATTGGGATGGACCTAATCCGAAGATTGTAAACTGTGGACAGTATGTTCGTGAATTTTAAGGGAGTTTAGAGTGTATCTTATGCATGAATGCTTAATGGAAACTGTGCGTTTCGTCTTGTCCGTTAAAGCTGAGAACATAAGTCGGACATTATAGAAAAATGGCTGTTGAAAGTAATCTACGATGGATGGTCAGTACACACCACACCACAAAAAAACAGGTTCTCGTTCTTCTTCTGATTTTCATTTACCATTTCCCAGACTATTGCTGAAATATCGTTTCCGCTGTATTATATTTGCCGTAAAATTCATTTAGGCTTGTTCAGTGGTCAAAATATTTATTACACTTTTGTTTGCAAGATATATTACGAACGTTACTTTCCATGCAAAACATTCCTTAACTTAATCTCTGTGGGAATGTATACAATATCAGTCATACATATTTAAATCGAATGAAAAGAAATTCCCACCTTATTGTTTTCAGAGGATAAGTGTCGAAAGTCCTTATGAAATGGATGCTGAGTCCTTGCACGTTGTCCTGAAAGTCTCCCACGCTCGC
Source organism: Anabrus simplex (assembly GCF_040414725.1). Classification (NCBI taxonomy): domain Eukaryota; kingdom Metazoa; phylum Arthropoda; class Insecta; order Orthoptera; family Tettigoniidae; genus Anabrus; species Anabrus simplex. The sequence goes on from NC_090266.1 coordinate 570,142,248, forward strand.
TTAATGGAGGTAAGTAGACTTCTTTTATTACTGATTGTCTTGTGATTCATATCGCTTAATTCTGAAAAACATGAAACTTAATGTTATATTTCCCATTTATCTTGTGTAAAAATTGAACTTTTTTACAATTGGCTTTACGTCGCACCGACACAGTCAGGTTTTATGGAGAGGATGGAACAGTAGAGAACTAGGAGTGGGATGGAAGAGGCCGTGGCCATAATTACGGTACAGCCCAAGCATTCGCCTGGTGTGAAAATGGGAAGCCACGGAAAACATCTTCAGGGCTGCCCATAGTGCGGTTCGAGCTCAGTATCTACCGAACGTAAGCTCACAGCTGTGCGCCCCTAACCGCACGGCTAACTCGCTCGGTAAAATGTAACTTAAGCTGGCCTGAAAGAAATTTGTATTCCATTAATCATATTTTCGTCTATGAGCACATGAAAAAACGCTCAACGTTTTGCGTAATTATCAAGTTTACCTAGACAATGACTGAAATGTTGACGGTGTGCAGACTTTCCACGTTGGCAGTTGGAGAACGATTTATCACGCCGTCACAGTCGACGATCCATCACACCAAGCTGGCCTCTTCAATACATCTGGATTGTAGATTGAAGTTCATTCGCTACCATAAACATGGGAAAAAGCAATCGTTTATCATCTATCAGCAGGCATATGTAATTCAATGTGTAATTCCGCACATCACTCACTCTCACTGTCTTCAGTGGAGCAGCATGAATTATCACGTTATGAGATCTGAAAGACAGAATGGAACTTTCAAGAGTTATGAGAGTCTATAAATCTGGTCTACTCTAAGTGCAAGATATGTGACATATAATACAACCATATTTCTTCCAGTACTGCATGCAATAGCAACCGGAACTCACAGAAGAAAAATGGAGCAGAAACTGGTAAACCGTGCAGGTCCATCAGATAAATATGGAGGAAGCGAGGAAGGTCACTCAACCACAGTGACCACAAGTATTGTTCTTACATAGTTCACATTAGCAAAGAGTATAAAGATAGATATTAAGATGCTCACTTCCTCTGATTCAGGAAACGAGAAATACACACTGTAAAATTATTCCTTGATTCTCAATAAAGTGAATAGATTCTTAAAATTTACGATCACTTCATGGAACATATGAAAACTACATGTTGACCAAATATAATTATTTTTACTGAAAGACTTGGCAGGTTGGCTCAGTTCGGTGGTACTTGAAGGTGACGAAATACGTCAGCCTCGTGTCGGTAGATTTACTGGCACGTAAAAGGACTCCTGCGGGACAAAATTCCGGCACGAAGGCATCTTCGAAAAACGTAAAAAGTAGTTAGTTGGACGTAAAACTATTATTATTATTATTATTATTATTATTATTATTATTATTATTATTATTATTCTCCGGCTCGATAGATAAATGGTTAGCGTGCTAGCCTTTGGTCACAGGGGTCCCGGGTTCGATTCCAGACAGGGTCTGGAATTTTAACCTAAATTGTTTAATTTCGCTGGCGCGGGGTCTGGATGTATGTGTCGTCTTCATCATCATTTCATCCTCATCGCGATGTGCAGGTCACCTACGGGTGTCAAATCAAAAGACCTACATCTGGCTAGCCAAACTTGTCCTCTGACACTCCCAGCACTAAAAGCCACACGCCATTTCATTATTATTATTATTATTATTATTATTATTATTATTATTATTATTATTATTGTTACAGAGTTATCCGTGGTAGTTAGAGGTGAAAGAAGGTGCTGGAATGAACAGGTCTCAACTGACGAAATTAAAGTTAATTTAAAATTTAACAAAGGTTATATTTTCTTTTCAAGATCAAGGAATAACAAGTATGACAGGTACTCAGTAGCATATCAACCAATTAAGAATGTACAATTGCAATTTGTTAATGGATTTGGGCTTCGAGCCCCCAGACACGCAATCCTTGAGCAATGAACCCAACTTTACATATGAACAACGTTCAACAAAGGGGCAGAAAACCCCAACCATGCCAAGGAGCACTAGCTCCCAATTACCCAGTTAAGCCTGCTCGAGGCACACAGAAACCAAATTTAAGAAAGAGCAACCCGCTCTCAAAGTTCAAGCCAATTCAAAGGCCACACCAAACTCCACCTTCAAGCTGCCCTCCAGGCACACAAGAACAGGGGTAAAAATACCCAACCTACTGAGGCCTATTCACTAAAGAAACAGGACAATAACATGGCCCCAAAATACCAACATGAGTGGAGGCGTAACTTGCACTCCTAATACACCTTTTTAAAACCTATTTGGCTCTAGGCCGCTTATGCAAGGGCTAATCCCATACTACGGAGGTGACACGATAGGAAAACTTAATTACATTATGAAGCGAAGAAAAACAGTTATGAAAACGTAGTCACCTCAAAAACAATATGAGAGGGAGCTCGAGAGGGTAAGGCACTCTCTATCCCGATTTGTAGTTAAAGAGACGGAATTTATACCAAGTGTCTTTTACATTTTAAAGGAAGGTTACATGATAAAAGTTTCGAACCTGCCCCGAGGGTTAAACTGCTGAGCTAGCAAGCAAAGAAGTTATTAAAAGGCCATTACCTGATGGATGAACTGCCGCCTGAAGAAAGAGGCGCTTCCCGCCCCCTGCTACATAATCACACAAAGAAAGATGTTACTGAAGTGGCCAGGAGACAAGAAAATCAGCAGTTTATATATCCTACCGCAAAATTCGAGACGTTTCATGAATGAGAACCCACACCCCCCTCAACTTTATTGGCTAGGATCAAGCAACATATCCAGATCGGAGAAGACACACATTATTGGTCAAAATTAATTAAAGAAATTCGGGATTGGCTGAATTCAAAACAAGCGGAAAGAGAAGGGTTATACTGCCAACCCAAAAAATGACTGAAAGAAATTTAACAAAGAACAAACTTATGAACACAAAATTTCTCAAAAAACAGTTCCTTCACTTCGCACCAGGGTGCACAATTGTAGTTCTTCAGTAGTGCCATCTAGAAGAGAATGTTCACACTTCTCACTACAGAGAAAACAAATATAAATCGAAAAAGACACAGTTCAAAACTCTTCATAATTTACAATAGCGACATCTTCTGAGAAACTTTAGAATTAACATGGTTGTTAAAGTTCAGGCTTCCTCCAGTAGAGGAGTTTCAACTGGCGCTATGTTTGAATTAGCGGCGCGGAGGTGTACCGCCCGGTATTATTATTATTATTATTATTATTATTATTATTATTATTATTATTATTATTATTATTATTATTATTATTATTATTATTATTATTATTATTAGAGCGAGTATCCTCCTTCGTACCCACGTTATTTAATGAAAATGGAAGCAAATCTCTCATTGTTTTATGATGGTTAGTTTTAATGACTGACACTGCCTTCATTTTTCAAACGTGTGTTAAGATGCGCTGGCGCCCAATATGACTACAAATATATCACTTCTTATTCTCCTAACGTCCCTTTATCCAATATATTAGGGTTAGCACGAGGTATGGATTTGTCGCTGTTTTACGGCCAATTACCCTTGCTGACGGCAATGTTACGTGGAGGGATGTATTCACTGCTGCGTGTTTATTTGGTGTTTGGTAATACTATGTGTTGGTTGTGTATGCTGAGAAGTGCATTGAGATGAATACAAGCATCTATTGCCGTTAAATAAATATTAACCATACGAAGGTAAATTACTCAGACTGGCCGGGAATTGAACCAGGGGCCCTATGAACGGAAACTCAGTAATCTGACCATTCAGCAAAGGAGCCAAAACACTACAGAATACAATGAAGGGGAAAATAATGAGGTAGAAGAAGAAGAAGATCTTTGCCTGGGGAAATTCTGAGGTTTCACTTCTGACTTAGTCGGACAGGAATGAGTTTGAGATTAAAATAAATTTAACGGTAGGTGGAATTATCTTAGATGATAGGTCCAAGATCAGAATTAATGAATATAGTCATAATGTTGATACGTCAGGTTTTACCTTTCTTGATGATATGTGCTTAGTACCACTTCACATGAAGATAAATGGACACCAGAGGGCAATAGCTTGCCTTAAACAATATATCTTAACATTCCAGTATTTCTACTGAAAGAGGCCTTAGCACTCAAGCCGAGCAGCTAGCCAGCTGTGTATCACAGATAATCGTTTTACTACTTTTCTATCCCTTATAACACATGGGTGGTATCTTATGGAAGTGGTGTGTAGCAAGGGTAGTCTCATAGTCCAGTTACGGACTCGTTTTACAAGAGAAAGCCTCCGGACAAGAAGTCCAGCATACTAAACAGAGATTTCTTCTAAATATTTCGAGATGGCTTGCGAATGCATTTATATAAGGAGTAAGTTTCATTTACGAACGCGGAAAGAATATAGATGATGATGATGATGCTTGTTGTTTAAAGGGGCCTAACATCGAGGTCATCGGCCCCTAATGGTACGAAATGAAATAACAAAAAATTCAAATTCATCCACTGACCAAAATAAAATAAAAGATGTCATGAAGAATGAATGGATGGACATGAACCCTACAAAAAAACAAGAACAAACAAACAAACAAACAAACAAACAAACAAACAAACAAAACAGTGGATCAGACTCAAAAAGAAGGTAGTTAATTAGAGTATTACTGACCAAGGGACCATTTATAAATCACAAGGATGCTTGATGTCTGAAGGGGTGCTAAATTCACGTCTAAGGCCCCACAGAATGGTACGTGTCGCGAGTGAAGTAGAACCATGGTATTTGTCATTTTGGGGTACTGATCAAAAGTAGCGAAGACTCACCGTGGTCCACACAAGATGGTACTACTCACAAGTATTGCAATTCGTACAGGGAACGCAGACCTATGGTGTTGCTCGCACAATGGCGCCACTCATAGCCGACGCAAACAGGTAAGGTTCCTCACCTAGGTGTACTAGTCCCGGGCGCCGGTATTCCCGTGGTGTTCCTCACATAGTGGGTACCAATCATAGGCAACGCTGACCCACGGTGCCGCTCATATAGCGGTAAAATTCACAGGCTACGCCCAGACCCGCGGTGTTGCCCACATGGGTACAACGCACGGGTACTGAAATCCACCAGGCCAGGCTTTTTACTGCAACTAATCACAAACCTATTTCGTACCAATTTAGTGATACTACTCGCCAGTATATGCAACCCATGGTGTTCCCCGCATGATGGTACGAATCAAGAGTAGTTATATGGTTCTAATTCAATCATCCCTTGGTCGCCCCTTGTAGTCGCCTCTTACGACAGGCAGGGGATACCGCGGGTGTATTCTACATGTGCGTCCCCCACCCCCAGGGGGTAGTGTGTTTGATCCGCGAGAGGTATTTTATTTCCCTCAAGTCCGCCGGCAAACCGGTTAGGACCCCCCTATCCGCCTCCTGGGACGCGCCACGTGGGAGTATCACCTTTCCCCCTGCTACGCCTGCGTAGCAGGTCCGTGGGGAAAGAACATAGAACAAACTCTTGAATCCGAATCTTTAGCTGAATGGCCAGTGTTGATGCCTTCGTTTGAGAGGGTCTCCGGTTCGATTCTAGGCCCCGTCGGGGATGTTATTTGCGTGTGATTAATTCTCGTGGCTCGGGAACTGGGTATTTGTGCTTGTCCCAACCTTCTTATCTTCATATTCAGACAACACACCTAGCTACCGTCCACCACAGAAAAACGAAATAGTTATTACATTACTCCACATATAGTTGGCGTTAGGAAGGGTATCCAGCCGTAAAAGAGGGCCATATAAAATGTGCGACACAGTTCACATCCGCGACCCCGCAGGTGTGGGACAAGTGGTAGAATAATAATAATGAGAAGGAAAAGAAGACGATTGATTGAACTCTGGAATATGACAGAATTGACTGGAGTAAGTGCAGAAATGACCGAAGGCAAAATGGCGGTGTGGAACGCAACTTGTTAACTGCGACAGGTACCTGAAAACTACTGATAGGTCTCTATATAATTATTATTATACTTCTCTGCAAACCAACTGAAGTCGTTTGTTATATTCTTCCACCTAATTCTGATTCAGGAAATGTGGTGTCTACAAAGCCAAGGTAGATAGATCCATCTACATATATAAAATACGAGTTTTGTTTGTACATTGCTCAGACATTGAAAATAATGGTATTTCTGTATCGGTCATATCCACAGTAACAAAGACATGCACTTTTCACTGTCTGTCTGTCTGTCTGTCTGTCTGTCTGTCTGTATACGCATCACGAGAAAACAGCTGAAGGGAATTTAATGAAAATCGGTATATAAAGTCGGGAGATGAACCACTACGATCTAGGCTATAAATTATTTTGTTCACGCTGAGTGAAATGGTAGTTTAGGGGAAGGCCTGAAATTTAATTCTCAAATATTTAAATTATTAGTGGCCCTAACGGTAAATATTACATAATTAAAGTTACATAAAATCGAATTTCCGATAATGTATGCCTTAAATATTTTTTTCGTACCAGCTATGATAAAAGAGATATTCGTGAATTTGTATTTTTGTTGTTAAGTCCACACCAACACGGAGCCACGAGAAAATGGGTGAACAGAATTTAATGAAAATCGGTATATAGAGTCGAGAGATAAGAAACTAGAGTACAGTCTGAGCGATAAACAATTTGATTCACCCTGGATGAAATTGTAGTTTAAGGGAAGGCATCAAACATTTAATTTTTAAGTACCTATAGGTCCTATCGAAAAGTACTACATAACAAAAGTTTCAGAGAATATAATTTCCGATCATTTTGTTCTATTCAGTTTTACCGTACCGACTATGATAAGAGTGGTATTACAGAGTCGGAAGAAAAGTAAATGTGAAGTCCTACAATATCGAAAGGTGTTAAAATTGTTCAACAATAACATTATATTGACCATTGTTTGTTGTGATGTTCTTTGTCTCTTATGCTACCAACGACCTCCGATAGATGGGATTACTATTGCGGAACGAGTATAACAGCCTGACTGAATATTGGCAGTAAATAGCTGGGGAGTTAGAAAACTTTCTTCTTTAGCATGCCATTCCTCTGGTTCATACATTTCCTGATACTGCTGGTACATAACACACTGGTTCATCATAGTATTCCAGCTATTCGATCCCTACTCTGAGCAGTGTGCACACGTAAGCAGAGGCTCACTTATGACCTGGTCTAGAATTACAATTTAGGCCTATTCCGAATTATATCACCACAATTCACTAAATAACTTAAAATTCAACCCTGAAAAGAGCTGTTGCTTAAGAAAAGCTCCTTCCTCTTCACTTTTATTAAATTCTACATTCATTTTACTTCAAATTAGCAGTGAAGAGGGTGTTTCTCCTCTGGCTTTGGGGAAGAATTTGCCTCCGAGTCAGATAGTTCTTTCCGCCGCCAGTGTAGTGAATTGAGCATTTCTGATTCATCAGGTACTCCTTGGAAACAGATTAGCAAATGATCATAGTTTTTTTGGCCTGGGACTCTCAACTATCCGACCTCCTCGCCGCCGAAAAATGACGAAGACTTTTCACGGATCACGACTGTCTGCGGCTTGGTCATTCCAGCTCTGGAACTTTGAAATGTTAGGTCAGCAGCGTAGTACTGTTCATTAAAAGTGAGAAAAAGTGTGGTTTTTCATTTGATCGAGTATTTCATATGAGAGTATTGCTTTCAATCGTGCCATTCCTACCGACGTCATTGCAATGACCTATGCTCATTTCAGTTGGGAAAACTACTAAGAAAGTATTTCTGAGGATGTAAAAAAGCTGGTGGAGATCGAGTGCGTAAAAATTATAATGAAAACTCCCCAACTTTATTGTGATTGATTGTAGGCAAACGGGCCCACCGTTACAATGAATATTTCCTAAGCCAGTCTTCATATGAGAAGAGACGTTTGGTGAAATCCACGTCGCGTTTGTAGGGTAACGTTAAGACCTATGCAATTTAATACAATCTTCCTCACAACGTGTACACTACCTAACATAGAATTCTGTATAAATGTAGAATTCCGTAGTGAAGCACGGGTATATCAGCTGGTCTCACATAAGATTCATGTCATAATCATCAAATTTATTAGTTTGCAATATGCAACGCTCTGAGGTGCCTAAAAGGAAAACCCGTTCCCAATAAATACGCAATGGCCTTTAAAGAATCGACCTGGTCATATTACGCCCACGTTTATGATGACGGTGTAAAGTCTGCAGATTCGGTTAGATTTGCATACTACTGCTTTCGAACACAGGAATACGGCCATCATTTACGTTCCCGCTGAAGCATCTATCTACACTGCTTATCTACACGTCATCCAGCAGGCACGGTATTAATCACAATCGACACATTTTCATAAGTCCCTTATAATTTCAGATTCTCAAAGTGATATCAGGAAACTGAGGCACCATCGAAGAAACACACGAATACACTCTTACAGTTATGAAATATTAAACTTACCTTCTGCATGAAATCGCTCGTAAAGAGAGTGTCTTCTTTTTGGTTAAAGGACATCCTGGACTTCCATACAATGATCTGGACGACAGTCTAGCCATACAGGGCGCACGCACTGGCACTGACACGGATTCAGAATTATTTGATAAGATAATCAGCTATGTAGGAAACGACAAGGAAAGAAATGTGATTGTAGCGGGAGATATGAATTTACCAGATGTCGATTGGGAAGGAAATGCGAACGAGAGGAAGCATGACCAACAAATGGAAAATAAGTTAATATGGGAAGGACAGCTGATTCAGAAAGTGATGGAACCAACCAGAGGGAAAAATACCCTGGATGTGGTGCTGATAAAACCAGATGAGCTCTATAAAGAAACTGAAGTAATAGATGGTATTAGTGATCATGAAGCTCTTTTTGTCGTAGTTAAAATAAATGTGAGAGAAAGGAAGGTCTGAAAAGTAGGACAATTAGGCAGTACCATATGGCTGATAAAACAGGCATGAGGCAGCTTCTAAAAACTAACTCTGATTGGTGGAAAACGGTAAATAAAAACGTAAACAGACTCTGGGATGGGTTTAAAGAAATTGTTGACAAATGAGAAAACAGGTTTGTACCTTTAATGGAGGTAAGGAATGGTAAAGGCCCGCCTTACTATAATAGAGAAATAAAGAGACTAAGAAGAAGGTGCAGACTGGAAAGAAATAGAGTTAGGAATGGCTGTGGAAGTAAGGAGAAATTGAAGGAACTTACTAGAAAATTGAATCTAGCAAAGAAGGCAGCTAAGGATAACATGATGGCAAGCATAATTGACAGTGATAAAAATTTTAGTGAAAAATGGAATGGTACTCGTATGTATAGGTATTGTAAGGCAGAAGGAGGTTCCAAGAAGGACATTCCAGGAATAATAAACGAACAAGGCGAGTGTGTATGTAAGGATCTTCAAAAGGCAGAAGTACTCAGTCAGCAGTATGTAAAGATTGTTGGTTACAAGGATAATGTCCAGATAGAGGAGGAGACTAAGGCCAAAGAAATAATAAAATTTACATATGATAACAATGACATTTACAATAAGATACAAAAGTTAAAAACTAGAAAAGCGGCTGGAATTGATCAGATTTCTGGGGATATACTAAAGACAATGGGTTTGGATATAGTACCATATCTGAAGTACTTATTTGATTATTGTTTGGTCGGAGGAGCTTTAACAGATGAATGAAGAGTTGCTACAGTAGCCCCTGTGTATAAAGGAAAGGGTGATAGATATAAAGCTGAAAATTACAGGCCAGTAAGTTTGCTATGCATTGTATGTAAGCTTTGGGAAGGCATTCTTTCTGATTATATTAGACATGATAGTGAAATTAATAACTGGTTCGATAGAAGGCAGTTCGGTTTTAGGAAAGGTTACTCCAGTGAAGCTCAACTCGCAGGATTCCAGCAAGATATAGCAGATATTTTGGATTCAGGAGGTCAAATGGACTATATCGCGAGTGACCTGTCTAAAGCACTTGATAGGGTGGTTCATGGAAGACTACTGGCAAAAATGAGTGCAATTGGACTAGAGAAAAGAGTGACTGAATGGGTTGCTATATTTCTAGAAAATAGATCTCAGAGAATTAGAGTAGGTGAAGCTTTATCTGACCCTGTAATAATTAAGAGGGGAATTCCTCAAGGCAGTATTATCGGACCTTTATGTTTTTTTATATATATATAAATCATATAAGTAAAGGAGTGGAATCAGAGGTAGGGCTTTTTGCGGATGATGTTATTCTCAATAGAGTAATAAATAAGTTACGAGATTGTGAGCAACTGCAACGTGACGTGAAAAATGTTGTGAGATGGACAGCAGGCAATGGTATGTTGATAAACTGGGTTAAAAGTCAGGTTGTGAGTTTCACCAATAGGAAAAGTCCTCTCAGTTTTAATTACTGCGTTGTTGGGGTGAAAGTTCCTTTTGGGGATCATTGTAAGTGTCTAGGTGTTAATATAAGGAAAGATCTTCATTGGGGTAATCACATAAATGGGATTGTAAATAAGGGGTACACATCTCAGCACATGGTTATGAGTGTTTTAGGGGTTGTAGTAAGTATGTAAAGGAGAGGGCATATAAGTCTCCGGTAAGACCCCAACTAGAGTATGGTTCCGCTGTATGGGACCCTCACCAGGATTACCTGATTCAAGAGCTGGAAAAAATCCAAAGAAAAGCACCTCGATTTGTTCTGGGTGATTTCCGACAAATGAGTAGCGTTACAAAAATGTTGCAAAGTTTGGGCTGGGAAGAATTGAGAGAAAGGAGAAGAGCTGCTCGATTAAGTGGTATGTTCCGAGCTGTCAGCGGAGAGATGGCGTGGATTGACATTAGTAGACGAATAAGTTTGAGTGGCGTTTATAAAAGTAGGAAAGATGACAATATGAAGATAAAGTTGGAATTCAAGAGGACAAACTGCGGCAAATATTAATTTATAGGAAGGGGAGTTAGGGATTGTAATAACTTACCAATGGAGATGTTCAATAAATTTCCCATTTCTTTGAAATCATTTAGGTAAGGCTAGGAAAAGAACAGATAGGGAATCTGCCACCTGGGCGACTGCCCTAAATGCAGATCAGAATGGATTGATTGATTTTTCCTTTCATTACGCCTCTCCTGCACTGATTTTTACATAAAAAGCAGAAGGAACACTTACGTTGAATGGACAGCTCTGTGGAACAGACTACTCAACACCGAAGTCATTGTTATGCCTCCACTCAGTCAGCCATCACACAGAAACCATAATACCAAGACGTCAGATTGGCCAGAGGCCAAGTAAACACTATCACCTGGATGAAAGTCAACCATGGCTCATTCCCCGGTCACCTCTACAGGATAGTACTCCTTCGCAGTACAATTCCCTTTTGATGCAAAAAATACAGGAGATGAGAACCACGTAATCTTCCAGTGCAGTACAACTATATCTTATCGCAAAGAGTTGATCAACACCCTTGTGTACCTTCAGATTCCCCTTCGAACATATGTCCAGTTGACACTGGCAACTAGAGATCTACGGGTGTACACTGCAAGAGCAATATCCTGAAAAACATCTGGTGTAAATATTTAAAGAATTAAGAGTGATTATTTCAAATGTTCTTTCCTCTTTTGCTCTATTCTAGCACCCTTTGGTCTTACTATACGTATTTTAACTTGCCATCCAATTATTTTCTCTTTCTGTTGTAATATTTGAAACATTGTACGTTGTTGATGGCGAAATGTTCTGAGGACGAAGTCCATAAATAAAAATAAATGAAAATTATGAAACACCCAATGTTCTCAAAAAGCCCGCAATGGAAGCTACGAATACCATGAAAACTATTTCTCAGTGACATGGCCAGTGAACAGCAAGATCACTTCTTAATCCGTAGTGATAGGCATATTCATTCGGATTCATGTCTCACTTATATCAGCCTGTCAAATGTATATGCTGACCTGGAGAGTTGGCCGTGAGGATAAGCGCACGCAGCTGTGAGCTCGCATCCGGGAAATAGTGGGTTCGAATCCCAATATCGGCAGCTCTGAAGGTGGTTTTCCATGTTTTCCCATTTTCACACCAGGTAAATTCTGAGGCTGTACCTTAATTCAGGCTATGGCCGCTTTCTTTCCATTCCTATGCCTTTCCTCTCCCATCGTCGCCATGCGACCTGTCTGTGTCGGTGCGACGTGAAGCAAACCAAATAGCAAAAGAAAAGGTATACATGAAACAAGGTGGACCTCATTGATACCCTCAGAAGAAAGACTGATAATACTGGACGAGTCGTAATATGAACCCAATACATCATGGGACATGTATGGGAAAATAAAAATTATTTTCATTCGGTGTAATTATTAAGTCATAACAGTTTAAGACGCTATTTAATGTATATTTCTACGACCCTTCCAAATTCCCATGAATTATGAAGAAAATATCATTAATTATACTTTTGAGGTTGCCAGAAGATGGTACGCACTCACGAAGACGTACGTCCAATTAAAAATAGAGTAATATACCGTGGCCAGGTATAACGAGCGGTCCAGTCACCCCTTGCGATCTAGTTCTATGCAACTCGCCGTGAAAACTACAATTCTGCAATCCACGAACCCGTAAAACTAGCACAAATACGAAGAACGTTTACGTTACAACAGGAGGCGCGGACACGGAACAGGAATGGGTAAAGTACTTGCTGGGAACTGTTTGCTGAATATTGTACCGGGAAGGCATAGGTCCTGGCACATCTGTGTTATAAAGTCTTTAATCATGAAAGAACGGCTGAGTTACGACATCTGAAACAGCTGTACGAGGGAACGTTCTCGTCTCTACTGTACCAGGAAAAGTTCTTGGGTAAAGGGCATGAGTAGGGCCTCAGGGAGTGGAACTTTATTTTGGAGCCGATACAGAGTAGGATAGACTCGCAGAACGAATAATAGATGGTTAAAAATTTTTTTTAAACAATGTATTAATTCTTCACCCTGCAATATGATCATTGGACTCAAATCTGGCATTGAAATTAAAAGTTTGAACGTAATCTTCCTGAATTCTGTTCATGAAAATTAAATGAATATCACTGATTCCAGTCTTTCATATGTGAGAATACGAGGTATTAAATTTCCACCTAACGTCTTTCTAAATATGAGCACACACTTGTAATTGCAAATTGACATGAGAATTTAAATTTCTGTTGAAAGTTTTTCAGTTTTTCAGTTTGTAAACCTTGATGTATAGCACACTTGAAAAGCTTAAAGTTCTTCTATGAGATATGAAAATTAAATTTGAAAATTAAATTAATCACAAAAGATGAACTTCTGAGAAATTATGAGAACTCTGAAATATTGGTTCACACGCGGCACTGAAGTTTCCACTGTTTAAAATTAATGAGAAAATTTTAGTCAGTTTGTTACTACTCACTTAATGAAAGAAATGTTGCTACAAATGTTGAAGCATGGACGTCTGGAATGTTCCGTGGAGAATCAGGATCGGCGATGTTCCCTTAACACACCCTGTTGACGTCCCTCGATGAGGTGGTGATAGCTGGAACTGGATCGTGTAGAATTGCCGCTCGTTAAGGTGATTTTTCGCACACGGAAAATTCACTTGGTGCGAGTAGTTATCACTGACACTGTCATTTACTGTTGAACACAGTTTATATCGTAATTGAACTTTAAGACGTTAAATGAATAATCACAGTCCTTCCTGTATGAAATACTATTTAAAGTCGTTACTGAAAACGTCCATTATTACACAGTTCACACTTGAAAAAGGCAAATCATAGTCTTTGAACACGGTCATTAAGTCACTAAGGATTATTTTCTGATTATCTTGTTATTATAACGTCATATTACCTCAGAAAAAGTTCTTAGTATTCACCCAGATTACTAATGTAAGTCGTATACTAATATGGCATGAACACTACGTGAATAAAGAAACACAGTTCAATACTCGAAAAGAAATGAGATCTGTAATTCTACACAATAGTTTCTGTTCATTGTAGAAGTTCACTATCATGTAAAGCAAACTAAGTCTACACGTAATGATATATTCTGTGAACGTTAAATATTTGGTATTTGCACTTCAATAAGTTCACTCGTATTATATTCTCAAATGTCTTTAGAATTAGACTGTAGTCGCGACGCTATGTACTAAATACAGTGCGACGTCTTTTATAATTTTGTCGGCGACATAACTTCGTATTCCGGAAACGCGACGGCAAGTACTTTCACCGTGACTGCGCGGACATACTGTACGGGGGTCGGTCTCTCCTCTGTCTTACTCACACACATCTGTGTACTCGTCCTTGTACTGCGCTGCTCTGCTTGTTAGCCTTGACATATATACCGGCACTGGGAGGGGTGGTTCTCTTGGCCATGTGACCATGAGTGCATAATTTTCTTAGACTTTAAATTATTATAACTCAACAACCATGGGATGAATTAATTCAAAATTCACAGAGATTAACTTTTATGACGTCCGCTACAATTCAGCGTTTGTCCCGTTGAAATTGGTTAAGGCGTTGAAAAGCTTGCGAAAAGAAAATTCTTTTCGTGAAATATCTCTAGGGGAGGTGAGCTTCGAGCAACAGGTGACGTCACTTAACTTCGCCCAGTGTGCTCGTGGAGTCTGGCCCATGCTTGAACATTCCTTTGCTTAGAGGTTCGTACGTAGGACGGATATTTTATGCTGGAATAACATTTTTTCGATTGATATGGTCCAGGACCTAGGCTTTCCTGGTACACTTCTGCTACATGTTTGTGTGAGGGAGACAGCAAGAGAGAACAAGGTCGAGTGACGTCAGCGCCACATGTATCTCACCTCCCCGTGGAAAAGTCTAGAAATAATTTGTATAACTTCTCAACGGCTTTACAGATAAATACGAGACTAACACCAACATGTAGCCCACATTTCAAATGTACAATGTTGAAACTTTGAGGTTAATCCGCCTAGTAGTTCAGAAATTATGACGAGTAGAAGTTTCAAATGCATAACCACCCCTCTGACGCCTGACCACGTGAGCTCGCTTCCAGCAGAATATAAATAGGTCAACGACTCAAGGGTACAGTCAGTTGAAATCTACAACTCGATCATGACTACACGTCATACTGCTCCGTCGCGCTTCGCGAGAGATGTGAAAGTCATATTCTAGAACTTTGAATTTGTGCGAAATAGTAGTAAGTGAAACTTCAACCGCGTCGTGGACGTGTCAGATGTTATAAAGTTCCCTCAAACCGAGTTTTCGTCGTATAAGAGTTAGGAATTTCTTGAACAAGTGATCTTGCGATAGAAAATGTACATTTAGGTAGAACTGAGAATACAAGTGTTTAATTTACCATTCGACAGTATTATGGACTTTGTTAATTTCTCATAAATTTGAACTCTCTCGTGATCATTTACAGTGACCAGCATACTGAGTGATAAACTGAACTTTCAATTAAAGACAATTTCATTAAATTTGAGACGCATTTCTCGTGTACAATTACGATTGTGAACTATTTGAATTACTATTCCATTCTAATATTCAGTAATTGATAGAACTGAGTGTGACTATTTTTCACGTATTTTCTCGAAATTTCGATTAGTGCCGTAAGAAAAGAACTGAATGTAAAGGACATTTTATGGTGACATTAGGTCATATGCAAACTCATTCATTAAAACCACTTAAGCAGTGAATATTAGGATTCAAGAGACTGTTTTAGAAGTGACAATAATTGCATTTATTCGAGTATTTAACGGACTGTGATAGTTATTCTTATACGGAATTTTGACATAATCCGTGATTATTATAAACTGTGCTAGTGCCTCACTTTATGTCTTATAAACTGTGTGGTGAAAGACTGTGCATTCGACTGCAGAAGCGATATTATTTTATTACTACAGTAACTTGATTTATAGTTCGAACTGTGGCGTAGACCGTGCTATTCCAAGTCACGTATTTAATGCTATAGTACGAAAGTACGAGTACATATTGTGAATTCGGACTTATTTAAGTGTAAAATGCAACTCATTAATGATAATTAATAGTGCTACAACTCGCTGTATAGTGTCAATTGAACTTTCCCATGTTTCAACATTTCTTTCAAAAAACCGGAAATATTGGCGATGTGTCGTGATATCACACTACGTAGAACGTCTAATCCAGCGTGGAATTAACCCTGTTATCTTCAAGGGATATTCCTGGCATCCAGCGAGGGATTAATCGTGGTATATACGAGGGATTATAACGTTGTGTCTTCGCGGGATGGAACGTGGTACGCTGCTGGTGCTGAGTTCGAGTTCAGGCGGTTTGCTGCACAAAGTTCCAGTCACCAAGCTGCAGAGGCGTACTTAATCCATTCTTATGATCAGACCACAGGTGATAAAAGTGTATTTTACATTTTCTTGAGTGAGTAATCACACTTAGACATTAACTGACCTTTTAATAAAACACTCAATCATTCAATAGTGCTACATTCATCAAATGAAAAGTGCTTCGTAATTTCAATCGTGTGAATTCTAAGCCTACTTCCAGTAGAAATCAGGTCATTCAACAAGACTTCAGGTCTTATTTAGATGAACTTTAGGTTTATCTTCGATGTTTGTGGAAATTGAAGTCATTTCACAATAGCTTAGATGAACTGCAGGGCTCGTCGCATAACAAGTGCACGATTTAACAGTCTTGTATAATTATTTAGATGAACTGTAGGATTTCTTCAGCAAGTGACTGAAAATATTTAATTTGAACTATATGATTGCTAAAACAAGTGAAAGTTAATATTATGTTGAATAATTTTAGAAAGACTTCAGGTTTTCATCACAAGTGATGGACTTCATTTCCTTTGCAATCTAAAATATTGGTAAATCAACAAGTGGTTGAATGAAGTTCTATCCTCAAAGTGTTATTTTGAATTTGAGTCCATCCTAGATGAACTGTAGGGTGTATTGAGATCTTAGAAAACTGGTATTTTTTATGAACATTATTAGCATCGAGCGGATGTATCAGAATATAACAGCACATATATTTCATTTTCTTAATTGCATTCGGAAGAGATCAATTGAAAATATAAGTTAGATAAATGAGAAGCAGGGTGAATTGCTCAGGATTATCAATAAATATTGTAAAATTTTGAATTACCATCTATTATTCGCCCTGCGAACTTATTCTTCTCTGTACCTGCTCCAACAGTAACCGCACACAACCTGAGATCATTCCCATGCTCTTGCCCAATAATCATTTCTCGGTACTATACACAAAGCTTCGCAATAACTCTCATGGCACGGGTGCAGTCGGAGATGTGATAGCTGACAGTGCTGGATGGTACGGAATTTCGAATCCCATGGAATCGATAATTTTCTTTTCATAACAACCAGTTGGATGGGAAGTGACAAGGTTGTACAGTTAATAGTGAACCCGTCATTTACTAGCCTTAAAGACGAAATTTACTATTTTATAAGGTTTTGTAATTGTCAAGGAAGAGCGCCATTTTATGCTCTGAAAACGTCTGTTTTCAAATGTCTTCTTCAGACTGGATTCGGCCTTGACATTTGCGATCATTTTACCCAGTTCTGACAGGTAGGATCCCATTCTACGCGCGTGTCAAGCCAAGTAGAGTGATATCGCCTGAGTTAAAAAAGTGTGTCACGACTCTCAAGACATTTACTGGTCTTAAAAACATGTCAAATTGAAGATTTGGAGGCTCAATTTGTTATAGGCGGATTTTTCCACGCACATTGTTTACCAGGTCGACGAAAAGACTCAAAGAGGAAGAAACTTTAATTTTGGGGGAAGGAATGGTCACTAATATTCCTAGCACGGTCTTGCTTCTCTGTGACATTCACGGATGAAATTTGAGGGCGAGTGCACATCAATGTGAGGTAGCCCTGTAGGTGGCGAGATTATTTATCATGCCTGGGACACGAACCTACGTTCAAGGTAACAGTACGTAATATAAGCATTACATAGTACGGAGTAGATAACCTGAAACTCAATCCACAGGCCTACGAAAGCTACGCAAGTAGTAGATAAAGCATGAAGAGCGTTATCTGAGGTCACAGACATCCCAAGAGTATGTGGATACGGGCAACCTGAATATTAACGTTCCGGTGGTCCAGGTGTAGTTTGAAGTGTCCTATAACTTAGAATTAATAAACAAACCCCAGTCAAGTGTTATGAAACAGTGAGTCATGTTTATGAAGACGAGAATTGGTATTTATTAAGATGTAAATTGCTATGTATGCAGGAGAAAATTGACCAAAAGGGTGTGCGAGTAACATTACCAGGGGGAGGTGTTAACGAATTGGAAGTCAGCCACGCCGTGATACTTTACCAGTCACAACAAAAATTTTGAAACTGAATCAAACCACGTTAAGAAAATCCTATAAATACTTCTGCAATTAATCTCCATATCAACATCAAAACTTGGACCTGGTTTCCAAACAAATTGCATGTGTCACCCCTGGAGGAACTTTTGGGGGGGGAGGTCTGTACCGTGCGGTACACCTCCACGCCGCTAATTTAAAATGTGCGCCAATTGAAACTCCTCTGCTGGAGGAAGTCTGAACTTTATCGACGGTATTAATTTTCAAGTTTCTCAGAAGATGTCACTACGTGGAAAGTTTGGAGTTTTTGAACTGTGCCACTTTTGATGTATTTTTGTTTTACCGGTAGTAAGAAGTGTGAACTTTCTCTTCTAGAGGACACTACTGAAAAACTACAATGGTGCACCCTAGTGCGACGTGAAAGAACTATTTTTTGGAGAAATTTTTATTTCAAAAGTTTGTTTCTTGTTAAATTTCTTTCTGTTATTGTTTAAGTTGGCTGTATACCCCTCTCTTTCCCCTTGTTTTGTATTTAGCCAATCCCGAATTTCTTTTATTAATTTCTGACCAATCTGATGTATCTTCCCCCAACTTGAATATGTTGCTGTACCCTACCCAATAAAGTGATTGTGGGCGGGTGTTTTCTTCCCTAAAACGCCTCGAACTTTCCGCGAGAGTACATAAACTGCTGATTTTTGGGTCTCTGCGCCACTTCTGTTCCATCTTTCAGTGTGTAAAGTACATAGCAGGGGGCGGGAAGCGCCTCTTTCTCCGGCAGCGGTCAACAACAAGGTAATGGCCGATTAATAATTTCTTTCTTTGCTAGCTCAGCAGTTTAACTCTCGGGGCGGGTCCGAAGTTTTTCCATAATGTAACCTTCCTTAAAATGTAAAGACACTTGGTATCTATTCTATCTTTAAACTGCATATCGGGATAGAGAGTGCTTAACCCTCTCGAGCTCCCACTCATATTGTTTTGAGGTGAACTTATTTTTTTTCTCAACCTATTCTTCTTTAACGTAATGTAAATTATTTCCTTCTTAAGTCACCTCTTTAGTATGGGATTAGCCCTTGTATTAACGGCCTAGTGCCAAGTAGGTTTTAAATAAAGCATATTAGGAGCGCAAGTTCGCCTCCCCTCAAATTGTTATTTTAGAGGTCATGTAATTAATCTTTTCTCACTTAATAGACCTCAGTAGGTTGGGTATTTTACCCCTGTGTCTATGTCCAGAGAGGACAACTTGAAGGTGGAGTTTGGTGTGGCCTTTGAGAGGCTTAAAGTTTGAGAGCGAGCAGCTCTTTTTTTTTAAATTGAGTGTTGTATGCCTCGAGGAGGCTTTTCTGTGTAATTTGGAGCAAGTGCTCCTGAGCATGAATGGGGTTTTCTGCCCCTCTGTTAATACTTATTTTGAAGTAAGGTTGGGCTGATTGCCCAAGCATTGTGAAGTCGGGGCGCGAAGCCCAAACCCAGTAAATATTGTAACTACATTTTGTTGACTTGCTACTCTGTACCTGCCATGATTGTTATTTCTTTATTTGGAAAAGGAAATATAACCTTGTTAATTTTACATGCACTATAATTTCGTAGCTTGAGATCCGTTCACACCCGCACCTTCTTTCACGCATAACTACCGCAAAAACACGGTAACAAGTGGTAGCAGAGCGTGGTTGAATGGGTCTCAATTTAGCCCCTTTTGACGGCTAAACATTGCTTTGATTCAAACTCTAACGATTTTCTCAGTTGCTGGAATTTTCTGATTTTTTCAAAGTTGTTCTGTCATCATGCCCGGCCCTCGTGATGTTCTCCATCTTAACTATTTGCGCAAGGAGGAGTTGATCTATGAGTTAACTATCAGAAATGTGCAATCTGGAGGCACGGTTGCGATAGACACCAACAAGCTTAGAGAGTCCCTAGATTTGCCCATTTCCATCCCCAATTTGGGAGAGAAAGAAATTGACGACTCTCTTTCCACGATCACCGTGAATACTACTGGGCTAGCATCGGTAGTTAGTTTTTTTGACGAAAATGATCCTTCTCCTAATCAAATTAAGGGTGTGCAAGCCAGGCTATATCATTTTTCAAATAGAGTTAACGATCTGTTGTCTCTGAAGTTGAATGACGTTCAGAGGAAGGAAGCTAGTACGTTGCTTGAAAGTATTTCTGAATTATCTAGCAAGGTCACTCAATTGTTAACTGGGGAAGTTCCTCCCAAAATTGATCAACCCACCACGATGAATGTAGGTAGCGAGAAAGAGCCTCCTAAGGGAGAAGCCAATAGGATAACCGTTGCTGCTCAAACTATCTCTGCCCCATTGGACAACGAGTCTGAACGTCGTGCATCGTTGAATAATATACGTTCTGAATTAACTTCCTTGCCATTGAAACCTTTACCTACTATGTCGCCCGGGTTTAGCAGCTTGCCTCATCCATTGGCAATGTTGCTCAGAGGTATTTCTAAGTTTTCCGTTAATACCACCAGTGACGTAATTTCATTTTTAAGATTTTTAGTTGAATTTCAGGATCATGCTCTTGTGTTTTCTCTTTCTCCATGTCAAATTTTGCAAATTATCTATCCCTATGCAATAGGTATTCTCTCAGACAAAATAGTAAGAGCCATTGCCGAGCAATCATCTATTGAGGATTTCCACGCCCACTTGCTAGCTAACTTCATCCCGGCTAGGGCCAGGTCCTCCCTTATTCAGAAGTACTATTATCGTGTACAGCGTTTGGATGAAAACTTAGCAGACTTCATCCAAGATATTAAATTCTATACTAGGGTGTTTGCCCTTCATTTTCCTGAAGATCAAATTGTACAGGCTATTGTAGAAGGAATTTCACCATCCTATAGGTCATATTTGTGTTTCGCGGCGTGCCCGCAAACCTTCTCTGAACTTGAAGCATTGGCCGTCTCAGCGGAAGGAGTTAGATACGCCGATTCTTTGCGTGTCGCGAAAGAACCCCCTCCTTCTTTTAGTAATCTTCGGCCTCCACCTCGCCGACCAGTCACATCCCGTAAATGTTATGCTTGCGGGTCGCCTGACCATCTTCGCAATAAGTGTCCACTGATCAAGTCGAGTGGGACAAGGAATGGGGCTGGTTCATCACAAGGCTGTTTTAAATGTGGGGCTTTCTCACATATTGCCAAAAATTGCCCAAATTCAAATAGCACCCCCTCCTGCTCAACTTCTGGTGCAAACTCCACCTATGCCAATAATAAAAAATGACTAGTGGCTTCGGCTGAGTCGACTAATCCCTCTTCCCGAGGCTCAGCCCCTGCCAAAAAGGTCGTGAATTCAGGGAACGATCAGTCTTCAAATTCATCTTTTGAATGCCCTAAAGAATGTCTTAGGATTGCGGCGGATACCCCCGCACCTGTTCCTTTTCTTAAGAGTGAGTTAAATAACGAGCCTATAACAGCTCTATTAGATTCAGGGAGTGTTTGTTCAATTATTTCGGACCAATGGTATTCAAAATTGAAATCTGTTTGTAAACTACCTGACTATGTCTCATCTCCTGTTAAATATGTTTCGGCTAATTCATCTCCATTGGAAATCCTAGGTTCTGTAAATGTCAAAATTCGTATTTTTAAATTTACATGGAAAATCAAATTGTTTGTGGCTAAGCACTTGTCTTGCCCCATTATATTGGGAGCTGACTTCATTTCTCACACTGGTCTTGTGCTCGATCTTCAAAGTAAGTCGTGCACATTCAAATTTGCGTCCAATTGCAAAATTCCCTTGTTAAAGTGTAATTCTGTATCATGTTCATCTATTTCGCCTACCCAGGATGAGATGTTGTTAGACCTTAGACATCTACCTGAGGAGCAGGCTGATAGTATTCGTAAATTATGTCAGTCATTTCCAGAGGTGTTCTCTGATACTCTTGGTGTTACTGACCTTATTGAATACAAAATTGAGGTCACGGATTCGATTCCTGTCCGTTTTCCACCATATAGGCTATCTCCACCTAAAATGAAGGCATTGAAAGAAATCATCGATCAAATGTTGAAGGATGGTATTATTAGACCCTCTAAGTCGGCGTATTCTTCGCCTATTTTTCTAGTCCCGAAACCCCAAGGAGGCTTCAGGCCTGTCATTGATTATAGGGCTCTCAATCGGAAGGTGGTGTTGCAATCCGTGCCCCTTCCTGATCTTCATTCTTGTTTTTCATGGTTTCGTAAGGCCAAGTTCTTTACTATCTTGGACTTGAATCAGGCCTATAATCAAATTCCCCTTGCCGAAGGGTCTAAACATCTTACAGCGTTTGCCACGGACTGGAACTTATACGAATACAACCGCGTGCCTTTCGGGCTCCCCACGGGAGCAGCTGTACTCACTAGGCTGCTAGATAGGATCTTCTCCGACATCAAATTTGAGTACTTGTATCACTACTTGGATGATGTCGTCGTATTTTCGGAGACCTTTGAAGAACATCTAGATCATTTGCGAGAAGATCTCAATCGCCTTCGTAAGGCTGGGTTAACTGTCAAGTTGTCCAAGGTTGCCTTTGCTAAGCCCTCTATGTCATTCGTAGGGCATATTGTGTCACCTGATGGTGTTGCAGTTGATCATTCTAGAACACAGGCCATCCGTGATTTTAAACCTCCCAAGGACATTAAAGGTATCGCCAGGTTCATTGGTATGGTGAATTTCTTCAGGAAGTTTATTCCTAACTTCGCTAATAGAGCGGCGCCCCTAAACCTTCTTCGTAGGAAAGGCATCAAATTCGAGTGGGGACCTTCTCAACAACCCGCTTTTGAAGATCTTAAATTAGCTCTCTGTAATGCCCCTGTACTTGCTATGCCTGATTTCTCGAAGAAATTCATCGTCCAAACCGACGCGTCGTCGTCAGCAGTAGCTGCAGTCCTTCTTCAAGAGACTGAACTAGGGAGGCGACCCATCGCCTATGCATCTAGGACCTTGTCGGCTCAAGAAGCCAAGTATTCCATCTATGAGCTCGAAGGTTTGGCAGCCTTATTCGCCTTAGAGAAGTTCCGTCTCTATTTGGAACATGTCAAATTCGACCTGGAGACAGATAATCAAGCCTTAAGCTGGGTCTTAGGTAGGCCGCGTCGTACTGGTCGTATAGCCCGTTGGGCCATCCGAATTTCTGCCTTCCAATTCGATGTCCGGCATATCAGAGGTACCGAAAATGTTGTTGCTGATGGACTCAGCCGTATGTTTTCCAACGACGTCGAGACCCACGAACCGGTCGACAGTTCATCACCTCCCGAGTCCATACTATCTGGTGTTAATGCCATCTTAACAGATGCTCCCATGCTCTTTAGGGATATCGAGAAATACCAACGTGAAGATCCGACGCTGGCTCCGATAATGGAAACCCTTTCTTCTGGGGAACATGTTGTCCCTTATGTTCTGAGGAATGGTGTTCTATGTTGCCCTTCGAGGCATGATAAGATGATGAAGGTTGTCGTTCTAGCTGTTCTTGTGCCTATGATCTTCAAATACTATCATGAGACCCCATTAGGGGGGCATCTTGGAATCTTTAAAACTCGTGAAAAGATTCGTGAAAGGTTCATCTGGAAGGGTATGGACGGTGAAATCCGTGAACTAGTAAAAGCTTGTAAATCTTGTTTGCTTAGTAAACCAACCATGTCCACCAAGGTAGGCCTTTTGTCTTCGCATCAAGCGTCGCGCCCCATGGAACGCCTGTATATTGATTATGTAGGACCCTTCCCCCAGTCAAAGGGAAACGCCAACAAGTTCATCTTTGTATGCGTAGATGGTTTTACAAGATTTTCCTGGTTATTTCCGACTAAGCTGGCTACCGCTCAGTCCACCATTACTTGCCTAAATTCTATTTTTGCTTCTCTTGGTCCGTGCCAATATATTGTGTCTGATAATGCTAAGGCGTTCACATCAAATCTATTTCGTAAATTCTGTTTTGACTTGTCCATATCTCATGTAACTACTTATGCTTATTACCCTCAACCATCTCTGGCTGAACGGGTTAACCGTAATCTCAGGTCCGCGCTTATTGCCTATCATCATGAAGATCATTCCAGGTGGGACACGTCCCTGCATTGGTTAGCTTTTGCTTTGAATTCGGCGGTTCATGAATCACATAAATTTACTCCAGCCTCTTTGATGTTCAAGTTTGTTCCCAACACGCCGCTCTCTAACCTCTGGTCTCTGAGTGACATTCTACCTGAGACAATAGATCCGGATAACATTAAAGATCATTGGAAGAAGGCTAAAGCCAATCTTAAAGTGTCTCATGAAAAGGTTAGGGAAAGGTATGATCGTGGACGGAGACCCACCCATTTGAAGGTAGGTGACCAAGTAATGGTCAAGAATTTTGTTCCCGCGGGCAAGCTTGCCCCCAGATTCCATGGGCCGTGTGTCATTCTCGATTTCCTTACGCCGGTTACATTGTTATTAAGCAATCCAGCCACCGAGAGGATATTTAGGGTTCACTTGTCGCAGGTGAAACCTGTATAATTTCTGTGCTAACTTGCCTCATATTATCTTGAAAGGAATATGAAGGTTATATTTTATTTTTGAGTTTCACTTTTAAGGCTTTCTGCCCCTTCTATAATATATTGTTTCATATGTAAGCATTTTTGTGAAACCTGCCCCGAACCGTTAAACTGCCATCCTGTCCTTCCCACGGCCATTACCACGCTCCCGTCTCCTGCTCCACTCTACACAGTGGCTTAATTAATGTCATGGATATCTGCACGCCGCTGGCCCCTCAACCTCTCCACAAGCCTGTGCCCTCAAAAAAAGATGATGGTCCAACAAAATTCTGCCGCCTAGTTTTAATGTTTCAGTGCCCCCGCAGCCGCGCGGCGCCGTGCCGCGACTGGGATAGAGGAAGGGCCCCCTCGACCCCAGCGAGGTCGACATGTGCACGGCGAGCCGGAGCTCTCCTCCCGGCCAAGGCTGATGTGCGGCGCACGACCTACTACTTGCCCGCAGGCTGTATATGTTCACCGCGGGCGCGGCGTGCTTCAACACTTCTGCTCCCCTCATAGTGCGGGCGAGCGGTATCTCAGGGTACTTGTGGGGTCCGAGCGGCCGCCTTTGGACGCAAGCTGCAACGGCCGGTCTGGCCATCCAACTTAATCAACATCAACTACATGGACAGTTACTATCAGCAATTACTATACCTGAGATTTCAACAACAATATCTGGTGGACTTAGAAAATTTTTCCTCAAATTTAAAACTAAAGTTTTCCTTCTGAATTCAACTTCTACAAACATAAAGACTTTACTTTACCAGTCACAACAAAAATTTTGAAACTGAATCAAACCACGTTAAGAAAATCCTATAAATACTTCTGCAATTAATCTCCATATCAACATCAAAACTTGGACCTGGTTTCCAAACAAATTGCATGTGTCACCCCTGGAGCAACTTTTGGAGGGGGAGGTCTGTACCGTGCGGTACACCTCCACGCCGCTAATTTAAAATGTGCGCCAATTGAAACTCCTCTGCTGGAGGAAGTCTGAACTTTATCGACGGTATTAATTTTCAAGTTTCTCAGAAGATGTCACTACGTGGAAAGTTTGGAGTTTTTGAACTGTGCCACTTTTGATGTATTTTTGTTTTACCGGTAGTAAGAAGTGTGAACTTTCTCTTCTAGAGGACACTACTGAAAAACTACAATGGTGCACCCTAGTGCGACGTGAAAGAACTATTTTTTGGAGAAATTTTTATTTCAAAAGTTTGTTTCTTGTTAAATTTCTTTCTGTTATTGTTTAAGTTGGCTGTATACCCCTCTCTTTCCCCTTGTTTTGTATTTAGCCAATCCCGAATTTCTTTTATTAATTTCTGACCAATCTGATGTATCTTCCCCCAACTTGAATATGTTGCTGTACCCTACCCAATAAAGTGATTGTGGGCGGGTGTTTTCTTCCCTAAAACGCCTCGAACTTTCCGCGAGAGTACATAAACTGCTGATTTTTGGGTCTCTGCGCCACTTCTGTTCCATCTTTCAGTGTGTAAAGTACATAGCAGGGGGCGGGAAGCGCCTCTTTCTCCGGCAGCGGTCAACAACAAGGTAATGGCCGATTAATAATTTCTTTCTTTGCTAGCTCAGCAGTTTAACTCTCGGGGCGGGTCCGAAGTTTTTCCATAATGTAACCTTCCTTAAAATGTAAAGACACTTGGTATCTATTCTATCTTTAAACTGCATATCGGGATAGAGAGTGCTTAACCCTCTCGAGCTCCCACTCATATTGTTTTGAGGTGAACTTATTTTTTTTCTCAACCTATTCTTCTTTAACGTAATGTAAATTATTTCCTTCTTAAGTCACCTCTTTAGTATGGGATTAGCCCTTGTATTAACAGCCTAGTGCCAAGTAGGTTTTAAATAAAGCATATTAGGTGCGCAAGTTCGCCTCCCCTCAAATTGTTATTTTAGAGGTCATGTAATTAATCTTTTCTCACTTAATAGACCTCAGTAGGTTGGGTATTTTATCCCTTTGTCTATGTCCAGAGAGGACAACTTGAAGGTGGAGTTTGGTGTGGCCTTTGAGAGGCTTAAAGTTTGAGAGCGAGCGGCTCTTTTTTGAAAATTGAGTGTTGTATGCCTCGAGGAGGCTTTTCTGTGTAATTTGGAGCAAGTGCTCCTGAGCATGAATGGGGTTTTCTGCCCCTCTGTTAATACTTATTTTGAAGTAAGGTTGGGCTGATTGCCCAAGCATTGTGAAGTCGGGGCGCGAAGCCCAAACCCAGTAAATATTGTAACTACATTTTGTTGACTTGCTACTCTGTACCTGCCATGATTGTTATTTCTTTATTTGGAAAAGGAAATATAACCTTGTTAATTTTACATGCACTATAATTTCGTAGCTTGAGATCCGTTCACACCCGCACCTTCTTTCACGCATAACTACCGCAAAAACACGGTAACAATAATAATAATAGTAATAATAATTAATGGAATACTGACAATAATATCTCTAACTTCTACATATAATTCGGGGGTGTGATATATGTACTATCACAAGGTGTTTCAGCAACAACGTTTGCAGTTAAAAACTTGAAGAGCTTGGATGATAAAGAGACGGTAAGAATCTTCTTCCTCGTCCTCTTCTTCCTCATCCTTACCTTGCTTCTCCACTTCCTCATCTTGCTTCCCTCCTTCTTCCTCTTCAGGCTTCTCTTCTTGCTTCTCATAATTTTTTGATGTTTGCATAGTACCAGAACATGTAGTAGACTCAGATGATGACGTAGAATTAAAAATCTCTTTTAGTGGTGCACCGAGTTGCGTTTTCAAAAATAAATCATGATCTGCTTGAATACCTTTAAACTCTTTAAATTTACGTCAAATATTGTTTCGCGCACTGATAATACGTTGTATAATCACTTTACTTGATGTGGACATGATGTCGGCTTTAGATTAAGAGCAGTCTGTAGCTGCTGTGTTGATGTTTAAAAATAGTCAAAGCCCATGCAATACCGTCCGAGATAAACATTACTCTCTTTATCAATAACTAAGAACCTGTAACGTTTTGATGACCAACATGTAGCACACAGTCGTTTAAAGTCATTGTATGTCATATCAGTGTTAACATGATCGTCATACACATGTCGCATGTTGAGTTCATCTTGCCGAAAAACACAATAATATTAGCGTTGTCACAATTCAACTGCTTAGGCACAAGAGGGTAGGTTTGACAAACATAAAAACAGTCTACACATGTATGACACCCCATACTAAAGTACGCAAGAATAATATCTTGCTGTTCCGTAGCAACATCGTCAAACATCGTCGGAATTGTTAGGCGGGCAATAATTCCATTGTGGAGATGTATCTCCCGTATGCAGTTATCAGACTGTGCCTCTTATAATGGGTTTCTGATAAGTTCACCTGCATACACCCCAGCGTCAGTGGGTATGGTCTGACACATCCCACTCTGATGAGTCTAGTGTCAGACCTAAGACGAAACGCTGGTTAAAAGGGCAAACACCTGAAAAGCCTTAAATCTGATCTGCTTTTAGACATGCTCTATTGGTGGAAACATATCTAATTCCCTCCATGGGAACTTCAAATTTCCAATCGGAATTCCTAGGCGGGCAGTAACTCCATTGTGGAAATTTGTCTCCCGTATGCAGTTAACAGACTGTGCCTCTTATAATGGGCTTCTGATAAGTTCACCTGCATACACCCCAGCGTCAGTGGGTAGGGTCTGACACATCCCACTCTGATGAATCTAGTGTCAGACCTAAGACGAAACGCTGGTTAATAGAACAAACGCCTGAAAAGCCTTAAATCTGATCGGCAATACATGCTCACACGCATTAAACTGAAAATAACTCCAACTGGTTTTTACGAGATCTTGCATAATAGGTTGTAAAATAGTATACAGCGGTTGATAGAGTGACTTCACGAAAATGTAAATGTTTTCGAAGCGTATGCCACTTAAAGTGGTAATAGGTGTGAGTAAAAAGTGTGTCTTGCCGCGTCCTGATGGCCAGTTTCGATACATCGAACTGTAGAGGGAAATAATGCTCCATAACGATTTTGCGTAGTTGTAGCAGAAATCGGTAGGAGATGTGACACTATGTCACTGACAGGTTCTGTGTCTTGCTACTTTATAAGCTTCATGCTGACTGAATAAAGATGTAGCACATCATAAGAATATATAACGAATGACGTAACAACAAGTAACTATCAGTTCTTAAATCGCTGTTGGCAAGTTGTGTCCAGAATGGTGAAATAACGGTATCCAGAGATTATGAAGATAAACAAAACTAAGACCTTTTGATTGAAAGGAGTTGTAAAGACTTCACGAAAACCTATTCGAGGAAAATACAATCCACGAGTGGCTATTAATAAAGCACTAAGTGCAGTTAAAGCGACAACTTCTAAGATTCAAGCAATGTTAAAGATCGTGCTCGAATTATTCCTGTACCGAAACGAGGCGGAATCCTTCCAGCACTGTTTGCAGGACTAGCGGCTTTAGGATCTCTGCTAGGTGATGTCAGTGTAGTAGCAAGAAGTTCTTAACGCCGTACAAGAGGTGAAGCAGCAAATATAATGAAGTGAGCGTCATAATAAAACGATGGAAGCAATTGCATTGAGAGGTAAAGGTGTGCACATGAAATTAGCGCCGTACATAAAAAGGGCTCGGATTCTACATATCGCCAAAAACCGTCTACTGAATGCACTGCCACATCGAGCTCTAACCAACGAAGAAGTTGCTACGTATTCTGAACAACTAGGAATTCACGGCTTCATGCCAGATCAGCTACCAGCATGCCCACGGAAACTTGAGAGTGCTGTAATCAACTTAAACGACAGTTGTGGACCTGGAACTGAATACGTTGCCCACCTGAAAACGTAAGTCTAATGTATGGTATTTCGATAGTTATCTAGACTTATCGCCTCTATATGGGATCATACAATATTTCGGAAGTAGTGCAGACATTGTCTACAATAAGAACCGTCTGCTAAAATTCAACACACCCAAGTGTTGGTGATTATGTCTAATGCTCTTATTCCAAAACTATATAGACTATATAGACCACAGACAAAATACTTTAGGGTGCACGTGATGATGAGCGTTGAGAGAACGTTTACTGTAAGTGAAGAAGGAACTGAAACAACTGTCTACTTTAATCCACCGAGCGAACTCAATCATCGGCTACATATACGTAGTCTTTGGCGAGTATCACTTGAAAGGTAAAATAAAATCTATAACGTGCGAGATGGCAAAAACAAGTTCTACTACGATGAGTGTGTCCTATCCCTACCGTCAGGCACTTATTCTGTAGACGATATTCATGAATATATTGAAAGTGTGTCGATTGAACAGTTTGGTGTTGAGAGTTTTAGTAACAATAATTACAAGTTCTCTCTTTCAGTAAGCATCATTACACATAAATGTGTTAGTGAATCTTCTTTCAAGATTGACTTTAAATCACAACCTGATTCGATTGGACCGTTGCATTACTTGTAATATTTATACAGACTGGTATCTTAATCTCCAGAATAACGGCCGAGAGGATGCGTCGTGCTCACCACACGGCCCCTCGTAATCTGCAGGCCTTCGGGCTGAGCAGCGGTCACTGGGAAGGCCAAAGCCCTTTCAGGGACGTTAAGTGCCGTGGGGTTTGGTTTGGTTTCATATAGTAATCAACAAACTTCCCACGTCCAGGAGGGCTTTATCATTACGGAAGAGGCAGGTTACAGTATTTGTGAGAAATCGTTCGTTGTGCTTTATAATCCAGTGACTGTGAAACACAACAATAACATTAGTCTTAGACTTGTGAATAAACATAATCTGCTTATTCATTTACATCGTCTCACGTACGCAGCTTACAAACAGAGAGTACATCGAGGAGACATGCCTCACGTTTGCGAGGGGCTATCGAGTTAAGAGATGTTCATAGGCAGATTCTAAAAAACTTAGGTTAAACGCTACTACAACGAAAATATGGAAGAGATGCTCGACATTACGAACAGAGTAGAAACTCAAGAAGGTGTAGTACGAAGTGATTTCCATTCTTATCAAACTTTTACTTAATAGCAATGATGAAAGTCGTATGATTATCAGTCAGCAAGTCGTATAGAACCCACCTCACGAAAGCTACGTATATATCGAAGGACAATTGATAGGGCGGATGGGAGTGGGCCGAGCACACCTCAACTAAACAACCGTGGCCTAGATTACCTCTTTTCGCAGGCGCGTTATGAAGTAAATAATGTTGAAATAGATAGATCGAAGAGTGTTGGTATATCAAGTGCAATGAGACTCTACAAAGGGTTGAAGAAAGTAAACTTTTATGGATGGCAGGATGGTATCCAAAAGCTACCAACAACTGGATTATTAATGGGGACGGTACGTTTACAAGAATGTTACCATAGAAACATATTCTTGGCTTCGCTGAAGACTATGGGCATATTCTAAACAACGCAAAACAAGAGCTAATTCTGATCCACGATCGTAGTGATTACAATGCTCTTAAAGCAGCAGCGGTACCTGGAGACTAAAAAGTTACCCTTCAACGTATCCTGTGGAGGATTCCACATGTAACATTATCTGATCGAGAAAAGCGTCGATTGCTAAAGATTGTAGAAAATTATACACCATTACCAGTACGGTTTCGAAGTTAGGAGCTGCATAAGTATCCTGTATTAACACCTAAAAGCAACCATAGCTTGGCAGTTAAACCATCACGTTTCACTGAAAAACCTCTGTTCATTATTTATGGATTTCAAATGGATCGTAAATTCAACCATGAAAAAGGTAGCTCTGAGTTTGATCACTGCAAATTAAAAAATATCGGAATATACATCAACGGAGTTACTTCCCGCTACGAAAACATGGATATTCACTTCGGGAAAAGTAAATTTGGCTTGCCCTATGACATGTTTTGTAAATTTCAATCATCATATTACCAGAAAAAGAATCGACCGCTATTTTCTCCTGAAGAATTTAAGAATATAGCACCGATTGTTTTTATAGGCTGCTCTTACCTTGAAGAGTCTATAAAGGAATATCCTGTCGATATTCGTATAGAATTTGAGACAACTGAAAGTATTCCTGCTAACACTACACCTATTGTCTTATTATTCACGTGACTGATGTTACTTACCATCCACTATCGAATATCTTCACAAGACTGAAAAAGAATACATTTACTTCATTACTTTTCGTGTTTGTGTGTTTCTACTTCAAGGATCATTGATAGGAAAGAAGAAAGTTGAGACAATGACGTAAGAAATTTGTTTGCGCAAATCTTGTATTGGACCTAACGATACACTACTAAGTAAGGCTATTACAGCTTTCTATAAACATGAACGCTTAAACTGTACGTCGCAGCATTTGCTATGTATTTACCATCTGGTTTTCTATCAACGTGCGCTGCTTACGATATACATTCCGCCTGGGGGATGCTACTTTTCCGTTGTTAGATGTCATTAGAAGTAGCCGCATGCAGACGTTGCCAGCAACACTAAAATAGTCGAGGTACAAACGGTGATACCGATTTGGATGGATTAAATCCAATGATTAAGGACTGTATACTGTGTATGAGTGAATTAAGAAATGTATTTGAAAGCTATGTACTTTAAAACTGTATCTCAGATGTGTTAATACATATGTGATAAACTAAAGAAACGTTATTTATTTGTTTCAATAAGCCTATCCCTTTATTCACTACTCCTGATGTGCAATTTACTCACCAATGCACATATGCAGAACCATCCAGTATAATTATATTGCAACGTTGTACTCGTAAGTTTTATTTCTGTTCCCGTTACATGTCTTGAAAATGTCGTCAATATACTCGTACATCAGGGAAGTCTTAACCTCTCATGTTAGGCACCCGGTACGTAGCGCAAAACAGTTTTCTGTCCTAAACACAAGGGTTTAGTCTCCGGGTAATATCAACAATATTGTAAACTACTCTAAGTCTCTAGATCTCAAATCCATATGCTCTAGAGTTCAAATGAAAAACTGAGTGTTCCAGACAATCAAAAGCGGACAACGCGTTACGTGTCAGCGCAGACACCATCTCGTTTCAAGTTCAGGTCCAAGCTCCTTTAAATCGCTTTTCAATGTTACGCCCCTATGAATAAAGCATAAGTATTAAGCCCTATACCCACCATCTTTTTCCAAGTTCAACTCCAAGACCTAGAAGGTTAAGTTAGGTTAACGCGTGGTCAGCGTAACGTTAGGCCTGCAGTTATCCCGGGTATCGAACTTAAAGTCTGATGACATACGTATTATGCCTTATAGCCGCCATATTTTCCCAAGTTCAACTCCAAGTCCTTGGAGATCATGTTAGGTTTAGTCGTGTTCATCGTAACGTTAGGCCCGCCGTTAGCCCGAGTATCTAACTTGAAGTCTAGAAGCATACGTATTAATCCTTATAGCAGTAATCTTGTACGAAATTCAACTCCAAGTCCTGAGAGGTCATGTTAGGTTTACTCGTGGTCAGCACAACGTTAGGCCTGCAGTTAGCCTGGGTATCGAACTTGAAGTCCGTTAGGTTAAGCTTCTACGCTTATGCAGTTAGCCCATGTGTTGAACTTTGAGTCTCTTAGGTTGAAGCTTGTACTCTTAGGCTTCGAACTAGAGTCTGTACGGTTAAAGCCCTGTGGCTTGGAGTCGAACCCGTGATCTGCGAGGTTAAGTTAGACACGTCATGCCTGTTACGTTCAGCTTCCTCTCTTAACCATAATCACGTTGGCTGTTAGGATAAGCTTGCACCATTTGGCATCGAACTTGGGTCTTAGGTCGAACCCGAGGTCGGTAAAGTGAAGCCTGGACACCTAGCCAGCGTAAGGTCATGTAGCGTTTAGAGCACCCTATTAGCCAAATAAGGTTACGGGCACACTCTAAGGCCCTCTACACACTGAGCTACTCATTAAAAACGTGACTGGTTTCTAACCGGGGTCACAAACTGGTTAGTAACTGAATAGTGACTCGGCTCCACACACGAAGCTACTGTACGTTGACGGATTCTTCCTGATTAGCCATTTGTAAAGTTGGGTGCGGACTCGCTAGATCGCTTTTGAACTTTGCTAGAATGTCAACCACTGACTCAAGAGACGAAGAAGACATGATTATGTTTCATTACTTCAGGAGAAAAGAAAGAAGAAGATATTGGGTTCACCCATATCTTGAAAAGAACATCCATTGCAGATTATTCATAGCAGTAAAGGAGTTCGAACAACCGGATGCTAAATTTATTTCCTTGTATCGTATGACCAAACACAGTTATATGGACTTGGTGCAGCTAATTGCGCCTGCCATTCGGCAGCGAAATACAAATATGAGGGAATGTGTGAGTGCTGAGGAAAGAGTGCTAATAACTCTCAGGTAAGAAACAAGAACTTTATTTTTACAAAAAAATTAAAAGCTTAGAAAATAATACCATGCTTTCTCCGTAATGTCCTTTCTTGCGTAATCCTTCAGCGTATAATTGTACAGTATGGGGTGTTTTTCAATTTCTCCCACTAACTTTATGTTGAAAACTTGTTCGCTCGCCAACGTAAAAAGGCACTTGAACACTGGAACTGAGAAACTAAACTCGTTGGTGACTGGCTCCGCGAGTCACCTGGAACTGATTACAAACTAGTTACTAACATATTACTAAATGTTAGCGCCGTGTGTGGCTTTCCATTGAAATACACAGGAAGTGACACTCAAGTGATCGGCCGGAAACTTCAGTTACCAATCAATTACTAATGAGTAGCTCCGCGTGTAGCTGGCCTTAACTAGTGGCCCGCACCGCGCTGTGACGTCACTCACCGGATCAGGCCTCGTCCAGGGGGAATGTGGTGGCGGTGCAGCAGAACCTGCCCTAAAACCACTACTGCCGGGCGAGTTGGCCATGCGGTTAGGAGTGCGCAGCTGTGAGCTCGAATCCGGGAGATAGTGGGTTCGAACCCCACTGTCGGCAGCCCTGAAGATGGTTTTCCGTGGTTTCCTATTTTCATACCAGGCAAATGCTGGGGCTGTACCTAAATTAAGGCCACGGCCACTTCCCATTCCTAGACCTTTCCTGCCCCATCGTCGCCATAAGACCTATCTGTGTCGGTGCGGCGTAATGCAAGTAGCCAAGGAAAAAAACTACTCTTCTCCAGGCAAATGCCAGGGTAGTACCTATGTTAAGGCCACGGCCGCTTCCATTCCTTTTCCCTGTCTATCCCTTCCAAACTTTCCTTTCTCCCACAAGGCAACTGTTCTGCATAGCAGTTGTATATGCAGTTGTATCCCAGTTATTTTCCCCGACCCAAAGTCTCACTCTCCAGGACACTGCCCTTGAGGCGGTAGAGATGGGATCCATCGCTGTGTCCGGGGGAAAAACCGACCCTAGAGTATAAACGGATTGAGAAAGAAAGTAAGAAAGATGATTAATATCACACTATAAGGACACCTGATCAATAGTAATAATAGTAAGATAAATCCGAGTTTTAGGATAATACTTTTTTTCCTAGTTGTTTTACGTCGCACCGACACAGATAGGTCTTATAGCGACGATGGGACAGGGAAGGAAGCGGACGTGGCCTTAATTAAGGTACAGCCCCAGCATTTTCCTGGTGTGAAAATGGGAAACCACGGAAAACCATTTTCAGGGCTGCCGACAGTGGGATTCGAACCTACTATCTCCCGAACACTGGATACCGGCCGCACTTAAACGACTGCAGCTATCGAGCTCGGTGATAATACTTTAGGAACGATGTGATTTGTGGTCTTGTGTGTATATATTTCAAATAGAGATTAAGGAAGCATAAAAACTAACTATAAAACTATCGAACAGCACTTCAACTCAAATTGGAGAATTCCAACTTGTCCGATGGGAATCGATCCAACGACAAGTCAGCTGGACTCCACAGTTCGTACCAAAGGTTGTATCTTGCAGTCATAATGCAGTAGGTATAGGCCAATATACTGTGCTGAGTTAATCATTTTTTTAACGAATTCCCAGGAATCCTGCTTTTATTATCGCCGTTTTGATATACACACTCTATTCCAGGTTTGTTTTTAGAATTGAAAAATGGCCACAGTACATTGGCAAGTTTCTGTTTATTTTTTGATATCAACATTGCGCAGTTTATGTGCCGCATTATTCCCAGGCACGCTTTAAACATTTGCTCCGGCGGATGGTACATAATACGGTCCCGAATAATGAATGTATGTTAATATTCTCTACGTGCTCTATAGAGGAAACATTTGAGATCTAACACAATATAATGTGATATCTTCTGAAAAACAGTATGTCATTATGAACTTGTTCCTATCCATTTAATTTAAGGATCAAGTAATTAGGTGATTACATTTTTTCGAATACACCGCCCCTTGAGTAGTTTGTAAGTTAAGCACACTATAATGCAGATGTGGACGTTCGTCGGTGTATTTTGAAAGACAGGGTAGCTGCTCAATGTTACTGTACGTTAACAACTTTATATACTTACCTAATACAGTCTTATATTTCGTCCAGTTATTATGTTTAACACGCTGGAACTGAAAAGCAAATTAGCAGCAAGCCAGTTGAATCAGGAACAACAGCATATGCTCTTTGTTGAGAAAACAATTTTGCAATAAGGACACGCATACTACTATCATTTAGGACATAAATAATATACAAGGCAGGTTTAAATTACTATATTTGTTAATTTACTGTTCAGTCGATATGCCGGGTGGTTCACCAACCCCTGATTCATCGGAGACAGGAAACCCAAATAACGCGTATAATTTAATGATCCTTATAATTTACTTTCATGAGCAACAAATAACTTGAAATGTCTCCCTATGGTCAAAAAGGCTCTCCCTTACCTGTGTGTCAACACGGTACATTGATCCATAGACCAAAACATCTTCTTCTTCCTCTTCATCTATTTACCCTCCAGGGTCGGTTTTTCCCTCAGATTCGGCGAGGGGTCCCACCTCTACCGCCTCAAGGGCAGTGTCCTGGAGAGCGAGATACTGGGTTGGGGATACAACTGGGGAGGAGGCCAGTACCTCGCCCAGGTCCCTCACCTGCTATTCTGAACGGGGGCCTTTTGGGGGGATAGGAAGATTGGAAGGGACAGGGAAGGATGCGGCAGTGGCCTTAAATTAGGTACCATCCCGGCATTTGCCTGGAGGAGAAGTGGGAAACCACGGAAAACCACTTCGAGGATATCTGAGGTTGGGATCGAATTCATCTCGACTAAGTTGACCTCCCGAGGCTGAGTGGACCCCGTTCCAGCACTCGTACCACTTTTCAAATTTCGTGGCAAAGTCGTGAATCGAACCCGGGCTCCGGGGGGGGGGCAGCTAATCACGCTAACCACTACACAGCAGAGGCAGACCCAAATAAAAATTCACTCTTTGGAAAAGGATGATATGCGGTCATATTACAGTTACTGTAAACAGCGTTAATCGAAAAAAAAGTGTACCAGTCTGTGCTTCGAAACAACATCCACATAGCTTGGTTGACGCAACAGCAATGAGCAGTGCTTTAGTCACCTTAGCTACCACGGGCGTCGGTGGATTACTAGCACGCTGTAGTCCTTATAGAGGTCTCCTGTCCGAACGTACCGGCTGTTATCATTTTCTCCCTTCATTATAGTTTATGTAACAGAAGCAACAGTGCCGTTGATGATTTCTACCATAATCGCGAGCAATACATAAACGGTATGGTTGCACTAAGGTCGTAAAGAAGTGAGTACTAATGTTTTTCGGATGATTATTATATACGCCTAAGTTGGGTTAGCTACCTCCAATAAAAACAAGGGGCTGGTGAACCACCGTGTATAATGTACCAGACCCTAGCTTGATGAGCATGAATTTTTTAATTTAGGACGTGTACAGTACGTTCTTGGAGTGAATACAGAGGAAGGATCTAGTTCAGAAATTGTCATTAATTTAAATGTCCTGGCTTTATTTTTGAAGTTCAGGTTCATATCAGCTTATTCAAGTTGTTGCGTTATGGGATGCTGAATTCTCCAAGGTCCGATGGTGATATCTTCCACATGGAGAAGAATAATTAATTTTTTAGAATTAGTGAGTATTTACAAGTTAATATTCTTGAAGTGCCGCCTCTGTGGTGTAGTGGTTAGTGTGATTAGCTGCAACCCCCGGAGGCCCGGGTTCGATTCCCGGCTCTGCCACGAAATTTGAAAAGTGGTATGAGGGCTGGAACGGGGTCCACTCAGCCTCGGGAGGTCAACTGAGTAGAGGTGGGTTCGATTCCCACCTCAGCCATCCTAGAAGTGGTTTTCCGTGGTTTCCCACTTCTCCTCCAGGCGAATGCCGGGATGGTACCTAACATAAGGCCACGGCCGCTTCCTTCCCTCTTCCTTGCCTATCCCTTCCAATCTTCCCATCCCTCCACAAGGCCCCTGTTCAGCATAGCAGGTGAGGCCGCCTGGGCGAGGTACTGGTCATTCTCCCCAGTTGTATCCCCGACCAAGAGTCTGAAGCTCCAGGACACTGCCCTTGAGGCGGTAGAGGTGGGATCCCTCGCTGTGTCCGAGGGAAAAGCCAACCCTGGAGGGTAAACAGATGATGATGATGATATTCTTGAAGTTTTCTTCTTTATCAGTTTACCCTCCAGGGTCGGTTTATCCCGCGGACTCAGCGAGGAATCCCACCTCTACCGCCTCAAGGGCAGTGTCCTGGAGCTTCAGACATTGGGTCGGGGATACAGCTGGGGAGGATGGCCAGTACCTCGCCCAGGAGGCTAAACTGGTATGCTGAACATGAGTCTTGCGGGGGGATCGGAAGATTGGAAAGGATAGACAAGGAAGAGGGAAGGAAGCGACCGTGGCCTTAAGTTAGGTAAAATCGCGGCATTTGCCTGGAGGAATAGCGGGAAACCACGGGAAAACCCTTCAATGATGGCTGAGGTGGGAATCGAACCCACTCACTTGACCTCCTGAGGTTGAGTGGACCCCGTTCCAGCCCTCGTACCACTTTTCAAATTTTTTGGCACAGCCGGGAATCGAACCTGGGCCTCCGGGGGTGGCAGCTAATCACACTAACCACTACACCACAGAGGCAGACTATTCTTAGAGTCTATTCAAACTGATTCTGCCTGTACAAGTTCTATCACTATGAACGAAGAAAGTAGTTCATCGGAATTAACGACACACAAAGAAATTAATAAACAGACTTATCATGAAATTTAACGATGTCCCTATGAATTATTTAAATTAATATCACCTCATCTTAAATGATCATAGAGAGTCAAGTATTATTGTACTGTAGAATAAGCTAAGCCTATATTCTACACGAAGGTTGTATTTTAGTGCTCGCTCACAATATATCCCCAAAAGCTAAAGTACTGTTCTAACGAAATTATGTCTCATAACACGAGAAATTGTATTTAAGTGTTCTCTCGTACTACAGTAGTGTCCAAAAGTTAAGCATAACTTACGGGTAATCAGGGTAACAGGAAATAGACCGCAAATCGCACGACATATGCACCTACCAACATTACGTGTTCGCTCTGTATAGGAAAGGAGTGTTCCCTGCTTTGACTAGAGGTGTAACCGCAAGGTAAACACAGCCAGTGCCTGCGCCCCATATTCCCTCAGTCGGGTTTGCCCTGTTATAGTGTGCGGAGTGTAGCCTCGTGGTGAACGTGACAACATAAAGGCGCAACGACGCCATTTGGACCCCATTTTGCAGAGTAAAATACTCGGCCGCCTGGAGGCAGGCCAGACACATAGCGAAGTCGCCGTATCCTTGAATGTGCCACAAAGTGTCATGTCCAGGCTTTGGAGACAATTTCAAGACACAGGAGACGTTAGTCGTAGGCCAGTACTAGGTCGACCAAGGGTAACCACCCCAGAGCAGAACCGATATTTGGCCTTAACTGCCCTACGAAATCGGAGTGCACCTGCAAGACAAATGTCGGCGGAGCTTGCAGCCGTGTCAGGGGTTGCCTTTTCCCGCAAGCTGTGTACCGGAAGCTCAGAATAACAAGGCTGTTTGCCCGACGTCCAGCGGTGTGCGTCCCGCTCACTCCAGCACAGAGACGGGTCCGTTTACTGTCGAGCCGTCAACATCGAAACTGGACCATGAATGAATGGAGGCATGTGCTCTTCACAGATGAATCCCGCTTCAGTTTGCAGAACGATTCCCGTCGCACATTAATCTGGAGAGAACCGGGTTGCCGATACAACCACAGGAACATCGTTGAACGAGACCATTATTGTGGTGGTGGCGTCATGGTGAGGAGCGACATCATGTTGAATGGCCGTACGGACGGGCAAATCTTCATGGGTGGTCCGAAGAACACTGTTAACCCTCCGAGATATAGAGATGAGATACTGACACCATATGTTCGACTCTTCAGATGTGAGGTCGGTCCAGACTTCCTCTCAATGGACAATAATGCCCGACGGCACCACGCTGCTCTCGTGGATGAAGTTCTGGCTGGGGAAGACATTCATGGCATGGACTGGCCAACGAGGTCTGCGGATCTCAATCCTATAGAACAGGGCTGGCCACAACGAGGCTCGCGAGCATCATGCGGCTCGCGAGTCAGTCTTGTGCGGCTCTTGACACCAACCTTAGAGTTAAATTAAATGATATAATTAATGGAATCTAAGGACATCTCGTGGCTGGCGTCAATCAGTAGCAGTGATGCGCGGCTTAACGTTATTAGCGCTGTAGGTCAGTGGTAAGACATGGGAGGTGAAGATAGTTCCGGCGCCTTCCATTTGATAGTGCTTTGAGCGGGAGAGTTGTCAGTGAGCCAGTGTCGTGAGGTGAAGCCAGTCGCGTTCACGTATAGGCAGTCGTGTGCTGTGCTGAAGAAATCAATGGCAGATTTAATGATTTGAGTTCATTCCTGGAAAATCCTTTTTCTGTTGATGTTGTGAGCGATGGCAGTCCTGTTTCATCATCAATAACAAAGGATACAGCAGCTGTAGAGTTGGAGCTACAAGAACTGCAAGAGGACGAAAGATTAAAAGGACTCAAACGAAGTGACATTTCTACCGTATAAGTTTGGAAGAATGTTCCAGAAGAAAAATACACACTAACAAAACAGTGTGCCAAAAGACTAATCTCAATCTTTGGGACTACTTATGTGTGTCTGAATCACTGTACTCAACGATTAAATTCATTAAATCTACATTTAGATCTGAACGAACTGATGAAAATTTAAGTGAAATTGTGCGAACTGCGCTTACCAATTTTCAGCAGATTTCAAAAACCTAACAGCAAAAATGAACACTCAGGAAAAGCAATTCTCAAAAGTAAAATCTCATTCCTTGATGTGTACCTGAAAAATAATATTCTGTGTAGTGTAGAAAATAAATGTTCCTTCATTTGTTATAAAATGAAAAACGTGTCTTCATTTTATAAACCATTTTCTAAACATGCTCCCGATTTTTTGTCTCCTAAATTTGCGGCTCCCAGAGGTAACGTTAGTGGCCACCCCTGCTATAGAACATGCCTGGGATGCATTGGGGAGGCGAACTGCATCCCGTCAGCCCCCACCAAGGACCCTCAAAGACCTTCGCATTGCCCTTCCGGAGGAATGGGATCGACTGCCACAAGAGCTCAGGACCATCTCATAGAGAGCATGCCACGTCGCTGCGAAGCATTTGTGGCCGTTAGGGGTAAGCATATACCCTATTAACAGCATATTTTGTTGTGGAAGACTTTGCCAGGTTTTGTTTGTTGTTGTCAAAAGTGTACCTCAGCTATCTGAACATTTCTGACACTGTCTCTTTGGACAAGTTGTGTGACATATGGTGTGTGATTTAGCTTCCGTTTGTTCAGCAATCCGTCTGACATTCCTAGCAGGTGGTAGTCCGACTCGTTGGCTGAACGGTCAGCGTACTGGTCTTCAGTTCAGAGGGTCCCGGGTTCGATTCCCGGTCGGGTCGGGGATTTTAAACTTAATTGGTTAATTCCAATGGCACGGGGCTGGATGCATGTGTTGTCTTCATCATCGTTTCATCCTGATCACGACGTGCAGGTCGCCTATGGGAGTCAAATAGAAAGACCTGCACCTGGCCAGCCGAACCCTTCCTGGGATATCCCGGCACTAAAAGCCCTACGACATTTCACATTTCATCAGGTGGTATGGCCTCGTTTAATGATTATACTTAACTTTCAGACATTAGTGTAGGTTGTTTACATTTAACGTACTATTTTCAATGCAATAATGTACGTACGACTGTTTTACGTAGAAAGTAATTATGTCTTATGTAGAACTGCATATCAGGTCCAGCAACTGATGGTAGACTGGTAAATGTGTGTGATTTTCAGCCAGCATGTATAGCAGAGGGGTACTTCTTTAATAGTGTTCCTATTGACATCAAACTTGGAGGTCGTATAGATTTTATAGACTCACATACGCCGCCTACTTCCTCGAATGTCAATTGTTAGTGGAGACATAAAATAGCATAGAATATCAGAAGATCTCAGAGGAATTGTTCCAACCTTGGGAGGAAGCGGCGAGGGTTACGTGATAACCTCCATGTCGACATGAGTAGAGTGCTGACGTGTAGTTCCGCACTGAAATACATAGTTCAAGAAAATTAGGCTAACATGTCTTGTAACGTCTGGTATGTGAACGTTAATTTAGTAGATGGGTTTCCAGTGGTCGTTCCAATGGTCGTTCCAATGGTCGTGACACCTTAGCTACTCAGGGTATGTCAAATCGAAATTATACTCCATCTGTAGGCGGGGCTTAGCCATGCATTAAACTGTCAGGTGACCCCTCAAAACAAAGTGAATAGCGGTGCTTCCGTGAATCTTTGTGAGGTACACAGACTACTGCGGTCATCTGAACACGTTGTACATCAACCAGCACGTATCATTTTAATGAGGTTCAAGTCGCAAGGGCCGTCACATTGATCCAGGAAGGATGGACTTTTCGTCGTGTTGCTGTGGATCTCAATGTCTCTCCGTTAGTTAATCACCGCTTTTGCAATCATTAGAACAAGACAGCGAAGTTCACAACAAGTGTTGGACGAGGTCATGGACGCATGGCAACCCCATAGGATGACCGATATCTGACAATCTGTGCATTGCGGCGTTATTCAGCAACTGCCAGAGAACTGCAACAAGACCTCAGTAGGGTCACTGGAGTCACGGTGTCTGACCATGCAGTAAGGAACAGGATAAGTGAAGTGTCCTTACGACCCCATACGTCCTGTTCGAGTGCCCGTTTAACGCAGCAACATCGCACAGCTCGCCTTCTGTTTGCTCGTACCGACGTCAACTGGCAACTTCGCCAATGGAGAACTGTGTTGTTCACAGACGAGTCCATATTTCCTCTGACACGGCGTGATGGACGTCAACGTGTATAGAGACGCCATGGTGAGCAGTACATGCCACATATTGTCCAGGAAGGGGACCGATTCGGAAAATATATTGAGATGGATTGGGGTGGCATCAGTATAGGTGGCCGTACGGATCTTGTCGTCGTCCGTGGTAATCTTACCGCTGCAGGGTACACCGAGAGGATACTGCTAAAGAATATGTTGGGTGCTGCGTACGGTATTGGCTCTGAATTCGTACTCATGCACGGCTATGCCATAGCTCATGTATGGTGCATCACCAGAGCTGTCTTGCGAAAACTGGACATTCAAGAGATGGAATGGCCAGCAGTGAGTCCCGAAATTATTCCCATCGATCATGTGTGGTATAGGCTTGACATAAGTGTTCGTGGGCGTCCTGTTCTACCACAGACTATTCAAGACCTCGAACAGGCTCTCACTGACGTCCTGTTCTACCACAGACTATTCAAGACCTCGATCAGGCTCTCATTGAAGAATGGGACCTGATACCTCAACGTGACCTCCGTCGACCTGTACGGAGCATGCCACGTAGGTTGCCAACCTGTGATAAATGCTCATGGAGGACATAGACCATACAGAAGCTCTCCAACTGTGATGAAAATCCACCCTGGAGGACTGCTATAACTTTTTGCCCCTATCTGGACATTTCCGTTTGTGTTCTGAAATTCAACGCGAATCCATCGATGTTCTTTTGTATACTTAAACGGTAAAGAATAAATGTATAGTTGGTAATATACCTGTGTGTGAGGTATTGTTTTGTGGAGCATGGCATACGTTCAAAAACATGTTCCCATAATTTTGTGAACCGTGTACTTCGTAACATTAACAATATGATCGCTGTAGCGGCAATTGGACTAAATGT
Source organism: Anabrus simplex (assembly GCF_040414725.1). Classification (NCBI taxonomy): domain Eukaryota; kingdom Metazoa; phylum Arthropoda; class Insecta; order Orthoptera; family Tettigoniidae; genus Anabrus; species Anabrus simplex. The sequence continues at coordinate 570,186,057 of NC_090266.1, forward strand.
ATTCCACCCTAGGTTTTTCCTTTCGTACATCCATTTCTTGCATTGCAAGCTGAAGTTCAATTCATTTGAAATGCTCCTAATTTGAGCAGGTAGGGAATTCCTGATGCGGATTGTAGAGACAACGAATGACAAACTATAGGCAGCTGATTGGTGAACGAGTAGGACTATGGTTATCACAGAGCCAGGCAAGGGTCTCTTTTGTGGAAGAACGGGTGTGGTATTTTCTGCAAAGCCTCCATACCTAACTTCAAAGAATAAATGGTGGAGGCTGAATCCAGTAAGCGATTATGGTTTTGTTTTGGGGGAAGGCTAAATATTCCCTACCAAGAAACTGCCAACCATCCGCCGAAGAATATTCACCGGTTTCCCAGCAGTCCCGGAATTCCTCCCAGACATGGGAGCGAGACCTCTGATAACCAGCAGTCGGGACATCATGAAGAACATCGGGAAAGAGAAAGGAAAGATCGTGGTTGCATAGCTGAGATGTGCTCATACTACATACATCTGTCTCATCAATGCATCCATCGATATACAAGTAGCCTTCATCAGATATGGTGTATAAATCTTGATGATTGATGAGTTCTCACAAACACGTAGCGTATTTACTCGATGTACACCGTGTTTTATAGATATAATCCATACTGGTTTAAAATGAAGTTTGGAAGCTGAGTACGTTTGAAAATATAATTTTATGAGGTGATTATGCTAATTCTCAAGCCTAAGTGCGAGTCAATAATGTGTGTTACAGTCACAGGATGACAGAGCATTAACGATCGTTTCTCATGAATCTTATAGCCACCACCTTCTATCATGATAATTAGTGAGCTGGAGTGTGGAATTCGTAGTGATATCGAAGGTGATGCTTACATGATGATCATTAAGGTGTTTTGCTGCTTGTAAGCGTAAGTTCAGTATTACTTCCCTTGGTGAAAATTCGAATAACGGTTTAATCAAATCAAGTTGTTATTTAAAGTCAATCTAGATTCAATGAAGCATTTATGTTTGATGTTGGTTACTGCGAACGATAACCTGTATTTCTTATTACTAAAACTCTCACTACCAAACTATAAACGCAATTTCAGTGTGAACATGAATGTCGTCTATTGAATAAGTGTTTAACGTTACGGTCGGCACATACTCGTCTTAATAGAAATTGTTTATTTCTTCTCTCACGTTATGGATTTCATCGTAGTTTCCAAACGATAGTAGTTCCAGACTATGAGTATGATGGTCGATTTCGACCCGTGGATGAAGTAGGCTGGGAACTGCCCGCTGCATGTCAAGCGTGTCAATGACTTGGCAGTGGTATGGTCGGAGAAGTGAAAGTGAATAGTGCTCGGGGGTTAAAAGTTTCGAATCCTACACAAGTACTTCCTTTGCAACCAGTTGTCTGCCATGTGGCAGTATCCATACACTGATTTTCTTATTTGTTCCTGAAGAGTACCTTTGTTATGGTAGCATATGATACAGTGTGGGACTAGGAGATGCCAGAAAGCATGCGGCAGGATTTCTGTAATCTGTTATCTATGCAACACCTAATCGGACGGACAACCTCCGTGGTACATAAAGAGTTGCACGCGATGTTGTCAGGAGCTTATGGCACGTTGCATCATCTCCGGCCTAACGAATCGACAAGCCTCGGTGATTAGGTCCCTAAGGTTACAATGATTGGCTCGCTCTTGTGCGTACATCAGTTGAGGAATGTCTGATCGAAAGGTGCTATTCGCACTTCAAGGTAAAAGTGTTTCTTTCATATGCAATGCAGTAGTTGAATAATATCGAATGTCACGAGCAATCCGGACCAAAAGAGTGTTATTCCTTAAAAATGTGTACCATACCCGATCATGGTACGTTCTATGTGCCTGTTATTATAACTTTTATGAGTTTCTCCTGTAACTCTGTCATGAAGGAAAAAGCGCCCTTTGACCAGACACTCATCAGTTGTTTTACATTGCCCCGCATAGCGGAGCAGGGGGCAGGTCCTTCTCTTCCTATCCATTTAACAGGATACTTCGCATAGAGATGGTTCCGGACGAACATCGCCGCGTACGATGGAGATCAGTCATGTTCAAACCACATCCTGCAGTGGTAAAGGAACGGTGGTAGTTCATCATGAAGAAACCGCAGATAGCATTTTCCCGTCAGAGTTCGCTCATGGAAATGGGGACCAATGAGATGATTTTTCTGCTAGTTATTTAAAGTCGCACTAATACATCGGAGGATTTTGGTGACGGAATGATGGAAAAGGGCTAGGATTGGGAAGGTAGCATCCTTGTATTTAATTAATGTACAGCCACAACATTTACGTTGTGTGGAAATGTGAAACCTCAGGTTTTAGGCAGTGACATGAAACATAATTTTTGTAGGTTTTAATGAGCGTGCTTTTTAATTTTAGATATTTCATGGTGAGGTCTTATATATTGTAATTTTAATCACCTCCATCGAGTTTATGACTGTTTTTGTTCTATTTTCACTGAAGAAGAGAAATGAATTGTCTCGAAACATGTACGACGATGAAATCACCATATTCTAAATGTGTAAATCAGTTAAAATTGGCAGGCAGACACTTATTGTGGCTGTTTACTCACAGATTGTTGTATGAATGGCAATTGTCAAGATTTAAGTTTACACAATGTATGTACACACACGAGCTGTAGGATGATATTTGTTATAAGACACGAGTTAATAGCGACATTGTCGCTATACGTATGCTTGTAATAATGACCTAACAAACAAATATCTGCAACCTATCGCATTCTCCACGGCGTCATCCCTAATATCGCCAGCTGACATTCAGTGCGTAAAGGAAGCGTACAAAAATAAAACAAAAGTCTGGAACCCATATATCCAATAGTCAGAGTCAATCGCCATCCATGAGATCTCATAGTGCGAGAACCGAATATGTCGCACTGGGCCATGCATTGCAAACTCTAAATGCACACCCTTACCGAGCTCGATAGCTGAAGTCGCTTAAGTGAGGCCAGTATCCAGTATTCGGGAGATAGTAGGTTCGAATCCCACTCTCGGCAGCCCTGAAAATGGTTTTCCGTGGTTTCCCATTTTCCCACCAGGCAAATGATGGGGCTGTACCTTAATTAAGGCCACGGCCGCTTCCTTCCCACTCCTAGCCCGTCCCCGTCCCATCGTCGTCATAAGAACTATCTGTATCGGTGCGACGTAAAGCAACTAACAAAAAAAAAGAAAGAAAGAAAATGCACACCCAATTAACTGAGTTATAACACAACCATTGGTCTTTGTATCGCATGAAAACATCGTCCTGATTGCACCCTGGCCTCTAGCAACAATGCCAACGCAATAACATTACTTAAGGAAACCCATGAAAGGAAATCAAAATTAAATTCCATACCGATAAAAAAACGAAATCATCAATGAAGTATCACCACACCACCATATTCTCGCCTCAGTCGTATCGGATACAGCATTAAACTATCTGTAGCCTAAATACCAATCTCAAACGAAATACACTATCTCAAAGTCCAAATACACCTCCGCTAAAATGGGTCATAATTTCCGAATAATTTGACCTGTAAGTTAATGGTTATTAATGAGAATGCGAATCACCTACAATATCGGTGATCACTCATTAACAATTCGAGTCCTAATCCACTGTCGATCAGGTGTGTTGATAACGATAAGGAAAAGAACGTGATTGTAGCGGGTTAATTGGGAAGGAAATGCGAACGACAGGAAGCATGAACAACAAATGACAAATAAGTTAATATGGGAAGGGCACCTGATTAAGAATGTGATGGAACCAACCAGAGGGAAGAACATTTTGGATGTGGTGCTGATAAAACCAGATGAGCTCTATAGAGGTGTATTTCGTATTATTTGGTATTAGTGATCACGAAGCTGTTTTTTTCGTAGTTAAAAATAAATGTAAAAGAAAGGAAGGAAATACAATTAGGACTATTAGGCAGTACCATATGGCTGATAAAACAAGCATGAGGGAATTTTTAAAAAGTAACTATGATCGCTGGAAAATCGTAAATAAAAATGTAAACAGACCCTGGGATGGGTTTAAAGCAATTGTTGAGGAATGGGAAAATAGGTTTGTACCTTTAAAGGTGATAAGGAATGGTAAAGATCCACTATATAATAAGAGAGAAATAAGGAGACTAAGAAGGAGGTGCAGGTTGGAATGAAATAGAGTTAGAAATGGTTATGGAAGTAAGGAGAAATTGAAGGAACTTACTAGGAAATTGAATCTAGCAAAGAAGTCATCTAAGGATAACATGATGGCAAGCATAATTGGTGGTCATACAAATTTTGGTGAAAAATGGAAGGATAGGTACTTTAAGGCAGAAACAGGTTCAAGGAAGGACATTCCAGGTCATTAATGAACGAGGGGAGTGTGTATGCGAGGATCTTCAAAAGGCAGAAGTATTCAGTCAGCAGTATGTAAAGATTGCTGGTTACAAGGATAATGTCCAGATAGGGGATATGAGTAATACTAAAAAAGTATTAAAATTTACCTATGATAACAATGACATTTACAGTAAGATACAAAGTTGAAAACTAGAAAAGCAGCTGGAATTGATAAAATTTCTGGGGATATACTGAAGGCAATGGGTTGGGATATAGTACCATATCTGAAATACGTATTTGATTATTGTTTGGTTGAAGGATCTATACCAAATGAATGGAGAGTTGCTATGTGTATAAAGGAAAGGGTTATAGCCATAAAGCTCAAAATTACAGGCCAGTCAGTTTGCCATGCATTGCATGTAAGCTTTGGGAAAGCATTCTTTCTGATTATGTTAAGACACGTTTGCGAAATTAATAACTGGTTTGACAGAAGGCAGTTTGGGTTTAGGAAAGATTATTCCACTGAAGCTCAGCTTGTAGGATTTCAGCAAGATATAGCAGATATCCGGGATTAAGGAGGCCAAATGGACTGTATTGCGATTAAACTATCTAAGGCATTTGATAGGGTAGATCATGGAAGACTACTGGCAAAAATGAGAGCAATTGGACTAGAAAAAAGGGTGAGTTAATGGGTGACTATATTTCTAGAAAATAGAACTCAGAGAATTAGAGTAGGCGAACCTTTATCTGACCCTGTAATAATTAAGAGGGGAATTCCTCAAGGCAGTATTATTAGACCTTTATGTTTTCTTATATATATCAATGATATGTGCAAAGAAGTGGAATCAGAGATAAGGCTGTTTGCAGATGATGTTATTTTGTACAGAGTAATAAATAAGTTACAAGATTGTAAGCGGCTGCAGGGTGGCCTCGATAGTGTTGTAAGATGGATGATGGACAATGGCATGATGATAAACGGGGTTAAAAGTCAGGTTGTGAGTTCCACAAATAGGAAGAGTCCTCTCAGTTTTAATTACTGTGTTCGATCATTGTAAGTACCTAGGTGTAGGCTTCTGAGAGATGACGTTGATTCAAAATTCCCGCAAATCGCATTAGCGTGGTGGTAGTAGAGGCCCCATGACGTTAAATATCAGGTTTGCTTTAAATACGGTCTCTTCTCTGCGAGAGCGTTAGACAGGGACCAGCTGACAGTCGTAGTGAAAGGAAGTACGTGCCTCTCGCTGCGCTTTCTCTCTCCTTTCCAGGCGTTCTGTACTTTTTAAGTAACAGCCAGGCACTTGTACTTATTAGTACATCTTCGAAGGAGCTTTTGTCTGAGCTGAGGACTTCTAAGTGCTCGCTCTTTCTTCTGTTTCAGGATTTTCTTACAGGAGGACCAGGATGGAGAAGCGGACCCTACAGTGAGAATGGTCGACTACGACTACGACGGAGCCGTCGAGAAGCTACAAGACGCGATCGACACGAAGGATCCCCCCAGCTATGAACGCCCGGGACTTTTGGTGTTCAACCTGCTGGGGGACGACGACAACCAGGGGACGCTCCAAGTATTCGACAACCTCAATGCGACCGCGGAGTGCATCGGAGAGCCACTCCTGCCGATCATCGGCATTATGGTTGCTACCTGGGCGATCATCATTCGCCCTAACGACGCAGCCAGCTTCAAGGTCTACGAGGAGCGCGCGTCCCAGCAGTTCCAGGTTGCCCGGCTACCAGGACTCAGGGAGCACTTGGACGTCTCGGGCTACCAGGAGGCAGCCACAAAGACGGAGCCGGGGACCGAGGACGACGGCGGCGCGACCCCGGTTGGAAAGCTGGACGTTACGAAGTACACGCAGACCAACAAGGAAGCCAACCAGGATCGTTGACCACCTACCAAGGCGAAGTGCTCGAAGACGCATTCCTACCAGGAAGGGTCTGTTACCCGGGCGCAAACCAGGAGAGCGCCCGTGATGGTGGAGAGCAGCACAGCAGTGGAGAAGGACGCCCCCTCGCGTTCTGAGGCTGCTGCACAGGCCCAGCCTGCCTGCAAATCCGCCGAGCTGCAGACCTCGATGTGCGCGCCACAGGACCGGGAACGCAGTCGAGAGCTAGCACCGACCGACGCCGCCGCCGCCAGCCAGGAGAAGGAAGAAGCCGGTGACGCAGCGGATCCACCAGCTACCCCGGGGTCACCAGGCCGGGAGGAGGGCGACCAGGACGAGGCATCTTCCCCTGCCGAGAAGAAACCCCCGGGAAGAAGAAGAAGACGATGCCGGACCAGGAAGCAGAAGGCGACGCCGGCCCATCAGGAGAGGGCCACCCAGCCGCAACCCAAGACTGCTCCCAGGACAGCATTCAACCGAGGAGCCAATCAGGAGAGGACCTCAGTGAGTAGCAGCAATCAGGTGAGAGTAAAACGTCCCCCTCAGCAGCTCTTGCAGTGTTCCCACTGTCTGAGGTGGGGCCACCGGCAGGAGAGGTGCGGGCTCCAAGTGAAGTGCAACCGTTGTGGGGGTGATCACCACTACACGGCCTGCGCAACACTTAAGGAGGCGCCGGTTTGCGCCAACTGCGCGGGGGTACACCCGGCCTCTCATCGCAGTTGCCCAGTCTACCGGGCCATAGCGCGGGCAGAGAGGAAGGAGGCCCGGCGTCTTGACCCACCCCCTTCCAGTAGGCCCCCCGCCTCGGTGGGCTTGGCCTCATTCTCCGGTATCGGAGACTGGGTACGAGGGACCCCAAGGAGGTGGTGCGGTGCGGCAGGCCCTAGTGGTACTGGACGCATGGCTCCGCAGCTGGCAAGGCCCGCACTAGTCACGGCAGTGCCCAGACGGACTGATCCCCTGGCAGATGGAACGGCGAGACTATGGTTCATGGCTAGCTGGTGCATGATACCTCTTCTCAACTAACACTACCACTGGACCTTTTCCAGTCCACATCCTTGCATGTGCTATCACAAAATGTCAGGTTTTACATGTAGGCTCTTTCTCTTTCTGCTTATGCGGTTTTTCCCTGACTCTTCAATACCACACCTCAACACTACCTTACCAACACAAACTCTTGCCTTGGTAGCGAGTCTAACTCGGAAACCTGGCAGATATTCCTTGTATAACTTTCCCACACTTCCCTGCTATCTCTTTCTTCTTAGAAATTAATAGCATGTCGGGGGCCATGTAGATTGAGTCGATGGTCACGGCGAGGGAGCGGGCTACGGCCCCCCCGTAAAAGAAATGCGAGAACGTTATTTACATGTGAGATTGGACGGAGCTGCTGTGAGTGGGACAAGAATGCCTTTACGACGAAGATGCGCTCACTGCAGTTAAACGAGGACGTATAACAGGGCTGCGTGACGATGGATTTCCCTTCCGCGCTGTTGCAGAACGACTTGGCATGTGTTATGGCAGCAGTGGTCACAAAAAGTACGCTCGCAAGCAGACCTAGCTGCGGACGTCTCCGTGGCACCACCGAGAGGAAGGACCGCCGTATTCGGAGCGTGCCTTTGGCGCAGCGGACTGCGCCTTCAGCAGAAATTCGAGCGGCAGTTGACACTACAGTGACGCAACGAACTTTTCGAAATGGGTTACTTGAAGGATAGCTCCGTGCGGCGTGCATTCCACTTACCCAAGTCCACCACCATCTGCGACTTCAGTGGTGTCAAGAGAAAGCTTATTGGAGAATGGAGTGGGGGGTCCGTTCTGTTTACCGATGAATGCCGGTTCTGCCTTGGTGCCAGTTATGGCTGTGTGTCGGTTAGAAGGCGGTCAGGTAAGCTCCTGCATTCCACCTGTCGGCGTCGTCGACATACAGGACCTACACCGGGAGTTCTGGTGTGGGGAGCAATTTCCTATCCCAGCAGGAGCACTCTCGTGGTTATCCCACGAACCCTGACCGCAGATGTGTACGTCCGCCTTGTGATTCGGCCTGTTGTGCTTCGATTTATGAACAGCATTCCCGGGAGTGTTTTTCAACAGGATAATGCACGCGCACATGCCGCTGTTGTAACCCAGCGTACTCTACAGTGTGTCGATATTTTGTCTTGGCCTGCTCAATCCCCCGATCTCTCCCCAATCAAGCACGTATGGGACATCATTAGACGACAACTCCAGCGTCAACCATAGCTGACATTAACCGTCCCTGAGTTGACTGACCATGTGCAACAGGTATAGAACTCCATCTCACATACTTACATCCGGCATCCGTACAAGTCAACGCATGCGCGCTTGCATGCCTGCATTCAACGGTCAGGTGATTACACCGGTTTATTAATGGACCAGTATGGCATATTTGCGATGCATTTTCTCGCTCGGATATTAAAATTTAATCGTGTGCTTTTAATCAATTAAATATATTGCCTCGAAATATATATTGACAAAATTTCCTTATTCTAAATTCCTTATTTCATGGTGTTGGGATTTTTTCGTCAGCTTGTATATATAGTCCGGCTCCATGGCTAAATGGTTAGCGTGCTGGCCTTTGGTCACAGGGGTCCCGGGTTCGATTCACAGCAGGGCCTGAAATTTTAACCTTAATTGGTTAACTTCTCTGGCAGGGGACTGGATGTGTGTATCGTCCTCATCATAATTTCATCCTCATCACGACGCGCAGGTTGCTTAGGGGAGTCAAATCAAAAGACCTGCACTGGATTTCGGTTACCTCAATTTCCTTCACTGGACCTTCAATAGCAGAGGTGGGTGGGATTGGTGGGTGGGGAAATTCTTCTGTTGAAATTTTCTCAAAACAGCCCCACCAGCGTTCTCGCGCATTCTTCCAGTCGAACAGCAGGTCACCTGTTTCGTCACTGATGCCGTAAGAACATTGGACGTCTTCCATTTTGCCGTGCCTCGTTTTGAGTAGCCGGTAAATGTGCCGCTCACCTTCGCGCGTGTAAAGTTTTTCATATATGTCTGCATATCAGTTTGCTTTTGTTACGGCAATGACCTTCTTCGCTTCACTACGGGCTGTTTTATAGGAATTCCAACGAGATTGTGTTTTATCTGAAAGAAACTCATGGTACATCTGTTTCTTCTTACTCGCTACAACTTGAACATCGTCATTCCAAACCTACGTGTCTTTCTCAATCCTTCGTCGTCCTGGTTTAGTTGTTCCAAGAATAGAACGTACGGCTTCATGAACGGCGTCTTTCAATTTAGTCCAGCTCTCTTTAACTCTGGTGATCGGTGGCACTATAATTTTTGTAAAAACGTCGGTCTCCTCCCTGTAGCGCCACCATTTGAGTCTTTTCGATCTATTTCTGGATAATTATTCGGCTCTTGGCGACTTTATCCGTAGCTTTCAAATGACCGGTCAATGTTGCATTGTGACGGTTTCAAAAGGAACAACTTTTGTATCTAGAACGACTTTCAAATTCCGTCGTCTCACAAAGATGCAGTCAATCTGAGTTGCATTGGAGCCACTGTAGTACGTGATTAGATGAGCATCACGCTTTTTGAACCAGGTGCTCGTAATGATCAGATCAAGATTTTCTGCATAAGCGAGAATTCATTGGCCATCGTCGTTCTTCTCTCCATATCCATGTCCGCCATGGGCGTGTGGTCTGCTTTCCTCTGACCGACGTGTCCATTCAGATCACCGGCAAAGATAAGGCAGATCACTAAAATTTCCTATTTTATTTTCAAACACAATACACACTCGCGATTAGGTATCTTTATACTGCTAAATTACATTTGGAATTTTATAAATTTGTTATAGCGAAATATTACATAAAAATAATAAAATGAAGAATTTGGATAGACGGTTATATAACCTTTTGTAAGACTCATTCAATAATAGCAAATGCTAAAATTGAATTTTACCAGGTATTCATACGGATGCTGTATTTACACTACAACTACAACTAAGCCTACAATATTCTAACTCCACTATTAAAGCGGTCTGTACCCGATATAATCTGGATTACTGAAAAATTTAAGGGGGTTATTATTCGTTGTAACGAATATCTGGATGAGCCTAAATGGCCATTACCAGTTTTAAAATACTCGTCGTATCGTTTCAATATAAAAACAAGATTTTCAGCGTCAACTCTGTGCATTCGAAACATTAATTTTTCGCAATAACTGTTATAAGTTGTTGTTTCATTTATAAATTTATTATTATTATTATTATTATTATTATTATTATTATTATTATTATTATTATTATTATTATTATTAATATTATTATTATTGTTCCGAGAATTCTGTGGAACAGCAGAAGTGAGAGAAGGTGCCGGGGTGAATGGGTCTAACTACAAAGCCGAGATAAGAATTAAAATTTCATTAAAGGTTATATTTTCGAAAATAGCAAAACTTAACAATTTTCACATAGAATTTCAAAATTTAACAAATAACAACAAGTCAACAAATAACCGACAATCAGGTACAAGACCTGGAATATCAGAGATACAGAACAATTCTGGGACTTACGCCCGTCGCTTTACAATTCCCTTGAGCTCATAGCTCAAATATACCAAGCACACGACCTTCAAGGGCAGAAAACCTCTTCATTAAAGGAGCACTTGCTCCTAATTACAATATTAAGCCTCCTAGAGGCATTTTTCCAACACTAGAAAAGAGCTGACACGCACTCAGTTTTTCAAGCCTCTTCAAGGCCATACCATACTTTACAATCACTTGCCATCAAGGCAGGAATTACACCACTGAAACGGGGGTATATTGTACCCAATCTACTGGGCCTTAGCAGAAAAGAACGGGTTAAGTGAATTGCCCGCAATACCAAAGGAATCAAGGCGAGTACTTGCACTCCTAAATACACATCTTAAAACCTAAAAGGCACTAGGCCGAAAAAACAGGGGCTATTCCCAAATTATGGAGGTGACTCGTATACTGAATATATTTAACGCATTAAGGAAGAGTAGAAAATCAGTTACCAAAACGTAGTCACCTCAAATCAAAATGAAGGGGAACTCTAGAGGGTAAAGCACTCTCTATCCCCTATTTACAGTTAAAGATATATGAAGTTTTTACATAAACTGGAAGAAATTTACATGTTTACAGAGGTAGGCTACATGGTAAATGTTTCGGACCTTCCCCGCGGGTTAAACTGCTGAGCTAGCAAGAAATAAAGATGTTAATCGGCCATTACCTTACTTATTATTATTATTATTATTATTATTATTATTATTATTATTATTATTATTATTATTATTATTATTGTTGTTACCATGTTTTGGTGGATCAGCATAGGTGAAGGAAGGTGCGGGCTGGAATGGGTCTAACTACAAGTCCGAAAGATGAATTTAAAATTTAAATAAAGGTTATATTTTCAATAGACAACAAGACTTAACAAATGTTTACATAGAATTTGAAAACTTAACAAGTCAGTCAGGTACAAGACCAGAAAAGCAAGGATTTAGAGACAAATTAATGATCTGGGCTTCAAGCCCCACCTCTGACAATCTCTGAGCTCTCAGCTCACAACCACAAAATACCAAAGGGCAGAAAACCCCTAATTACATGGAGCACTTCCTCCCGCCTAGTAATAACAAGCCTCCTAGAGGCACCTTTCAAAATACCAGAAAGAGCTGACCGCTCTCAATCTTCCAAGCCAATTAAAGGCAATAACAGATTATTACACTGAACTGCCATCAAGGCACAACTTATAATGGAACAGGGGTATCTCGTACCCAATCTACTGAGCCTTCGCAGGAAGGAAAACAAAAACGGGTTAAGTTAATGGCCCGAAATACAAAGCCGAATGGAGGCGAGAATTTGCACTCCTACATGTAAGCTTGTTAAAACCTAAGTGGCGTTAGGCCAATACAAAGGGGCTATTCCTACACTAGAGAGGTGACTCGTATAAGAAAAATAATTTAATACATTAATGAAGAGAAGAAAATCGGTTATGAAAACGTAGTCACCTCAAATCCAAATTGAAGGGGAGCTCGAGAGGGTAAACCACTCTCTATCCCCGATTTACAGTTAAGGTAATAAGAAAATGTTTACATAAGCCGGCACTAAGTAACATTTTTAAACAGGTAGGATACTTTGAAGAGGTTTCGAACCTTCCCCGGGGGTTAAACTGCTGAGCAAGAAAGAAAAAAAGATGTTAAAAGGCCATTACCTTTACTGATGAGCTGCTGCTCGAAGGAAGAGGCGCAACCCGCCCCGTGTTATACTTCCATACACTAAGCTAGATGTTGTACGAGTGGCCAAGAGATCAGAAAATCAGCAGCTTTTATCCCCTCGCGGAAGATTCGAGACCTTTCATGAATAATTAAGACACACCCACATGCGTTTATTGGTTGCCCAAAATTTACACACTAAAATTGGAGAAGAAAGACACTATTGGTCCAAAATTAATTAAAGAAATTCGGGATTGGCTAAGTTCAAAACTGGCGGAAAGAAAAATTAATATTGCCAACCCATAGATGAAAGAACAAAATTTAGTAAAGACTAAAACTTATGAATACAAAATATCTTCAAGAAAAGTTCCTTCACTTCGCACCAGGGTGCATGATCATAGTTTTTGGTAGAGACATCTGTGAGAGAATGTCCAAACTTCTTGATAATTAGTAAACAAAAACAATTCGAAATTAACACAGTGACATCTTCAGATAAACGGTTGAATAAATTCAGTTTTAAAGTTCAGAGTTTCAGCTGTAGAGGAGTACTTAAAGGCGGATAATTCAAATGTGCGGCGTATAGGTGTAACAACCGGTAGAATTATTATTATTATTATTATTATTATTATTATTATTATTATTATTATTATTATTATTATTATTATTATTATTAGTCATTTTTACAGGGTACGACTTCCTATCGAAAATGCCCAGTCAGTAATCTATTACAAGAACCTTATTTCGGCAGTGATATGAGTATAATATGCAAGGGAACACCAGAGAATCGAACAACCGCAAAGGAGTGTTTTTCGATTAAGAAACTCTGAAGATGGCTGATGGAAATTATTTTCTGCTGGCCGACGATGGTGAAGAGGACAGAATATAGTTTTCAGTAGTGACAAGGGCAAAGAGAGTTTGAAATATTTCATAATCGTTTTCAAGGACGGTACCTTTAAGATCTCTAATATACAGTTTTCACAGATATACAGCAGTCATACCGATTTTGGGAGTACGGATGAAGAAACTAACGTCAACCCCGTTGTTTAAGCCCTATTGTCCAACAAGAAGAACCTACATTCGATTAATCCGTCAAGCTGTTCCAGAGTGGAATCCAGAAACGCTTAACGTGGATTATGAAATGCGATTCGCGAAGTGCTACCTTCAGCACAGGTAAATGGATGCTATTTTCATATGAAAAACTGTCTTTGGCGCAGAGTAAATGAATTAGCGCTCTCAACTGATTACCGTGAAAACGACGATATACGTCTCCACATCCGAATGTGTGCAGCCCTGGCTTTCTTACTCGTAAAACCAGAGAATGTTGGAGATTCACTCTGAAGCCCCAGAGTCTGCCAAGTTAGGACTTTTTTATTACTTCTTTGAGAATTGGCTGGAGAACCCATAAAGTACGAATTGAGCATTGAATGTTTAAAGAGAAGGAAGAAATGATGAACGGCTTGGTAGAATAATGAAGCGGTATGAAGAAAATTGAAACCTCAGACCTGCTTGGGAGCTCTCTCATATTCGCAGAACTTGAAATGAAACATACTATGACGAACTTGTTATTTGTTTGGAAAATAAAACCAAACCCATGGCACTACAGTCGTTAAAGAGCCTTGGCCAACCAAACTACCGCTGGTCAGCCCTAAGGCCTGCAGATTACGAGGTGTCGTGTGGTCAGACGACGAATACCCTCGGCCGTTATTCTTAGCTTTCTAGACCGGCGCCGCTATATCACCGTCAGATAGCTCCTCAATTTTAATCACGTAGGCTGAGTGGACCTCGAACGAGCCCTCAGGTCAAGGTAAAATTCCCTGACCTGGCCGGGAATCGAACCCGTGGCCTCCGGGTAAGAGGCAGGCACGCTACCCCTACATCACGAGGCCGGCTCTTTGGAAAAAGAAAACACCAAAAATGATAAAACATAAGGTAAACGCACCGATAATGGACACTTTAAGGAAATTCGTTCCAGTAATTTTTTACTGTGCCTTTATTGGTAAGTTACATAACATCAAAACATATGTATTCTTATAGACAGAACCATCCTTTATTCATTTCTTGCCTTGTAAACACAACTGCACAATGGAATATACTGTATGTACACAAAATTTATTCTTGAGGCTGCAAATGTATCAGTAGTGGACACAAAAAAATTGGATACCGGTATTTAGCAATGGACAGGCTTGTGCACAAGTAGTCATTACATTCATTAGGAAATCGGTTTTACTTCGCAATACTTTTCACTCTCTAAAGTGGTACGGAATGTCCTCTCTTAAATATTTTAAAGACATTAGCTGACACTTCGCAGGTAATCAGGCGATCAAGTGGTAGGAAATGTCCCGTGGTACGAAATGTCCTAGAACCGTTCATATTTACACACAGAAAATTCTTGCATTACCTTATGCTGAAGAACACATGAACGACCGAGTGACGACTAGAAGACGATGAGCGGAAATACTTATCAGATTTCTACTCGCGCTGAATTGACGTATCTTGAGATCTCTCCGGACAAGTAGCCGATATGTACAGAGAGCAGTAAAATACACATACAGTATATAAAAGCAAATATCGTTTGGATCCCAAATTGTACCCTTAAATTGCATCACATTAATGTATGTAGAAACTCATGCCATAGTCTCTCTCATTCCAGTGAAGAATTCCGCAGACCTCGAAAGTTGTTGTCGTTGCTGCTGAAGAGGAAGACAGTTGCTACACATTAATGAGAGGTTAGTTGGATCCTGGAAATACATCAACAAAGATAAAGAAGAAACTGATATCTAACTCGGAGACTAGGTTGCTGTTGCTGTTGCTAAATAGCGAAACGGTTGCTATATATTTATAGGAAATTGATTGGATCTACAAAATGCACCTCCTAAGATTATGCAGAAACCGATGCTGTAGTCACTCCCACAGCAGTGATAAAAACCCGCAGACCTCAAAAGTTCTTGTTGTTGTTGTTGTTGTTGTTGTTGTTGTTCTTGTTAAATAGAGAGACAGTTGCTATGAATTAACTGGAGTTTGGTTGGATCCTGAAATGCTTTACCAAAGACAGAAAGGTCGATGGTAGTGGATGTTAGGCCTCTTTAAATAACAAGCAACATCAGAACAAGCACCAAAGAAAATGTAGAAATCGATTTCTAACTCGGAGGCTAAAGAACGAGATGGTTGCTATTTATTAATTGAAGGTTGGTTGGATCTACAAAATGCGTCACCAAATATTATCCATAAACGAATGCTGTAAGTACTCTCATGTCAAGAAATATTCCTCGACCAAGAAAATATGCCTCTGCTAGCCTGGATTACTAGAAGCTGGAAGCTGCTTGAAACCTCACCACGCATTATGTAGAATCCAATGCTATAATCACTCTCAAATCAGCGAAGAAAACCCACAAACCTCGAAAGTTGTCTTTGTTGTTGCTGGAGAGGAGGTGAGTTGCTATACAGGAATGTTAGGGGTATACCTGCAGATATTTCTTCTAGCAATAGAAAACAATGTGACGAACCACTATATATCATACTTTTAGTAATCCTCGGAAGTTATTTTCGAGAGCAAAGAGATACGATGTTCTTGGAATAGCTTCCCTTTGATAACAGACAAGTCACGCGCCATCCGTCCCAAACTGGTTTCTGTTTATTTTTACGAGCAAATGTACTACCGTAACAGCTGAACGCTACCTCTGCAATGAACGAGATGTTACGTAACATACTTGTCAAACTGGTTTTACGTTTAAAAGCAACTGAACTATGATAACAGCTGCAGGCGGCTACTACAGTGTGTATTTTGGGTATTCAGCCCGAAAGCTGGTTTTATCCTCTACAGCTCCACCAACAGCTGTCATAGATAGCCTAGGTGTCACTGAAGAGGCATACTAGGGAAGTGGGGAGTGAGGTAGTTTCCCGTTGCTTTCCTCACCTAGCCAGAAGTTGCTATTGCATATCAGTCTGCCAAGCCCACTGAAATGCATGCACCAATCGACCCTATGAGCGATATTTTCACACCATTCAGAACAGGGACTGGCTGCATAAGGAATGGTATTACTGGAATCGCTCATACCTCAGTCACTTTCATATTGTCAAAGCCAAGGATGGGACTGAGACAGGTCAATGAAAGTAACAAATTTATTCTAGTCCATACCAGAAGACATAGTGCACTGTAAACACTACATCCTGCCAGCAAAGGCAGACTACAGTAGTGTATGCCATGTTACGCTACATTCTCGCCAGACTGGTTTTGTTGTTGTTAGTATTTAGTTTCCGTCTTAGGGGCTTCAGACAACCCTGGGCATCGGTTTCGGACCCTGGAGATGTATCGAATTCTCAGCGTTAATACTGGTTCATTCACTGTTATGTCCTTTAGGGGATTGGGATATCTGTGGTCATCCGCCCCGTAGTCTAGTGAGTATGGAAATGACCTGAAAACCTATGTCGGTGCGGGACCTGTACGATCGAGTGATATAATTATTGGTTGGGATACGCGCGCCGGGACGTGAAAAACGGTACGATCCTCGTTGTGCACTGCGTAAAGATTGAATAAAGATGGCAGTTCATTACGCCAACGAAAGCATTCATGGGATGGGATGTCCAAATGAGTAAAAACCGGAATTGAATTATTGAAACACATCGAACGTTTAGTTTCAAAGGAATAATGGACATGTTATACAACTAAATAAATTAAACGCACCTACATTTCTTGCCTCCTTCCGGGCTGAATGGCTCAGACGGTTGAGGTGCTGGCCTTTTGACTCCAAATTCGCAGGTTCTAACCTGGCCCAGTCCGGTGGTATTTGAATGTGCTCAAATACTGTACGTCAGCCTCGTGTAGGTAGATTTACTGGTACATAAAAAGAACTCCTGCAGGAAAAAATTCGGGCGCCTCAGAAAACCGTAGACGTAGTTAGTGGGACGTAGAGCACTTAACGTTATTATTATTATTATTATTGTTATTATTATTATTATTGTTATTATTATTATTATTATTACTATTATTATTATTATTATTATCAGGTCGTTGAAATCTGAAGTAGATGGAAGAAAATAGTAAAATATGCGTGGTTTAAGAGGAAACAAGATTAAATATACGTCACGTGAGACAACATCGGTCGCAGTAGTTAACTACAGATTACAATGCGTAGGACGAGAACCACGTCTAGCTCGTAGGGATGAGTCAGCTGTAATCTCGTATTGTGCATAAATGTCAAACCTACACATCAACAAATCTGATAAACAAAAACAAGGTTACACGTTAGAGACATGTAGCTATTAAGCTGAACGCCAGGTCGACGGTCGCTTTCATGAGTACAAGATGAGTTATCAAATTATACACAGTTCAAAGATGTCGAACGTATCTAAGAAGATTCCGCTACAACTACATCCTACATTTTACTACGATGGTGCTAATAACAAATCGCAGCAGATTACGCTACTGCGTGTTAAGATGATTTCGGTAGAATACCGTATACCTGTTAAGACATAAGGCTACAGTAGAAGAAGAGGAAGAAGAAGGTAATGAGAGCCACATAGTCAAGCAGGCCAGAGCCGAACAAGGCCCACATAAGTATAAATATAATAATGTTTTGCTTTACGTCCCACTAACTACTTTTCCGGTTTTTGAAGACGCCGAAGTGCAAGAATTTAGTCCCGCAGGAGTTCTTTTACGGGCCAGTAAATCTACCGACACGAGGCTGTCGTTTTTGAGCACCATCAAATACCACCGGACTGAACCAGGATGCAACCTGCCAAGTTGGGGTCAGAAGGCCAGTGCCTCAACCGTCTGTGCCACTCAGCCCGGCGGCCCACATTATTGACACAGACATAAGAGTGGCGTGGTCGTGGGAACTACAGTCGAAATAGTAACACTCTGTTGTAGAAAAGAATGAACTAACATACAGTAGGGGCTCCGTAATTACAGGTGGACGGTAACAAGACTATCTCGAATAGAAAAGCTCGGATTTACGAACGTACACGAAAACGCCTGTGTACAAAAAAATGCAACTACGTTAAACATAACAGTACAACAGTTTAGAAAAACAAAAACATACAGATTTCCTTACACTAAAAGAAATTTTAAACTTTCATTTGTAAATTAACAAAACACTCTAGGCAACCTTCGTATGTTAAATGTTAACTTATAGTTCCTATTTCAGTAGTGATGAGTATAAAACAAGCATTTCATTTAATTTTTTATACGTGATCATGATGATGATGATGATGATTGCTATTTAAAGGTCATCGGCCCTTAAAAACGCAAAGTGTCTTCTGTTTCAAATCGTGGTGAATAAGATACAAAATATAAATTACTCGAACACACGTAACGAACAAAACCACGTGCGGGGTAGAATTGAGGAACTGCCTAACTGCGTTCGAGGTCAATGTCTAGCGTTATAACAAGCACATCTTCCGTGTATTGTGTTCAGCTTTCAACACGTAGGAGGCATTCGCGCACTGAAACTCTCGATTTATAATTGTTGTTACTGGTACATCAATTTCCCTGCTCGGATTTAAGAGAATATCGAACAATCGAGACTCAAAATACTATATCGATTATGTACTGGACTCCCAAGCCATTACGTTGCAGAAATGGCGTAACATCTGACATACCAAAGTAAATCTCGTAGCAATTGTTCAAGTTCAAAGTGATCACCCTGGGCTGCTCTGCAGGCTTCACTTCTCCGAATCTAGTTGCGGCGCATTCGAGCCAAGACACAAGGGTTGTTCAGAATATCCTCTGCTGCTTAAACAATACGTTCACGGAAGTCACCCGAAATGGTTACTTCAGTTCGATATACTTTGTGTTTCATGTCCCTAGAGACATAAAAAACCATTGGAATAAGGTGTGGAGATCTGGCTGGCCAATTGATAGTTCCACATCGTCCTGTCCACCGTTGAGTAAATGTCTGCACCACCGTGTAAAATCCACGTGCTTCTGCGTAGTCGAAGCGACACGTCCTCTGAAAGCTCCAGTAACTTACTGTATCAACAGGAGCAAGGTAACATTAATGAAAACCGGGCGAGTTGGCCGTGCGCGTAGAGGCACGCGGCCGTGAGCTTGCATCCGGGAGATAGTAGGTTCGAATCCCACTATCGGCAGCCCTGAAAATGTTTTTCCGTGTTTTCCCATTTTCACACCAGGCAAATGCTGGGGCTGTACATTAATTAAGGCCACGGCCGCTTCCTTCCAACTCCTTGTCCTCTCCTATCCCATAAGAGCTATCTGTGTCGGTGCGACGTAAAGCCGCTAGCAAAAAAATACATTAATGAAAAGATGATTAGCCCACTTAACCGACCACCTACTACACCCATCCAGGTATTAATTCAAAACCGGTGCTGGAAATTGCCTTGTCCTACTGAATGGGGATGTTCCACAGTCCATGAGTCGAACATAGTAGATTCGAACCCCTCTGTCGGCAGCCCAAAAGACGGTTTACCGTGGTCTGCCATGTTCACACCAGGCAAATGCTGGCGCTGTTCCTTAATTAAGGCAACGGTTGCTTCTTCACGATACTAGCCCTTTCCTGTTCCATCGTCACAGTAAGATCTATCTGTGTCGTGACGGCATACATCAACTCGTGAAAAAATGGTAATCAGATGTGAAAGACACTGCACCCGTTGAATGTGGTCAGGATGCACTCGCTCGTCATGCACTGTCCTACGTATGGTCCAAGTTGGTGCACCAACGGCACGTGTTACACTACGCGCACGGCGCCTGGGATTATCATTTACTATTTTCAGGATGTCTTCTTCCGCGTCTAGCATTACACGTGGCCGTTCAGACCATCGCTTTTCAAAGCGTGATGTAGCACAACCTACGTATATCGCGAATACGCTGCAGTACAGCAAGTATCGTTGCTGGATTTGGCACCCGTCTGTTAGAAAGCCTTTCCCCATAGATTCATGGAGGGCGACACGTGTTCTCTTCTGCCACACGATACACTAGCAGCATTTCATGGTATTCATGGTATTCATACACTGACATTATTCAAATACTACTACTACTACTACTACTACTACTACTACTACTACTGATGTTACTACAACGAAGTAACTCGCGTACTAGTACGGACGATAATTCGCCTCTCTGACAGCTGTTATTCAGGTCAAGGTCAGAATGACAGCTTATACCTCTAGTCCGGTTTCATGTAGGGGGTGGGAACACGTCCAACCACATCCCTGTCGCTAGGAACAGCAGACAACCCAACCGGCACGTGACGGGTCCAGTGCTTTTTTAGAACTGCTTACGTGGAATATTCTCCCAGAGTGTGATTTTAATATCATGGATTTTTGGGAGACCAAATCTCCGTATGCAGAATCAGCCCGCATTGACGTATACGTCAATAAAGTCCCTTACGTCAACGAAAGAATGCATGGGATAGGATTTGCAAGTGAGTAGTATCGGAATTGAATTGTCAAAGCACATCGAACGTTTTGCATAATACCAATAAGCGACATGTTATAAAAATAAATTAAACGTAACCTTCCTTTCGTACTTCCAAACGGAAAGAACATGTTTAATGGTAAATTAAAGCATTCTAGCTTACTGCTGCTTTTGCCAATGCCTATTAAACCTATCAAAATAAACGTTGCCAGGCTGAGTGGCTCAGACGGTTCAAGCACTGGTTTCATGAACTTAGCAGGCTCGATCCTGGCTGAGTCCGCTGGTATTTGAAGGTGCTCGAATACGTCCGCTTCTGATCGGTAGATTTACAGGCGCGTAAAAGAATATCTGTGGGCAAAATTCCAACACCGCGTGCCTCCATTGGCGCGTGAACATTATTATTATTATTATTATTATTATTATTATTATTATTATTATTATTATTATTATTATTATTATTATTTGTAGCCTAGATTGTAGTGGTCCATCACCCGACTTTACGTACCGATTTTCATTAAATTCTCTTCAGCCGTATTTTCGTGATGAGTGTACAGACAGACAGACAGACAGACAGACAGACAGACAGACAGACAGACAGACAGACAGACAGACAGACAGACAGACAGACAGACAGACAGACAGACAGACAGACAGACATTACGGAAAAGTAAAAAAATGCATTTCGTTCTTACTGTGTACATGACCGATACAGAAATACCATTCTTTTCAAATTCTGAGCAATGTACAGACCAAACTCTTATTTTATATATGTAGATACAGTTCCTGGACCAAAGTTGAACGAAATTTTCACAGCTTCTTAGTTAAATATATGTGTATTGTTGTTTGTCTGACCATTGGCATGGCACCAAGACTGAAGACTCATAAAACGCATCGTTGATGATACAGCCCTTAATATGCGCCCTGTCGAAATGAGTAAAATGGCTGTTCAGTACTTCCCGTTAACCCACTTCGAAGTGGCCAAGTGTGCCGCATGACTTCGACTAAATATCGAGCTTTCGTAAGCATGCCCGTTATTTTCGACCTTGCGATAAATAAGTACATGGCACAAACAAACTGACCTAACATATTCTAAAACATTTGTTATATATTCTCTTGATAGACCTGATGCTAATGAAGTTATTTGATCTCAACATGATAATCTTGAAGTCATATTCACCCGATAAAACAATCCTCAGTGAGTAGATTGCACATACGTAGTTTAGTTGAAATGTATCTAGCAATTTTCTAGTTTTACTGCCTTGTCCATTATTGTCCGCTCAAAAAAGCGGCCTCAGTGAGGCTCATGTGGATACAGAATGGCTTTAGCTCTTTCAGATGCGGACAGCAAATGATTTGGAATGTACAATTGTAGGATCTCATAGACTGAAGAATATATTAAATGTTGGCATTTGTCCCTATCGATGGATAAATATGAGATTCTTATAAATGAACCAGTGGATTCAATTCATTTTGCCATAGGAATAGTAAACTACTTCTGATTCATGCTTCTACTTTGAGGTGTTGAAGATAATCGATGAGAGGGTTAAACTGTATGCTAATGCACTCCAGTGCCTTTCACTTCATGGGGCAGTGAAATATCTCACTTCCCTTGGGGTTGAGCTTAATTTTCTAACAAATACAAGTCTTGCACTCTCCCAATTTAACCGTTTGTAATCTTTATCCGTGGTATCTGATCTGTGTTACTGAGCTGGCCATCTTTCTTATTTCTGCTGAGTAATCTGTATTTCTTTAGACAATGTATAGCTAATTCGTTGTTCTGCTAACGCCTGAAAATATTCCTCAGTAGTGTGCCTTACTTGTCTAGACGAAATGACCTTTCCACCAGTTTTAATGTATCCATCCAACGACGTTTCAATTAAGCGGTACCACCTAATCTCAATCAAAGGAAGGAAAGTCTAGGTTTCGTGAATAACATTTCCATACATACGGAGAAATTAAGGGAGAAATTAAGACAGTTAAGAAAGTTGAAAGTAATTGAAGATAGGATAATATTTGAGGATAACTGAATAGAAAACGTATGTAAATACCATGTGGATATATTGAAAATATGGAATATCCCTCACTAAATTCTGGTCATATGAGCTGCAGATTTTTGAAAGCGGTAACACAGGAGACATTTAGGCACAGGCATGTTAAGTATTCAAATTAGATGTTAACTTATGGTTGTATTAATTAACCCCAAAGGGGCAAGTGAAAGGAAAAAATTATACCGAGAATGGATATAGAAGAGAAATGCATTCAAATTATAGCAAATGGCAGAAAACACCTTACAGTGCGAAATCATGGGCTACACTCTGCTGTAATCTTCAAATATTAATAGCCACGCATAGCACTATCCGAAGCGATTGTAAACGCCAACGCTACTACTTAAATATCCATCAGAATGACATCTTGACGTCTCCTTCGCCTTATATCCAACTAACGACCTCGAGCTTACAGACATGATGACGAAAATGACATTACGTTGCTTCCCTACTGGGAAGCAGACGGAGACGTCGCAATGGCAACCGGTAGATTCACTGTCGATCTCCGGGGTTGTCCGTCAGTCACTGTAGAGCGCGAAAACTTTATAATAACTTTCTCCGTTATTTGAAGAGTAAGCAATATAATGTACATAATAAAAATATTTAAAATGAAGAGACGTTTCATGTATAGTCTACAGATTTGTGAGAAAATTTAAATATTCAAAAATATGAAAACTAAAGTCAGTTAGACCGGCCATTCTCTCCGGTCGATTGCCTTCATTTTTATAACTGAAAGGTATTCATGCACAGATTTGTCATCGGGTACTATAAATCACTTAACTTCTGCCTTCCTAAAATTATTTGATTTTTTCAATTTATTGTCTCCTTGAAGCAATCGTATCTTTGGTTATAATTGAGGTACAGAGCTTGTTTGTGGCTAAGAACACTCAGTGGATCATGCTCTTTCATTGCAGCTCCTAACTATTCGAATTGGTTGATTTTTGGGGATTGTTATGAGTGCACATTCAATTTGAGGTCTCATTTCTTCAACATTTTTTCTCATTGAAGCTATCACATCTTTCGTTCTAATTGAGGTACGCGGTTCTTTTGGTCTAAAAACACTCAGTGGATCAAGATATTTCTTTTGAGGTAATAACTACTTAAATTGGTAGATTCTGAGAAATGTTATGAGTACATTTCTCTCCATAACGAAGATCTTTGGATGACTTTTTAACAGTTCGGCGCGTAGTGTTGTTCCAAGGAACGTTTAATTCAATTTCTTTGTGTGATATATTTTCAAGTGTTTTGTTAACATTACATTCTATTACCACAGAAAATCATGTGCTTTATTTCATTAACTCGAAACTTTGCAAATACATCCGTGAGCATGGCAACGAACAACACCATACTTCGTACATTGCGGGCGGAGCCAGCGGGAGACTGCTAGTGTATGTGAAAATTGATAAGCAAACTCCTTTGTTATTCCTATAAACCCCCAGTCTTATTGGTGATTATTAAATCACGTGCATATCAAAACGTGTTCCTGGATGAGTATACTCTATACACAAAGTTTGGTTGAGATATATCTAGCCATTTCTCCCTGATGATGGAACAAACCAACAAACAAATAGACACTAAAGCTAAAAAAACACTGATACGGATTTGAGTTGACGTAAAACGGATAAATGTATAAAAATAAGGCAAAATTAATGAAATTACAGACAGCGGGCACCCTATAATTTTATTTAAAAATACGTGTCTCGAGAATTCCGTACGTACAGTATATGAAGTAAGTATAAAATTACCGATATCAAGCTCTTTCAAAAGGCAAGTTTCCTACACTACTTCTGAAAGATTTTATTTGTATGAACCTAGTAGCACGGACGATCCTCGTCTGTGAAAGTACGGATGGTCAGCGAATGAGTATGGACCTGGTAGCTTGGATAGTCTTCGTCTGTGGACCTAGGGTTGGTCCACATATCAATATCTGGTACTGCTGGAAATCCTCGAAAGTGGACCTTTGGATGGTCCACATATGTGAATGAACCTAGTAGCCTGAACCGTCGTTGTCAGTGGATCTAGTGAGAGAGCAGACATGTGGACCTAGTAGCGTGAGTAATCCTCGTCTGTAGACCTAGGGATGGTCCACATATGTCAATGGACCTAGTAGCTTGGACAATCTTTGTCCGTAGGGAGCCGCGCCTGAGAGTTCAGATTTGGCTACCGCCAAGCGCGGAGTGATCAGCTCGTTACGTTGGTGATCGATTCTAGTGTATTCTGTACACTCCGATTGTCTTCTAAAGACTACTGTAGGCTAATAGAAGTCCTTAGTGCTGAAATTGATAATACCAAGTATTAAATCGGAAATTGAGTATTCTGTCGGCCACGTGGGGTAGGGGTAGCGTGCCTGCCTCTTACCTAGAAGCCCCGGGTTCGATTCCCTGCAAGGTCAGTGATTTTGTCCTGGATCTGAGGGCTGGTTCAAGGTCCACTCAGCCTACGTGACTAGAATTAAGTACCTATCTGACGGCGAGGTGGCCGACCCGGTCTACAAAGCCAAGAATACAGGCCAAGAAGATTCGTCGTGTTGCCCTCATGACACCTCGTAATTTGCAGGCCTTCGGGCTGATTATTTTGCACATCTAATTTATTTACATATAATACTTAATACACAAAATTATTTCAACTGTTTAACAAATAAACACACAATTAGATAGAGAAAAAGAAAACAGAAACCGTCTTTACAACTTCTTATTGCCTAATGTTCATGAATTATTTGATGTCTCAGAATATCACAATAATGCCCATCTATAGATGAGAAGAATTAACAAATAACAAATGAATGAATAACTGAAACGTATATTACACGTTTATACAGTCCGACTTGATTTTGTTTTTTTACCCTTGGCACTTCCAGCACTTCACACTTAGAGAACACTAATGAGCTGCTCTACATATTCTCCTAACTATCTCTTTCTTTTCGGACACTAAATGAACATTAAAACATAGTCATTTATCTCGGGTATCCTTTTGAGTTCGCTGTAAAGCTCAGAGGATTTCAGCACACAGTCGACATAACGACCTAACAGTAACACGACAGCACTGTTCATTTGCGGTGGTTGTAAACGAAATGCAGGGCGAATCACCCATTCAAGTGCGATTTATGTGTTCGGACGTCCAATGATATACTTCATCATTTATTTAAATTTATTCTAATCCGGTCGAATCTTCTCACAAGTTGTAAGTAGTGTTGGACTGTATCTTTATGCTGACAGAATTTGCACAAATTCATCTCCATCACATGAATATGTTTGTCGGTGCAATGTCATGAATTACTCTATACCAGCTTTCTTTTACTGCATCTGGAAGTATGCGATTGGAGACATTCCTCCATACTCTATTCCAGTTAATTACCATGGCTGATATCGTTACGTTAAGGAATAAATACTGTTGAGACAGTATACAGTTATAAACCTCTTTCGTTGAGGCATGTGGAGATGTGACGACATCCTTTGGCATATAACTTAACTCGACTCTCAGATATATTGCGTGAGGTGCATGATAATGGATTTCATAATAAGCTGGTTGGTTCATGCATTGTTGAAGACTGCACCTTTTCGCGATGAAATTCTTCCTTTCATGATCCCCTGCTTTGTGAAATAGCTTTAAGTTTATGGTTAGAAACAGGGTTTTTGCTTTCCCTTTGGCGTCGATTAGTCCCAGCCCATCCTGGGATTTAGGTAAGGTGTGTGTAATTCTGGCAAGTCGTATTAATGATCCTTGCCAAATGAACCAAACAACAATCGAAATTAGACGTTTACCAATCATACTTGGCAAGGAAAGGATTTGGCTCAGATACCATATATCCCCAAAGTCAAGAAGCCATTACGTGGACAACGGTTTGCTAACAAAGAGGACATCGTAACAGCATTTCGGAGAGAGGTGTTACACGTTAGCGATACACATGGAGCGAATGGAATTCAGCGCCTGTCCCACCGCTGGCAATGCACAGTGGAAACCTTGGGTGATTATTTCGATGGTCTGTAACCAGCGGAGACCTGTCCTTTGTACGTAGTATTGTGTATTTGCTGTCTATACCGCAATAAAACAATGTTTGTCAATGGCCCTTGTTCCATCACTTTCGTATGAGAATCCCCTGAAGTCAGAATTTGTCTCCAGGCACTATGTTATTAAGGGTAGATTTTTAAAAGCAATCAAGGACATTAATTCTGACAATTGGGCTACAGTGAGAATGGATGGTAGAATGGGTTCTTGGTTCAAGGCACTTACAGAGTTGGATAAGTTTTGAATCGTTCATCTTTGTTGTTCATAGTTTACATGGGCCATCTACTGAAATGTATGGAGTGTCAGGGTGGATTCAGTTAGGCGGAAATGTAGTAAGCAGTTTGGTCTATGCCGACGACTTGGTTTTAATTGAAGATTGTGCTGAAAGCCTGCAATCTAATATGTTGGAACTTGCAAATAGGTGCAAGGCGTACGATACGAGACTAAAATGATGTCGGTAGGTAAGAAACCTAATTGATTGTCAGTTTGGGAATACAAAGTGGAACAGGTAGGTCATTTCAGGTATTTAATGTTAGACTGAATCAAGGCGTAGCAAAAATAATGCACTGAGCTCGCAGTTGTGATCAACAATATTCTGCAAGAAAGAAGTGGTCTTCCGGACGAAACTATCTTTACACCAGCCTGTTTTCAGAGCAGCGTTGCTTTACGGGAGCAAAATCTGGATGGATTCAAGATATCGTATTCACAAGTTAGAAGTAACAGACATGAAAGTAGCGAGAACGATCTCTGGTATACACAAGTGGGAACAATTGTCGGTGGGTATTCGGAATGTGAAGATAAAGTCTGGTTTCGAAATGAACTCGATTGATGAAGCTGTACGTATTAACCGACTTCTGTGATTGGGTCGTGTGAGGCGAATGAAGGATAATATGGTACCTCAGAGAATAATGTACTCGGCGGAGGAGGTTAAGAGAATTAGGGGGAGACTAAGACGACGATGGTTAGACACATTCTATAATGGTTTAGATTTAAGAGTTATGGAATTAAACGAGGTCACAGAACTAGTTACAAATACATGCCTGTGCGGTCAGTCAGTGAATTCACGTATACTCGCAGACTGGACGCTGAAAGGCATGACAGTCTATAATGAATATATGTTTGTGTAAGCTGTGTATGTCATAAAATAATTAATTTTTAGTTTTATTGTAGTTCGTTTCATTAGTTTTTATAGAATGCAGCCTTTGCCAATTAACTGATCCTCAATTTGAGTTTTATGGCATTGGTTAATCCAATTGAGAACTACCTATTTCATTCATGATCACTTTCATTTTGACAATGTCACTAAATTTCTCGTTTTCAACGCAACCCCAGGCCATGACAGAACCTTGTCCATGTCTGTTCATATTACATGGCAATCATCGATTCCCTGGTAAAAGTCCAAAAAAACTGGGTCGTCCTTTACCAGCTCGGATTTGGATTTGTCGAAAAATAGGACCTTCTTCACAGATCAGCAGTTCACCATTCATGTATTCTGAGCTCAGCGTAATCTCTGTGAATGATTGACATCCCTCGGTAATGATTTATTTACCACAAGATATTATTTAAGGTTGAAAGCATGAATTCCTACCTTTTTTTTGTTGATTTCAAAAGTTTTTCCTAAATTAAATAATTCCTGTATTCAAACAATCACATTTCCAAGTTACGTTTAACTTATTTAAAGGCACCTTCGTCTCCCAGTGCGTGAATGGTCATTGTTACTGCCACGAACTTCTTACGAACGCAATGTGTTGTTAACACACTACGTTCATATTTTGCTATTCCTAACTTCTAGCACGTAAGTGAAATACTACAAGAACATTTTTAAATGTAAATTCATCCCTTTGCTCAGTTTCAATGTTTACACTTTGCACATCACAGCGTCATCAACATGTTCTTGCAGGAGCATCTTAAGTAGGTCTTGAAAGACTACATCGGTGCAGGCTTATGAAGTAAACGCTGTCTCCTGATAGAGATATTTCGCGTCTTAGGTCAATATCAACGTAAATTTTGACAAGAGGAACTTTACACTTCATTGTTTGAGAAGATAGGAACTGGTTATTAAACGAAAGGCAGTATTGTTACAGGACTTACATCTTCAGTAATATTTTTCTGTGTTTATCTTTACTCAACTTCACTTGTACATAAATTACGAATGCCAAATATCTTCGAGCGGTAGAGCTGTGTACTTCAAGGAAATGTAAGTGCTCATCAAATGCAGCAACGTGCTGTATAATTAATGATTTTGAGAATAACATATCGTCGCTTCACCGGTAAAAGGTTGTAATCCACAAAGCTCTTCCTATCGATTATTCTCGTTAAGACTGGTCACGCCTCCAAGTCACATATGGTTATGCAGTCCATCAGAACAAATTTTGTTTTGTTCATTTTCCTATGCCCATGTGTAAAGGAAAATTAACCTTACTGTACCGTACTATACGAATGTATGCATGCATTACGTATTTACGCACTACTATTGTATAATGCATGTTAGGTTCATTTTCGGTTACTGGTCGGCATAGGAAAACGAACACAACGGACATTGTTCTGATGGACTACGTATCCATATGTGGCTGGGAGGCGTGACCAGTCTTAAGGAGAATAATGGATAGGAAGAGCTTTGTGGATTACAACGTTTTACCGGTGAAGCGACGATATAATTTACTTTAAGACGTACTTCAATTAATGAAACGTAACTTTACTTTTAAGACAAGTCAGGTACATTTCCAATAATTTTATATCCTTTCTCCTGCTCTTCAATCATCGATTCATATCTTTGTTATGTTGTACGCTGTAACTAATTAGGTTAGGATGGCAGTGTCATGCTAGTAATGTGTTGGAGCAGGACTAATGAGGGAACTAATGCACAACACTTCAAGCACAATCCTCAGCAAGATGAGGTGATTAATGATTGATACCCGAGTGGTCGTGACAACATACATAAGCCCGGCCTGTATTCCAAACTCCTTGCATCACCGTGCTTATGCTACGAAATTAGTTCTACCAGGAAGGATTCCAGCTGTCAAGCTGTGGTCCCTATGATTTGCACTGATTTATATATGGTCTTCTGCTCCTTTCGCTCGCGGAATTTTAAACTTCATTCAGTCGTGAGTCGATGACGTGAGAGCACTAACAACGTGAATTATTCCTCTATACATTGTGTAAGCAAGGTTCGTAAAGGTAAAACATTCGTTGAGGATCGACAGTTTATCATCAAACAGTACATAATGTGCAACAAGAGTACCGTTATATTTGTATTCTCTCTCAATTTAAATGGTATGAATATAGTTATGATTATTTCTAATATTTGATAAAATTTAATATGGACAGTGTTAAAAGTAGGATAGCAGAGTATTCTAGATAGAGTTCAGTTTACAAGAAGGAATGAACTATAGTGTCACTGTAGTGGTTGTTTTCTAGTTTAAGAATATGTGCGGCCAAGGCAGAAAAAATGTACGTTCGATTCTTTGTCTTTAACTTGAAGTATTTACAGACGTTATTTCCACCTCTGGAGATGCATATGGCCGTGAATTTTACACATATTTAAACAGTAATGAGTACCACGTTAATTCCTGGAGAAACTGCAGTCAGAAATAGAGCTAATCACACTTTCCAGTTTAGTGCCGATGCTTTGACAAATGGAGGCCACTATTTCAAGTGCCTTCATCACTTGTAGGGAGATGGTTTTACTTTGTTTTTGTGTTTTGTTTCGTCGTTTCTATGGCATGGGACGTTATACTCAAAGCGTCATTTTCCTTACGTGCATTCGTAACTAACAAATTCCTGGGTAGGAAAGACAGTGGCTATGGCCTTAGAGTTATTACCCTGGTATCCTTCAGGAGTTCTCAGCACCGTACACTACGGAACGGTACAAATTATCTACCTGGCATACATAACTATACATTGTGAATGGTAAACTATCCTATTGTTGGCACCCCTCCAGTTATTGGCACTGTATACTATAAAGGGTTACTAATGGAATAAGGCAAATTCAAATTGAATGTAAACAACAAATTCAATCATTTATTACTGGAGAAGGGTTCCGAGGTCTAGTTATGTACGACGGGCAAGAAAAGACGTGCGCGATATGTAATGTCCCTATCACCTGTGTAGTGTACTGTATGACCGCGGCGCTCACGCCCTATGATGCTCCTCGAAAAATTTCGAACGGATGGTGGTCGCAACCAATGGTAGCCAAGGAGAAAAACAGAGGCAACTAGATAATGCAGATATCCCTCCGTCATCGAATACGCCATTACAAGGTAAACACAAAATGGAGGAAGCTGCATTCACCTCCCGCGACACCAGAGAGTCACAACACAGCACAACACAGAGCCGGTTAGCCAGCTCCAGGTGCTAGTACGTAAACAGAGCTCTGAGGCACTGCGGCCGATCACACAGGCAAACATGTGCCGGTAATAGGAATCACATCATGCATCGCAAGCAAAATAATCAAGTTCAAACTGAACTTACACTTCAAACAACAAGGAATTCTAATGTGAGCCAACAGGACATTATTTACGTGGATTCGGAAATTCGTACTAGACAAGATATTGAGAACACACAGATTGATGACAGGCACACGAGTGAAATGTCAAATCAGTCTCATGAAGATTTCCTGCAGAATACCTCCGATGGGACACGTAACCGTTCACCCCTTGATACGCCACAATACTCTCCAGTAGGAGAGACGACTGGTGAACGCATGGCACCTCTGTATCGATGGTTGGAGGACGTAGACAACAACATCGAAGAGAAAGTGTCATAAACGCAGGGAGGGAGATAAGTAACCCGCTTTCTATAGAAACCCCATTTCCTGTAAAGAACATCTCCAAACTAAAAACATTTCGGTCCCCAAAAGAGGCCACGCATAAGGCAACGCAGCCATATCAAAGCCCAAGGAACCAAAATTTAAAAAGTAGACATCCCTCAGGCTGCACATGGGACGTAGACACTTTTATCATTATGGCAATGTTATTAAACCATACGATTGAAACCGAATATAGACTGTATACAAACTGTAAGTTACTTCTACAAAAACAACTTATCCGAGATCAGGAAATTGATATCACTCTACTATAGGAAGATGCAACAATGGATCTGTAGCCCATTTCTGGCCAGAAAGCGCTTGTGAATGTAAACGAGAATAAACGTGTTACAGCTATATTCATTAAGGACAGCATCCCATATTCTGACCCTATCTTTCTCTTGAACGCGCGGTGTTACAGCATAAGTGTTAGAGATCTACTAGTTGTTGGTTTGCCGGGCTGAGTGGCTCAGACGGTTGAGGCGCTGGCCTTCTGACCCCAACTTGGTAAGTTCGATCCTGGCTCAGTCCGGTGGTATTTGAAGGTGCTCAAATACGTCAGCCTCATGTCGGTAGGTTTACTGGGATGTAAATGAACTCCTGCGGGACAAATGTTCGGCACCTTGCCGTCTGTGAAACCATAAAAGTAGTCAGCGTGACGTAAAGCAAATAACATTAGAATTATGAAATTGCTGATGTCTATGCACCTTCAGGTTCCCAAGGCAGATGTGAAAGACGTCATTTTTTTACAATAGATATCCTTCCCCTTATCCAACAGTTTCAAGGCAACATGGCACTTGGGGGCGATTTCAATGCCGTCATGTCAGCGAAAACCCACAGTGGTTCTTTTCATAGTTGTCCAGCTCTGCCTGCTTTGATAGAAGGGTTACAATTGAAAGATACTTGGGAACTGAGAAGGTCACAATTTTCAGGATACACTTATTTCTACAACACAGGAGCCTCCAGATTGGATAGAATTTATGTTAGCAAAAATTTGCGTGGAGATGTACGCGAAGTAGATGTATGATGTATTTCCAAATCATTGTGCATACATATGCAAGGTATGTATGCACAATGCTCTGAGCCCAGCCTGTCGAAGAGGCTCATGGAAACTAAATCAAAGTATATTACTGGATACAGAGTTACAAGAGCAGTTTTCCACAGAATGGAAAAG
Organism: Anabrus simplex; assembly: GCF_040414725.1. Lineage (NCBI taxonomy): Eukaryota > Metazoa > Arthropoda > Insecta > Orthoptera > Tettigoniidae > Anabrus > Anabrus simplex. The sequence goes on from NC_090266.1 coordinate 570,218,865, forward strand.
ATGGGGACGACAAATAAACTCCCATAAAGACACATTGGACTGGTGGCTGTTGAATGCGAAACCCCGAGTTACAAAATTCATGAAGGCGTACAGCTCCCAAAGCCATCGGATTCATTATAGACATAAAAATGAAATTTACTACCAGTATTTACACTAGATATATACAGAAGACCCTACCTACCCAATGATTTATCACAGAATAAAAAAGTGCCAAGTGGCTGACATTGCACCGGCGGTACCACATATGTCGCCGACTCCACAGGGCATCAATAACTAAGTTTCACAAAAAATATAAGAAGGAAAATTTGTTGAATGAGAACTTCGGCAATCGATCCTGGGGATCGAAGTCCCATTCTCCTTGCTTTAATTGTCCCCACGGCTGAATTCAAGGGCATATGGGTCAGTGGTCTGTTCGGATAAAAATGGGCACTAATTTTTTATCTTGAAAGTAGGGTATTTTTTATTTGAGAGGAATACGCTAACTACTAAACGAGAAGATGTCTTTTCCCAATCAAAACATAAAATTTTAATGAACTGATAGACACAAGCGTTAAATAAATACACGACATAACGCCATATAAGCATGCATGATAAATCAAATATCTGGAGAGTGTGTCCATATCCACGTCAGTCTGTTATATGTATGACTCTCATTTGACACTCCCAAATTATCTTGCACACACGCATTTAAGAACTTTCATTTTTCTTTGAATAAGGGCGCCCCCTTTCTATGCTAATGATACCCGCTGGCACCTCTTATATTACTGTACAACACACAAAGATTAAATTCATAAATTTGGTGTGGCACTTTCCACGAAAACGATGCATTCATTGGCGTGTCTCATGGTATTTGAGGCCTCTACTGAGGTATTGTTAAGTACACTCCTACATTCATGGAAATCATATCTGCGTATTTTCATATTAGTGTTTACCTAACTACCTACCCAAATTACTACAATATCGCATAAGAATGTCTCTCCCGGATGTCCTACACTAATATATTACAATGCGGACCCAAGCAACGCTGGTTTCCTGTAAAACACCATAATACTATCGAATAATACAAGCACATAAAAACCACAACAACAATCGCCTGAAATAATGACAACATTATATACACTTCACATACAAGGACACATATCGAATCTGCGAACTTTCCAGATCTACTGGTATTGATCCATGGTCGTCACTCAACATGGTAATGAACACATGATCTTCAGACTACGTGGTACATATCTGAAACCCTACATTCGATCTCATTAATAAAGAAAAATGGGTGTATTCACTTCGCCTAATAAAATATTGAGCCTACAACGCTATCGGTGGTATATAATTTGCACGTGGCTATTAATGCAGTGTCAATATGGAGCGAACGTATCGTCCATACGTTACAAACCCTTGACAGCCACGGGATCCTGTCTCTGAGCTCAACGTTGATTCATACAAAGGGGTCGTAAATCTGTCAGTGAGCAGTTGTCTGCTCATCAGCTTCAAGTAACCACTTCCGCTCTCATATCAGCCTATATGCGAACCTTTCCCTTCGCACAACATTCGCCTTGTCCAGGCACACATTATTATTATTATTATTATTATTATTATTATTATTATTATTATTATTATTAGTAAATATCATTTTATCAATGACCCGGCATCATTCAGCTTAACAATAATTTTAACATTCATCTTATTCCTATCACCTATCGGTCTGTAATTTCAAACTCCCCTCTCTCACACACAAATATTTCTAAGCACATCGGGCATTCAGTTAGAAGACTCCATGTCACCTGGTACTTTAACTAGCACCAAAACATTCACATACTAATTTATAATGGATCGTACCCCGCGTCGCATCTGATCGGCAGCCTTAATACTACAAGGGGTGATAATACGTGCATTACTTGAAGCATTTAACAAATTAAACTTGACATGTTCTGACGACTCATGAGGGTTAATGAAACATGTAGTGACTTAGAATGTTTATCGAAATATTACCCCATTTACAAATGTTTCGCCCACAACAAACGCTAGGGCCTTAGAGCTAAATTATGCAATAATTTCAGTGGAGGAAGGAAAATGTGATTTACCCAATCACAGAAGGTAACCCATACAAAACATATTAATACAAATATTTCATACTTTCTAAACACGCCTATAGGGCTAACCCATCCTTTATATATTTAATAGCAATAGAAAATGTAATGTACATGACTTTAAATATTTAATGAGATATGGTACTGGAATGCACTTAACGCCTCTGCTTGTAGCCGTCTGCCATTGAAGGCACATATGGGGCGTTTAAGCTGTCATCACTGCAGCCTTGTTAGAGGAAGGTGCTTGGTTCGTCATCTGCTTGATCCCGTTTATGATGACTAGATCTGCAAACTGTCATGGAAGTTATGGGTGGTCTCTGAAGGTCACGGGCACACCGGCGCGTTCTAGTCGTTTCCTAATCCTGGACATTCAGGCACACAGCGCGTTCTGATTGGCCACTCGTGGGTTCGATGAACATACACGTACACATGGACAAACGGGAAAAATGATTAGTGGAATACTGTTTGTATGTATTAAACCCATGACCTTTGTGTCCCAAGAAATTTGAGTCTTAAAGGTACCACATAAGTTCGCATGTTAATTGTAATGAGAAGCTCGAATATATATTCATCTCGCTGAGGTGACACGAGGCAGGAAGGTTGCCACTGTCTTTCTCACGCTACGAGATGTGACGTCACCCGCACGTGTCGAAAGTGGATGGATACAGAATAAACTGTTGGTTAAATATATATATTTATTAAAATGAGTTAGCAGTGAACGTAATGTACTGAGTGTCCTGTAATTATCTGTGAGACAATTGGTCTTTAGTAATACAGATATGAGATTGCTAAGCAGTATCCGAGAATATTTAATGAAAGACGCGCGTGTCTATTCAACCCACGCCACGTCGTCAGAATACAGTGCCTATCAAATGAGGTCATTTAACCAGTCAATTTGGCACGAGATAATTTTAAATGTTTATGAGCAATGTCACTAGCAATTTCGCAAGTACTTGGTTACGGTTAAAACTGCTTTAAATATATTTCCACAAAGTCGGAAAAAGTACGCCAAATTTGTTGGCGGCAAGAAAAAATCCTAAGAGAGGGGACGGAAAACTATAAATGAAGGGATGTGCCATCTTGAAATCCCCCTACATTGAATCACGTGAGAGAAATTGACACTGTTGAGTAAATTGATCGGCGAGTAATAGACTAAGTCCAGCAAAACTTAGATTTTAGCCGATGTGGCTGGGGTATTGTCTCCAAGTGGGGATAGTTTGTTTCATTACAGTGTAAATGATATGTAAAGACGGTCATCAAAACGCCGAAGTAGTATTGGTGAAATTAAAATAATTTTGTGATGTAAAAGAAAATAGTATTTCGTGTGCGGGCGACTTTCCAAACATTCGTGTTCGGTCAGCGAAAATATCGAGTTAAGGGTATTTCTTTTCTGTGCCTTTATTTTTAGGAAAGAAATATGAATAACTTAAAATGTGAATCTAGAAGTGTTAAAATGGCTAAATAAACACCGGAGGGTTGCTGGTGAGCTAACATGGAAGGTGACGTACAGTTAAAGGTGGAAGTGCCACTACCCCGCCTTTGTATCTGTTTTATGATGTAAAACTTATATATATTTGTAATGGGTATTTATGACGCAGTTTGGTCACCCATTTGTTTCGTAAATATTAGAAAATATGACGAAAGTTTAATCGATATCATGCTTGGATAAATTTTATACGTAAATTATTATGACTGCCGTGTAATGTGTTGCAAATGGTCAATATTGAGGGTTACGAAGCGATATAACGTCCAAAGTAGATCGTCATTTCCGTGAATTTATTTCCTGTATTTTGTGGTATCAAGACAAGATTTTTCATCTGACGTAAAATTTTCCTGTTTGAATTCTCACAGAGGTGGAGCAAGACATCCGTGGTTACCGATTTTCAATCAAGTGTAGGCGCGCTGTCGTGTTGAGCAATGCAGGTCGGTGAATATCTGTTACGAAGGGAATTCTATTTCTATATCCGTTTAAACTTTGTCTGATTGACAATAAATAACAGTAAAGTTTGTCAGTCATTTGTGTGAAATCCAGTTCTAAAATTCGAGGTCACGTTATGCGAAGATATTCATTATTACAGTATTTCTGCGTAATTATGCGTTGTGGATTCTAAGGATTATTATTCCATTCTTTTTTCATTGAGATCTGTCGTGTTTGAGACAAGAGGTTTAAGTCCTGTTAGATGTGTGTTGATGTAGATTTTTGTGAATCAGGTGGTTGGAAGGCTGTGATTATGCCCGAAAATTCTGCGTGAACCCGAGGAAGATACTTGTATAATGTTTGAGATGAAAATCGTGAGGGAATCCACATAAGGGTCAGTTTATGACGTGTGTATTTATTTAATGACATTTTAAAGTAAATCTCTGTGCATATCTGTTTGGGCCAGGAATGTCATATTTGTAATTTTATTAGTGAAATCGTAGATTTCATTCTTTTGAGACCAGTTAAGCGTGGATATATAGGACAGGTGTTTTCAATCAAAGCTATGACAGTGGAGGGGAGCTTGTTTCCGCTAGCCAGCTGATAGGAGGGGTCGCGCTGGGGTAGTAACGGTATCCGTGCGTTCTCTTAACGTGTTGAAAATAACATTGTATTCTTTAGAATGGAGCTCATAATATGCAATAACTACTTGAAATTTTCATCCATGAGTAATGTGTATGTTATTAGATAGCATTCGATAATATTAACTTGTTTAACCGAGATCTGAATGCATATTTGAAATCACGGAAGTTAGAATATAATGAGCGAAGTCAACCATTTTCAGGGTGTCCAAAATAGAGTGTTGGTGGTAGTTATTGATTTATTTTCGAAGGGTCCACGAAGCCTTATGTAAATGTCTTGATGGAATATGGCATAGTGTTTGGCTTACATTTTACGTCGAGTTACTTACGCGGAGTTATAGCACTAAATAATTAGGGTTATCCAAGTGTTAATAATTGCTATTGTAAGATTAAACTTATGGTGTGATGTCATGAAACAAAATATAATACTGGAAATAAATGATGTAAATTTTCTTCCTGCTGCACGATACCAAGAGACGATAAACATTATAAAGGAATTATAAAATATAATTACGTCAGAATTTGGGTACGGACTTGTTAAAAACCATTCGTCCGCGGAGGTAGAATTTGTTGTTAATTAGGATTTATAAATAATTTAAATTCATTAAATTATTAAACTCAGTGAAAGTCCTATTCGTGAAATAACTTACATCCAAGTGAATAACTTGAAGATGTATTCTGGAAATCTTAGTTTATTTTACTGGGAAAGTTCAGTTATTAACGTAACGGTTAAGGGGACATCTCCGAATGTAATGGATTTTACTGCCACAATGTATTGTGAGCATTGTTGTAGTTGTATTATTTGACTTTGATTGAATGAGCATTAAATGTGCTGGGATTAGTAAAGTGGAAACCTAGGTCATCAGCCAATGCAACTTAATTGTGTTTAGCCTTCAGCTTAGAAACTTGGATGGTCATGGGGTCATCATCCTCAGTGACTTAGATTAAGGCCATATGCCATTATAGCATAATTTTCCCTGCGTTCATCATTTACTTTAAAGTAAATTATAATGTTAGATGTCGGTCCATGACACAGTCGCAGGTCACATCGATTCAATTAAGGGTCCATGCCGTACAACCACTGTGTGGCACACACTGACTGGACTGCCTTAAATATTCCAAGATTCCAGACTTTAAGGATTTCCGGACTTTCCTTTCTTCATTCTTAACTTGTGACAATGGTTTCTAGTAAGGATGCCCATCAGCCAGTTAAGTCAAAGCTTCTCAAACCAGTATACCTCTCCTCTGCGTTGTAATTCTTGTTGCGTTGATTGGACAAGATGAGTTAAAATTAAACTGACAATTTCTAAATATTTTCTCGATTAATTCTTTAATAAAACAAAAAAATTCTAGAGTTGATCTTTCATTCAAGTAGCTAGATTAGACATACTGAAATCCGCCTTTACCTCAGCAAGTAACGAAGAACCCGTAACGACCCAAGAGACAGATCTCATGCTAATTGCTGATAGGTATGAAAGGCAGGTATCCTTTATGGACCATCAAGGGTTCAGTATTTACCATTAATTATTAAGAATAGATCTACTCATTGACTCGAGTAGTCTACACAAGTAACGAATAAGTTCCGGGAATACGCTAATCCTTTCCCCTTTATTGTCACTCGGCACTAGTCAAGAGTATAACTTTTTCTACGGGAGCACACCCTGGCTTAATGTAGCATTTCCTATTGTCTCGTATGACGTCTCCCAACACTGTAAATTCTTGATTACGACACGTTAATTACTCGTAGAATGTGTTTACGAATCACTTACGTAAACGTGATTTTCGGAAGTTTAAATATATTCACGTGAGCCACCACTGTTTGTTAACAGTCTGCACTCCCATAATATGCGAATATGTAAATATGAGAGTTACAAGCACCTACAATCGCACACCCCAATCCTGCTTTCGTGCCGTACGCTCGGATTGTATTCCGCGTAAAACTATCTGATATAAAACAGACATCACTCGAACATTACTCTTCACATTTGAACAGCATCTACTATTCTTCAATATCACTGCACAACACTTGGTATACTTTTTTTGCTAGTTGCTTTACGTCGCACCAACACAGATAGGTCTTATGGCGACGATGGGATAGGAAAGGCCTAGGAGTTGGAAGGAAGCGGCCGTGGCCTTAATTAAGGTACAGCCCCAGCATTTGCCTGGTGTGAAAATGGGAAACCACGGAAAACCATCTTCAGGGCTGCCGACATTGGGGCTCGAACCCACGATCTCCCGGATGCAAGCTCACAGCCGCGCGCCTCTACGCGCACGGCCAACTCGCCCGGTACTTGGTATACTAGGAACTCTGAAGATTACTTTGAATACACAAACGAATGACTGACAGAGTCGTGACTGAGCAAGTCATTGAGTAAATGGGTAACTGAATACAGAGCCTAGCCTGGCCGTTTCTTTTATAGGAAGCTGGTCCTTTGGCAGTGGAAGTGGTAAACACCACCACCTTCCGAAATATTGCTCCGCTAATAATTACTCCTCAGAGTCGATTAAGGTGTTAAATTAGGGCTCTCAACTCCTTCTACCTACCGACTGAATTTCATTCAGGGCACGTCGTGGGATCGCTCGTAGCCTCGTAGGCTTTCCTTCATAATCTCGCGCCTTTTCATCGTTTCGTGGGGAACCCCACTTCTCTATCGCACGGTCAGATCCTTCACATCTAGCTCCTATTAGCCGCACGTATATCAAGTCCGTCATTGCTCATACACTCGTTATGAATTACATATTCACAGTAGGTATCATTGTTTAACACATCCAACACACTGGTTCAAACGAGTCTTTTCTCATAAATTCCCATAGATTAGATCCAACATATTATTATTATTATTATTATTATTATTATTATTATTATTATTATTATTATTATTATTATTGTTACCGTATTTTTGTGGTAGGTAGAGGTGAAAGAAGGTGCGGGGGTGAACGGGTCTCAAATTACGAAATTAAAGTTAATGTAAAATTTAACAAGGTTTATTATTCTCTTTTCAAAATCAAGAAATAACAAGCATGGAAGGTACAGAGTAGCAAGGCAACAAAAGAGCAACAACAGTATTTACAGGCTTTGGGCTTCGAGCCCCGGACTCACAATTCTCGAGCAGTTAGCCCAAGCTTACATGTACATAAGGTTTAACAAAGGGGCAGAAAACCCCAATCACGCCCAGGAGCACTTGCTCCAAATTACACAGTAAGACCTCCTAGAGGCACGCAGAAACAAATTCCAAAAGAGCGATCCGCTCTCAAAATTTTAAGCCTATCAAAAGGCCACACCAAACTCCACCTTCAAGTTGTCCTCTAAGGACATAGACACAGGGGTAAAATACCCAACCTACTGAGGCCTATTAAGTGAGAAAAAGGTTAATTACATGACCTCTAAAATAACAATTTGAGAGGAGGCGATCTGCACTCCTAATACATTTTGTTTTAAAACCTAATCTGGCTCTAGGCCACTAATGCAAGGGCTAATCCCATACTACAGAGGTGACTTTAGAAAAGAACAATTTACATTACATTAAGGAAGAATCGGTTGTGAGAAATAAGTTCACCTCCAAACAATATGAGTGGGAGCTCGAGAGGGTTAAGCACTCTCTATCCCAATATGTAGCTTAAAAGATAGAATAAATACAAAGTGTCTTTACATTTTAGGGAAAGTTACATGGTGGAAACGCTTCGGACCCGCCCCGAGAGTTAAACTGCTGAGCTAGCAAGAAAAGAAGTTATTAAATGGCCATTACCTGGTTGTTGAACTGCTGCCCGAAGAAAGAGGCGCTACCCGCCCCCTGCTATGTACTTTACACACTGAAAGATGGTACTGAAGTGGCACCGAGACCCGAAAATCAGCAGTTTATATACTCTCGCGGAAAGTTCGAGGCGTTTTTGGAATGAGAACACCCTCCCACAAGGATTTTATTGGTTCACCAAGAAAACCACTACACAATACGAAGAAGAAACATATTATTGGCGGAAAATTAATTCGAGAAATTCAGGATTGGCTAAATTCAAAACAAGGGGAAAGAGAGGGGTATACAGCCAACTTAAACAATAACAGAAAGAAATTTCACAAGAAGCAAACTTTTGAAATAAAAATTTCTCCAAAAACAGTTCTTTCACTTCGCACTAGGGTGCACCATTGTAGTTTTTCAGTAGTGTCCTCTAGAAGAGAAAGTTCACACTTCTTACTACAGGTAAAACAGAAATACATCAAAAATGACCCAGTTCAAAAACTCTAAAATTTCCAAGTAGTGACATCTTCTGAGAAACTTGAAAATTAATACCGTAGATAAAGTTCAGACTTCCTCCAGCAGAGGAGTTTTAATTGGCGCAGCGGCGTGTAGGTGTACCGCCCGGTACAATTATTATTATTATTATTATAATTATTATTATTATTATTATTATTATTATTATTATTATTATTATTATTATTATTATTCTCTTTGACAAATGAAGATTGTGTGTTGGCATCAACGAATCTGAGGGGAATTTGCTGAGCTCTCTAGCTCTCGAGTTAACACGCCGGGATGAACTCCGCCTTCTGACCTACAGATCCCCTTGCGCGCGGCATGGTCTCTTCCTTCTCTCTTGTCGAAGGCTATCTGTCCGCTGCTCTTTATCTCTCGGTGCGCGTAATGGGACCCCCGTTTCCGAGCTAGCGTGGTGACAGTCGTATCCCGGGCTGGACGAAAAATGCTTATTATGACACTATTGGTAGCAGAATGTCGTCGCGGAAAACGGCATATTGTATTAGTTTGACATCATAAAATGCCTATGACGTGGTGATGAATATTTACAGTAACAAGAAGACTATAAATAGGCGCCCTAGACAATGTGATAGTGAGGAAACGCCTTCAGTTTATCCCCTAATCGGAGCATGTCGTAGGTGACGCCAGAAATGCATTCATCAATTTACTAACTCTGAAGGAAAGACAACCCAAGACTACTCACAAATTTTAGACACCATTGTACGTTCCTTTGAAAACTTGCACCGAGATGAATCCAATACACCTGTGGATCGCTAAGACCAGTATTTTAACGGCATACGAGAACAGCACGGCTTCGAAATCATGACAGCTTATGTATGTTTTTAACCGAAGGAGTGTAACAAGCTATCATAGAAAGTACGTCAAATAGATCTCCTGGGATAGATAGATTGGGAAAAGAATTCTATGCTGTGATGTGGCCAGTCATCGAGAATGAACTCATTGTCACTTTAAACAATATTCTTGAAAGTAGGTGTAATAATACTCTTTCCGAAAAAATCGCATCCCAAGGCTACAGCTGACATTCATCCCATAACTCTCTTAAATTTCAATTATACCTGGCGCGTTGGCCGTGAGGGCAGGTGCACGCGGCTGTGAGCTTGCATCCGAGAGATAGTGGGTTCGAATCCCACTGTCGGCAGCCCCGAAGATGTTTTTCTGTGTTTTCCAGTTTTCACACCAGGCAAATGCTGAGGATGTACCTTAATTAAGGCCACGGCCGCTTCCTTCCAACTCCTAGGCCTTTCATATCCCATCGTCGCCATACGACCTATCTGTGCCGGTGCCACATAAAGCAACTAGCAAAAGAATTCGACTATAAGTTACTCACCCAATGCTTGAAACTTAGACATAGCGCTTTCGATGAGGACACATCATTCAGTCATCAATCAGGTGCAGTCCAAGGATGCAGTATCCTTAATTCCGTCTGTTACAGTCGGGACACGATAAGCAAATCATTGAAGAAAATTCAACGTAGACGGCTCATATCACTGGATTTTGACCACGCTTTTGATAGAGTAAATCACAGATATTTGATGGAGGTAATTAAAATGTGGTTAAACGCACGATTCACGACAATAATTGAGAATATAATACTTGGTGGAACATCCAAGATCAATGTGAATGGTTACCTAACCAGTGCAGCCAGAGTTGGGAGAGGAGTTCGGCTTGTTATCTCGCTGGAACCTTTCATTAGTAATTTAAAGTACAAACTTTCACAGATAATTTTAGATATATTTGCTCATGCTGATGATATCACCCTGATTTTTCAACCACAACGTAGATTTCCAACAGCTACAACGCAACTAGTACGGTCGCAATTCTGGAGCTGTTCTTAACTTTCAAAAAACCGAGACCATGCTGATAGGTAATAGAAGCGGAAAGTACAGGGATCTTCCGACATGGATGAATGTAACAGAGTAAATTATGATATTAGGAGTGACATCTTTCAATAGCGTTCAGAAGATTATTCAAAAGTACTGGTCCCATGAACTCACAACTGTGAAAGGCGTTCTACAACAAGTTAAATATAAATTACAACTCCTGCAGATAGAGCACAGTATGTAAACGTATATGCGCGCAGCAAATCTTGCCCATCCCACGAATGATAGACAACCGGGTAGCTTCAGCAATAAGATGGTACATATGGTAGGGTGCAATACTCCGGATCAGTAGAGGTACACTGACACTAGCTAAATCTGAAGGAGGACTCATTCTTGAGGACGTGCATACAAAGACCAAAGAGCTTTTCCTTATACGAAATCCGAAATTGATGCAATCACCTGGACACCCCACATCAAAAATATTCCTTAAGCAATGGCGACAGCCTAAGTGAAAGTAATATTAAGAAGAATAGCCACACGGTAGGTGGAACTAAGCAAGAAGACGCGGAGGGTTACCTTACGTCATCACGAACCAATCCAATACCAAGTTGCAGTTGACGCAAAAGTGGGACGTGGAGGAAGTCCTCCAATAAGAAAATTAGAGTATAAACAAGGAGGGGTCCGGCTCCATGGCTAAATGGTTGGCGTGCTGGAGTTTGGCCACTGGAGTCCCGGGTTCAATTCCCGGCGGGGTCGGGAATTTAAACAATAATTGGTTAATTTCGCTGACACGAGGGCTGGGTGTATGTGTCATCTTCATCATCATTTCATCCTCATCACGACGCGCAGGTCACATACGGGTGTCAAATCGAAAGACCTGCATCTGGCGAGCCAAACTTGTCCTCGGACACTCCCGGCACTAAAAGCCATACACCATTTCATTTTATCAACAAGGAGGGAAGACTGCTTGTAAGCACTAAGTGGAACAGTGAAACGTGGAACCGGCTATGAAGCAGTGCTGTCAAGGGCAACTTGTAAACAGATGATTAAGGTGATTTAAATCAAAACACAGAAGTAAGACTTTAGCACTATAACTAGATGACGTGAGGTCGATATTGAACCTGTAATAAAGCTGTGGAGCGGTTACTAGAAGTATTGAATTACTAGGAGCTTCGTGGAAACACAAACAATGAGAGATATGGACTTCTATGTGGATGGCTCATCTCTCTGAAGTAAATGGGCAACTTGATATTTTTGTGGTGTACGGAACTCGGAAGGCTGGCTTTAGCGCGGTTGCGGAATTCATTGCTAACATAACCAGCTATTTCGGCAACTACACAGAAAGGTATGTGATTGTAGCGAACAAACTTAATTTACCAAATGCTAACTGAGAAAGTACTGCGAATGAGAGAAGGCGTGATCAACGAGTGGTAAAAAAGTTAATCAGGCAAGGACAACCGAATCAGAAATTGACGAAACCAACTATATGGAACAATATTTTGGATGATGATGAAAAGATCGAATGAGCTCGATTGAGAAACTGAAGTGATACATGGCGTAAGTGATCACAAAGCTGACTTTGCCTTCCTTCAAAATAAATGCGATAGAAAGAAATGTTCTCCAACTAGGACTATTAGGCAATGGTAGAACGATAGGATTGGGGAATTTTTAAAATGTAGTTGTGTTCAGGTCCGCCTCTGTTGTATAGTTATTAGTGTGATTAGCTGCCAACCCCGGGGACCCAGGTTCGATTCCCGGCTCTGCCACGAAATTTGAATAATGGTACGAGGGCTGGAACCGGGTCCACTCAGCCTCGGGAGGTCAACTGAGTAGAGGGGTGTTCGATTCCATCCTCAGCCATCGTCGAAGTGGTTTTCCGTGGTTTCACATTTCTCCTCCAGTCAAATGCCGGGATGGTACCTAACTTAAGGTCACGGCCGCTTCCTTCCCTATTCTTCGCCTATACTTTCTAATCTTCCCATCCCCCGATAAGGCCCCTGTTCAGCATAGCAGGAAAGGCCACCTGGGCGGAATACTGGTCCTCCCCAGTTTCATTCCCCGTTCCCCAAAGTCTCACGCTCCAGGACACTGCCCTTGAGGCGGTAGATGTGGGATTAAGAAAGAAAAGTTGTGTTCAGTAGAAATGGTAAATAAAAATGTAAACAGCCTATGGGATGGGTTTAAAGCAATTCTTGAGGAATGTGAAGACAAGAGTGCACATTTTTAGGTTGTAAGGCCAGCAATGTTAAACCAGAGATATAAAGAGATTAAGAAGGAGGTGCATGTTGCAAGAAAGTGGAGTTAGGAATGGTTGTGAAAGTAAGGATAGATTGAGAGATCTCTTTAAAAAATAGGATTCAGCAAAAAACTTCACCTAAGAATAACATTATGGCAATCATAATGGGCGGTCGTATGAATAAAAAAAAAAGGTTGCGTATGGGTACATTAAGGCAGAAAAAGGTTCCAGGAAGACCATTCCATGGATCATTAATGAACAAGGGAAGTGTACAATATATGTGAGGAATTATTAAAGCCAGAAGCACTAGTCAGCAGTCTGACTCGTTGGGTGAATGGTCAGCGTACTGGCGTTCGGTTAAGAGGGACCCGGGTTCGTTTTACGGCGGGTCGGGGATTTTAATCGGTTCCGATTAATTCTTCTGGCTGGGGACTGTGTGTATGTGTCCGTCCCAACACTCTCCTCATCATATTCGGACAACATACCACATTACCAACCACAACGGAAACACGCAATAGTGATTACATCCCTCCATATAGGGTTGGCGTCAGGAAGGGCATCCGGCCGTATAAACAGGGCCAAATCCACATGTGCGACGCAGTTGCACCCGCGACCGCACAGGTGTGAGAAAATTTAGTAGCAAAAGAAGAAGAAGAAGAAGAAGAAGAAGAAGAAGAAGAAGGACTAGTCAACAGTACGGCTATGTAAAGGTAGTTGCTTATAAGTGTAATGACCAGGTAGGGGACGCGACTAATTCTGGCGAAGTACTGCAGATTACCTGTGCCAATAAATATATTCACAAGAAGATATTATGTTATAGTCCGCCTATGTGGTGTAGTGGTTAGTGTGATTAGCTGCCAACCCCAGAGGTCCGGGTTCGTTTCCCGGCTCTGCCACGAAATTAGAAAAGTGGTACGAGGGCTGGAACGGGGTCCACTCAGCCTAGGGAGGTCAACTCAGTAGAGGTGGGTTCGATTCCCACCTCAGCCATCCTGGAAGGGGTTTTCCGTGGTCTCCCACTTCTCCTCGAGGTAAATGCCGGGATAGTACCTAGAATTAGGCCACGGCCGTTTCCTTTCCTCTTCCTTGTCTATCCCTTCCAATCTTCCAATTCCCTCGCAAGACCCCTGTTCAGCATAGCAGGTGAGGCCGCCTGGGCGAGGTACTGGTCATCCTCCCCATTTGTATCCCCCGACCCAGAGTCTGAATTTTATTCACATTTTGTACTTCGATAATCATTCCACACAGCCAATGTATCCGAATGCCCTCACATCTAGGTTATTTATTTATTTATTTATTTATTTATTTATTTATTTATTTATTTATTTATTTATTTATTTATTTATTTACCCTCCGGGGTTGGTTCTTCCCTCGGACTCAGCGAGGGATCCCACCTCTACCGCCTCAAGGGCAGTGTCCTGGAGCTTCAGACTCGGGGTCGAAGGATACAACTGGGTAGGATGCCCAGTAGCTCGCCCAGGCACCCTCACCTACTATGCTGAACAGGGGCCTTGCGGGGGGGATGGGAAGATTGGAAGAGATAGACAAGGAAGAGGAAAGGAAGCGGCCGTGGCCTCGAGTTAGGTACCATCCCGACATTTGCCGGGAATAGAAGTGGGAAACCACGGAAAACCACTTCCAGGATGGCTGAGGTGGGATTCGAACCCACCTCTACTCATTTGACCACCCGAGGATGAGTGGACCCCGTTCCAGCCCTCGTACCACTTTTCAGATTTCGTGGCAGAGCCGGAAATGGAACCCGGGCCTCCGAAGGTGGCAGCTAATCACACTAACCACTACACCACAGAGGTGGACATTTATTTATATATTTATTTATCTATTCATGTTTATTTATTTATTTATTTATTTATTTATTTATTTATTTATTTATTTATTTATTTACCAGCTGATGTACCCGTACTTCGCTGCGGGGTTTTCTGAATGACTGTCTTTGTGGTTTTCCTACCTGAAATCGTCAGTAGGAATGTAGCGATTAGAAGCAATGTTATCATATAAAATACTCGATCAAATCAAGTTCAAATTTCCAGTGCTGGAATGACCAGACCACAGACAGCCGTGAACACTTCTCTGCCATTATTTTGTTAAATATGCACACTGCTCATTCCAATCAGTGCCTCAGAGTAGGAATTGAATAGCTCGAATGCTAAGATGATTCAGTTTGTTATGTATCACTAGTGTCAGAAAGTTGTTTAACTCCCCAGCTACTTCCCGTCAATATTCAGACAGGCTGTTATACTCGGTACGATCGGGTGAGTTGGCTGTGCGGTTAGGGCGCGCAGCTGTGAGCATGGATCCGGGAAGTAGTGGGTTCGAACTCTACTGTCGACAGCTCTTCAGCGATCTCCCATTTTCACACCAGGAAAATGTTGTGGCTGCAACGTAATTAACGTCAAGGCTGCTTCCTTCCCACTCCTAGCCCTTTCGTATCCCATCGTCGCCATGAGACCTATCTAAGTCGGCGCGGCGCGACGTAAAGCAAATAAAAAGCTCGGTATACAGCAGTAATCCGATCTATCAGAGATGAGTGGCTGCAGAGATACAAAGCACATCATAACAAACAATGGTCAATGTCAAGTTATTGTTGATTAATATTTGGAGCTTTCTGTATTGTCGGCCTTCACATTTAGTTTCCTTTCCACTCTGTAATATTAGGGCGTTGTATAAAATTAATTTTGGCGTAGACTGTAGTTCCTTATTCCCCGAATTTACATACCGATTTTCATTAAATTCTGTTTACCCATTTTCTCGTGACGGCGCCGATATGAACTTAGCAACAAAAATTCAAATTCATGAATAATCTCCATTATCACAGCCGGTAAGGTAAAAATGTATAAAACATAAATGATCGGAAATTCAATACGCATTTTACATAGTATTTGTCAATAAGACCACAAATAAGACAAATATTCGAGAATTAAATTTTGGGCCTTCCCCTAAACTACCATTTCACTCAGCAAGAATAAAATTATGTATAGCGTAGATTATAGCGACGTATTTCCCGACTTTGCATACCAATTTTCATTACATTATCTTCAGCCGTTTTCTCGTGATGCGTGGACATACATACATACATACATACAAACAGACAGACAGATAGACAGACAGACAGACAGACAGACAGACAGACAGAAATTACTGAAAATTAAAAAGTGCATTTCCTTGATGCTGTGGACACGACTGATACAGAAATACCATTATTTTCAAAATTCTGAGCAATGTACAGACAAAACTCCCCAACCTGATTGTGACTGATGGTATGCAAGCGTGTCTACCATTACAGTGAAAATTCTCTAACTCAGTCTTCGTATGAGAAAATATGTTTGGTGACTTCACGGTCGCGTTTCTAGGGTAACGTTAACAGCTATGTCATTTAATACAATCTTGCTCACAACGTGTACTCTAGAATTCCGGATATTATGTAGAATTCCGTAGCGAAGCACGGGTACATCAGCTAGTTTGGAATAAAATTCATGCAGAATTTAATAAAAATGAAGAGGAAGAAGCTTTTCTTAAGAAATGGCTCTTTTCAGGGTTGAATTTTGAGTTATTTAGTGAATTGTGGTTAAGTATGCACACTGCTCATTCAAAGCAGCGCGTCAGTAGGGATCAAATAACTGGAATACTATGAAGAACCAGTATGTTACGTACCAGCTGAATCAGAAAATGTATGAACCAGAGGAATGGTATGCTAAAGAAGAAAGTTTTCTAACTCCCCGGCTGTTTCCCGCCAGTATTCAGTCAGGCCATTATACTCGGCACGCAGCAGTAATCCCATATATCGGAGTTGAGAGGCAGCAAACGAGACAAATAACATCACAACAAACAATGGTAAATGTAATCTTATTGTTGATCAATGTTATGTGCTTTCGATATTGTAGGCCTTCATATTTAGTTTTCTTCCGACTCTGAAATACCACTCATCATAGTCAGTACGGTAATACTGAGTAAAACATAAATGATCGGAAATGGTATTCCCCGTAACGTTTGTTATGTAGTACTTTTCGATAGGACCAAAATCATAGGTATTTAAAAATTACATTCTAGGCGCCTTCCCAGGGTGAATAAAATTGTTTATATCTTCGACTATAGTTTATTATTCCCCGACTCTATATACCGATTTTCATTAAATTCTGTTAAGGATTTTCTCGTGGCTCGGCTTCGATATGGACTTAGCAACAAAAATACAAATTCATGAATATGTGTGTTATCATAGCCGGTACGGTAAAAATGTAAAAGACATAAATGGTCGGGAATTTAATCCTCTATAACTTTGGTTATGTAGTATTTATCGATACGACCACTAATAAATTTTTGAGAATTTAATTTTAGGCCTTCCCCTAAAATACCATTTCATTCAGCGTGAATAAAATGATTTATAGTCTAGATTGTAGTGACTCATTCTCCGACTTCGTACACCAGTTTTTAATGAGATAGGACCACTTATGATGCACATATTTTAGAATTAAATTTTAGACCTTCCCCTAAACTACCATTTCACTCAGCGTGAATAAAATTAGTTATAGCCTAGATTGTAGCGACTTACTTCCCGACTTTGTATAAAAATTTTCATTAAGATCGTATTAATAATAACATAAATTTTTGAAAATTAAATTTTAGGCCTTCCCCTAAACTACCATTTTTGTCAGCGTGAATAAAATTATTTATAACTTAGATTGTAGCGACATATTACCTGACTTTTCATACCGATTTTCATTAAATTCTATTCAGCCGTTTTCTAGTGATGCGTGTACATACATACATACATACATACAGACAGACAGAAATTACGGAAAAGTAAATAGAGCATTTCCTTGTTGCTGTGGACATGACCGATACAGAAATACCATTATTTTCAAATTCTGAGCAATGTACAGACAAAACTCTCATTATAGATTTATTTTTTTATTTACTTATTTATTTATTTATTTATTTATTTATTTATTTATTTATTTATTTATTTATTTATTTATTTATTTATTTATTTATTTATTTATTTATTTGCCAGCCCCGTGGTGTAGGGGTAGCATGCCTGCCTCTTACCCAGAGGCCCCTGGTTAGTTTGGCGGCCAAGTCAAAAAATGTTATCTGGACTTGAGGGCTGGTTCGAGGTCCACTAAGCCTTCATCATTCGAATTGAGGAGCTATCTGACGGTGAGATAGCCAAGAATAACGGCCGAGAGGATTCGTCGTGGTGACCACACGACACCTCGTAATATGCAGGCCTTCGGGCTGAGCAGTAGTCGCTTGGTAGGCTAAGGCCCTAGAAGGGCTGTAGTGCCATGAGGTTAGGTCTGGTTTGGTTTATTTATTTATTTATTTATTTATTTATTTATTTATTTATTTATTTATTTATTTATTTATTTATTTATTTATTTATTTTGGCACTGTTCTAAGCCATTATTTCTCCCTATGTGGATGTTTTATATTCAGGGCTGGATGAGGATAGAATGATTGGGGTCTGAAACCGCTTGACTAAGCAACAGCATGTTAGGGCAGTAATTGTTTGAATAGATGGCCTTCTGCAGTAATGCACGTTAATAGACGCCGTTGAACTGCCATTCGGGCTCTTCGTAGCATCATAGGTGTCACTGATTCACAGGCTTTCGTTATAAGGTTTCGAAGACTTTCAGGATTATCCGGCTACTGAGTGTACACAACATCCTTCCAATAGCCCCGTAGGAAGAAGTCAAGTGGCGTCAAATCGGGCGATCTAGCAGGCCAGGTGACAGGTCCTCTCATTCCTACCCGTCGACCGGGATGCGTAACATTCAGGTAGTTGCGAACATCTACCGACATGTGAGGGAGAGCTCCGTCGTGTTGATACCACATTTTTACACGCTCACCCAGGGGCACATCCTCCAGCAGCAGTGGTAGTTGGTCTGGATGAAACTGTAGGTACCGTTCTCCTGTCAAATGATCCTCAATGAAATAAGGTCCAATTAGCTGATCACCCAGTATAACACACCAGACATTTACTCCCCTTCGTGCCTCAAATGCTGCCTGCCTTACCCAGTGGGGATTTTCAGCACTCCAGTAGTGCATATTATGACGATTCGCAGAGCCATTAGTATGGAATCGTGCCTCACCTGAAAATAAAATGTGAGATACAAACGCTGGATCATTTGCCACTTGTGTCAGTATCCACGCACAAAAATCAACACGAGTTTTGAAATCTCGTCCGTAGAGTTCTTGATGTAATTGCAGGTGATACGGACGAAAAACTGGAATGCAATATCCTTACAACAGATGACTGGCTGATGTTGGCCTTTTGTGCTGTTGCTCGGATACTCGTGTGAAGATTCTCCCGGAAAGTGTCCAAAACCATCTCACCATTTCGCCGGACGTAACTGGTGCCTCTCTAACAGAACCTGTTCGGGAAAGTGAGGAAGTTATACGCAAACGTCGCTCCAACCTCATAAACGTATTTGCGTTTGGTGATTGCTTGTGTGGAAATCTTTCCTAGTTCAGGCTCTGTGCTTCCTGTGCGTTCTGTCTTGGTTCGCCATAGATGAGGAGCATGTTAACATACTCATCTGCTGTATACATAGCGACGAAATGACCAAGACTGCTACGCTACACCAAGTGTCAGGCCACTACACATTCAACATCCATGCTATTGGTTGATTGTGGCATGAATGGCTTCTTATTTGATCCTCAAAGCTTTAAATGTGAATAAAAATACTTATCGCTCCTGACATTCGAACCTGCCTACTATCTCAACATGCGTCAACACGTTTGTGGTTACACCGCTACACCACGGTGACTGCTAGCTGCAGTGTATCAGAAAGGGTACAAGATGTAAAACTACGTCCCGCTTCACAAACTCGTACACGTTTTCTATCAGTATGCCATCGTATTTAGCGATAATTACATAACCAATCGAAAGCGTACAATTGGCACGTACATTTAGCATAACCGTATGACAGTTTGATGTATTGTCTAAATACCTGTCGCATACATGTTTTTCCAAAAAGTCGTGCAGTGTTGACGCAGTAAGTGCTTTAAAGGCGACTGCAGCTCGGTGTACGGCAAATGAAAATCGTCCATCACCCCATCGACGTTCGTTAGGATGCCTAAAAGCAGAAACGTCAGGCGCGGCTGACTCACCCGGTACTTGAAGCCCAAAAATGCAACTCGAATTGATAACATTTCTGCAGATATACTAAAGGCATTGGGACACACTACCATATCTGAAATATTTATTTGATTTGATTACTATGTGCAAGAAAATGCTGTACCAAATGATAGGAGAGTTGCAATACCAGTCGCAGTGTACAAGGGAAAAAGCGATATTTAGGCCAGTCAGCTTGACATGTGTTGCATATAAACACTGGGAAAGCATTGTTTCTGATTATATCAGGCACGTTTGTGAAATTACTTATCTGTTTGATAGAAGGAAGTTCGGGTTTCGGAAAGGCTATTCCACTGAGGCTCAGCTTTTGGAATTCCAACAAGATAGAGGAGATAGTCTTTATTCAGGATGTCAAATGGACTGAATCGTTATTGACCAAACGAGGCTTTGGATCGGGTGGGGGACTGCTGACTAAAATGAGGGCTATTCGACTAGACAAATTTCTAGAGATTAGAACTCTGGGAATTAGAGTAGTTGAACCATTAGCTCGTCCTGTAACAATCATGAGAAGAGTGTCAAGTGACAGCATTATTGGACCTTTATGTTTTTATGTATACAGTACACATTATATATGAGGAAAAGGGCTGGGATGAAAGATAAGGCAGTTTTCACATGATAGTGCACTGGATAGTGTAGTAAATAAGACACAGGATTAAGAGAGACCACAAAAATGCCTGGCTAATGTTGTGAGATGAGAGCCTGCGTGGCTCAGGTGGCAGTGCGCCGGCCTGTCACCACTGGATACCGTGGTCCAAATCCCGGTCAATCCGTGTGAGATGTTTGCTAGACCAAGCGTGAGGCGGGGCAGGTTTTTCTCCGGGTACTCCGAATTTCCGTGTCATCTTTCATTCCAGCAACACTCTCCACTATCATTTCATTTCATCTGTTTGTCATTAGTCATTGCCCCAGAGGAGTGTGACAGGCAAGATCGGGGCTTCATTCTCCCCATCCCTGACCCAGTCATTGACTGTAAAAAAAGGTTGTATGTTTTCATATTCAATGTTGTGGGATGAGCAGCGGCAATGGTATATGGTAAACAGGACGAAAAGTCAGGCTATAAGTTTGACAAAGAGGAAAAAATCCTCTCAACTGTGTTGAAAGTGTGAATGTACCACATAGGGATCACCGTAAGTACTCTTATGTGTGAATATAAGGAGAGATCTTCGTTGGGAAATAGGCTATAGGTAACGGTTTCAGATAACTTCATATCGTTATGAGAGTATTTAAGGGTTTTAATGTCACTGCAAATGAAGGGGGCTGTCCGGCTCCATGGCTAAATGGTTAGCGTGCCGGCCTTTGGTCACAGGGGTCCCGGGTTCGATTCCCGGCAGGGTCAGGAATTTTAACCATCATCGGTTAATTTCCCTGGCACAGGGACTGGGTGTATGTGTTGTCTTCATCATCATTTCATCCTAATCATGACACACAGGTCGCCTACGGGAGTCATATCAAAAGACCTGCACGTGGCGAGCCGAATCCGTCCTGGGATCTCCCGGCACTAAAAGCCATACGCCATTTCATTTTCAAGGGGGCTTTATGAGTCTCTGGTAAAACCCCAATTACGGTATGGTTCAAATGTACGAGACCTACACCAGTTCCGACAAAATAGCATTGTAACGAAGCTATTGAATACTTTGGGTTGGAATGACTTGGGAGCAAGGAGATGAGCTGCTCGACAAAGCGGGATGTTCCGAGTTGACATTGGAGAGGTGGCGTGGAGTCACAGTACACGATAAGCTTGAATGGAGCTTTTAAAGGTACGAAATATCATAGTGTGAAGAAATGTTGGAAATCAAGTGGATAAAATTATGTAATTATTCATTTATATGAACAAGAATTAGGGAAGGGAATAATTTACGAAGGGAAACGTTTGAGAAATTTCCATTTTTTTTGAAATTATTTCACAAGGACTAGGTAAACAATTGGTAGGGCATTTGTCTCCTGAGATTGATTGATTGATTGATTGATTGATTGATTGATTGATTGATTGATTGATTGATTGATTGATTGATTGATTGATTGATTGATTGATTGATTGATTGATTGATTGATTGATTGATTGATTGATTGATTGATTACAGGGACCTAGCTTTAATCTGTACATATATTACATCACCTTTGAGATTTCTTCAACGGAGTGATGCTTTCGAAAAACATAACAGGGAACTTTGCCATATATAGGCCTACTATCCTACAGCAGAAGTTATTCGAGGGCTTATCTTTGAAGAGATGGGAAGTCTTTGGTTCAGATACCAGATTTTACTCTGGCTGTAGACATTTACGTCTTTAATCTTTTGTATAGTAAAAGCGACCTGTATCTTTCTTGCTGCAGTACACGTTGAACCGATACGAATGCGTCAGAACATTTCTTCCTGGTCATCAACTGCACACTATTGAAGAATGTTACGACGGAAATCTTAACTTCTGGTTTAACTGTCATTGAATCCTCTTGAATTAGATTGACCTTTACTATCCAAGTTGCCTTTGACTGGTGTGGGTTCATTTTATCCTCCATAACAGTTACGTTTGTGGCATAATTATGGGATAACCACAGCTTGATTCGCAAACAGTGTGGCATCATAGGCATAAACAAAACACTGATACCTGTTGGATAATTTTGATGGTAAAAGGTGCCAGATAAAAGCAAGAAAAGGCATTGACAACGGGCAACCCTGCCTCTGCAAATCTGGATGGTAAAAAACAATTTTTTTAAGTATCTTCAGTGATAAATTTTCCAATGAATGGAGTGGATCTGATATCAGACCCAAGAATTGTGTGTTTCAGTCAGGTAACCATGATTCAGTCTCTCGAACGCATGGTCAAAATTCAGTGAATTTATTTCAAACATTTCTTCTTGTTAACTATGGATTTCATTACAAAAGGCGCACAATGAGTTTATAATGCTTGTTCGTGGAACCGATCTTGACTTATGCTTGGATGATGCACCTTCCATGAAGACCGAGAATTTCTTTATCATTAGGCCTAATCTGATTGTACCGGGCGGTACACCTCCACTCCGCTAATTTAAAATGTGCGCCTGTTGAAACTCCTCTGCTGGAGGAAGACTGAACTTTATCTACGCTATTAATTCTCTACTTTCTCAGAAGATGTCACCACGTGGAAAATTTTGAGTTTTTGAACTGTGTCATTTTTTATGTGGTTTTGTTTCGCTTGAAGTAAGAAGTGTGAACTTTCTCTTCTAGAGGACACTACTGAAGATCAACAATAGTGCAACCTAGTGCGGAGTCTAAGAACTATTTTGTTGGAGAAATTTTTATTTCAAATGTTTGTTCTTTGCTAAATTTCTTTCTGTCTTTGGTTAAGTTGGCAATATTTTCCCCTTCTTTCCCCTTGTTTTAAGTCTAGCCTATCCCGAATTTCTTTGAGTTATTTCCGACCAATCCGATGTATCTTCCCCCAACTTGGATATGTTTCTGTACCCTAGCCAATAAAAGTTTGTGGGAGGGTGTTTTCTTTCCCCTAACACCTGGAACCTTCTGCGAGAGGATATAAACTGCTGATTCTAGGGTCTCCGGGCCACTTCTGTTCCATCTTTCAGTGTATTAAGTACATAGCAGGAGGCGGGAAGCGCCTCTTTCTCCGGCAGCGGTCAACAACAAGGTAATGGCCGATTAATAAATTCTTTCTTTGCTAGCTCAGCAGTTTAACTTTCGGGGCGGGTTCGAAGCGTTCCACTACGTAACCTTTTCCTAAAATGTAACTACTCCTTTCATCTATTCTCTTGTAAAGCTACATTCTGGGATAGAGAGTGCTAACCCTCTCGAGCTCCCACTCATATTGTTTTGAGGTGAACTTATTTTTCTCAACCTATTCTTCGTTAATGTAAAACAAATTGTTCTCTTCTTAAGTCACCTCTTTAGTATGGGATTAGCCCTTGTATTAACGGCCTAGTGCCAAGTAGGTCTTAATCAAGAGTATTAGGAGTGCAAGTTCGCCTCCTCTCAAATTGTTATTTTAGAGGTCATTTAATTAACATTCTTTTCGTTTAATAGACCTCAGTAGATTGGGTATTTTACCCCTGTGTTTATGTCCGTTGAGGACAGCTTGAAGGTGGAGTTTGGTGTGGCCTGGGAGAGGCTTAAATTGGAGAGCGAGAGGCTCTTTTAAAAATTGTATGTTGTATGCCTCGTGGAGGCTTTTCAGTGTAATTTGGAGCTAGGGCTCCTAGGCATGAATGGGGTTTTCTGCCCCTCTGTTTGAAACTTGTGTTTGGAGGTAAAACTGGGCTGATTGCCCAAGCATTGTGTTTTCGGGGCTCGAAGCCCAAACCCTGTAAATATTGTTACTACCCTTTGACTTGCTACTTTGTACCTGCCATGCTTGTTACTTATTTATTTTGAAAAGAAAATATAACCGTATTAAATTTTAAATTTAGTTTACATGCACTATAATTTCGTAGCTTGAGATCCATTCACACCCGCACCTTCTTTCACCTCTACCTACCGCTAAAACACGGTAACAAGTGGTAGCAGAGCGTGGTTGAATGGGTCTCAATTTAGCCCCTTTTGACGGCTACACATTGTTTTGATCCGAACTCTAACCATTTTCTCAGTTGCTGGAATATTTTGACTTTTTCAAAATTGTTCTGTCATCATGCCCGGCCCTCGCGATGTTCTCCATCTTAATTATTTGCGCAAAAAGGAGTTGATCTATGAATTAACTATCAGAAATGTGCAATCTGGAGGCACGGTTGCAGTAGACACTAACAAGCTTAGAGAGTCCCTTGATTTGCCCATTTCCATCCCCAATTTGGGAGAGAAAGAAATTGATGACTCTCTTTCCACGATCGTCGAGAATATTACTGGGCTAGCTTCGGTAGTTAGTTTTTTTGATGAAAATGATCCGTCTCCTAATCAAATTAAGCGTGTGCAAGGCAGGCTATATCATTTTTCGAATAGGGTTAACGATCTGTTGTCTCTAAAACTGAATGACGTTCAGAGGAAGGAAGCTAGTACGCTCCTGGAAAATATTTCCGAATTATCTAGTAAGGTCACTCAATTGTTAACAGGGGAAGTTCCTCCCAAATCTGATCAACCCACCATAGTGAATGCAGGTAGTGAGGAAGCGCCTCCCAAGGGAGAAGTTAATAGGATAACCGTTGCTGCTCAAACTATCCCTGCCCCATTGGACAACGAATCTGAACGTCGTGCATCATTGAGTAACATCCGTTCTGAATTAACTTCCTTGCCATTGAAACCTTTACCTACTATGTCACCCGGGTTTAGCAGCTTGCCTCATCCATTGGCAATGTTGCTCAGAGGTATTTCTAAGTTTTCCGTTAATACCACCAGTGATGTAATTTCATTTTTAAGATTTCTAGTTGAATTTCAGGATCATGCCCTTGTGTTTTCTCTTTCACCATGTCAAATTTTGCAAATTATCTATCCGTATGCTATTGGTATCCTCTCAGATAAAATCGTAAGAGCCATTGCCGAGCAATCATCTATTGAGGATTTCCATGCCCATTTGCTAGCTAACTTCATCCCGGCTAGGGCCAGGTCCTCCCTTATTCAGAAGTACTATTATCGTGTACAGCGCTTGGATGAAAACTTGGCTGATTTCATACAGGACATTAAGTTTTATACTAGGGTGTTTGCCCTTCATTTTCCTGAAGATCAGATTGTACAGGCTATTGTAGAGGGAATTTCACCTCCGTATAGGTCATATTTGTGTTTCGCGGCGTGCCCGCAAACTTTCTCTGAACTTGAAGCATTGGCCGTCTCAGCGGAAGGAGTTAGATACGCCGATTCTTTGCGTGTCGCGAAAGAACCCCCGCCTTCCTTTAGTAACACTCGGCCTCCACCTCGCCGACCAGTCAATCCCCGTAAATGTTATGCTTGCGGGTCGCCTGACCATCTGCGCAACAAGTGTCCACTGATCAAGTCAAGTGGGACAAGGAATGGAGCCGGGTCATCACAAGGCTGTTTTAAGTGTGGGGCCTTCTCACATATCGCCAAGAATTGCCCAAACTCAAATAGCACCCCCTCCTGCTCAACTTCTGGTGCAAATTCCACCCATGCCAATAATAAAAAGTGACTAGTGGCTTCGGCTGAGTCGACTAATCCATCTTCCCGAGACTCAGCCCCTAGTAAACAGGTTGTAAATGCAGAGAACGATCAGCCTTCAAATTCATCTTTTGAATGCCCTAAAGAATGTCTTAGGATTGCGGCGGATACCCCCGCACCTGTTCCTTTTCTTAAGATGGAGTTAAATAACGAGCCTATAACAGCTCTCTTAGATTCAGGCAGTGTTTGTTCGATTATTTCGGCTGAATGTTATTCTAAATTGAAATCGGTTTGTAAACTTCCTGACTATGTCTCTTCTCCTGTTCAATACGTTTCGGCTAATTCATCTCCATTAGAAATTCTAGGTTCCTTACTGGTCAAAATTCGTATTTTTAAGTTTACATGGAAAGTTAAATTGTTTGTGGCCAAGCAATTGTCTTGCCCCATTATATTGGGAGCTGACTTTATTTCTCACACTGGTCTTGTGCTCGATCTCCAGTCTAGGTCGTGCACATTCAAATTTGCTTCTAATTGTAAAATCCCACTATTAAAGTGTAATTCTGTGTCATGTTCTTCTATTTCGCCTACCCAGGATGAGATGTTGTTAGACCTTAGACATCTACCTGAGGAGCAGGCTGATAGTATTCGCAAACTGTGTCAGTCGTTTCCCGAGGTGTTCTCTGATACTCTTGGTGTTACTGACCTTATTGAATACAAAATTGAGGTCACGGATTCGATTCCTGTCCGTTTTCCACCTTATAGGCTATCTCCACCTAAAATGAAGGCTCTGAAAGAAATTATCGATCAGATGTTGAAGGATGGTATTATTAGGCCCTCTAAGTCGGCGTATTCATCGCCTATTTTTCTAGTCCCGAAACCCCAAGGAGGCTTCAGGCCTGTCATTGATTACAGGGCTCTCAATCGGAAGGTGGTGTTGCAATCTGTGCCCCTTCCTGACCTTCATTCTTGTTTTTCATGGTTTCGTAAGGCCAAGTTCTTCACCATCTTGAACTTGAATCAGGCCTATAATCAAATTCCCCTTGCCGAAGAGTCTAAACACCTTACAGCGTTTGCCACGGACTGGAATTTATATGAATACAACCGCGTACCTTTCGGACTCCCCACGGGGGCAGCTGTGCTCACTAGGCTACTAGATAGGGTCTTCTCCGACATCAAATTCGAGTACTTATATCACTACTTAGATGATGTCGTCGTATTTTCAGAGACTTTTGAAGAACATCTAGATCATCTGCGAGAAGTTCTCGATCGCCTTCGTAAGGCTGGGTTAACTGTTAAGTTGTCCAAGGTTGCCTTTGCTAAGCCCTCTATGTCATTCCTAGGGCATATTGTGTCACCCGATGGTGTAGCAGTCGATCATTCTAGAACACAGGCCATCCGTGATTTTAAACCTCCCAAGGACATTAAAGGTATCGCCAGGTTCATTGGTATGGTGAATTTCTTCCGGAAGTTTATTCCTAACTTCGCTAATAGAGCGGCGCCCTTAAACCTTCTTCGTAGGAAAGGCATCAAATTCGAGTGGGGACCTTCCCAACAAGCCGCTTTTGAAGACCTTAAATTAGCTCTCTGTAATGCCCCTGTACTTGCTATACCTGATTTCTCGAAGAAATTCATCGTCCAAACCGACGCGTCGTCGTCGGCGGTAGCTGCAGTCCTTCTCCAAGAGACTGAACTAGGGAGGCGCCCCATCGCCTATGCATCTAGGATTCTCTCGGCTCAAGAAGCAAAGTACTCCATATATGAGCTTGAAGGTTTGGCAGTCTTATTCGCCTTATGAAAGTTCCGTCTCTATCTGGAACACGTCAAATTCGACCTGGAGACAGATAATCAAGCCTTAAGCTGGGTCTTAGGTAGACCGCGTCGTACTGGTCGTATAGCCCGTTGGGCCATCCGTATTTCTGCCTTCCAATTTGATGTTAGACATATCAGAGGTACCGAAAATGTTGTTGCTGATGGACTCAGCCGTATGTTTTCTAACGACGTCGAGACCCACGAACCGGTCGACAGTTCATCACCTTCCGAGTCCATAATATCTGAGGTTAATGCCATCCTAACAGATGCTCCCATGCTTTTTAGGGATATCGAGAAATACCAACGTGAAGATCCGACGCTGGCTCCCATAATGGAAACCCTTTCTTCTGGGGAACATGTTGTCCCTTATGTTCTGAGGAATGGGGTTCTATGTTGCCCTTCGAGGCATGATAAGATGATGAAAGTTGTTGTTCCAGCGGTTCTTGTACCTATGATCTTCAAGTATTATCATGAGACCCCATTAGGAGGGCATCTTGGTATCTTTAAAACTCGTGAAAAGATTCGTGAAATGTTCATCTGGAAAGGTATGGACGGTGAAATCCGTGAACTTGTAAAGGCTTGTAAATCCTGTTTGCTTAGTAAACCGACCATGTCCACCAAGGTAGGCCTCTTGTCTTCTCAGCAAGCGTCGCGCCCCATGGAACGCCTGTATATAGATTATGTAGGACCCTTCCCCCAGTCGAAGGGAAATGCCAACAAGTTCATCTTTGTGTGTGTAGATGGTTTTACCAGATTTTCTTGGTTATTTCCGACTAAGCTGGCTACCGCTCAGTCCACCATTACCTGCTTAAATTCTATTTTTGCTTCTTTTGGTCCGTGCCAATATATTGTATCTGATAATGCTAAGGCTTTTACATCTAATTTATTTCGTAAATTCTGTTTTGACTTATCCATCTCTCATGTAACTACTTCTGCTTATTACCCTCAACCATCTCTGGCTGAACGGGTTAATCGTAATCTCAGGTCCGCACTTATTGCCTATCATCATGAAGATCATTCTAGGTGGGACACGTCCCTGCATTGGATAGCTTTTGCTTTGAATTCGGCGGTTCATGAATCTCACAAGTTTACTCCAGCTTCTTTGATGTTCAAGTTTGTTCCCAACACGCCGCTCTCTAACCTCTGGTCTCTGAGTGACATTCTACCCGAGACAATAGATCCGGACAACATTAAAGATCTTTGGAAGAAGGCTAAAGCCAATCTTATGGTATCTCATGAAAAGGTTAGGGAAAAGTATGATCGTGGACGGAGACCCACCATTTTGAAGGTAGGTGACCAGGTGATGGTCAAGAATTTTGTTCCCGCGGGCAAGCTTGCCCCCAGATTTCATGGGCCGCATCATTCTCGATTTTCTTACCCCGGTTACATTGTTAGTAAGCAATCCAGCCACCGAGAGGATATTTAGGGTTCACCTGTCCCAGGTGAAACCGGTGTAAATTTTGTGTCTACTTGCTTCATATAATTTGATAGGAATATGATGGTTATATTTTTTTTTTTTTTGAGTTCCACTCTTAAGGCATTCTGTTCCTTCTATTTTATTTTATATGTAAGCATTTCTTGTAAACCTCCCCCGATTGTTAAACTGCCATCCTGTCCTTGTCACGGCCATTACCACGCTCCCGTCTCCTGCTCCACTACACACAGTGGCTGGCTTAGATGAAATGCCATGGATATCTGCACGCCGCTGGCCCCTCAATCTCTCTACATGCCTGTGCCCTCAAAAGAAACATGATGGTCCAACACAATTCTGCCGCCTAGTTTTAATGTTTCAGTGCCCCCGCAGCCGCGCGGCGCCGTGCCGCAACTGGGTTCGAGGAAGGGCCCCCTCGGTCCCAGCGAGGACGACATGTGCACGGCGAGCCGGAGCTCTCCTCCCGGCCAAGGCTGATGTGCGGCGCACGACCTGCTACTTGCCCGCAGCCTGTATATGCTCACCACGGGCGCGGCGTGCTTCAACACCTCTGCTCCCCTCATAGTGCGGGCGAGCGGTATCTCAGGGTACTTGAGGGGTCCGAGCGGCTTCCTTTGGACGCAAGCTGTAACGGCCGGTCTGGCCATCCAACTTAGCCTACATCAACTACATAGACATTCCTGTTCAACCTTAATACCGTTTCATAGGAATTCAACAGCAATATTTGGTGGACATTGCAAAATTTTTCTTCACTTTTAAGTATTAAAAGTTTATCTTCAGAATTCAACTACTACAAACATAAAGACTGTACTTCACCTGCAACAACAAAATTTTGAAACTGAATCAAACCACATTAAGGAAATCTTATAAATGCTTCTGCAATTAATCTCCATATCTACATCATAACTTGGACCTTGTTTTCGAACAATTTCATGTGTCACCCCGGGAGGAACTTTTGGGGGGGGAGGTCTGTACCGGGCGGTACACCTCCACTCCGCTAATTTGAAATG
This sequence comes from Anabrus simplex, assembly GCF_040414725.1. Taxonomy (NCBI): domain Eukaryota; kingdom Metazoa; phylum Arthropoda; class Insecta; order Orthoptera; family Tettigoniidae; genus Anabrus; species Anabrus simplex. The sequence continues at coordinate 570,249,271 of NC_090266.1, forward strand.
TGCGCCTGTTGAAACTCCTCTGCTGGAGGAAGTCTGAACTTTATCTACGCTATTAATTCTCTACTTTCTCAGAAGATGTCACCACGTGGAAAATTTTGAGTTTTTGAACTGTGTCATTTTTTATGTGGTTTTGTTTCGCTTGAAGTAAGAAGTGTGAACTTTCTCTTCTAGAGGACACTACTGAAGATCAACAATAGTGCAACCTAGTGCGGAGTCTAAGAACTATTTTGTTGGAGAAATTTTTATTTCAAATGTTTGTTCTTTGCTAAATTTCTTTCTGTCTTTGGTTAAGTTGGCAATATTTTCCCCTTCTTTCCCCTTGTTTTAAGTCTAGCCTATCCCGAATTTCTTTGAGTTATTTCCGACCAATCCGATGTATCTTCCCCCAACTTGGATATGTTTCTGTACCCTAGCCAATAAAAGTTTGTGGGAGGGTGTTTTCTTTCCCCTAACACCTGGAACCTTCTGCGAGAGGATATAAACTGCTGATTCTAGGGTCTCCGGGCCACTTCTGTTCCATCTTTCAGTGTATTAAGTACATAGCAGGAGGCGGGAAGCGCCTCTTTCTCCGGCAGCGGTCAACAACAAGGTAATGGCCGATTAATAAATTCTTTCTTTGCTAGCTCAGCAGTTTAACTTTCGGGGCGGGTTCGAAGCGTTCCACTACGTAACCTTTTCCTAAAATGTAACTACTCCTTTCATCTATTCTCTTGTAAAGCTACATTCTGGGATAGAGAGTGCTAACCCTCTCGAGCTCCCACTCATATTGTTTTGAGGTGAACTTATTTTTCTCAACCTATTCTTCGTTAATGTAAAACAAATTGTTCTCTTCTTAAGTCACCTCTTTAGTATGGGATTAGCCCTTGTATTAACGGCCTAGTGCCAAGTAGGTCTTAATCAAGAGTATTAGGAGTGCAAGTTCGCCTCCTCTCAAATTGTTATTTTAGAGGTCATTTAATTAACATTCTTTTCGTTTAATAGACCTCAGTAGATTGGGTATTTTACCCCTGTGTTTATGTCCGTTGAGGACAGCTTGAAGGTGGAGTTTGGTGTGGCCTGGGAGAGGCTTAAATTGGAGAGCGAGTGGCTCTTTTAAAAATTGTATGTTGTATGCCTCGTGGAGGCTTTTCAGTGTAATTTGGAGCTAGGGCTCCTAGGCATGAATGGGGTTTTCTGCCCCTCTGTTTGAAACTTGTGTTTGGAGGTAAAACTGGGCTGATTGCCCAAGCATTGTGTTTTCGGGGCTCGAAGCCCAAACCCTGTAAATATTGTTACTACCCTTTGACTTGCTACTTTGTACCTGCCATGCTTGTTACTTATTTATTTTGAAAAGAAAATATAACCGTATTAAATTTTAAATTTAGTTTACATGCACTATAATTTCGTAGCTTGAGATCCATTCACACCCGCACCTTCTTTCACCTCTACCTACCGCTAAAACACGGTAACACTGATTATTAACTTTTGATCAAAATTCAAGAAGGAAAATCCTGGAAAGTCAGAACGTTGTGTAGGTTTGTTATTCTGGGGTCAAGAATTATGAATATTTTTTCTTCCTCGTCTTCCTTGTCTTATTATTATTATTATTATTATTATTATTATTATTATTATTATTGTTGTTGTTGTTGTTGTACCGGCTTGTACACCTCTACGCCGCACATTCGAATTTTCCGCCTTAAAGTACTCCTCTACAGGAGAAACAGTGAACTTAAAACTGTACTTACTTAAATTTTTTCTCTGAAGATGTCACTGTGTGCATCTCGACTTGTTTTTGTTTACTATTTATCAAGAAGTGTGGACATTCTCTCATAGATGTCTCTACTAAAAAACTATGATCATGCACCCTGGTGCGAAGTGAAGGAACTTTATTTGAAGGAATTTTGTTCTCATTAGTTTTTGTCCTCACTAAATTTCGTTCTTTCATTCGTGGGTTGGCAATATTAATCTTTCCTTCCGCCAGTTTTGAATTTAGCCAATCCATAATTTCTGTAATTAATTTTTGACCAATCGTGTCTTTCTTCTTCGATTTTGATGTGTAACTGTAAGCTACCCACTAAACGCCTGTGGGTGTGTCTTAATTATTCATCAAAGGTCTCGAACCTTCCCCGAGGGTATAAAACCTGCTGATTTTCTTGTCTCTCGGCCACTTCATCAACATCTAACTTAGTGTATGGACGTGTAGCAGGAGGCGGGAAGCGCCTCTTCCATCTGGCAGCAGTTCTTCAGTAAGGTAATGGCCGCCTAACATCTTTATTTCTTGCTAGCTCAGCAGTTTAACCCGCGGGAAAGGTCCGAAACTTTTACAATGTAACCTACCTTTCTACAAATGTAAACTTTTGCCGGCTTATGTAAAATGTGCATATATCTGTAACTGTAAATCGGGGATAAAGTGCTTTACCCTCTCGAGCTCCCTTTCATTTTGACTTGAGGTGACTACGTTTTGGTGACTGATTTTCTACTCTTCCTTAATGTGTTAAATTTATTCATTATACGAGTCACCTCCATAGTTTGGGAATAGCCAATGTTTCCTCGGCCTAGTGCCTCTTAGGTTTTAATAAGTTTCTTGTAGGAGTGCAAATTCACGCCTCCATGCATTTTTGCATTTTGGGCCATTTACTTATTTATTGCTTTTAATAGGCTTGGAAAGCTGAGAGGGGTTCAGCTCTTTTAAGTATTGGATATGTGCCTCTGGGAGGCTTGACATTGGTAGGTGGGAGCAAGTGCTCCATGTTATTAGGGGATTTCTGCCCTTTGGTAAATATGTGTTTGTGAGCTGAGAGCTCAGAAATTGTAAAACTTGGGGCTTGAAGCCCATATTGTTAAATTGTCTCTAAATTTTGGAATTTCTTGTTTTGGTTAAAGCCTTGTCATTTTACCTAACGTTTCATTGTTATAAAATTTGCTAAAGTTTCATTTTAAAAAAAGAAAATATAACCTTCACTTTAAGTTTTACATTTTTTCCTTTCTTGGCATTTGTAGTTAGACCAATTCAACCCTGCACCTTCTTTCACCTCTGCTGTTCCATAAATACCTCGGAACAAGTATTATTATTATTATTATTATTATTATTATTATTATTATACGAAGAATATAGTGACAATGCAGATAATGCCGATGAACATGTTAAAGAATCAATCGATTAGATAAGTCCGAAATGATAAAGTCAAAATTATTATTGAAGTCGCCCCCCCCCCTGGGAGTAATGCCAAATAAGCCGCTCTAAGCGTATGGATATATGAGATTTGCAATAGTCCATCTCCGTATGGGTCATCACAATTCCGGTGGATAAATAAATAAATAAATAAATAGTGAAAAGTTCACAAGAGTGACAGACTCCGTCAACAATGCCACGATGTCGGCAAATGTACGCTCCTCTGATAAAAATGCCAGGTAAAATGTAGACAAACTTCAAAAATAACAGACCCTACAACTGCAAGTGCGGCAGCTGCCTGAAAGAAAAATTTTACGTGGCACTTACGCCACATCATTTTCGCCATAGAATGAAATCCATATACCCTCTTACCTGGCAAGTTGGCTACGTGAATTGGGTTGCTTTGCTATGAGCTTGCATTTTTCTGATGGTGGGTTCGAAACTGTGAATATGCTTCTCCGTTGTTTCCCATTTTTCAATCAGGCAAATGATGGAACTGTACATTAAGGCTAAGGCCACAAACGTCCCAGTCTCAACCCTCTCCTTTCCTTGCTTTGCTGAAAACCCTCCACGTGTACGTGAGATGTTAATACAAAAAAAAAAAAAATCAAATATTATTTCTTCCAAAATGAAAATTATGAATAAGGATTTAGGAACGTATTTGATCAAGTAAAATCAGGACAATGTTTGAAAAACAGACCCTATAACATCAAGAGTGAATGCTGCTAGGAAGGAGAAGTTTACAGTATATGCAACATGCAATAATTATTAAATTTTATGATTCTTTTGGATAGTCTAAAAAGGAAATTACATAACGGAACAACCTAATATAATAACACAAATGACAATATAATTTGGAGACAGCGATCAAAAAAAAAACCCTGTAATTTCAAGCATGAAAACAGCTGGGAAGACGATTACGTCGAAGTTATGAAAATAGGTTCCATCTGCCAATGAACTACAAGAAATATTACTTCCTATGACTCTTTTACGGTACCTACCTTCCAAAATAAAGGAAGTAAAACATAACAACATACATTAGTGTTCAACGTACGAGAACAGCGGAATTAATATATTCAGTGCCTCCTCTTTGTATTTACACTAGTTGCCAGACAAACGAAATTAAATATTACTTCGTTTTTGGCTTTATTTTGAACATTCATGAAGGAAAAAGCTTCGTTTCTTTTATCGGTCTTTTTTCTCCAGTAGCTCTCCACGATAAATAGTAAAGCCTTCCCGAAATGTATTCTGCAGCAAGCACCTTGTTTGACTCCGACTCACAAGCATTCCTCTAGAGCTACTATTACAGACCCCCAGAAGCAGGAAAGCTACCAGATTATTTCTTCTCCCATTAACATTTTATTTCATTTACTTACTGACATTCTCTCCGTTCCCCCTTCACTTCATCCCTCTCTCATTCTCCTACATCGCTCTGTCTCATACACAGTTCCGGACTCTCCCTCAACAACTTCTCTCTCCCTGTGTTATTGTGTGGTTTTAAAACAGGATATAAAAGCATTATAACGCACCAGTAATTTGGGTAGACGCCAAGATGCAGTGGTGTTAAAATATATTAATGAACTTGTTCAGCTGTACAGTAAATGCAATTATGATTCATTTGTTCAGTGGTACAGAACAATATCAAATTGATATATAGTACAATTTAGATAAAGTCATTGAATATATTTCTAGGCATGCAAGTCCCATATTATATTTTTTAATTCAGCTCACATGCCTCACTAGTTTATCGCCACGAACAGGCTAGCTGCTAAAATCGGCTTTTATAAGTGGCCGCTGAAATCGATCATGACTGGGAATATTGTAACTGGCACTGATAACATACATGGCTTGGTTGAATTACCGGAAACACAAAAAGCAAATAATTATAAATTGTTTTGTTCGGTCCTTCATAAAGTGAACGACGGATATTTAGATATATTGAGTAAATATTGTTTTGAATTTGCAAAATAATTAGTGTATAGTTTAATATATCAGGTTTACAATATGTGATATTTTATCAGCAAATATTGTGAATTATTTTCTTCTTGTTAATAAAATAATTATTGCTTTACAACCTCTGTACCTTTATATTTCCACGTCTAGCCACTGAGAATTGTACTTATCGGGTGTTCATAGAACATTATATATATTTCAAGTTTTACTTAGTGACAACTGTGTGCGAATCTCATATAACAGGGTAGCACGACACCATCAGATGTACCAAAAGAAAATCAGTGAATATTACTTTCAGAAACTTACATTTGAATCGTCTATAAATGATTCAATATCGTACAACAAGGACACAGTGCAGTCCAACCGAAAGTCTGTTAGCAGTGCTGGAGTAACATAACTGACAGCAGAGAATGCGGAAAGAATATTTCTCAAATACAGTACTGACAACATGATGGACATCTCAAACGATCATCCTTCAATCCACTTTTATTATTAGACAAAGGAACCAATTCAAGTTGTTCAGCTGCTTTTTCTCCCAGAAAAGAAGTAACCATGTACATTAACGGCTTTATATAATTTGGGGTCAGAGGCACTTCTGTAATGGGTAACTTATGCTCAAACTCTGCTTCCACTAACAGTGTATGCATTGATTTTATAAACGTAAATATCAGTTAGGTCCGCCTCTGTGGTGTAGTGGTTAGTGTGATTAGCTGCCACCCCCGAGGCCCGGGTTCGATTCCCGGCTCTGCCACGAAATTTGAAAAGTGGTACGAGGGCTGGAACAGGGTCCACTCAGCCTCGGGAGGTCAAATGAGTAGAGGTGGGTCCGATTCCTACCTCAGCCATCCTGGAAGTGGTTTTCCATGGTTTCCCACTTCTCCTCCAGGCAAATGCCGGGATGGTACCTAACTTAAGGCCACGGCCGCTTCCTTCCCTCTTCCTTGTCTATCCCTTCCAATATTCCCATCCCCCACAAGGCCCCTGTTCAGCATAGTAGGTGAGGCTGCCTGGGCGAGTTACTGGTCATTCTCCCCAGTTGTATCCCCCAGAACACTGCCCTTGAGGCGGCTGAGGAGGGATCCCTCGCTGAGTCCGAGGGAAAAAACCAACCCTGGAGGGTAAACAGATTAAGAAGAAGAAGAAGAAGAAATATCAATTAGTATGCTGTGACAATATATAATAATAATAATAATAATAATAATAATAATAATAATAATAATAATGGTAATAAATATGTCGTTAGCTTGTGGCAGCAACAAAGATTCTCCAACTGTATAGGGTTTGCCTGCTTAAACTCTTCTTATAAAACGCTCCTAAGAACTTCCTATTACATCTTGAGAATGAAGTTACTTGCCGCCTGCTTGTAGACAACTCTGATTTTAAAAAGAACCTCAGTCGGCTTTTTCGTCAAGAAAGACAGTCTTATGGCATGGTTGGAGACACATTGGGGAATAGGCGAACTTTTCTTCAGTGCACGTGAAATGATACTGTAAGGTTTTGGCAGGGTATTCAAGTGAACAGAAAAGCTGGTAGCATGAAACTTCTAAAATTTATTAACTGACAATTTCATCTACAACATTAACACTCAAAGAAAGACCAGGATCACTACTTACATGTCACAGTATAGATCACACGATTACACAGTTCACGTGCTCTCTCTCTCTATTCTCTCTGTTCGTTCACACAAAATCACACTCGTTCTTCGTCCACTAGCTCTCACAGTCATTCAACCACACAGTTGCTCGCATTGTCACAGTAATAATTCTCATTTTAGAGCCCACACACGTCCATCTCGCAGTTCAGGATGACGTGCGCTGCATATTCACTCCAGTACGGGGCCTCACAGGATGCATGCACTGGTGCATTGCCTGACACAAGGTGGAAAAGACGACTTCGCTAGGTTGACCAGAGTGCAGACCCCCACTCCTGGACTATAAGCTATAGCGCTGTCTCTCTCTTTCCCTACGCCTGTCTCGTTCGCTCCGCCTGTCTCCCACTTCCTCTCTTGCTCGCAGCGCTCCTCCATCCGCGCACAGTTGAGCGGAGCTTAGCAGAGTCGCCTATAGGTAAAAACGCTGCTCCGAACCGAGCCGAGTCGCGCCTCAGTTCACACGCGGGAGATTTTGGGCGTTTGAGGGGCCCTGCTCCAGTAGAACCTCCGTTACCTCTCTCCCCTGCAGATATTCAGTGTTCACTTCCACACCACTTCAGCACTCAACATTCGTTTCACAGCGACTGGCCCATGAGTACCCACACGGCGACAGACAAGTAGAGCGAACATACAGGTTGTCAGCTCACCCTCACACTGCTGGCACTTAACTCAAGGACGAAGCTCAACCAACTCACGCTGAACCCACAACACCAACTGGAGCTCTCAGGTTTCACCTGACTTATATACGTGGGCCAGTCGTCCCAGAAGAGTCCGGATGGTGGACACATCGAATAATTTTGTGAGGTTGAAGACTCCAGGTTAATCGTCCTCGTAATTTCAATTTGCGCTCACGCTGCCGAGGCTCGACCATGAGTAGTGCGGCTTGGAAGGGCAGACGGGCCCGATTGGGACGTCACTGCTTCATGCGCTGGTTTTGCCAAAAATCAGGGATTAAATGGCGGACATGGAAGGCGCTTGCATTACAATATCTTAAATAAGAAGAATTGTATTTTCTTACGTGTATTGTTAAGACTTTTCAGTATCCTGCTCTCATCTGGCGTGGTGATTGAAGAACCCGGCATTGATTAACTCTCTTCTGGCATCGAAGATCTAGTAACAGATGCCGAAGAGTTGACTTGTACAGGACAGGGTCATTTTTGTACTCACGGGGTCGTTTTTAAAGTACCACATTTTAACCACCCGTCCATCCTGGTATGCATTTACCTAAGTACTTTCAACTTTTGTGGCTACTTGTCAAGACAATGACTCGACCAGTAACACTTACCTTGTCCTAACAGGTAATTTGCCAACAATAAAGGAGTGCCCCTCTAAAATAGCGACATACAATAAATTTTCAATGAGCTGTTGACACTGAAACGAAATTGCCTCTATACAAGAAGTGGAAACAGTATCCATCAGAAATCACTTGGAAAATGTATACTGTAGAGCCACACGTAACTAAAAGGAAAAACCGCTGGATTACCTATGAATACAAATAAAACACTTGTTCCAACATTTAAGATAACAATGTTAAATCTGCACAGAAGGAAGTGTGGTAACACCGTGCTCAGCTAAGCTCAGCTAAACGAGGACCACATATCTTCACCTGCAGATACTCTGTAGTCCCGAAATTAGAGTAACTGTCAATATCAGGTACGATCAGCTGGAGACTTGTACATAGCAAATACAGACAGTCAAGGCTCACCTTTCACAAACAAAAGCATCTCAGAAAGATATATATTTGTAAGCTTGAACGACCAGTTAAGGCGAAATACCCAGCCTCTCTTATTACTGGAATATGCTGAGGCAATGACGCAATAGTTGTCCCTTCGTTGTCAGACAATTCCGCAAGCCTGGAAATACGCAGATGTAGTTCCTAACTTCAGGGAACTGAATAATAATAATAATAATAATAATAATAATAATAATAATAATAATAATAATAATAATAATAATAATAATAATGTATCGATGGCCTAGATTGAATACCTCGTATCTCAAAAAGTTCTTCCTATCCATTATTTCCCTTAAGACCGGTCACGCCTCCCAGCCACATTTTGATATGCAGTCTATCAGAACAATGTTCGTTGGGTTTATTTTCCTATGCTGACGCGTAAAGGAAAATGAACCTCATAAACATTATCTCTAGGAGTTAGTAAATACGTCACGCAGACATACTTTCCTATAGTACGGTACGGTAAGGTTCATTTTCCTTCACACGTCGGCATAGAATAAAGAACACAACGAACATTGTTCTGATGGACTGCATATTCATGTGTGGCTGGAAGGCGTGACCAGTCTTAAGGGAAATAATGGATAGCAAGAACTTTGTGAGATACGAGGTTTTCATTCTAGGCCATCGGTATGTATGTTTAGTCCTCAGCCCGAAGGCTGGTTGGTTCCTCAACAGATCCACCATCAGCTGTCATAAATGGCCTAGGCATCACTGAAGAGGTGTACTAGGGAAATGAGGAGTGAGGTAGTTTCCCGTTGCTTTCCTCACCGAGCCAGAAGTTGCTATTACATATCAGTCTGCCAAGCCCACTGAAATGCATGCACCAACTGACCCTATGAGCAACAGTTTCACACCATTCATAGCAGGGACTGGCTGCATAAGGAATGGTATTACTAGCATCGCTCATACCTCAGTCACTTTCATCTTGTCAAAGCCAAGGATAAAGCTGAGACAGATCAATGAAAGTAACAATATTGTTCTAGCCCATACCAGAAGACAGTGCACTGTAAACACTACGTCCTGCCAGCCAAGGCATATAATAATAATAATAATAATAATAATAATAATAATAATAATAATAATAATAATAATAATAATAATAATAATAATAATAATAATAATAATAATAATAATAATAATAATAATGTGGCTGTGAATTTTGAAGTTAGGAAGGAAAAACAGAAATGTCAATTTTGTAATAACAACAGATTAAACAATATTTTTCTACCGGTAATGCGTAGAAGAATCCGAAGTTTCGTGCACCAGTGCTGGCACTAGAAAGCGAGGATGGAGGGGAGTGTTGCAGGAGCTGGAGCATACTATGTTCCTTTTAATGGGATGCAAGTATAAAAATAATTAAACTTGAGTACACGAATGTGCAAAAAGTGGAAGGAAGCTTGTTTATTTCCATGTGGATAATTACATTAGGAGAACGCGTCTACATCGTAATTATATATAGTTTTTTACTACCTGCAACTGAGCCAAACACTTTACAGCATTTCATTCCTAAATCTGTATCCATTGTATCCTTTGTATTAAATGAGATTAAATTGATTAACGCGTTCCCCTAATATTTTTCACATATACATTTAAATGTTAGAATGTCCTGAAAGCTTATCTTACAGTCATTGAACGACTTATATTTCAGATAAAATTTTGCCCTATAATAATACATTCCTTAATAATTTAAAATGTGTTAAATAACAGGCATTGATTTCTAAACCGGAAAAGGCACCCACTACTGCCTTCAGCTTACGCAACGTCACCATTAATTCATGAGAATTCTCAATATTAAAGAATCTCAAAACAAATATTCACCCACCCCCCTCCCCGAGTCAACCTATTTAAGTATAAAATTCTCGACTGAGCGGAATCTTATCTAGCAAATGAATCTTTACATACTATTTACGGCAGAAACACGCAATATAAGATGAATGATAGGAAATTGCATTTTCGGAAGATCGGAATTTTGTATCGCAACAGTTCTTTTCTGTGTTTTATGGATTGTTGAGGTCATTACAAACACTCAGTCACCGAGTAAGGCTACTGAAGTATACAACATTTCGACAGAGCGGAATTTTATCCTACAAGAGTAGCCTACACAAAATATAAAGTCAATGATAGGGAATTGTATTTTCCGAAGAACGGAACTGTATACTGCAAGAGTTCATTTACATGCTATTTACTGTAAAAGCACACAATATGAAATGAAAGATTTTCAAATTTATTTTTCGTATTATCAGAATTTTTTCCTAGAAGAGTAGCCTACTATTATTGCTGCGAGGACATTTCAGATTGTATCGTGCAACTGTTAGGCTTGTGAGTCATTCAGATGTCACAGTGGCACAATGTTGGACTCAATGGGTACATGAGGGCACCCAATCACGTCGTTCAGGTTTGATTCGACCAAGAAACACCATCCCGACGGAGGACCGTCGTATAATGGGCGAAGCATTGCGGGATCCCGTAACTTCTGCACCCGCCATTCGCAAACATGTACAGGAGACACTTCAACATACTTTGATGTCTCACACAGTGTCTCCACGACTCGCATTCGCCGGATTGGGGTCCCACTGCACCATGCGTCGATTGCCATTGACACCAGAACACCAATGCCGACGTTTGAACTGGTGCCTTGCCTGAGAGGCATGGACAGGGGACGTCTGGCGTCGAATCATGTACAGTGACGACTCCCGCTTGTCCATAATATCCGATGACAATCTTTTGAGTGTTTGGCTGCGTCCAGGGCAGAGGGAAGATCCTGTCCATTTCGTGGAAAGACACACAGGCGTAATCCCTGGCATCACGGTGTGCGAGCCATAGGGTATGCGTTCTGGTCACCTCTAATAGTGATTCGCTAGACTTAGGCGGCACAACGATACGTCACAGATATTCTGCGCCCGCACGTCCTTCCCCTTATGGCATAGCACCCTGGGACAGTGTTCCAACGAGATAAGGCACGTCCACACACAGCACGTGTGTCTGTGGATTGCCTAGAACATGTGGAATTATGTCCGTGGCCAGCAAGCTTCCCGGATCTCTTCACCATTGAACACGTGTGGGATGACATTGGAAGGGGACTCCGTCCCAGTTCAAACCTGCGAGATCTGGAAGGAATGCTGGAACAACTGTGGACGAATTTGCCTCAGGAGAGGATCCGAAGGCAGTTTGACACCATTCTGAACTGTGTAAGGGCATGCATTGCGGCCAGGGTGGGTGCGGCACACCCTACTGACCTGACGCAAACATTCCACCTGTATCTGCCAACGACATTGTCTTGTTCATGCCATACTGTAATCAGTTCAGTAGAGGCACATGGTTTTTCAGCATGTGTAGTTTCATTCACTGTCGACCACTCCTGGAGCCTTAACGTTTTTATGTCAGGCAGTGTGTTTAAGCATAAAATCTTCAACTGAGAGGAATTTTATCCTGCAAGAGTTATTTTTACATGCTCTTTAAGGTAAAAAGACAAGCGATATAAGATGATTGATTGGAGATTGTATTTTCCTAAGGTATGAATTATGTATCGCAATAGTTCGTTTACGTGTGGCGAGGATTGCTATGGTCAACCCAAGGCCTCAGATCCCGAGTTAACTATTTATGTATTAAACCTTAAACAGAGCGTTATTTTTCTAGTAAGGGTCCTTTAATATGCAGTTGACGGTATGAATATAGAAAAGATTGGAAAATATATTTAAGTTGTGCCGGAATTTCGTCCTCAAGTGTTCATTTGCGTGCTTTAAGAATTTTGAGATCAATAAAACCCCTCAGTCTTCGAGTTAAACTACTTAAGGATTAAATATTCGGCTGGGCGGAATTTTATCCTACAAGAATTATTTTACATGTTGTTTACTGTAAAAACATTGATTATAAGATGAATGATTATGATTAAAAATTGTATTTTACGAATGTCGGAATTTTGTCTCGCAACAGTTTTTTTTACGTATTGCGTTGATTGTTGAGGTCAATGCAAATACTCGGTCCCCAAGTTAAACTATTGAAGTATAAATCTTCGAACTTGCAGAATAGTCCTATTATCCTGCTAGAGTTACGTGCACACACACACACACACACACACACACAGAGAAGCTGATTTGCTTTACACTGAATACATTTTAAGTTTTGCTTCTTTTACTAATAGAGTTCACTCACCACGTCACATTTCGACAGTACTTTTCAAATGTTTATGGGCGTAACATACACATATATCTACAACTTCAAAATCCGAGGTAAATTGGACTCAGAAGGTCAACGCTTCAACCGTTTGAGCCGCACAGCCCGGCTTTGGATATTTTATTGAGGAGTTGAATTGCAGTAGTTTTGCTCGAAATGATTAGATACATTGTGGAGTATGTGTAATTTCGGACGTATGAGATGTATTTTGACTTTAACAAAATTCTTCATGAATATTTCCTCCATAGCACCCCAAATATATTTCTGAAATAGAAGGTACTCTTGACGTGCTGCTTTTACGGAAATGGAGTGTAACCCGGAGCTCATATTTGCTTACCATACACAGATAATAAAAATTATTAGAATTTTTATTATTTTAGAAGGTTAGATTTTTCAAATGGAACAGTGCCTATTGACCGTAAGAAATAAAACATGAGTAAAATGGAATGCCAATGGTATTTCTTTCAGGATTCCAATATAGGGAGATTACGAGCTATAGTAATTTTAAAATCGTAAGTTCACCCGGATTATTACATGTAACACAAACTTAAAGAACAAATAATAAACATTTTCTATGAAGTCGCTGTTTATCTTCAGAGTTTCAACAATAGCGAATCATTGATTCATCCACAGTTACGTAGATTCCCCGAAAATTATTTCAACGACATTTCATTCATATCTGCTTATAAAGAATGAATTACTACTAAATGGGTCACATGGATAGAGACTACCGTTGTCATACACATAAAGGTAGCGTAACGTTTCTTCAAGTCTAAGTAAATAGAAAACTTGTTTGAGTGTCACCTGGAAGTAAGTGCTGGAACAAGTGCCGTCACGTGCTTAAACTCTTTTGGTGTGCCCACATAGTAGACAGTAGATTAAAACAATTATGTATAAGTTGCCTAACCGTAGGTTAATAAGTTAACGGCAGCTTAGTCTATATTCTTCTGTAAATAATAATATAGAATAACCGGACAAGAATACAAATATGAAGTTATATTATTTCAATAACCGGTAATATTGTTGTTAACGAACCCTCCACTTCAAGGAATAGAATATACTCCTATCCTACTCTAGGGTTGTGATCATTGTTTTAGGAATGGTACTTAGTTCAAATTTCAAACTAAATAGGGTCAAAGTACAAATCGACTTCTTAGCAGGGAGTTGGCTAAAAGCCTCTTTGACTGAATTATTAAATTTTCGAATTTCTATAGAAAACTTTCCGACTTGTCAATACTTTACACATTTTACTATACTTAATTACCGTACATGTTTCGAGAACTAACTACTCTCTTCTTCAGCGGTACCAACATATCAGTTAAATTATCTTTGGACTGGGTACATTGTCACAAATATACTTATCAACAGAACAATAACATATAAATCTTGAAATTCTTAAAATTTTTCTTTGTGTTGTGGCTACTCCGACCATTACTCTTATACCTTCATATCTTCCACATAATATAAATAACATTTGTTTGAGCGCCAGTTGCTTTTTAAAGAAAAACAACAAAATTCGGTAGAGCATACCTCTTATATCAATTATCTCAAGGCGTGAGGTGATAAACTCACATATCTGGCAATATACAGGGATATGGATCAGGACATTATTAAATTACTGTTGCATTTCCACAATTGAGGATTGTACATGGAACTGGAATCACTTATTATAATTAAAAATAAAACTGAGTTTATGACTAAATTTACGTCACAATGAACAATCATTTACGTCTTTTAATTTAACAAAAGAAATATATCGTGAGATTTGCGGTACAAAGAAAAGGAAAATTTAATCTAAACAAAGAAAGCTATTGGCATGACCTTGAAGTGAGATGTGATATCGCCGCTGATTACACTCTTCTTCATGTTATGAATGCATAACATGGCTGATGCTTTAATTACCTGTAGTCTGCATACACCGCTGTTGAACTTGAAATTCTTGGGAAAACCTGTGAGCTGAAGTCGGGAGCCGTCTGTTGTAATCTTCTTATATAACAAGGAGTTGGCCTACATACCATGTACGCGTGTAGGGAGCTCCAATGTAATTACGTCCACTCAAAATATTTTAAATAATATTGGAAAATATTATTGAAACATCTTGTGAAGTCCATCCTCACAAGAAGATGATGTTTCTTTATCAGCATAGTACCCGTCTCTGCTCGGATACAAGCACCACTTGTAGACTTCCTCGATGATTACCTCTTCAAACACAACTCTTAGCTCTGACCATCACACTAAGACCACTTCTTCCATTTGATACATCTGACTGTTACATATGATCTGCACGATATCAACTGCTTATGAACTGAGTAAGAACAGAATAATGAACTGAATACCTCTCCCCACCGTCGCCTCGACTTTATATCACCTCGCGATGACGACTCATCTCCCCACTCACTGTTCATCCCTTCCACTTCAACATACAGTAGCTGGCGAATACTGACACTTGGTCGCAATCACGTGTCCACGCACTGATGTCATCAGTCATGTGTCGTCTAAGCGTACCCAAGCGGCCCGAGAATGACTATGCCGAATGCGTCACCGGGAAATCTCCTTGCACAGTTAAACATAGCCTCGATTGCAAAATACTATGCCAGCTCATCTAGCCAAAGTTACAAGCCACAGCATGACAATATGAAACCAACAAATCTCACTTACTACAATACAGAATAATTACAAACATATTCACTTAACCTATGATTAAATACAATAATATACGCGATACCTAATTATTACAGTCTAAATGATGAGAAACAGAATATACAAAATCTAATGAATCAGGTTAATAATAATAATAATAATAATAATAATAATGATAATAATAATAATAATTACAGAATGGAGTCTGTAACCCTGTTGTACGGTTACAGAACGCCTCCCTCATGAAATAATCGATTAAATGAATCGATTGATTCATGAAATATATATATATAATCACCTGAAATCGAGTACACCATAGATACATGTATAAAATGCCCTTTACAAATTTGGTACATAGTATCATCCATCTGGATGTTCGTTGTTACACATATAAAACATTTATCAATTATCATTTTCACTTTGATTATACAGTATTATTTACATACAGATTACATTTCTTTCTCACTTCTGTCGTTTCAAACGTTCATTGAGTGTTCAAAAGTAGTTCTCGAAGACATTCCATTATATACACTTTCTCCAAGCACTGGAGTTTATTGCACTGCCGTGCCTCACTTATTATCACAACACACGCTAATTTCACTGAAGTCCTGTTCGCAATGCCAGCTTCATAAAACATGGTGAATTAACATAATAATGAAAATTAATCAACAAACTCACATGATATATTTCTTAAGATTTCTTATATTGTATGTGCCTACGATATTTCCTTCCATGTCTTCTAATGAATAAGCACATTTCCCAATCCGTTTCACTACGGTGAAGTATCCCTGATATAACAAGAAAAACTTAGAAAATTGACCAGCTTCTGCTGATGACGGGAGTGGCACTCTGAGTAAAACCTTGTCACCAAGTTCAAATTCATCCAATGTAGTCTTTTTCTGCTGGCGAATACGTTTATCTCCTGCTTTCTTTAAATTCTCCCTAGCCAGCTGGATATAAAAATCCTTAGTTTTCTCCTCTCCCAAGTCCAAACCTAACATACTCGCAATTTCATCAGTAGGCTTCCTGCCGTGATGAATTTCATAGGGCGTAAATCCAGTGGACTCGTGCAACGTGATATTACACCAACGTTCGACATTACCCAACTGTGAAAACCACGAGTTGTGTTTGTCATGCACATATGCCCTAAATATACGTCCTATTTCACGCATCGTTCTTTCAACCATATTGCTTTGCGGGCAACGTACCGATGAAAATATAGTTTTGATCCCCAGTTCATTAAGTTTGGTATTCCAGATCTTCGAAATAAACTGGCTGCCATGATCAGATAATATTCTGAGGGGACATCCGAACTCAGGAATATATCTGTCCACGACCTGTTTGAGACAACCCCTCCCTGTAGCTTTCCTCAATGGGTACATCTTGACATATTTGCTGAAGGCATCAATCAAGACAAAAACAAATTGGTAACCATATCTGGATTTAACTAACGGTCCAAACAGATCAACACTAATAAGCTTCCCGGGTCTGTCAACAATAACAGCCTGCCTGGGCCCCTCTAGAAGTCTAGTCGGGTGCTTAGAGCGTTGGCAGAGATCACACGTAGCGAGTATTTTCCTCACGTGCCTTCCCATATTCCTCCACACAAAGTTACCCTGAATAGCATATAAGACCTTATTTGCTCCAAAATGACCCAGCTCCTTATGATAAAACCAAATCATATCCTCTTGCAGGGCTTTAGGTACACATACATTGAACTTCCCAGAATAACATTTCCGAGTGAGAAAACCATTACATAACTTATACGTAAATTTACCGTTCACTAGAACAGTACCTGGTTCCTTATCTCTAAGCGAGGTCAACAGTCCCGCCAACTCTTCTTCTCTTTCCTGCTCGGACAACAGATAACGAAGTCTATCTCTTTCTGCCGTATTATCAGTCATCGAGCCAACACAAATCAAAATACCTTCTTTCACCTCTAAAGAGACAGTATTTTCCTCCTTAGGGAGATACCTGCTGAGAAAGTCAGCCATAACATTATCTTTCCCTTTAATATGACGTATCTTAAAATCATATTCACTTATGGCTAAAATCCAACGAGTCATACGATTACTAGTTAATTTATAAGTATTTAAGAATACCAAAGCCTGATGGTCAGTCCATATCTCGAATTTATTACCTAAAACATACATTCTAAACTTACTTAATGAATACATGATTGCAAGAAATTCAATCTCAGTGATCGTATATCTCTTTTCTGCCATACTGAGCCCACGAATTGCCAAGGAAACTATGCCTAAATTGCCGTTATCATCTCTCTGACACAAACATCCAGCAACTCCCTTCTCTGAACCATCAGTCATGAGAATAAATTCACGATCTGACATAGGATATCTCAACATAACAGCTTCATTAAATCCATCCTTCAACTTCTGGAAAGCCTCATCATGTTCTTTCCTCCACTTCCACTTCGCACCTCCTTTCAATAGCTCACGAAACGGCTCTAACAGCGCAGAATATTTACCCACAAAACGTCGAAAGTAATTACACATTCCCAGAAAAGATTTCAATTGCTTAACATTACGTGGAGTAGGAGTGTTGTTTATCTTGTCTAATCTCGTCTGTTCCGGTTTTACCCCCTGTTCAGATACAGTGTGTCCCAAAAATGTGATCTGTTGTGAACACAATGTCGATTTACTCAGTTTTAATGTAAATCCCCCTTCCCTGATTTTCTGTAGAACAATCTGTAAGTGTTTCATGTGTTCGTCAAACGTGTGGGATGCTATAACAATGTCGTCGATGTACATGGTCACAAAACTATCCGTATCTCTCCCTAATACTTTATTCATGGCTCTAACTAATGCTGCAGAAGAAGTACGGGTCCCGAAGGGCACCCTGGCGAACTGATACAAGCAATTCTTGTATGCAAACGCCGTAAGTGGACGGTCGCTTTCTCTAAGTGGAATCTGCCAGAAAGATGACGACAAATCAAAAGTAGAAAACCATTTTCTACCTTCAAAACGTTGAATAAGTTCCTCTACCGTCTCCGCCCTTTGCTGATCGGCTTCTATCCTCATATTCATTAATCTGCCATCAATGCACAGTCTTACCGTGTTATCCTTCTTAGGTATAATAACAAGTGGATTTAAATTTGGACTACATGATGGTTCAATTATATTATAATCTAGCATAATGTCAATCTGCTCTTCAACAGCGCTAGCGTATTTTAACGGAATGGGATATTTCGGTCCTACAAAAGTTGAGTTATCAATAACATTAAATTTGTGTTCGTAAAGATGTGTTCTACCAGGACGATCGCTAAAAACATCACTATGTGATATCAATAATTCACACAATTCGTCCTTCTGACTTTCCGCTAAATTACATTTCTCCACTGTCTCATACAATTCATCTCTAGAATCTCTCTGTATAGACACATGGCAGACATCAATATTTTTCCTCATATTAGGAATTTCACAAGATCCTTCCGTACTAGAACACACTTTATTCGCACTAATTTCTGACAAAACATCATATGGTAAACTGACTTCCCTGCTACTCTTTCCCCAAATAAGATTGACATTACACAGATCAAAATTTAATTTAGCCTTGTGACACGTTAACCAGTCGGTACCTAAAATAACGGCATAAACTAAATTAGGCACAACTAAGCATGGTTGGAAAATACATTCTCCACTTATGTTAATGGGGACAGCTATTTGTTTATTCACTCTTTGAGACTTGTTTCCAACAGCTGTTACGATGAACGTATTCCTCACTGGAATTTCCGCTACCTCATACTTCTCTCTCAAAACTTCCTCATACAGCTTGGAATTTACACATGACTTCTCACTACCAGAGTCCAACAAAATCTTAACTTTTCTGCCCCATATCAGCAGTTCAATCGTCGGTGTAACAGTAACACTACTTAAATTATCCTCATTACATAATATAAGATCACTTAACAAATCTTGCCTTATATCTAAATTTAAATTACACTTATAAAATTTATTGTCTACGATTAAGTCGTCACTTAAAACATTTGAATTATTGCTACTTAGGTCACAATCATGTTCACTTACAACTATAGGCTGGTCGACATTAACATACTTATCTACCTTATACGTGAACTCACCATTTACGGACTGTCTCAGTGACCTGTTTATACAGTCCGTTGCGCGTTTAAAGTACTTGGTTCGGTTACGACTTGTTGGTTACACACCTCAGTCGGCCTCCCCTGTTGCCTATTTCCTCTAGCGTCATTATTATTATTATTATGGCCTGTATTCTCCCGCCTCCCAGCTTCTGGTTGATTACCATAATCACGCCTCCCAGTCCTGAAATTTTCCGAACTATTTTGATAGTTTCTTTCCCTGTGGAAATTATTATTAGGTCTCTCCTGATATTCTCTTCTGTAGTTACGATTATTCATAGTCCTGTCCTGATTATTAGATTGGTTACCCCTTCCTTCTACATTCCTATTTAGTGTCCTACTATTATTCAAGCTACTACCTAAAGCATCAAAACTTTCCAACAAAATCTCCATTTCCTTAATAGTCTCCACTCTTTGCATACAAACAGCTTCTCTTATTCTATCGGGATAGTGCTTAGCCATAAGTCTAACTATATCAGCCTCAGGTCCAATACATTCTAAATTTCTCCACACCAAAACATGAGCCAAAAAGTATTCAGTCATTCTAACACCCTCGTTAGAATTATACCTGCCAAACATTACTCTCTCTCTCTCTCTACTCTGAACACCTTCACTCCAAAATTTAGCCATGAATTTCTCCTTAAATTCAGTTAGACTAGACATCGAGCTTTTATATACTTGAAACCAAGACTTAGTCTCTCCTACGAAAGCATTAGATAAGATCTCCAATACAGTTTCCCAGCTAATAATATTGTCTCTTAATTGAACAGCAAATTTCTTCTCTACTACTCTCATAAATTCCATCGGGTTAAATTCTTTCCCAGAAAACTTAGGTAAATCATGATCTCTAGTGATTAAACCATTATTTACAATTATCTCACGTACATTCTTACTATCACGCACTTCTTGCTGGAGTACTCTCTGGCAACTCAGAAATTTTTCTTCCACTGTTTCCTCAGTCTTTTCTTGAATTTTTCTTAATTCCTCCAACTTTTTTTCCGATTCTCTCACCTTCTGTGATAATGATTTCTGCTCACTCCCTAGATCACCTACTTCTCCAAGTTTTCTTTCCACAAGTTCTACCCTACTAATACATTTCCTAGTTTCTTGCCCCACTGTATTGGTTATCTTTTCAAACCTTTCTTCTACTAACTCATTGATTTCTCCTTTATTAGACTCGATCTTGGCGCCTAATTCATCAATCTGTTTGATGCATGTTTCACTAATTTGCTCTATTTCCGCATGGAGATTGCTCCGACCCAATTCCATCTCAGCTCTGATGTCACTACACTCCCTATTTACCTTACTTTCTAAATTATTAATTTGCTTACTTATTTCTAACACCTTATGATCTATCTTATTACTAACATCATCGATCTTCTTATTAATACTAATACCCTGAGCTTCAATTTTCTCACTAATGATATTATTCTGAGATTCAATTTTTTCACTAATAACCGTTTCGATTTTCTCACTCATAATAATATTCTGAGA
The DNA here is from genome assembly GCF_040414725.1 of Anabrus simplex. Lineage (NCBI taxonomy): Eukaryota > Metazoa > Arthropoda > Insecta > Orthoptera > Tettigoniidae > Anabrus > Anabrus simplex. The sequence continues at coordinate 570,270,182 of NC_090266.1, forward strand.
TTCAATTTTCTCACTAATGATATTATTCTGCTCAGTCATTTTGGACATCAGCAAATTAAATAAACCCAGGTCAATCACCCCTTTACTTTGATCTTGCGTGACAGCGTTTTCCTCAGTTTCTACTATTTTCTGACTTTCAGTAGGTCCCACCTTAGTCACCAACTTCCTATTTATGTTACCACCTTGGATTTCCTTGGACACAATAACCTCAGCCTCATCACCTGACTGCATATTGCTATCCTTGTCCATCTTCGGTTTCCTACTAATTTTTCGCGATCTCAAAGCTATTTCCCCTTGCACTTCCTTTGACATTACCCCTTAAATACAAACTTCAACAAAATGACCTTCCTAACATTACTCGGTGAATTTAACATGTGCGTACTCATTAAAAGAACTGATCCATGTATATTGCCATTCAGAAACACTTTTTCTGAACCTTTCGAGTCCCACGTTGCTGGCGACACGTTGTGGCTACTCCGACCATTACTCTTATACCTTCATATCTTCCACATAATATAAATAACATTTGTTTGAGCGCCAGTTGCTTTTTAAAGAAAAACAACAAAATTCGGTAGAGCATACCTCTTATATCAATTATCTCAAGGCGTGAGGTGATAAACTCACATATCTGGCAATATACAGGGATATGGATCAGGACATTATTAAATTACTGTTGCATTTCCACAATTGAGGATTGTACATGGAACTGGAATCACTTATTATAATTAAAAATAAAACTGAGTTTATGACTAAATTTACGTCACAATGAACAATCATTTACGTCTTTTAATTTAACAAAAGAAATATATCGTGAGATTTGCGGTACAAAGAAAAGGAAAATTTAATCTAAACAAAGAAAGCTATTGGCATGACCTTGAAGTGAGATGTGATATCGCCGCTGATTACACTCTTCTTCATGTTATGAATGCATAACATGGCTGATGCTTTAATTACCTGTAGTCTGCATACACCGCTGTTGAACTTGAAATTCTTGGGAAAACCTGTGAGCTGAAGTCGGGAGCCGTCTGTTGTAATCTTCTTATATAACAAGGAGTTGGCCTACATACCATGTACGCGTGTAGGGAGCTCCAATGTAATTACGTCCACTCAAAATATTTTAAATAATATTGGAAAATATTATTGAAACATCTTGTGAAGTCCATCCTCACAAGAAGATGATGTTTCTTTATCAGCATAGTACCCGTCTCTGCTCGGATACAAGCACCACTTGTAGACTTCCTCGATGATTACCTCTTCAAACACAACTCTTAGCTCTGACCATCACACTAAGACCACTTCTTCCATTTGATACATCTGACTGTTACATATGATCTGCACGATATCAACTGCTTATGAACTGAGTAAGAACAGAATAATGAACTGAATACCTCTCCCCACCGTCGCCTCGACTTTATATCACCTCGCGATGACGACTCATCTCCCCACTCACTGTTCATCCCTTCCACTTCAACATACAGTAGCTGGCGAATACTGACACTTGGTCGCAATCACGTGTCCACGCACTGATGTCATCAGTCATGTGTCGTCTAAGCGTACCCAAGCGGCCCGAGAATGACTATGCCGAATGCGTCACCGGGAAATCTCCTTGCACAGTTAAACATAGCCTCGATTGCAAAATACTATGCCAGCTCATCTAGCCAAAGTTACAAGCCACAGCATGACAATATGAAACCAACAAATCTCACTTACTACAATACAGAATAATTACAAACATATTCACTTAACCTATGATTAAATACAATAATATACGCGATACCTAATTATTACAGTCTAAATGATGAGAAACAGAATATACAAAATCTAATGAATCAGGTTAATAATAATAATAATAATAATAATGATAATAATAATAATAATTACAGAATGGAGTCTGTAACCCTGTTGTACGGTTACAGTGTTTCAACCTTACTTACTATGTAAATTTATTATAGACTTTCATATAGAAATTTCCAAATCATAAATGAATAGTAAGTTAGTCTCTCTATGCTAAAATTTTAAATCTGCTCTTGTCTTGGGACTAACGTCCGTATTTTTATCAAAAAAATCTTTCTGTGTGTCTAAATTTACATTTAATTTGTCATTTAATAAAACACTTGAAATATAATATTTTTCTCCAAATAAATACATAACACCTATTAAGTTAGTCACTATGTTGAACTTAAAATATTTCTCCCCTCTTCTTGAAAATTGATCATTTCCTTAAGTCCTAAAAAGAAAAACATTGTATTTAAATTTCTGATCTCTAATTCCATTACCTTATTTATCCCAATAATTGTCCCTTAACTTACTGATATATTTCTGGGACCTCTCATATAAATCGGACTTTCCTCCGCTTAATCCCGTGCAACCATGTTACCAAATTTAACCGTCCAATTACTTTCAAAATAAACAACCAACAAACCAACTTTAGCTCTCGAAACATATACGGTAATTAGGGATAATAAAATATGAGTACAAGCATAAGAGTACAAGATTTACCTGAGAGACTCAAAGTTCAATTTCGTTCGCCACGTTGTTTCCAAGGAATATCTCGCCTGTCAAATGGGAGTGGGACACCGTTACTCCCATAGGTCTGAGACTTGCTTAACATTTTTTGAGCACTTCAAATTTATGAATCAGGATGCTACACTACTTACACATAGTCCAAGTGGGAATCTCTCCTATAATTGGTTAGGGACCACTGGTGGATTGTATAGTCCTAGTTGTCTGAGCACAAGAAGGGCCACGGCTCAGAATATGTCCGAGATGCCCACTCCCATTCCATAACAACTGGTAACCAGACTCTCAGGACCACTTACTATGCCACTCAGTCATTGCCCACGGTTCACGAACAAGGACGTGACTACATCAACCCACACCATTATTATTATTATTATTATTATTATTATTATTATTATTATTATTATTATTATTATTAACTTCAATATGCGGACGTCGGAATGTGCCTTCCGCTTCATTAAACATCATAATAGCTTGCAACATGGCGGCTCACATAGGGTTTGTCGTGTTAAAATAATTCCTTAGATCATTTGTCCCTTTCACCACTGTTCTGGAGATTTTTTCAAATAACTTCCCCTCCATGATCTGGAGGTACTAAATACTTTTCATACAACATTATACATAATTGCATCAGAGTAAGTACTTTTCACGGGTTCTGCCACCACCATACTCACCCGCCCCTATACGAGGCCTGATCGGGTGAAAGACGTCAGAGCTCGGTGCGGTCTGTTAGCTTACAGCATGCCCTAACCATATATGGTTAAGAGCGTGTTCTCTACCTTACATAACCGTACGCTGGCCCCGTGTCCATGCTTAAACTTACAGAACTCGGGTTCGACCCTAGGCTTAAGGGCCTTAACATTACAGACCCAAGTTAGATGACAAAAAGTGCAAGCTTAATCTAACAACCAACGTGATTATGTTTACGAGGGGAAGCTTAACCTAACAGTCATAACGTGTCTGGATTTAACATCACATCCTGGGTTCGACTCCAGGCCTACCTGGAGACTGAGAGTACAAGTTCGATATCCGTGCTAACTGTAGGCCTAACGTAACGCTGACTACTTGTTAACCTAATCTACTTTACGCGCCTTCGTAAAGAGAAAATCTGGACCGTGGTTGTTTAGTTGAGATTTGCTTGGCCCACTCCCATCAGCCTTATGTATTCGCTCTTCGATATGAGGTAAATGTATACATTTTGCTGATTGATAATCATGCGAATTCATCATTGTTATTTATTCCAAACGTAAAATATTGATAAGATTAAAACTCAATTCGTACTACATTTCCTTGAGTTTCGATTGTGTTCATAATATCTAGATTCTCTTCCATGTTGATTTCGTAGTAGAATGTAACCTAAGTGTTGGAGAATCTGCGTATGCACATCTGTGAAATGTATATATCTCCTCGCAAACATGTGGCATGTCTCCTCGATGTACACCGTGTTTTATAGATTTGTTAAAAATTGATTTAAAATGAATTTTGTAAGCTACGTACGTGTGGCGGTCTAAATTAAAGAGCTGATTATGTTTCTTCATAAATCTAAGGGTAATGTTACTGATGTGATTTATATTAACTGGATAATTAAGCACAACTGACGGTTTCTCACGAATAATGTAACCACCTTCGCCTGTATTGACAAAGTCGTGCAGGACGTACGAAGATTGTTACTTCCTATACGAGTCTGTAATAATATTAGAAATAATGTTTGCGTGATGGTCATTGAAAAGTGTTAAAGGTTGATCACACTCATGACGGACGTTCGGTGTTATTTCTCTTGATGAAAATCCGAGTAACGGTCCAATCGAATCAGGTTGTGATTTAAACCCAATCTTGCAAGAAGATTCAATAACACATATAGGTGTAATGCTGCTTACTGAAAGTGAAAACTTGTAATTATTGTTACCAAAACTCTCATCACCAAACTGTTCAATCAACACACTTTAAATGTATTCATGAATATCGTCTACATAATAAGTGCCTGACGACAGGGTTAGGACATACTCATCGTAGTAGTACTTGTTTCTACCATCTCGCACGTTGTAGATTTGATTGTAGCTTTCAAATCATACTAGTCCAAGACTATGTAGCCGATGATTGAGTTGAATTGGTGGATTAAAGTAGACAGTTGTTTCAGCTCCTTCTCCACGTACAGTAAACGTTCCTGAAACGCTCATCATAACGTGCACACAAATGCCTTTTATCTGCAGTCTGGGTTTGATGTAAGAACATTAGACACAATCGCCCACACATGAGTGTATTGAATTTTTGCACACGATTTTTATTGTAAACAATGTCTGCACTGCTTCCGAAATATTTTATGAGCTCAGATGGAGAGGTTAAGTTTCCATAACTATAGAAATAGCATACTTTAGAGTTAAGTTTTACGTAGGCAACGTAATGAGTTCCAGGACCACGACTGTCGTTCAAGTTGATTAAAGAACTCTCAAGTTTCCGTGGGCATGCTGGTAGCTGATCTCGCAAAAAACGGCGAAAATTGTGAATCCTTGGTTGTTAAGTATACGTAGCAACCTCTTCGTGGGTTAGAGCCCGATGTAGCAGTGCATTCAGTAGAAATTTTTTGGCGATGTATAGAGACCAAGCCCTTATTTGTACGGCGCTAGCTTCATGTGGAGACCTTTACCTCGCAATGAAATTTCTTCCATCGTCTTATTATGGCGCTCAGTTTCTTTTAATTGCTGTTTCGCCTCTACTACAGCCTTAACAGTTCTTGCTACAGAACTGGCACCATCTAGCAGAGATCTTAAAGCCGCTATTCACGTAAACAGAGTTGGAAGGAATCCGCCTTGTTTCGGTCAAATATTGTCAAACATTGCTTTACTGTTGGGAGTAATTCTCGCTTTAGCTGAACGTAGTGCTTTAGTAATAGCTACTCGTGTATTATATTCTCATTGAGTAGCTTTTCGCACAGCCTTTACAACTTATTTCCATCCAACAGTCTTAGTTTACGTCTTCTTCATAATGTCGTGATTCCGTTGCTTCACCATTTTGGACACGAATTCTCCTGCCAACAGCTATTGTCGGACTAATAGTAACTTGCTGTTACGTCATTCATTATATATCCTTATGGTGTGCCACTTCTTTATTCAGTCAGCATGAAGATTGTAAAGCAGCAAGACACAGTACCTGTCAGTGACATAGTGTCACATCTCCTACCGAGTTCTGCTACAGCTACGCAGTCGTCTTGGAGCATTGTTTTCCTCTACAGTCCGATGTATCATAACTGGGCCATCAGGATGCGGCAAGACAGAACTTTTACTTACACTTATTACCTCTTTAAATGGCATACGCTTTACAAGTAATGAAAATCATTTTCTCCGTATTGAAAGAATCTTAATTTATAATAATATAAGAAATGTATTTTAACTCAACCTATTCAATACAGTAAGAGATGTTAACATATTAGTTAAACATCGTTAAAAATAGTTGAGCCACGTTTCGCCCCTTCTGCGGGGCATTATCAGTCATATCAAATACCTCAAAATTCTACCAGACGTCTGGTTGGAAATTATAAAAATTTTGCTGCATGAGTGAACACATTAAGAATCATCTACAAGATCCCACCATTAAGAAAAGATCAAATAGATTAAAAATGTTACACTAGTGAACACGTTGGTGAATTTTCACTCAAAACAAGGCCGTCATATGTACGGTATTAACAATAATGGTACTTAAAGTCTTATTTGATGTTAAGTTCGAAGACAGATTAAAATTTATATACAAATATTGAGAATGAATGTAGAATACATATAGTTACAATTTACATGTACGCGTATTTCACATAGTAAAATAATTTGGAAAGTCATTCCAAATTTGTATTCATTTCCATAAAAAGAAGAAGAAGAAAATTTTGAGCTCAATATTGCGGTCCTGGTGCAGTCTAATCAGAAATTTATTTATTTATTTATTTATATATTTATTTATTTATTTATTTATTTATTTATTTATTTATTTATTTATTTATTTATTTATTTATTTATTTATTTATTTATTTATTTATTTTTTATGCCTTTGTAGGTGGCGAAGTTAGGGCTCTTGGCCCTCTCTTGCACTTAACCACTGTTGTGATACTTCATTGAGAGCAGGGTTTGAGTACATAATTATATATAATAAATAATAACCTACACAAGAATACATTACACTTTTCTAACTCACATTCATTCCATCTTCCAGTCATACAAGTCATAATGAGGTGGAATTTCTGACACTGATAGGCAGGAAATTCCAAAGTCTAGAACCCGCCACAACAAAGGAATTGTTGTACATAGAGGAGCGGTAAACAGGAATGGAAAGGGAAAAACCAGAGCGGGTATTACTGCTGTGAAAGGAGGACAATTACTTAAGCTGGGATGAAATGTATAGTGGTCTCTCTTCAGAGAACAGTCTGAATATCGAAGATATGTTTTTACACACATTCTTAATATATTCAGACTAAAGTTTCGTTCATTCTCACTCCAAGATTTCTCACAGTTTGGCTGAATGGAATAACTCAATCATTCAGTATAACTTTAGAAATAGTTTCGTATCTTAGTGTGACCAACAATTTTTGAGAGCCAATAAAGATTGCTTGGGTCTTGGAGGGGTCAAGAAGGAGGGAAATTTTCAAGCAGTAAGCCTTAAGTGGCTGAAGGTCAGCATTGATGCCTGTTATGGCATGAGACAAATCAGAGGTCTTACAGTGGCATAAATTTGTAAGTCCTCTGCATAAAGATGGTAGCTACAATTCTTTCAATTAGATGAAATGTCGTTAATGTACAGGATAAAGAGCAATGGGCCTGAATAACTACCCTGCGGCGTCCTTCCTTCCTGGTTAGCCAGTGAGAGGTTTGATTAAAGGTTATAATTCGTTGCGCGCGATTTTTGAGGTACGATGAAAAGAAATTAATAGTTCGTTGATCGAAGTGGTAAGATTGCATCTTGTTTAATAGGGTCTGGATGTTTATAGGGTCAAATGCGCTATTGAAATCGAGGAGAGTAAATATTGTCACCAGTCTTCGGTCCACTGCGTGCCGTATGTCATCAGTCACTTTGAGCAGGGCAGTTGCTGTGCCGTGTCCCTTCTTGAAGCCAGATTGCAATGGGTCTAGGAGAGAATCGTTGTTTAAGTATTTCAATACCTGCTCACGAACCAGACGCTCGAGTGCTTTGGAAATCGCTGGTAGGATAGAAATTAGTCTGTAGTCGGATGGTAGGGAGGGGTCAGGTTTCTTAAGCACAGGGATAACATTAGCTAGTTTCCATAGTGAAGGAAAGGTTCCGTTCTAAAGGCAGTAGTTGAAAATGTGGGTGATAATTGGTAAAACAGCACCAATAATGTTGTGTAAGAAAGTTATAGGGATATCATCCACTCCTCTGGATTTTGATTTGATAGAATATAATACTTTTTAACTTTATTAGCAGTAACAGGGTGGAATATAAAATGTTGTTGGTCAGGTAAAGGGTTCATAACGGAGTTAGGTACTGAATTTGGGGAATTTAGTATATTAGGGGGTGTTCTTTCTTCAGTAAAAAACTAATTTAACTCATCGAGTGGTATGTCTGGCACATGGGGTTGTTGCCGAGGTTTCCCTATGCCTAAGGAACGAAGCGTGTTCCAAGCACTGTTTGCAGTCATGTTTTGCAAGTAAGTAAATTTACGGGTTCTAACGAACTGTTTAACTCTATTTCTAAGGACCCGATAATTTTAGAAGTCACTTTGGTCACGAGTTCGTTTAAAGCGTCGGTAAAGTGCATCGTGGTGGGCCATCATGTTTTTAATTTCATTATTTTGCCAGGGACAAGATTGGCGTGTAACTTTTATCTGTCGCTTAGGGGCGTGTTTATCGTACAGAGTGATTACAAGGGAGTTAAACTTGTCTACTTTCGCGTCTATATCGTCCAATAGGAGTATGTCATTCCAGGGTAGAGTGAAAGCGTCATGTCTTAACTCGTCCATATCCATGTCCTTTTTGTTTCTGGAAATAACATACTTAGGTTTATATTTTGGCTTTCGGAGAGAGTAGGATAGGTAGATAAGGTCATGAGTGGAGATGGCTGAGACTGGAATCTGGCCGCGAGTTATAACTTTGTTTGGGTGATTTGTCACAATGTGCTCAATGAGCGTGTGTGTTTCGTAATTTTCTGTGTAAGTATGATTAGTAGGCTCTAAACGGAGGATGGTTATATCACAGGAAGGAAACATGTCAATAAATTGTTTAGTTTCGTGCGTTTTAGTAAGTAGGTTAATGTTGAAGTCACCTAAGGCAATAATATGCTCGTAACTAGGCAGTAGGTCAAGTAAGCGAGAATCGAATTCAGTCATATTTGATATTTTGGGCGGCTTGTATATAACTATAAGGCGTTTCTATTGGTTAATAATGACTTCAACAAACATGAATTCTGGCCATAGCTGTGCATTGTTAGATGATAGACATATCACCCGGCTTTTTAAGTCGTTTCTGCAGTACAAGGCCACCCCACCTCCTCTTCTGCCATCGGATCTATCATGACGTAAGAGGGAATACCGGTCAAGTTGTACCACACCAGAGGGTATGCTCGGTGTAAGCCAGCTTTCGCTAATAGCAAAAATATGGATATAATTTTCCCTCATTATGGCTTGAATTTCGTCGAAGTGCGCTACCAAGGAGCGTGCGTTGACATGGCAACACTGGTCTTCTTAGAGAGTGTCCAGCAGAGGTGATTAGCCCATGGATACTTCGACGAACTATTTTGTTTGAGTCTAAAATATAATTAGTCAACTTAGACATCCAAGTTATATTACGACGTAATGCAACATTTTTACATGACCTGGTCATAAATCACATACAAAATTTCACATCTTGAATCCATTTATAATTAGACTGCACCAGGACCGCAATATTGAGCTCAACATATTTTCTTCTTCTTTTTATGGAAATTAATACAAATTTGGAATGCTTTCCATATTATTTTATAATGTGAAATACGCGTACATGTAAATTGTAAATATATGTGTTCTGCATTCATTCTTAATATGTGTTTATAAATTTTAAACTGTCTTCGAACATAACATCAAATAAGACTTTAACTACCATTATTGTCAATACTGTACATATGACGGCCTTGTTTTGAGTGAAAGTTCACCAACGTGTCCAGTAGTGTAACATTTTTAATCTATTTGATCTTTTGTTAATGGTGAATCTTGTAGATTTTTTAACGTGTTCACTCATGCAACATATTGTTATAATTTCCAACCAGACGTCTGGTAGAATTTTGAGGTATTTAATATGACTGATGATGCCCCACAGAAGGGGCGAAGCATGTCTCAACAATTTTAACGATGTTTAACTAATATGTTGAAATCTTGTACTGTATTGAATAGGTTTAGTTAAAATACATTTCTTATATTATTATAAATTGGCATACGCTTCCCAAATATTTACATTTTCGCAAAGTTATTCTATCAACCACTGTATACTACTTTACAGCTCGTTTGAGATATTTTCAATTTAATGCGCGTGAGCATGTATTGCCACCAGATGCTGTGCTACCCAATTCTCTTATGATCTTTGACGATGTCGCTAGAGAACAGCAAGATGTTATTCGTGGATACTTTTGTATGGGACGTCGAAAATATATAGATTGCTTTTGTTTATGTCAAACCCATTGCCACATGCCTAAGCAGATGAAACGTGAGTACGCTAATATCATTGTGCTTTTTCGACAAGATGAACTAAACATGTGACATTTGTATGACGATCATGTAAACACTGATATGATATTCAATGACATTAAACGACTGGGAGCTACATGTTGGTCACCACAACGTTACAGCATCTTAGTTATTGATAAATAGAGAATAATACGCATAGCTTGGGCTTTGATCATTTTATAAGCATCAACACAGCGGCTACAGACTGCACTTGATCTAAGTCCGACATTATGTCCACATCAAGTAAAGATATTATACAATGTATTGTCTGTGCGCGGAACAATATTCGACTTAAATACAAAGAGTTCAGACGTATTCAAGCAGATACTGATTTCTTTTTTGAAAACATAAGTCTGTACACCACTAAAAGGGTTTTTTAGTTCTACGTCATCGTCTGACCCTTTTGTAAGTTCTGGTACTATGCAAACATCTAAAAACAATGAAAGGACGAGAAGCCTGAAGCAGGAGAAGGAGAAAAAGAAGAGAAACATGATATAAAGAAGAGAAGCAGGGTAAGGATTAGGAAGAAGGGGACAAGGAAGAAAACCTTTACGTCTCCTGACCATCCAAGCGAGTTAAGTTTTCAACTATAGACGTTGTTGCTGAAACACCACTACATCAGAACACGATATACATTCCTTTTCTCAGGTGCTTATCACACAGCAGTATCGTAATCAGTTAAAGACTTTCATTTAAAACACCTACGGCTCGCTCCTTGCGCTTTGCATAGAAAAACTCCTTAAAGGGCAAACCGACACAACCTACGGTATTCACTATGAAGGCGACTGTTTTTGGATAGGTAATTTAAATATAAGAATAATGCTAACGGTCTCATTGTTAAAGCTGTAACTTATAAACCTACTAAAGGTCTTTCAGAACTCCTTTTTTCTCGGTTACCTGACAAAGATATAATTTCGCAGGAAGGTCGTAACGAACATAAAGCCGCAATTCTTGCTACTAACGCTACTCGACGTAATAACAAGTGAAGAGAAGCTGTAAAAGCAAATATGAGCCGCAAGTACCGTGATTTTTTTCTAAGCTGTTTCTTTCACAACAAATGTGTGCACGTGGTCTTCATTTTCTCTACAAGCCTCTGTTATCCTATGTACACGTACGGTACTGGAATGAACCTAACGTACTCGTACAACGTTTGCAACTTCTAACAGCTTCTCAAGATGCCGGTCTCACAGGTCATGAATCAGAGATTTTAGGAATGGAAGAGGAAGTACGTGATGGTGGTATTATTGAGTAATGGCTCCGAAAATCAAAACCTCCACTGTAAAGCTAAACATCGCAAACGAGTTACATAAATCAGCTTGTCGCACCTTCCGTTGCAAACGTGCCTTTATAAGTGGAAATGTTGAAGTATGGCATGTTGACTTAGTAAAAATGGTACGTATTCCACTAGCAATAAACAGTGTAAAGATCTACTTACTGTCAGAGATGTTTACTCTAAGTTGACTTTTGCACAACCAGTGCGTTTTAACTCAGCAGCTCATGACAGAAACGCCTTCCGACGTATTGTTCAACAATCAAAACGCTGCCCACGGCTTCTTCAAACTGAGCAATGTAAAGAGTTTTATTACAAAGTTTTTCCTACTTATCTCAAGTCAACCGGCATTCGTCACTATTCTACGTACAGCAATCTTAAGCTAGCGTTCTCGAGCACTTTAATCATATGCTCAAAACTATGATGTGGCGATAATATACAGCTCAGGACTCTTATCGCTGGATTGATCTGCTACCTAGACTTTTGTCTACCTACAACGATAAGCCTCATCGCACTACCGGCACGAAGCCACGTCTTGTTACCAAGAATACAGTACGTCAGCATAGGCCAAGCTGCTTACTACATTTCCACCTAACGGCATCCTCCTTGCCACTTTATACCTTTCAACAGATGATGCATGTAATCTACGACCGGCAAAGTACCCTGAACGAAGAACTCATTCTAATATCAATTCTCACTGCAGCCCAATTTTCAACGTATATGGATCTTAAAAATCTACATTTAATTCCATAGTCCGCCAGTATGGCGAACATTTTTTCCTCGGTACCCTGTCTTATGCTTTCTCTAGACGTACGAAACTTAAACACAACTCTCTATTCTTCTCGTAATATTTCCGAATTACCTGACGCATACTGAATATCTGATCCTGACACCCCATCTGTGGTTTGAAACCACACTGATATTCATCCAACTTCCTCTCAACCACTGATCGCAACCTCCCCTCCAAGATGCCATTGAATACTTTGCCTGGCATATTAATCAATGAGATACCTCGATATTTGTTGCAATTCTTCATGTTCCCTTGCTTATGTATAGGTGCAATTACCATTTTGTCCAAACTGAAGGTACCTTACTATCACTCCATGATAATCGTATTATTCTATGAAGCCATTTCATCCCCATCTACCCACTATATTTCACCATTTCAGGTCTTATTTCATCTATTCCTGCAGGTTTATGCCAATGGAGTTTATGTACCATATTTTCCCCTTTCTCATGCGTAATTTCACCAACAACATTTCCTCCTCCCCATGACCTTGGATGTTCGCAACACCACCGTGAAGATTTCTATCCACGTTGAGAAGATTTTCGAAACAATCCCTTCACCTGTCCACCTGTCTGTTATGAGTTCACGTGAATTACACAAAACGCTGTACATTGCATTTGTCCCTTCCTTCCTAACATTCTTTATATCTGCCCAGAAAGGCTTCCCTGCTGCTTGACCTAGCCTTTCCAGTTTATCACCAAAATCTTCGTAAGACTTCTTTCTGGATTCAACAACTATTTGTTTCCCTCTGTTTCTTTCAGCTACGTACATATCCCTGTCGCCATCGGCCCTTGTTTTGAGCCATTACTGATAAGCCTGCTTTTTACGTGTAAAAGCTCCTCTCACTTCATCATTCGACAAAGATGTTCGCTTTTACCCATCTTTACACACAGTTGTTCCTAGGCATCCTCTTGCTGTTTCTTCCACAGCATCTCTGTATGGCGCCCTTTCTCTTTCTATATCCTGAACCTGCTCACCGTTCAGTGTTCGAAACTTCTCATTAATCATATCCATGTACTTCTGTCTAATTCCTTCGTCCTGGAGATTTTCTACCCATGTTCGTTTGAAGACAGATATCACCTCCTCCATCCTCGGCCTAGAGACTCTTAGATCACTACAGTTCAGATAGTGGTCTGTATCGTCGAAAAATCCCCCAAAACAAGGAACATTCCAAACAGACTTCCTGAATTCGAAGTCGCTTAAGATGAAGTCTATTATAGATCTCGTATCCCTAACTTCCTATGTGTAACGGTGAATAGCCTTACGCTTGAAAAATTATTTCGTAACTGCTTAACCAATACTAGTACAGAAGTCCGGCAAAGGCTTCGTATTCCCATTAGTTTCCATATCTTCTCCACATTTACCAATACCGGGCGAGTTGGCCGTGCGGTTAGGGGCGCGCAGCTGTGAGCTGGTGTTCGGGAGAGAGTGGGTTCGAATCCCACTGTCGGCAGCCCTGGATATAGTTTTCCGTGGTTTCCCATTTTCACACCAGGCAAATGCTGAGTCTGTGCTTTAATTAAGGCCACGGCCGCTTCCTTCCCATTCCTAGGCCGTTCCTGTCCCATCGTCGCCATAAGACCTATCTGTGTCGGTGCGACGTAAAGCAGATAGAAAAATAATTTACCAATCACCCTTTCGTATCGTTCTGTTCTATTTCCAAGTCTCGCATTGAAATCGCCCATTAGCACTATCCTATCCTTGCTGTTGTTCTGACTACGATGTCACACAATGATTCATAAAAATTTTCAACTTCATCCTCATCTGCACCCTCATATGGTGAATACAATGAGACAATTCTCGTCATAATTCCTCCAACTGCCAAATCTATCAACATCATTCGCAGATATACGTGCTTAACAGAAACTATATTGTGTGCAATTGTATTCCTGATAAACAGTCCTACCGCAGACTCTGCCCTTCCGTTTTTAACACCCGTCAAGTACAGTTGAGGGAGACAAAGACCACGATGGTTAGACTCAGTTTCTAACGATTTAAGGATAGGAGATATAGAATTAAATGAGGCCACAGCACTAATTTAAAATAGAGGATTGTGGTGACATTTAGTATATTCACATAGGCTTGCAGACTGAACGCTTGAAGGCATAACGCTCTATGATTAAAATTAATGGATGGATGGAATGGATAGACACTTCTCATCACATAATCAAAACAGCTGATTCACATCGCCATCGCTTTGAAAAAGTGATTTTGTTCGCATCAGCAAACATTAGTCTGTCTTCGCAAAAGGATACACCCCAAACTGGACCACAGAAAATTTTCAAATCAGCAGAGTTAAGCTCACTAACCTAGTTACGTTTCACTTCATGATCTTTCAGGACAGCCTATCAAAGGAGGATTCTACATCGAAGAGCTGCATAAAACTAAACATCAAAATCACTATATACACTGACTGACAGAGCAAATGCAACACCAAGAAGGAGTGGTCAGAACTTTATGCCAATTGCAGGGTAGACTGACGTCACTGAGGTATGCTCATGATGTGAAATGCGCCGCTGTGCTGCGCACGTAGCGAACGATAAATGGGACACGGCGTTGGCGAATGGCCCACTTCGTACCGTGATTTCTCAGCCGACAGTCATTGTAGAACGTGTTGTCGTGTGCCACAGGACACGTGTATAGCTAAGAATGCCAGGCCGCCGTCAACGGAGGCATTTCCAGCAGACAGACGACTTTACGAGGGGTATGGTGATCGGGCTGAGAAGGGCGGGTTGGTCGCTTCGTCAAATCGCAGCCGATACCCATAGGGATGTGTCCACGGTGCAGCGCCTGTGGCGAAGATGGTTGGCGCACGGACATGCGGCACGTGCGAGGGGTCCAGGCGCAGCCCGAGTGACGTCAGCACGCGAGGATCGGCGCATCCGCCGCCAAGCGGTGACAGCCCCGCACGCCACGTCAACCGCCATTCTTCAGCATGTGCAAGACACCCTGGCTGTTCCAATATCGACCAGAACAATTTCCCGTCGATTGGTTGAAGGAGGCCTGCACTCCCGGCGTCCGCTCAGAAGACTACCATTGACTCCACAGCATAGACGTGCACGCCTGGCATGGTGCCGGGCTAGAGCGACTTGGATGAGGGAATGGCGGAACGTCGTGTTCTCCGATGAGTCACGCTTCTGTTCTGTCAGTGATAGTCACCGCAGACGAGTGTGGCGTCGGCGTGGAGAAAGGTCAAATCCGGCAGTAACTGTGGAGCGCCCTACCGCTAGACAACGCGGCATCATGGTTTGGGGCGCTATTGCGTATGATTCCACGTCACCTCTAGTGCGTATTCAAGGCACGTTAAATGCCCACCGCTACGTGCAGCATGTGCTGCGGCCGGTGGCACGCCCGTACCTTCAGGGGCTGCCCAATGCTCTGTTTCAGCAGGATAATGCCCGCCCACACACTGCTCGCATCTCCCAACAGGCTCTACGAGGTGTACAGATGCTTCCGTGGCCAGCGTACTCTCCGGATCTCTCACCAATCGAACACGTGTGGGATCTCATTGGACGCCGTTTGCAAACTCTGCCCCAGCCTCGTACGGACGACCAACTGTGGCAAATGGTTGACAGAGAATGGAGAACCTTCCCTCAGGACACCATCCGCACTCTTATTGACTCTGTACCTCGACGTGTTTCTGCGTGCATCGCCGCTAGCGGTGGTCCTACATCCTACTGAGTCGATGCCGTGCGCATTGTGTAACCTGCATATCGGTTTGAAATAAACATCAATTATTCGTCCGTGCCGTCTCTGTTTTTTCCCCAACTTTCATCCCTTTCGAGCCACTCCTTCTTGGTGTTGCATTTGCTCTGTCAGTCAGTGTAATATAACGTGTTATTCGTTGCCGTGTTAATAAACTGTATGTCAAATGGTTTGGTTTTAATAACACCTTCAATTTATTGAGTAATAAAGGGGATGTACTTTAAAACTTTTGTTGAAATTTCATTATTGTTCTACAACCTATACCTCTCCTGTCTACTATTGTATAATCTTATTAGTTAACATTACTACTACTAGTTAAGATTGCACAAACTCGTTAGTCAACATCACTGTTACTACTAGTTAATTAAGATTTTAAATAGTGTTGGACAAGGGAAAAGTTAAAAAAGTAATCAAGTATCAACTGCACCATATTTTACAAATCTTATTTCATTCAGATTATGTGTACAATTTCTTGTTTCACCAAAGTAAAATCTGCTTAGTCCTGAGATATTTTTCTGCTGTGTTTGCCTTTTAAGACCTCCACACAGCAACAGTTTCCCTTCCATCGCACCGACAACGACAAGTGCTGCTATCTTCTTAGCAACTGTAGCATTAAGTGCCGTCAGATGCTGCATAGCTTTACGAAGTAGATTTTCATCAGCTACACGTATTAGTTCAGGTTGGTTTTGACGATAAGGAACGTCATGCTCTTTGCAGGCAGCATCTAATATATTAATACCAGGATGACCGTGTTCCAACCGGACGTAAAGTTGAGTTCCAGGGCTACAGTACTGGTGACTAGGATGATGAGGTAGGAATATCAATCACCTTATTTATGAGTTCATGCCCGACATGCTTCGTCACCTTCCTCCCAGCACGTTTATTCCCCTCTTTTCTGAACCAGACTGCTTACTCCTTCGCAGCCATGGTAAGTGTTTATAAGCGAAATCAACTCGTTAGTTTTAGATCCGTGACGCAGTTTAATGGGTTGGCATGTACGGCACTGTCTTACTTAAGTTCCCTTAGCTAAACTTCCTTGTTCGTGATATAAGCTACCCATTTGAAGCTCTGATAAAACAGGATCTTGAGTCCACTCACGAGGCACCTTATCTCAGAGTTTCTTCACATCATTCGCAGTTACATTGACCAAAACAGCCTTTGGTAATGCATTCAACTCTTCTTCCACAAAATTGTTTAGTTTCTTTTTTCAAGCCGAAAACTTTACGATTGCCTTTCAAACTGCGTTACACTTAGTATCACGTAGAAATGGCATGATGTCTTTACTCTACAAATATTTCTTTCTCACTCTCGACATTTGAACACTGTCCTTTACACGTGTAGCTCACTTCCCGCCAAGCATTGCTAAGCAACCAATCAAAGAGCGTACACGCAGGACGTAAATGCTTTTTCTGCTTTTCCACACTATGCTCTTTAAGAAGAGCTTTTAATGATGAGCATCCTAATTCACGCAGATCAAAAACTTCCCATGTTGATGGTAGATACTCGCGTAGCCATTGCTTCTTTTCAAAACACTTAACAAGCATTAGAGTTGCTCTTGAGATATGAGCGTTGAAAGTTGTAGATAGAAAGCGAAATGGAATTCATTTTTCTTCCCACAGAAGACCTAACTTTTTCACCCATTGCGTCTGCCTTTTATTTTCATCCGTTTGCAAGCAGTATGGAAAAGGTGGGCTAAATACTAAACCCACGACGTTTGGAGCTCATCAGACAGTGCAGTCCAACACAGCTACCTCCTTGAACAAGAAATTGTTTCCGTTCACTTTAAAGCCTTGGAACATCAACTATGAATGTGCTTGCCATGATGAACTACAAAGCGAGCAACTCTCCGTTGCGGCATTTTATCGACTAAGTAAAACAAGTTTACTCATACCATATATAAGGACTTGAATTTACAAGAGAAAGCCTGGTAGCCAACACGTCTAAACATGCATATCCATGACCACGTGATCACTGCATGTCAGAAGGAGTTTGGCATCATTTTGTTACGTGCTCAGCCCAGTTAGGTTGAGCTAGCACATTTATGCGGTTGGTCCATGTATCGACCTTAAATTCCGTTAAGTTAAGCTTACAGTATTTTTTGCGGTCAGCCTGGGAGGTTAGGTTCAGCTTCGATCCCAAACGTGCTTCCTAAATGTTACGTCCACTATGAATGAAGTGCTTATATTAAGCCTTATATCATGTACCTAGTCCAATATTCAGCCGCCATCTTGTTCCTAGTTCAGCTCTGAATAAATCATAAGTATTAAACCTTATAGGCGTTCAGATCCAAGTCCTGGAAGGTTAAGTTAGTTTAACACGTGGTCAGTGTAAATTTAGGCCATCAGTTTGCGCGTGTATCGAACTTGAAGTCCGAAAACATACTTATTAAGCATCATAGCAGTCATCTTGTTCCACGTTCTGCTCCAAGTCCTGGGAGGTTTAGTTATGTTTACGCGTGGTCAGCGCAACGTTAGGCAAAGTATAAAATCATGCTGTACGTATTAAGCCTTATAGCCGCCATATTGTTCCAAGTTCAGCTTCAAGTCCTGGGAGGTTAAGTTAGGTTAACGCGTGGTCAGCGTAACGTTAGGCCTACAGTTAGCCCGGGTATCGAACTTGAAATTTGTTAGGTTAAGCTTCGCACACTTATGCGGTTAGCCCGTGTGTTGAACTTTGAGTTTCTTCGGTAAAAGCTTGTACTCTTAGGCTTCGAATTAGGGTCTGTGCGGTTAACGCCCTTAGACCTGGATTCGAACCCGGAATCTGCGAAGTTAAGTCTAGACACGTCATGTCTGTTATGTTAAGCTTCCTCTCATAACCATAATCACGTTGGCTGTTAGGGTAAGCTTGCACATTTTGGCATCGAACTTGGGTCTTTAATATTAAGACGCTTAAGCCTTGGATCAAACCCGAGGTCTGTAAGGTTAAGCCTGGACACGGAGCAAGCGTAAGGTCATGTAAGGTTGAGAGTACGCTCTTAGCCAAATAAGGTTAAGGGCACGCTCTTAGCCAGCAGCACCCACCACGCTGTGATGTCACTCATCGGTTCAGGCCTCGTCCAGGGGCGGGTGGTGGAGATGGAGGCAGAACCCGTGAAAAGTACCTACTCATCTGGAGTCAACTTCAAAAATCACTCATCCCCATTTCATTTATGACGGTAGGACACACACTAATTCATTTTGTCACGACTCGTATTTCTACTCAAGTTAATTCTCCCACTCCCTCTCTCACTTTCTCTACTTTTCCCAAAAATCACTCTTGAATTCACACTGCCCTTCGTCTGCACAGCATAGTCACCTTTAAGCTGCATCTATAAATTTCAAATTACTGATTTATCATCCGCAAATTACGCGATAATTATTATTACCCTTAATACCTTATCCCGCCGTTATACATGAAGTGCATAGGGCAAAACTTCCTGAATTTAAACAGGCAATCAGCATTATTATACTCGTTATTATGCGTTCACCTGTATCACTAATTTACTCTTTTAGTTAGTTAATTCTCTCTGCATAATTTATAATTATTTTCATTAATGTTCTTCTGACATCACTCATTAACAACCTTCAATTTGATCAATTTAATATTTGATCAATTTATCTACCAAAGCAAAACATATTTCCACCATGATTTTCCGTCTCGTATTTATCATTAATGTATTATTTGTAAATACAGAAAATTAACTTCTACTGATTCCGAAATCGCATCACGACGCGAAATCCTACTCACACAAATACCATTATAAAATATATACATTCCGACAGCTGAGATTCGAAACCGTAAGTAATATGAATTTAAATAATTAAGGCATGTTTGACATGTTACTCACCTAGAGATGTCCATTCCAGCCCGTATTCAACTTTCGATCCCCACCATGGTTGGGTCGTTTTATTCCACACTTGAAATAAATCCAACAGAGTTATCCAACTCGAATCTTGTTTCACACATATTTACGTTTTAAATTAATCGGTATACACAGCACTCAACAATGGAACACTTATATTTTAATACTGACACACATTTAATTAATATACACATAAATCGCGAACAACCCACGTCACTTAAATATTTGTGACTGGCGATAGCTCGTCAAACTAGACCGACTAGTGAAAGTTTTTCGCAAGCACGGTACAGCTGTAGACCGTTCCCTCAACGGTCATATATCTGTCGTCCTTCACTGTGTTAATGGTTTACCTCTGCGATAATGGAAGTTTGGTCTGTCTTTCTGAAGACATAGTAATTGCACTGAAAGACTCATAGTTTTGCGTAACAATCTTGATGATGTTTAATCCTATTAAACAGTGCTTTAATCCTACACACGGCATGTGGTTATTTCAAAACCAGTCCGGAGGGTTATTGGCTCGAATATACTGTAGTTCTAACTACAGGATTTTCTACCCTGGTAGTTTAAATATGTTCAGCAAGCATAGTCTTCACAGTGTTCCGGTTACCCTTAAATATTCAAAATTCCTTCTACTGACTCACGTCGCCCGTAACTGTTGCATACGCGGTAAGCGTTTCTACAAAAAGAATCACTCAAAATGTTATTCATTTCGGAATAATGCTGTTCACGGTAGTTTTCACTCCTAAATTTCACATGATTTACATGACTTATTTCTTATTTCACTTAATTTAAATAAAGTACATTCATAAACCGACCTACCGAACTATTCACTGATGATCCGGTGAAATAAGGCGTGTTGAATTCCGTCGATAGGACGAACAACTAAGATGTAAGTAAGACGCTGTTGTGTGGTGTCTCTGTCCTATATTCACTTTTCCCCCACGCTGCTACCCTCTTGTTTGGCTTCATGAAGCATGGACACTCACCACTGACAAGTTATATCCTTGCGCGGCTACTATGTGGATAATTTACCTAGATCATTAACATGCGTGTGCCAAATATTTCCTACAAGTCTTGCAATCAACTCTACCGAACATTGATTTATAACTGAACTTTTCTTCCCTGAATTTGTGGCTTAGCGTCGGTAGATTTTGGCCCTTGGGTAAAGAATTTCCTTTCAGTCACATTATCTCTATGCTAGAAGATTCTGGACTACCGCGTAATAGTGATCCATCATTATGCGTACTTATTGATAGGAATTATAAATAACGCAGCAATGCAGTCAAGAAATTTAGCCTATTTAGACCATTCAGCATAGACTACTACTATTCTCTAACTGTTGGTGATTATGCAGAGTAGTTTTAAATTTGCCAGGTTACCAGCGATAAGAATTAACAGCGATAAATCCCCATTGGTTGCCCATGGACCATACCAACATTTCAAGGGAAGTCTGATTATCTCTGTCCCTCTCTTCGTGAATAGTTCCTTTGTCAAACTTTCTCAGTCTTTAAGTTTTCTTTGTGAACATCTGATTGCAGCCGGCTGATGACTTGAGCACTCGGGAAAGCATATCTACCCTGCTTATCTCTTTAAATCAGCAAACAAACCAAGATTCTTCCTGCGAGATAGAAATTTATGTTTCCTGACGAACATACCCCATTCTTCCTTCATACTTCCAAGGCCTCATTCTCTGATAAAATATGCAAATTTATAACTTATTACATCCGGCTGAGGTGGACGGGTGCAATAAGATGTTTACATGTACTTGGAAAGAAAGATTGGTACCAAATAACTCATGTAAATGAATGATAATACCTATATTTAAGAAGAGAGACGAGAATATATCTGATAATTGTCGAGAAATAACACTCATATCTCAGGTCGCAAAAACATTTGAAACGGTACTAGAAAAGAGAAAGAGAACAAAGTTGGGAGAACACTTACAATAAGTGCAATACACATTTCGAAAGTGAAGGTCAACACTACGCTATCTTCAGTACGAGGCAGTTAACGGAAAACCACAAGGAATATGGGAAACATTATGGTGGTTTCATTACTTGATTTAGAAAAGGCCCGGGGCAGAGTTCGCAGAACAAAGATTTGGAATGATTTGCAACAGAAAAGATGCGGATGACGATGGTGATAATAATAATAATAATGATGATGATGTGGTTTGACAGCATGAATGTTGTGGGAGGAATACATACACTATGCCAAATATGGGAGGAATTGGATTTGCTTTTCTCCAATAAAGAAAGACTTTCTAGAATACTTCGTCTTTCCAAAGGCAGTGAATATTATTATTTTACAACGTTTCCCAAAAAACTCTAGCGTTCAGTCGCAAAAGATTCCCTCTCTCGATGATCTCAGAATTTTACTTCCTGTATTATGGAAAATACCAGTCTCTATTTCTATTTCTCTATTTCATCACAATAAATAAAATATGTACTAGATGTACATGTATTTCATGCATAATACAAATGTAACTTGTGTCTGCAAATTCGAACCAAATGTTATATAGATACGTCCCCTACGTGTGGCTGTCGGATTCGTTGGCTGAACGGTCAGCGTACTGGTCTTCGGTTCAGAGGGTCGATTCCCGGCCGGGTCGGGGATTTTAACCTTAATTGCTTAATTCCAATGGCACGGGGGCTGGGTGTATGTGTTGTCTTCATCATCATTTCATCCTCATCCGACGCGCAGGTCGCCTATGGGTGTGAAATAGAAAGACCTGCACCTGGCGAGCCGATCCCTTCCTGGGATATCCCGGCACTAAAAGCCATACGACATTTATTTACGTGTGGCATTGAAATTTAACTTTGAGGCTTAGGGGTAATTAATAATTATCCCCATCCTTCCACCACTCAGACCTTCATGGCAACCTAATGAAAATGACTTGACATTTCCTTATCTGGTATATCCTACAATTATCTATACCATTGTCCTCCAAAAGTTTAGGATATTTCAGACAGTGATAGCCAGGTGACTTGAGGAAGTTATATCGTCGCCTTACTTCTAAAACCCCGTATGTTACAATGTTCTTCCTACCCAATATATTCCTTAAGATTGGTCACGCCTCCGAGCCACATATTTATATGCAATCCATCAGAACTTTTTTCGTAGTGTTTATTTTCCTATGCTAAAGTGTAAAGGAAAATGGACCTTACCACACTGTATTGTAGGGATGTTGTTTTCATAGCGAATTTAAGCACTCCTACAGTTCAATGTACTTAAGGTTCATTTTCCTTTACACACTCCCATAGGAAAATGAACACAACGAAAATTATTCTTATGGACTGTACATCCATATGTGGCAAGAGGGCGTGACCAGTCTTAAGGAAGAAAATGGATATGAAGTGCATGTGGAGATACGAGGTTTTAGAAGTAAGCCATCGATATACTATTTTCAACGAACATTCCATTATGTTCAATGTAATAGTGATCAATTTTATGTACCAAACATATTTCTTAATAGTGAAATTACTGAGTAACAACTTAATATTTCTTTAGTAGTCTTTCTGATATTGCAAGATATTTTTTCTTTTGCTAGTTGCTTTACGTCGCACCAACACAGATAGGTATTATGGCGACGATGGGACAGGGAAGGGCTAGGAGTGGGAAGGAAGCGGCCGTTGCCTTAATTAAGGTTCAGCCCCAGCATTTGTCTGGTGTGAAAATGGGAAACCACGGAAAACCATTTTCAGGGCTGCCGACAGTGGGGTTCGAACCTACTATCTCCCGAATACTGGATACTGGCCGCACTTAAGCGACTGCAGCTATCGAGCTCGGTAAGATATTTCTTTCCACATGCTTTCTTGTAGACACTTTCCATGAAAATAGCGTTGAGACTGAGCCATACAAGTGAGTATATACAGAAGAGATGAAGACGCAAAATGGATCTGTAGCGTCTTGCCGAGTTATTTCCCCGGAGGCGACGTCCCTTTCCCCACTTCCTCTCCGGCCGTCTTGGTCCGGTACACAAGCAGCATAGACACCTACTCCCTGCAAGTTTCGCCCATGTCAACACTTTCTCGTCAGAGAGACGCCTGTTCGTTCAACAAGTGGCTGTAGAAGTATTCTCTCAACAGAGCCTTCTCACAAGGACAGTTTAATCCATAACAAATGTTGCAAACACTCAGACTACACAGAAGGGTGCTCCCTTTTAATCCTAACTACTATTTCATATAAGTCAGACCTCTCACTTTGATGTGAATAATGGAAAAGAATATTGTACGGACAGGAACACCACAAGAAATGCTGGATCGTATGGAAAAGGAAGCCGACTCCGCCGTCTACGGGAGTGTGCCGGCCACTAACAGGGAGGCATAGGGTTCACAGCTCGGGGATTTCTTTTCCTGGAATTGAGAGCTAGTTGGAAGTCCACTCAGCCTACGTAATTACAGTTGACGAGCTATCTGACGATAAGATAGCGGACCCGAAAGCTTTCTTTACGTTCACCACGTTGCACCTTGTAACCTTCAGGCCTTTGGGATGAGCAGTTCACTCGGCAGGCCAAGGCCGATCAAGGCGGTTTAAGCATAAGGTTAGGTTTGGTTCTATGAAACATTTACTGCGGCAAGAATTTATTTCCGGTAGTTAATATTTGAGAGGATATACAGTATCTAGGTAATATTAAGGTGCACCTAGTGGTAATAACCTCCTTTTCTCGTATCGTAATACATATCACTCATTCATTAGTACACACGTCCGGCTCCTTGGCTGAACAATCACCGTACTGGCCTTCGGTTCAGAGCGTCGTGTGTTTCATCCCCAGCGAGACCAGGGATTTTAAGCGCATCTGGTTAATTCCTCTATATCAGGGGCTGCGTGTTTGTGCCCGTCTCAGTGCACATATTCATGTACATACATCACCTACAAACCACCTCAAAGAACTGCAGTAGTGAACATACGTAGGGCTGGCGTTAGAAAAGTCATCCACGCGTAAATCTGAGCTTGATCTGCACGTGCTGATCTCAGGTAACTGGCAGAACTGGAAGGTAGAAGGAAAAGATCATTTACTAGTAAGAGAATTTTTTAATGTCTCCTAATATTTTCAATATTATATGTCTTGCTAAAGCTCCAGTTATACCCGTATGATTGGGTGAACACACACAGAAGGAGTATATTTTCCATGCATATAGCAATGAGCTGCTGCGGGTGGAAATGTCGAGCACTACTTGAAGATATTTTCATCAACAACTCACCATAAGAAATTGGAATGTGTGTGGCGTTTACCTGCATTTCTTTAATTATTTTAAGATGCTGTTTTCAATTGATTACTTTTTAACGCCACAACGTTCCGGCAGAATGATGTGCTTGTTATTGGCTGGATTAATGGATACAGTAATACAAAGCTGTTCTCCACGACCTCACAAAGTGGATTTGAAAATTCCGGATTTAGACATTTCAATTTATACAAAATAACTGGTTTAGCATTTTCACACCAGGAAAATGCTGGGGCTGTACCTTAATTAAGGCCACGGCCGCTTCCTTCCAACTCCTAGGCCTTTCCTATCCCATCGTCGCCATAAGACCTATCTGTGTCGGTGCGACGTAAAGCCCCTAGCAAAAAAATACAAAATAACTCTTTACAAAATATATTTTAACCATTTTAAAATAGGTGAACAATTCCAAACAAATTACTCGTATTATAACAATGATATATTCGAAAAGAAAACTGCAATAGGTCATCATAACAGTTACATTGCATTCTATTACTATAGCCTTCATGATATCCAGAATAATATTTAAAATAATAATGCTAAAGTAATAATAATAATAATAATAATAATAATAATAATAATAATAATAATAATAATAATAATAATAATAATAATAACATACGTACTGTACTACAGACCACAGAGTGAAATTTTATATTATTCCGTCACAACCTCACAAAATGGATTTGGAAAGGTAGTAGACAAATATAATTATAAAAATAGGCCTCCATTAAACAATATCAATAGCTCACAGAAATACCGCATTTAAAGTACGTAGGCAAACTTCAGTCCTCGCCCCGTGGTGGTGCAACACTTTTCAAGCACACCCCTCTTGAAAATGGGCTGCATGTACCGTTTCAACCACATAAAATTCCTCATGTCAATCTTAAATTTCTGGTTGTATCGGGAATAAATCCCTTTCCCCCGATGAAGGCAACTAGTAGTGCTAACCGTCTCATTACACAGGTGGATTTGATCATATTATAACTACAAACACACAGGCATTTATTGGCAACTTTAAGAGAGTCTGATAATTTTCCTTGGGCAATTTTTTTTAAATGGTGTAAATGCGGTTTCAAAATCTGGAATTTTGATTGGTCCAACATCAAACCTGCGCCTTTCTATCAGTAGAAAATATTCCTCTAATCTCTTCATCTTGTTTCAAATCTCTTTCCCCGCTTTTGAGACGCAAGGTCAAGACCATTCAAGGGGTTGGTCAGTACGCAAGGTGACATTTTCTTAGTGAACTGTATGAATAATAGCAGAAATATGCTAACATTTCATGGTAACAATTCTTTTTCTTTTTTTTACCAAGACCTCCCTAGCAGCATTAACCTACGCTAACATGAAATTGTATTAGAGATAGGCCAAATATATTTTTCGAAAGACAGCGTTGTTGAATGTGTACATGAAGTATAATCTCGTTATCACCATACTTTTAACCACGTCCTTTGAGAGATGAGTAGCCATAACAATTTGAATTCGAGAATATATCAATCATAATAAGTCATACGGAGAAAATGAATGAGACATACAGTTAATGATCGAGAGTGGCCTTTCCTGTAACTTTTGTTATGTACAGGTTTTAGATAAAACAGATATTGTCTGGGATATTTGGAAATTTATAAAAAAAATATAATCTTGAAAATCTCTGTTATTTTTCCTTACACGTTAAAATCGCACGAAACATAAAGTATCGAAAATTACATTCTATACAACTTTTGTTATGTACAGGTTTTCGATACGGCGAATAATAAGGGATAAATCTGACATTTACTGCCTTGCCCTACATAAAATTACCAATTCATTTTGTAATTATTGATACCATTTTTATGCATGGAACAACTCTACTTGTTGCTGGGAGCGTCTTTTAACGTACTACTTTCAGAACTGAAAACAAGCAATTGTCCAATTTCATTTTCAAACCCTTTCCGGATCTGTTTGTGTAAGCATAAACACAACGGCCGGGCGTAACTTTCTACAAAACTCAGACCTCAAAAATACGTAAATTCACACACATTTCGAAACTAATAATACTAAGTTAAATAATCTTCCATGTTTAATAAAAACATATTTTCGGTTGTGTTGAGATTAAAACAGGTAGCCTGTAATTCGCTGAAATTTCATAAAGAGTGATCTAACCCTGTGCGCAATATATACGTTTAAATCAGCTGACGGGACATTTGGGTGAAACATGGCGGAGCCAATCAGAATGAAGCACTCGTTGGCCACACCGTACATATAGAATCACTGTATTTCTTCCATCAGGGCACGGAGCCTGTAGCAAAAGGGAGACATTCACAGGGCGGCGATTTAAATTTTTATGAATCAGAAATTACAAATGTTGAAATTTTGCTGATGTCATCGAAATAAATTACTAATGACGTCATCCTGACGTCGTCATGTAACCTACCCTTAACTAACCTACTAATCCTGGGCTAAATTTATAACCGCAGTGGCTTCTTGGAGGAGCGCATCGGTCATAATTGTGACCGGTTTTGCGGGAGAAGGGTTATGCTCTGCCTCTGGGCCAGTGACCCTGCACCGGTCCACCAAACATATGCCAACGGCTGGTCCAGTGAGCATTCACAGTTTTCCCAAGCAGGCCTCCAGTTCCCCTCAGGCCCGAAATCAACGATCGCTGGACCGCTGAAACCAGCAGTCGCCTGTCTGTTTGATGACAGGTGGCATGGTGAGGATATTTCGGAGGTTGGTGGGCGAAGCCCGTGCCACCCCGCGCTGCGATAAGCACAATCAACATCGCCGCCGACATGCTGTTAATTGTACGAAAGGAAAGAGACAGCAGGGAGGATTGGGAGTAAGTGATACTAAAGGAAACATCTGTCTGCCTGTCCCCATGCTCTGCTTGCTACCAGGCCAGGTGAGGTAATGAGGTATCTTAGCGGTGTTTTGCTAGTTGCTTTTACGTCGCACCGACACAGATAGGTCTTACGGCGACGATGGGACAGGAACGGGCTAGGAGTGGGAAGGAAGCGGCCGTGGCCTTAATTAAGGCACAGCCCCAGCATTTGCCTGGTGTGAAAATGGGAAACCACGGAAAACCATTTTCAGGGTCTTAGCGGTGTAATCGGGTAGTAAGTGTTAGGACATAACAACACTACAGAAATAGAAAAATGCCTGCATATTAAACCTGAGAATGCAGATAGCACATGCAAAGACGTGGGCTGTAAAAGTCCACGTGATACGGTTAGTTGGAACAGGCGTCATGCACAAGTAATTAGCCCGTTCCACGCCAGTGAAGTTACTCAGGAGATCATTCCTCCGGGCCATTGCTTTGGCTAGCAGGGGCCTTGCAGTTTACCAAACCATGCAGCCAGAAATCCTAGGACCTGCTGCACCGCCCGATCGTCTTGGGGTCCATGGTACTCAGTCTCCAATCCCGGAGAACGAGGCCACGCCCGCCGAGGCTGGGACCTTCTGTATGGTTGTGGCGCAAGACGCCGAGCCTCGCCTCTCTCCGCCGGACCATGGCTCAGCAAACGGGGCAACAGCGATGACATGCCGGTTGGCTCCCGCGCATTTGGTGCACACCGGCGCCTGCATCGATGCCGTGCTGGCTGTGTGGTGGTGGTCACCAAAACAGCGGATTTAGCGTACCTGGAACACCACCTAATACAGCGTAAGCACTGCAATAGCTGTGGAGGGGTATAATTGTGTCTCACCTGACTGCCGCCTCCAGTCGTAGTCCTCGCCTGGTCCTGGATGGCTCCTCCTTTGACAGCTTCCCTGGGTGCAGTCGTGGATTGCGGCTGGGTGGCCAGCGTCTTCTTCTTGATGGTATGGGACCCGCGTCAGTCTCCTCCCAGTGGGGGAGGAGGCTTCCGCTGGCAGTGGCTCTCCTTCCAGCCTGGGGACCTTTGTGGGGCGGGTGGCCCTGCTGCATTGCCAGCTTCTCCTTCATGTTCGTCGGCGTCGTTGGCGTCAGTGGATGCTGGCACCTTAGTGTTTGCCTTGACCTGTGCTGCACACAAGGATGTCTGCAACGTGAAGCAATCACAAACTGTTATAATAAAGAAACTCCTCACAAACTCACGTACTGTAATTTAATAATTTAATGCACCAATAGGCTTAGTACCATAAGTGAATGTGCTGAACCCATCAATTAGATGTCCCAGGAAGGGAGAAATTCAATCTTTATTTACTTTAATATATCGGTATTTGGAGAGCGCCATTTTTGTGGTTTCAAAGTGAAGTGGCTCTATTGTGTGACTGGCCTTGTCAGGTGGAGACAATTTCAGGAGGATGGGAGGGAGAAATTTTCCATACACGTGTATGGTGGTGACACACAATGCGGATTTTACCTTCATTAATTACCCTCAAAAAGGCGGACTATTAGAGGAAATGGTACTTTATAATAAAGGAAGCGTTTTTTTCTGTGCATTTTGAGTCCCTAAACGAAGAAGTGGTAAAGTTACAAAGTAGTGCGCCATAGGAGACCATGTTCCAACAGCAAGCATTCGAGTTTACATAATCTACTGGGGACATTTTGATGGAGGAAGACGTTAATCCATAGTAGCTCCGAGGACGCTCCAAAAATTATTCAGTCACATAAGGTGGTAGTGCAAGTTTAGCCCATGAGGCGAGGTTGTCTCAGAAGTTCAAGTATCACTTGTATTTAAAATGAGTAGCTTGTATTTCGATTCAAATTTATTTTATATGGTGGAGTAGACACTGTTGTAAATTATCTGCTTTCCATTTTCTCTCAGATGGAATGTAGGAGAGAAATAAATACGCTACACATGGCCATTTGCTGCGTTGTAACGGTCTGCCTGTCATTATTTACCCATTTCTTCGGATGAGCCGAGAAGGTTGTTGATGTCAGTAAACTCATTGTCTTTAGCGTGCGGCTCAAATATCAAATTTTCGGCTATCGTGTGACATATATATATTGAGCCATTCCCTGAATGCCTCAATACACGTAATATGGTAATCTAAGTAACGCATCAATTATTCGAATGCAAGAAGCAGGGTACGAACTCTGAAGTTCCGTTATAGGCAAGCTGGGAGCGGTATGGAATGGAATTTTCCAGAGGGTTGCTCTCCAGTTTGAATTCGAAGCGAGGCGTTGCCATGGTTACTATGCACGCTACCCGCTTTCAAACATTCAAACTTTACAGATTTGTGTGTGGGAGTGGCTAGATTCAAACGAAGAGAGCTCTACAACAAGGTGCCAGGGTGACCAACTTCGAACTCGCAGTAATGCATCTCAAGATTGTCAGCGGTTATTTCCCCCTTAAGCTAGGATTCCACAGTTCCAAACTAAATATCACCTGCAGTCATAACTATCATTCACTCTTGGATCCTAATAATGTCATTTCGAGTCTCCATTTAATAATTTCATTTGAACGAGAAGTCGTTGACAAGGAGAATGCCGGTCAACCGTCACCCAGCCACCGTTAGCCGTGGGTGCGCCTCGTGATACAAAGGGGTAGGTGGTTACTTAAGAAGCCCTGGTTGGGTAAGCGTCCTCATTCTTCTGAACTTGGTGATGCGAGTAACACGTTGTCCGCGAACGGGAGACTTTCTTTGTATTACCAAAGGACCGTTATACACCTGTGCGCCTTTATAGTTAACTTTATTTTCATCTCGAGCAAGACAATTACAGGACAGTTTTAATGGCCTAAGTTATAATTCGCCGTGTTCATAGACCAAGATTTGGTCACGCGAAGATTTTACTTAGAAATTCAAATTAATTAAAGCTCGAGCGCTGCGCGTGAGATTGATGAACACCCGAACTCTGACCGGTATCTCACAGCCGTGCGTGAATGGGTTATATGTGTCGTGTGCGTCTCGTACATTTAGCCGCTACATAAACTTATGTCGATTGGGTTTGAACCCTTAAACTGATGACACATACTTCGGACTTATATTTATGTGTAGGCTGAGCCAATTACAGCCTAACATCAGGATCGGCATCGTGTAAAGTGTACACGTTAAGCGGTGAAGAAGTTGGTACTAATCTACTTGTATTCTGCAGAAACCCAGGAGAGAACCATGGATGTACGTGGTATCAACGTCCGGACCTGCCAACCATTGTGTAGCACCGGAATTATGAGCAGCTAAACAGCCTAGACATGTGGCTGTGGAATCCGGGGTGAATTACGACTGACTACGAAAGATAAGTACCAAAATCCAATGTTAAATGGCATGATATACGTGTAGGGAAATTACATTCAGGTTAGGGAAATTAGCTACTATTTAGTCTTGTTAAATAACAGCTATTACAGCTGTAGTCTGGCTTGTTTCATGTAACGGTAAATATTTGGCAAAGGGGGTGTGCATGCTCTTCACCTATGCCTCTTGTACATATTTATTTTAGTTAAAAGGGTAGAGGGTCACGCATTAGGAATTATTTAGTCTGTTTGTGCTCATTTTTTTTGCTTGTGTGGTTTTATGTTATTCCACGTCTGCTGTAGTTATTTGGGGAAGAGAGTCATTGATATGAACAAAGGCCATCCGCCAACACCGTTGGGTAATTCACATAATTAGCAGCATCATGTTAGTCAAGTAATTCTCTGCATGCTATATTAATATTATTTCAGCTGTCTCGGAAATTGTTGTGCGAGCCTGTCCTACGTTGAGATAGTTAGTTTCCTTTAAAATTGCGGGAAGGCAAGTCAGGAGTAACACTTGGGGACGAACCCAAGATAATTGAGATGAGAGGCTTGACATGCTTGAGGCTTGAAATGAGGCCTAATATATGCGTTAAGGCGAGATATGCCTTTGAGAATTGAGGGAGCCTTATATACGTGAGTGCTAAGTTAGCCAGCAGAGAGATGTAAAGAATGCATCGGCTAAGAAGTAGAGAAGGCTTTTCTTCACTTGTTTTGCCTCGAGAATATTTGTGTAGCAGGCCAAGACCTGACCACTTTCAGTACCGTTAGTCAAGTGAACCACTGGCAGAGAATATGTCTCCCCTACTGTGTGAAAGTGAAAGTCGTCCTGAGGGTGCCTCCCTCGACAGCTGAGTATTTGTTTTTCCTCGACAGCTGATTGTTACAGAGCCGAGAATATTGACAACTTTGTGTCTGTAAGACGCAAAACCTGACGCCATCTGCATATCACGAGGTGGACTCCCCAGATATCATCATTAGTGTACATGTATGTATTTGTATGTAGTTCTTTCCATAGGTGTGATCTTCTCATTGTTTATGTGATTTATGTCTTGTTGTGTAAATTTTGGTGCATGTCAGCTCGTCGGCTGATTTCATTGATATCCAGTTCCGCCTGGACTGCTTTGATGAGCCCGCGAGCTCATGGTCGAAGCTGTGTAGTACATAAGTTAATGAGGGAACCCCCTATGCCATAGTGTCTTTATATGTTTGTATCTGCAATTTAGACGGACTGTAAATATTTGTATTAGCTATTTCACGAATGTATTAGTCCTACCGGTTCATCACAGAGACGTTGTGTTACAACACGGCCTACGGGCAATCATATTGGATTTATGGTTCTCATCCGGAGTAGTCAACCAATCAAATACGATGGGTCAAATAATTTAGTCGTTAAATAATTTAATCGTCAATTAATTTTGTCGTTAGATGTTTTATTCGTCACTTTATTTGGTCGTTGACCGTTCGTATGTCAGCTGTTATAACGTCAGCTCATAATTAATTAACCTGTAATTGCTAAAATTTTAACCAATCAGCTTAATTAAATTGACGACTAATTCCCCTGTATAGTCACGAGGATTCACTGTAATTCAACGGGACTGAACCCGATTTTGTTTGCTTGTTTAAATTGTAAGATTTATTGTAAGCGCTTTACGCAGCGTAATTAATTATATTTACGACTGGTTTGAGGTCGATTGCGGGTATTATTATAATATTCCATTTAGCATGGACCATTTATATGTTTTTCTCGGGATTAATAAATCCATTTTACCTCATAAGCGTTTCTCATTTCAATATAAATGTCCATTCTTCCTGTCATTATACTCATTAGTATAAGTATAGATTAATTTTTTGAGTCGCCCAAAATTCATCGAACAGGACCACCGCTTTACCGAACCCTGAGTCTAGTCGGCAATAAAGACAGGAAATGGTACAATATATATATATGTATAGAGAGAGAGAGAGAGAGAGAGCGTGCGTGCGTTAGGGGGTATTTTTTGGTTATGTTTTCTTACAGGTCTTTAAGTATAAGCCATAAGGAAGAAAATCACGTGTAAAATGAGATGTTTGTAGCCTCTGATTTTCCCAGACGTTATCAGTGAAAGAATTGTTATGTTTGAAATGAATTTTCCACCAGATGTTTTCATTACGCCTGTTCTTTAAAGTAGTCCTGTGATAAACCCTGTCTTCATTCCGTCCGTGTGGAAGCAAAATTATGTCCGATGAATATTTACGTGTATGGGATTTTTTGCCATGGTATGTATTTCATACTTTACGTCGTGGAAAACTCGTGTGCAGATTTTTGTTTAGGATGTGTGTTGTGTTGTCATTGGGAGATGTAATAATGTTTTGTGTGTTACATATAAAATTTTCGTGGGAATCAGTGAAGTCCGTTCATTTTTTATGTCATTCTTGTGTTA
Organism: Anabrus simplex; assembly: GCF_040414725.1. Lineage (NCBI taxonomy): Eukaryota > Metazoa > Arthropoda > Insecta > Orthoptera > Tettigoniidae > Anabrus > Anabrus simplex. Next base: position 570,303,774 of record NC_090266.1, read on the forward strand.
TTCAGCTACAAGGCGCAGAGCGCAGATTTGCATTCGTATTGTGTAAGTTAGAGTGTTTTTTATATGTCGTGTATAAGAGGGGTGTGAACTCGTCAGAGCGAGGTAGTTCATGTTTGGATGAAAATTCATGCACCTTCGTAAGACAGTCAAAATTTGGGGTTAAATTACCGTAGTAATAATAATATTAATAATGGCCTTAGTAATATTTATTCTGCTGGGGAACGGAGCATGTCATGATATAGGCCCGTGAATAAATTTAATTAGTCGGGAAGAAGTCATCTAGAAAATTTCAGAAGGAAGGGGAAGTACCGGGGTTCAATCTGATTAGACTTGGAATTTTGCATTGGAAGGAATATGCTATATTTATGTCTGTAGTATCGTGATACCATAAGGAGAAATGGAGAGAAATTCGTAAATGTTTGAAGCTGATTCGTGGAGAAAGAAATACTATCCATGTGTGTGAGTCCGTGAGACATTGAGTTTTTCTTTGGTAAAGTGATTCGGTAGGTGAATACAGAAGTGTTGTATTCCTGGTGAAGGTAGCAGGGGATATATATCTGTAACGATTGTGAAAAACCGGGTAACTGTCAATGTACCTACTGACCATTATTTTCCTTAAGACTGGTCACGCCTCTCAGCCGCGTACGGATATGCAGTCCATCAGAACAATTGTCCTTATGTTCATATTCCTATGCCTACGTCTACAGGAAAATGAAACTTAAGATACATTATACTGTGGGAGGGAATCATGCATGCATTTCTGCAGCGGGCCTATGCTACAAGGTATGTAAGGTTCATTTTCCTGTACACGTAACCATATGAAAATGAACACTGTTACAATTGTTGTGATGGACTGCATATCCGTACGTGGCAGAGAGGCGTGACCAGTCTTAAGGAAAATAATGGTGAGGAAGTGCATTGTCACCCGGTTTTTCACAATCGTTACAGATATTGGTAGCAGGATTTTGTGGAAAATCAGAGGTGAAAACCCACGGGAAGTGTTCGTTGAAATGTGGGAATGTCCTTAATACTGATTCTGTGCGAGTCAAAAGAGATAAAAGGAAATGGCGGTTATTTAACTCCAGTGAAAATGTGTTATTCGAGATGGCATGTAACGCATTCCACTAGTCTCATTAGGTTGTTACACGTTAAAAGGCATAAATATTAGTATTAATATTATTATTTGGTGTTAAATTATTTATTAGTTTGAACTGCATCAAATGTAAATTGATATCGGCATTGTGAGACAAGAGGGTCTTCAAGTAGACAGCTTTTGTGGGCGAACAAGTGTGCGCTGATTTGAGCGGAAAGGTTTGCCCTAGTTGAAATTAAATGCAAAATGAAGGCAGTCTTGTCTGAATTATATTAGAAATATCATTTGGATCGGTTTTCAATCCCCAGGTAATTCAATGTGATATGATGGCAGCACGGTTATCAGGCCGAGATAGTTCACGTTTCAAGTCCAATGACCTAGATGGAGGAGTTTACATTTGAGTTTAACGAGCTTGAACGATATAGTTTGCTTAAGTTTACGTTTTAATTTAAAGCAGCTTATGTTTTGTTTATGTATATCGCTTTTGTATAATGCGAATAGGCGTGTGTAAATAATGAGAGAACGTTATATTTAATTTTTATAGTCGTATTTACGGTAATCTGATAGTGTAGGATTATCGGAGCGTTGCTTGACGGGTAATAACAAAGCCCCTCGATGAGGACGAATCAGTGAGATAGTTGGGTCGTAGTTAGGGCTGGGAAAGTGATGCAGCTGGCCAATTCAACCTATGTGAATGTTGAATTTGCCAGTAAAGCACATGGTAGCGGAGCCATACGGGATTTCACGAATGGGGTAAACCTAGTCATTGTCCAAGGGAAATCGTTGCATTCTAACCTGTTGTAAATTGTTAAACGAATTATTATTATTTTTTTACTTCTCGTAACCATTTTCATGCTTATTTTAGTGTCGTATAACGTTTTCTGTTCGTCATATAACTAGGGTAGCCATGAGTTGGGTCACAAATCATATCTCTTATGTAAGGTTATCACAACCATGGATGATGACGACGACAAGGTTTATTCGTGTTCGTATTTACCACGTAGTGGCACAGGATTTCTTCTCCAGATCCTCGATTCGAATCTAGTTTTGAAAATATTTGCTTCGAGATAATAAATGTCGATCGCAAGTAATTTTTATGTAATGGCCGCAAATTCAGTTGTCATAACCACTAGGTAATCCAGGCAGTTATTTGTTTTCCATCCAACAGATTTTTCTTTTTGATTGTTTATTCAACAGGTAAATTCAGAACAGTGTGCGGGTACTAACTTAGGTTCAAGTACTCACTTGAAACTTAACCTGGAAGGCGTAGTTGTAGTTGTTGGTTATCTATTAACTCATTTATTCGTTTTTTGCATTTTGTGAGGGGATTTTATGGTATTCAGACTTTAATTAACGTAACTTCAGTAAGATTATCATACCGTGCTCTTGTTTTGTAAGGGCACGTTGGCTGCAAGTTACGTTTATTTCATTTTATTTCGATGCATACTTGATCACCGTAGTCATTCACCATATTAACTCAAATTAAAATAACCTCACTGAAAGATAATTTGGGTTATCAACCACTCTTTAATTCAACTTCAGTGAAGAGACGTCATGGTTATCAACCATGGATGCTTACTTCAATTTCACATTAAGGGTTGGCGACGATCGGTTCCTGGTGTTAACTGAAGGTTACTCAGTTCAACTAAGGGCTCATATCGCTCGTCCTCTGTTATCGTCAGCTAGTGGACAGCCTTATTTTAATATAATGTCTGGAAATCAGCTCGTGATGTTTAGGTATTCCAGAAATTGCAGCTTAACCCGCAGTTGTTTACCGATCCGAATATTAGTTACGTTCCATGATTACCGATTATAAGCTCAGTTCTTTCCTCTGTGCCAACTCTGAGGCAGTAGTATTCTGACGCTCGCACTAAGTAATAGACCGAATTGTCCTCTATCTAACGAATATAAATTGATCTCATATACATTCAACTATGGATGCCGCAGAGAAGATGCGTAACTTGAAGAGAAAATGCACCAGAAAAAAGAGGAAATTTTACCCGTTTTTCTAATACTCTTAATTCTTTCACGTATGAGACACCCATGGAAGAATATCGGTTCTTCAATAGCCGTATTGAAGAGGAATCAAACCGCACGTTAAAAGATAGACGACATAATGCATGATCAACTCACTATCGATGAATACAACATGGATATATCGACTCGTGAAGATCGAGCCTGATAAACGCGCGATCCGAAGAGCTATACGAGGTACCGATAACGTGCTTTCTAATGCAATGCAAGACTCACGATGAAATGCCTTCTCCCTCATCATTTATACACTCAATTAAATTCCGTCAAGTTGCAGTCAGTTTCAGGGGACGTTGAAAGTTGGGAAAGTTCTTGGGAACAATTTGCGTATAGAAGTTGATTCCCATAGGGAATGTGACATATTTGTCCCGAATGAGTAAATTTATAATACCGATATAAATGGTCCGTTATTGGACATTATAAATTTTCCAGCTAACTCATTCCCGGTTGCCAGCGTTTTGCCCTCGTGTGCTAGGTTGGGCTCATTAGTTGGTACCTAGCACACCTACCAAGACGCTGGCTGGTGCATACCGTTGAGGCCACTGCGTAGGCTACTTGGAGCCAGCGGCAGTGCCAATGCACTATAAGAGACCTTGTGTCTTTACTAAAAATTGATGCCTGCTTGGCTATCAGATGGTCAAGTCTCGTCAGTCTCCATCACCGGAAAAATATTGTTCTAAGGTACATGTAGTAAAGGGATCGGTTAGAAAGAGCTCTTACCACCTGACCTTGGACAAGGATGGCGTTGCCTGGGCGACAGCATTTCCATCTTTATCACACATATATATATTCCCCGCCACACGGACACAGCCGAGAATTCTCAAATCCATGTAGTTTGCGATGCATCAGAAAGGGATTATGGTGCAGTGCTGTACATCAGAAGTGACACAAGGGGCTGGGCAATCTACAACTAGCCTGTAGTAAAAACAGGCTTGCTCCTGTAAAGAAGGTTGCCTTACCGTGTCTGAAACTACTTTGCACATTGATCGGAGCAAGGCTACTGCGTCATTGTGGTCAAGACTCTGGGTTTCAGAGACGAAAAGAAACTCTGTGGATCAAATCCAATGTCGCATTAAGTTGGATTCGGGAATATCCAAGCACATGAAAAACCTTTGTACGCATCAGGGTGACCGAAATACAAACCAAACACACACACCTCGCATCACAGTCCTTACGATAGGGTAAGGCTATCAAATGTTTTTGAGGTTACCGGCATAGACGTCGTGAGAGCCCAGTATATTAGTGAGAGGAGCGTTGTCAACGAGAGCTATATCGCGAGTTTTACTTTTGCTACAACCCGCACTATCCATCTAGAGCTTTGCTCCGCCATGAGTACAGATCAATTTCCATCTGCACCGCAACAATTTATAGGAAGACGAGGCATGCCACATACTATTTACACAGGTAACACAAATACACGCAATGCCACCATTAAGGAACTGGCAGCACTATGGGCCTCACTCACTGCCTCAAAGACCCCTCAACACCTGGTGGAGTACGGAATTACTTGGAAGTTCATCGCTCCTGGGGCTGCATGGTTGGAAGATTGGTGAGAAAGGATGGTGGGATGACAAAGCGTTGCTTAAGGAAAGTATTAGGCAGGGTTCAATTATCAAGAGGAAGTCTAAATACTTATCCTATCATGACTGAAGGAGTACTACACTCTAGGCCCATCGCGCAAGGTGAGGAGGGTGAGACACAACCATTAACACCTGCACATTTTCTCTGCGGAGATCGACTCAAATCAATTCCAGCGGGATCGCAACCTGAAGTTAAAACAAACCTGATAAAGGAGTTCCGTAAACACTAGAAGTTACTGGATGATCCGTGGAAAAGATGGAAGAAGAAATATCTCACCTAGTTCAGGAGTTTCTATGCAGTCCGCCGACTTAATCAAACATCGGAGATGTATCACTGATGCATGATGATATACGACCACGTCATATTTGGAAAAGAGGCCCGCTAATGGAATTGCGATATGGAAGAAATGAGGGAGTAAGAACCGTCGTGCTGCATACATCAAATGCAGGGACAGTCGTTTGACCTTTTCAGCTGGCCATTCCTTTAGAAGTTGGTCAGGGTGAGCGGAGTTTAGATGATTAACTCATATTTCTTATTCGATTGGGCCTCACCACATTTAATCTTATGTTTTGTTTTGCTGTAAATACTCCTTGTGTTTATAATATGACAATGTAGATTCTTTGATGTAAACAACGATAAAATGTTACACAAGATGGATTGCTAAGCTGTTCGCGTACGCAATTCCCCCAACAAACTCTTTGCTATATTAGTGAAAATAAAATATCCTTTTATTCCGGTCATCTCATATGAACACATTATAACTTACCATCTTCGAATGTTACTTCATTGGTGAAATTCATTTAGCCCGGAAACAATGTTGAAACTCTTAGTAATCGTAATATTATTAATTTACATTTTTTAATTTCGCATTCTAACCTAAATAACACTATCAATTTCAATGGCTAAGATCTCGTGGCCCTATGTCATTAACCACTTCTCAAATGAACATGTACGCACAGCTGTTAAACACATAATCTAATTATGATACCTTTATGACGTCACTGAAACTTTCCATGTCTACACACTGCTGATACTTCTTCAGAATCATTCGTCATCGTTTAATTAGCACAGATAACTAAATGCTAACGAAAGCAAAGTTTCCGAAAAGACATCTGTACATCTACAAGTTCATTTTTACAAATCTAGATTGAAATAAAGGAAAATAAGGGATATTGTATTCATCGTTACTGACTTAGTTTGCCTCCGGTTATAAGTGATTAACTGACATCTGCCGGAATTCCCATCTCCTCTTCCAGCACTCCATCATTTTCAAGTCAAAGTTCTAGGGAAGCTCTTTTTAATAATCAATGCTTCGTCACTGAAACTCAAATGACAATTCATTAATACAAGAGATGATTTTGAGTTACAGTCATATGTCGGTACCATTAATGGTGACAAATGCCTCCCTAATACAGTATTGTAATTTCTCATGTATGTATATACATATATAAAATAAATATTTTACTGCCGTATACGTATTTACACCTACGGTATCAAATACGTTATTTATTTCAATCATATTTCAACTTTATTTTAGAAATCGCCGTAATCGCTAGTTTAACGATTTTAGTTTTCTCGCCAACGTTCACTTCCTCTAATTCCAGATCTGAGACAATACGTAATAACCAAAGTAAAATAAGGCTATTTCCATCAAAAGAATGCCTCATCCAAGATCTTCTATATCCCCTATTAATACTATATAATACTATATACTGTCCTTCCGTTTTCGTAATTGTTATTTGCCGTGATGCATTCATTCTCTAAGCCGTTTTTATTCCATTAATTTGAAAGGTCTCAAGACTCATATATCACCACAATTGAGCCACCATGCCAGCACAGAGACAGTCGATTTATTTGCTGAAGCATAACAGCGCATTTTCTCAACAAAGCTAAACTGAGAGTATATGCTACTCACAAACAAAGAAGAGCATGATGGGTGACTTTCACTGAGGGTAGCAGTTTTACCACCCAAGAGACGCCGCCCAAGTGGAGATGACAATAGGAAGCCTACAACTTACAAGAGTCCAGTGAATGGTTTAATGAAGCCAGTGTGTGCTAATCGTTGTGGAAAACTTTCTTTTGGTTTTGAGATAAATCATTTCATTCCGGTGATAAAAGTCCGTACTGTACTTTTATCGAGTACCAAATTACTGATTTAAAAAAGTTTAAGAAATTAAATCGACTAGAAACCGATTAAGGATGTCTGCCTTGTCCTACTAGTACATCGCTTGCAGAAGAAAGGCTCCTGGATACGTCACGTACTGTTGAGCAGCAAGAATGCATCAGTGATCCCATTGTAACCAATGAGGTTTCAAGACATTATACGGTTAACCAGAAGATGTCAAAAATAGTAGTAGAAAAGGAAATCGAAGAGTCAAAAAGCAGGTAAAAATTGCCAGGTATCTGGGTAAGAGTTATATGGGATATTGGATTTAGTTAGAACCAAAATGTTTATGACAAGTTAAACCTCACTGTAACTGTAATAAAGACTGTTCTGCGAAAGTCGATGAAGAATCCTGTAATTCTGTATTTGAAGGGTTTATTGCTCTTCATACTTGTGGTACACAGAATGCTTACCTATTTGGTCTTATTGAAGTCCTAAAACTGGAGGAAGACGAAAAAAACTGGAAGTCATACTGGAAGAAACTTCACTAAAATTTACCATATTCTGGTAGACGACGGGAAACTATAAGTTTGCAGAAATGCTTTTTTAAGTATCCAAAGATTGCAAAAGAACGGATGAAAAGTTAAAATTAAGAAAAAGAATGAAGGAATCAAGGGATCATCTACTCCTCCTTTGAATCACTACAAGAAGTCTACTCTGAATCTGATAAAAATAATGTTTGTATCTTCACAAATTGGTTCCCAAATTATGAATGTTACAATTCTCGTCACAAGAACCATTACGAAACGTATATATTTCCATAGAGTGCACTGTCATACGATGTTCTAAATAATTCTCCAAGTTCTGGCCCGACGCGAATTTCATCCTTGTAGGCTCTGATACTTATAATAGAATATTTACAGAAGTATTTAATAGCAGATTCAACAAATCAATACCAGATACATGTATGATCTGCGGCTCGATGAGAATTGATCTGGAACAAACGTAAAAAAATAAAGATAATGCGAAATTACAAGAAATAATACCACTTGAAGACTCCTGCTTGGCTCAACTTGATTCAAGATGCACCAAACGACAAAAATGCCATAGTGCTTACGTTTGATTTGCAATAAGGTTTTCCACCTCCAAAGTTATCCACTGGGTGTGGGTATTATAACAGTAAAAATTTTTTTAAAAATTTTAATTTTAATATGGCGTTAATGACTGCTTATCGAACAGATGAGTTTCAAATACTGGGAAGTAATTACGGCTGGTGGGGAAAAGGATAAATTCGGTAGTTGAATTTTCAAATACTTCGATGAGCAGAATATACTGTACATGCTGCGCAAAAATTTCCGTATACCCCTATATTAAATTAAATTTGAACTCAGACTGACATGATATAAAAGTATATAAATTGTTATTTATTTATTTATTTATTTATGTATTTATTTATTTATTTATTTATTTATTTATTTATTTATTTATTTATTTATTTATTTATTTCTACTTATACCTTACATCTTAGAAATCTGAAACATCCGTTTGTGTCCCTCCATGACCTCTGCTCACCTGAATACGCCGCCATGTTCTCATGCTCACATTAAGCAACACCCTTGAGGTCACTGTCTGGAAGGCTTCGCACACAGCATTTTTAGATCATCAATTCCAAGATACCGCTGCTTCCTCACCTGTTCCTTGATGTAACTCCATGGAAAAGCAGGCGGATCACTGTCCGATCCTCGATCGACCCAGCAATTCGCAAAGATTGAGTTCAGACTTTGTCGAACAGCCACTGCGAAGTAAGCCGGGCCCACATCATGTTGAAAGCAAACAACGTCTAAGATTCCCATATTTTGCAGCTGCGGTGAGCCAGTCATTAATCGTCCGGAGGAAACTGCTCTGATTAACAGAACGATAAAAATATTGGGCAAACTGATGCGCTTGTGTCATTCCGGCCCAGATCGTGTCTTGAAGTGAATTTCTCTCGATTTATTGAAAAAAAATTGGATTTTCTTTTCTCCAAAAGTGAACATTGCTAATACGGAATCTGATATAAATCGCACATTCGTCAGTGAATACGACTTCTGCCTTCTGAGCTATTGCGTGGGATTGTAGCAGCATTCGACCACAAGCATCAACATGTCTCTCCAAATCATTATCTGATAATTCATTGACACTCAATAGAAGCCAACACTTCATTTTCAGATCCAGCTTGATGTGTTTCCTCCTGGTCGATTTCGATATCCCTAACTATGACGCACGTTTCCGTATCCATTTGACAATAGATGGTTCGATACATTTTTCCACGTCAGCACAAAGATGAGTCTGGTGGATATGCTTCCACTTCTCGGCGCGTCGCGAAAACTGTCCGTTAAAATGGCTTCATTTTCCCACGCTAACAACGTCTTTCTGCTGCTTTCACAAACCACGCAACGAAGTCGAACTTCACATTTTAAATTGATTTGCCACTTATTTTACGCTCATAAATCTACACAGTGGCTAGAGAACTTTCCTCAATGGTGTAATCAGCCATTCTCTCAATATCTTGTCAGCAATCGATGTCAATAACAATGGGTATCTAACAATAGTATTAAATAATGAGTGGGGGTATTCGTGCGCACTCTGTACATCGTGATAAATTAATAGAAATATCCAACAATTGCTGTGCCCAAAACAAGAAAAGGACTATTGTCGTATTTTGATTGAATCACGACCTAATGGAGGAATGAACACATCTTCACCACTGTGACGCATAACATGTTAATATCAGACACAGCCTTGGGGAGAGCGGAGCAATACGTACGGGACCACGCAGAGTTTGCATATTCTCCAGAGAAATTGGAAGAGGTACATAAGAATGCTCCAAATTCTACTCAGTTACATGTGTATCGTAGGCAGCAGAACGATGTTGTTGAAATATCAATACTGAAGCCATTTTAAGGTCAACCTGAGAACGTCATAGCTTCAGCTGTTAAACTATATATCACCTACGATAATCCAGACAGCAGAATTTGACTAGGATAAAAAATGGCAATCTGTTCGGAAGTTCATCTTTCTCGTCACAAGAATTCTTACAACAATGTGATACTTAAGTGCTACCTCTTTGCAACAAATCCCGACCAGTTAAAAGAAGACAAAATTGGATGATGTTCTCAGCTTGTTGCAATATATCGCTCAGGTCTGTAAGAGTTATCACGCATGTGCTCCGCATTAGCACACAAGCTACTACAGAATTTAACTTCTTGAAACCAATTATACATGGACACTTGCAATAATGTACACATTACTCACACCGTTATCTTCTAAGGATTTATGAAGTTTATTTCTCCAATTAAGTGTAGTATTATATGCAAATGATGGATTGCTGATTGTGCACACTGAATTGTATTTAAACTGACAAGGATGGTTCATGTTGGACAAATAGCTACTATCTGAAGAACTCCTATTTTGAAGTTTAGTCATATGGTCCCAGCTGTATGTGATTCAGTGAATCAAGTTGATTTTTCTCCCGGTAATTAACTTCCATATTAATTTAGAGTGTACACATATAGATATTTCAGCATGAAATTTACCTTGTCGCCATCGTACTTTCAATAACGGTAGTGTAAAATATAGTTTTTGCACATAATGAGGTAATTTGTGAGTTGAATCTCTAAGTAGAACATGGTACCTACTGTAATCTTCATATTACAGTATAATCACATTAACATTATAGGTAGCTAAATATGTGACAATTCTCGCAACATATAAATTATGCTACAAACATAACTATATATGAAATATATTTTATTTAAACACTACCTATTGAACCCGAGAGACTTAGGCCCAAAGTCAATCATGATTTGATTGATAAAATAATATATGGTACATTTATTGAAATACAGAAGTGTAGTTGAAAATATTTCATCTGTGTAATGTCGAAATAATGAGCGAAGGAAGGACGACAGACTGGAGCCTGACGGATTAGCTCGACACAACAAAATCTAGCTACTTCACAGCAGGGGATTTCATTAGTTGGCGAACAAGGAAATACAGAGTCCACAAATAAGTCTTGGTCAGAAAGAGAAAGGGGGTAGGTGATACAAAGGAAGCTCGCTACGTGAGTAATGCACTGGGATATTTTTGGCAGGACGGAGATTCCCGTGCCGTCATGGAAAACTACAGCGGCTGCGAGTACGTTCGCTAGCCTAGGTTCGGGCAGGTGGAGATTTAAATCACGTGACCGCTTGCCGGCCAATCGTAAAAATTTGATGGAAGACTCAGGGATACCATCTTAAGGAATGATGGATGAGATATTCTCGTAACTTCAAAATTAATTAATAATAAATTATTGTGAGTACACGGAGCAATGTAATGAATTTATTAGATGTCACGCATGGAAAAATAATCAATAATTATTGGCAAATTAAATAAATTGAAGGCTGGATTTCTTGGAAACCAGACAGCTTGAATGTCATTGGCTGGACGAAGACCACGTTGTAAGGGACGCTTCCGAAGGCGCGAAATGTGAGGAGCTAAATCCACCCGTATCTCCTAAATCTGTGATCACCAGGAGTTCATATTTAATCCAGCAGATATGCTAGCGGAGTGGATTAATTTGATATAAATTTTAACGTCCAATTCGGAGTGCAAGTACCGATATTAAAATTCCACCCCCTCCCTCAGGGGTATGACGTCAATGAATCCGCGGGAGAAAGCTTCATCCATATATACGAGCACAAGGGATCCTCGCAACACACACTTGGACTGAATCTCTGGAGCTGAACTGTCGGTCGCAGCTAACTTCGAATTTTACGGGCATACAGTAACTCAACATTTAATGGCGCGAGCAACCGCCAGTGTTTGTAAATTGTGATCGCACTCAAGCTACATGAACTGGAAATAGTTAACGTAGGACAGTGTTTGTCAGTTATAAATATCAGTGAAGTAAATTAAGTGCACTATAAGAGAGTAATATAAATTGTACCACAATAAGTACGTAAATAACCTACTGTGTGACGAACAGTATTTTAAGGGAATAGTGGCCTGTACTTTGCAATATCGAACCGCTATCATGAACACTTCAAGAGTGCCGTATGAAACGGGCGTATCGCGTCGGACGACATAAATCGTGACGGGCGTAAAAGTTGACACCACGTCGTACGTGTCCATTGTGCGGTAATTGGACGAAGATTAAAATAGTGTAAATATTAAATTTTTGGGTCTAGGAGATTAATTTGTTGTATAAAAGTTAAAGTATTCAGGGTTAACGTTGTCAATGGTGAAAGTTTTGTGATAATTAAGGTATTAGTGTAAAATGGTAATGTGCCAGGAAATCTTTTGTGGAACTACGCCATCAAGAATGGAGGATTAAAATGCAGAGAGGGGCCGAAAGGAACCTCTCATCTGCAAAGCTGTAATGGAATACCGAGAAACTAAGATGAGTACATAATGTATATAATATTTGGGAAATGTTAGCGTGATTGGGAAAAATGGGAATAATTTGATTAGACTTGGTTACCTTCTGTAACAAGATGAGTCGCTTAACGACCCCATCCTAAACTTGTAGCACGGACAGTAGTAAATATAACAATGTAAATAATCGGGTCTTTTTCTGTATTCAGTTTGTTGTAGATGTAAATTTGTATATATAGTGTAGTACGTTAAGTCATGCATGCATTCATATTTCTTTGTAGTCAATAATTTTCTTTATATTTGATTTTGGTTATGATAGTTAAATAGACCCGATATGTGCTTTTCTGTTTTGTCATTTTAACGAGCTATGTAATGACACTGAAGGAAAATCCAGCTTCGCCATACCAGTTGTGTTTTGTTGTGATTAGTATGTTCATATTTTCAAAGTGAAGTTGTTCAAATTTGCGAGAAGCGATGTTAATAATAATGATATTCCAAGTAAATCATATCTGGATTGTTTAGTGCCAGAATGAATCGAATTTGTAAAAGGGGTTAAGCGTTAAACATATTAAGCGTGGACTACCGTGTAACAGGCGAAAATTAATTTTTTTAATTAATAATAATTATAAATAAAATAAAACTACTTTTTTTAGAAGATTTTTTTTATATAATTTGGAAATAATAATAATTCATGAGCTATTGGAATTTTTAGTGAGCCGTGTGTAATAATAAATTTAAGTGATCAGGTGTTGAGTTTATCAGGAATCATTTAATTTCGGGATGTCGTTTTTAATTCGGAATTAAAGTGTGTGGTAATTTAACTTGATAAATTAATAATATTGAAATGTAGATCGGTGCTAATAATCCGTACATGTTAATGAACGTGTGGTTTAAATTACGGTCAAATATTTTTTTACGTATAAATGTCGTGTCTTAAATTTGCAATTCATTAGCCGGAACACGTAGGACTAATATTACGAAACCATGATTGTCAAATTTTGGTAAATATAATTTCAAGATGTTACGATTATTTGTGGAGAACGAACTAAGGCGTAGATCAAAATGAGATAGAAAATGTTAAAGAATCTGCAGTCAGATAATAAAAGGTCGTACGATGTCAGAAGTAAATAAATAAGTCAGTTGATAATTCTGTGAGAAATAAATGAATCAAGGAATATTGAGATAGAAAAGGAAATAAATTCCGTATGAGAGACACTTAGGATATTGAAATGAGTGTAAAATGTACGGGCAGTGTCACAGAGAAATACTGAGTTACGTAGCGGGTAGAATTCGAACCCGTGACAGCATGTACGAAATAAATAGACTGCACAGCTATTCGTCGAGATACTACGGATCTGAGGATAGTGAGAGTTCAGATTCCACATAAATGATCGGATATTGTAATCATTGTAATGACGAGTAATGACAATCATGATGTCGTAATAATAATAATAAATATTGCAGATACATGATTGGACCGCCTTAATTAATTGAGCGTTGATAAAGATGTTAAACGGGAATCTAAATGATAATATGCAACCGATAATAATAATAACAATGTAAGGACGATGTTAAATCATCGCGGTCAGATTAATAATAATTGTCATAATAATAACAGTAATGATGACGTTGGTTGATCAGTGAAATAATTATAATTGCGACCGATATCTTAATATATTTGGCGGAAGTGACCGGTTCATTAATAATAATAACCTCTTGAGTGACGTGAATAATAATAATAAAATCTGGAGTCACCTATTTAATAATAATAACCACAAGAGGGATATAATAATAATAATAACATTAATAACCATTTGTGTTTGCATCCCGCATAATAATGACGATATTAATCAAACGTGACAGTGCCAGGAACCGTTGAATATAATAATAATAATAATAATAATAATAATAATAATAATAATAATAATAATAATAATAATAATAATAACTTCAAGGATGATAAATTTCGGGGATAAATGAATATTCTGACGATAGTGGATTAAATTAATTGGTGACAACATCCCTCGATTCGTATGTTTGAATAATAAGAGTGATAATATTATAGTCATTTGTTACCTCGCTATCGTACGGTTTCCGCACGGGACGAGTTACAGTAATACTTGGTGTGTTTGTTTACTTCGCCCGCGACGCGAGGGGAGGTCATTGCCACGGTATTTTCCACCGCTTCTCGTTATCTCATCTGTGGCAGTAGTCTACTGAGGCTACTTTGTACCATCTCAGATCATGTGTAAATAAAGTGTAAATGCTAATTCATTGGTATGGCATCAGCTGGACATCGTAAGATAGGAACTGTCCGTGTAATCCATTTTTCGTAATTCACGAGAAACATTACCCAGTCCGAGTACCGGTCTCGGAAAAATGTATATAGCCGGAGTACATCATCTTAGTTAAATCGAGAAGCCGACCGTAACATGGGTTATGCTCGGGCTCCCGATAGAAGGAAGCTATATCCTTGAACAACGGTTCGATTCAAATGGAATCGATCCGTAAATTATACCTCAAAACGTCATTTTATTTCAGAAGCAACCCAGCACGATATTGATACCACTTGCGGTATAGCAAGTGATTTGTTTATGTAACATGTGTGGGAATTTAAATATCGGTGCCAAATGTATCAATGTTTCGTACGTCGGATGGCGTAATAAACTGCTCTTTCTGGCAATTATTTCAAAGGAAACCATTCTCATAATCTTTTTATTGTAGTTAGATGATGCCCTTTTTAAAGTTAACAGTCACTTCCTAGACCTATCATGGAGTCCTTAAATTCAAGTTTACAATCGAGCCTTCCCCATTTTAATTTTAAATTGCTCCGTTCATTCCCGTGTTCATTTATGCCGCTATATTTATATTTGATGACTTAAATAATGAACCGACACCCCTGAGGTAAATGCTAGTCTGGGACTCGGGAGGTGGACGGGTGCACTATGTTCTTATATAAATACACAAATATTGTTCCAAAGTATTCATACCGCGAATTCCGCACATTTAGTTTAGTTATTTACCATATTTTAGGACCGGATGCCTCTATCGTATTTGCTACTCAATACCTTTCTAAGCAAATGCAACAGAGTGGAGAATTATTTAACATTTCTTTCAATTAGGATAACTATTTTCGTCGCCGTTATGATCAGTGATTCGTGCTGATTGTGTGCTCTGAGTTGTATTTAAACTCACAAGGATGGTTCATGTTGGACAAATAGCGACGATCTGAAGAACTCCTATTTTGAAGTTTAGTCATATGGTCCCAGTTTCCAAGTAGGCCTACTCAGATATTTAATTTATATACATGATATAACTCTGTATTCTACCTAATATTAGCGTACTCCTCTTCAGGAAATTCGAATCGTTCTTTTCAAGGACGGAATAAAATTTGGACGTCACAATTACTCTGTAACTGGGTACAATTCATGTGACAAATGAAACTCATGAATATAAAATGCAAGCGAAATATTTCAGCAAGTTCAGAAAACTAGTGTGAATGTATAATCTTGAAGGAGCCAGTTCTCAAATCACGAGCGTTATGTAGCAGAAGGCCGCGCTATATTTTCTGGCGAACATTCACGGTCGATGCGCAAAGTGGTCCTGGACGGGGAGTCTGCCAGGAGCGCCGTTATTGCCACTCAGTTGTTATACGTACGGTGACTTATCCTTGCGCTTGTTGCACCCGTTCCTTCTTGATCAAGTAATCCAGCGTACGTTTACTAATTACTCTTAATTAGGTTTTGGTGTTCATCTGGATATCCTGTGAAGATACCAATCTCAGTGTAAGTTAGTAATCCATTTACTTCAGCTATAAGTAAAGATATGTTGCCTAATGTCCTTAGCAATTTTGCAGCATTATGTATTGCCTTTTCTTTAAAGGAGCTACTTGATGATTACTTCATACGGCTGGCATCAATTATTTTAAACCCAATAAATATCACGTTTTGGGAAGCATTGTTCATTTCCCTTCAAAGGTAGCTTTCGCATAATTAAATCGTTGTCAGTAAAACCTTGCCGAACTGAAGGAAATTCGGGGAAATATGAAAATGCTTTTCTATCCCAGGTACCTTCGAATGTCGAGCAGGATTCCAAGAATTACAATCACAGTTCACTGTAGACGCAGACCACATAACGTAAGATTTAGTTTCCAAGGGTGTGAATAAGTTAATTCGAAAGAAAGGAAGCACATCAGTATAGGTGAAGTTCCTCCAAATTATAGATTGAGTATATTAAATCCAGCTTTCTAATACCGTATATAGAAACTCCAGTAAGATGTTGAGTGCTCGCAATCTAAAACTGCAAACATGAAATTTATCTAAATATGAGTCGTAAATATTTAGATTTAATATATAGTGTACAATATATCCCAAAGATGGTTCGTTTTTATCTTCTACCTTCAAATTCTACTATAATCTATCAGCTTCAAAGGCAGACAAAGGTAATACCACAGTCATCATCGACAGAAACGAATATATCAATAAAACTAAACAGTGTTTCTCAGACGACACCTTTCAAATTAAACGAAAAGATCCAACTGCCAGTATCCAAAAAAATCTCAAAACATTACTGAAAAACACCCATTTTCTCCTTAACGAACAAGAAACCACGAAGCTGACCATAATGAACCCCAAACTGCCGTCAGCGAAAGCCTACCCTAAAATCCACAAAGACAAAGTACCCATGAGACCGGTCATAAATTACAGATCAAGCCCGTCGTACAAATTATCATGCTTCATATAAACATTTCTCAAGAAACACTACAAATTCTTAGCCAAGAAATCAGTACGAAACTCAATAGAATTCTGCAACATCACCAAAGAACTGAAAATCGAACAACACCACGCTCTAGCATCATATGATATCACTAACATGTACCCCAACATACCCATACAGAAAACGACAAGACTAA
Source organism: Anabrus simplex (assembly GCF_040414725.1). NCBI lineage: Eukaryota > Metazoa > Arthropoda > Insecta > Orthoptera > Tettigoniidae > Anabrus > Anabrus simplex. The sequence continues at coordinate 570,320,892 of NC_090266.1, forward strand.
TAGAATCAAATTTAAGAAATCACAGTAATCTGAGTGTCCTTGAAATAGACGAATTCATTTACTCGAATTTGCCCTCAACAATAATTACTTTAGATTCCACGACACTATCTGCAAATAACAAGGCCTTCCCATGGGTTCACCAGCTTCAGGAATACTAGCCGAGATCTACATAGACCACCTAGAGCACTCAGAAATTAGCAAAATTGACAATATATCATTCTGGTGCAGATTTGTAGACGATATCTTCGTTGTTATTGACTGCAGGTTTACAAACGAAAACAACATACTCGAACAGCTAAACAAAATAGATCCACGCATAAAATTTACGATGGAAACCGAGAAAAATCACACTCTGAAATATCTTGATTTATCCATCACCAAAACAGAAGACCATTTGACATACAAAATCTGTAGAAAACCTACACAAACCTCCAATACCATAAAAATAGATTCCACTCACCCCAATGCACACAAGATGGCAGCATACTACAGTATGATATACAGAGCTTTCAACATTCCCCTATCCCCAGAAGAATTAAACAAGGAACTAAACCTAATTCACGAAATAGCGGAGCATAACGGATACAGCAGAAACATGATAAACAATATCATTCACAAAATAAAACACCAACCGAAATCCAAATTAAGTAGAAACAACAAACCTAAGAAACACTACGCACTTTTTACCTTTAACAACACCCACATCCACCCCATAACTAATATTTTCAAAAGACACAATCTAAAAATAGCTTACAGAACCACACGTAATAATGCTTCCATTTTACATAACACTAAATCTGTCAATGAAAACAACAAATACAGCCACTCAGGAGTGTACCGCATGAAATGCAATGATTGTGAAGCCAGCTACATCGGACGTACCGGCAGATGCTTTTCCATTCGCTACAGCGAACATGTCAATGCCACTAAATATAACCGCTTTTCATCCATAGGGCAACATGTCGAAGAACACAAGCATAAGTTCACTAATATGGAGAACGATATGGAAATTCCAAACATGAACCCCACAGGCCCATTGCTGAACATAATGGAAGATTTTTATATCAATATGGACCAATACGCTAATACCAACCTCAACTTAAATGAAATCACAGATAAAACTAACATCCTCTTCAACACAGCCATTCCCATTCTAAAAGACACATATTTAAAAAGAATCAGCAGACACAAACCCACACAAAACCCAAAAGACACAACCCACTTCACCCCACCCCCTCCAGAAGCTGCTTCCCCCTCCCCATCATCTCTCAATCTGAACACTACGACAGCAACACGACGCACACGTAACAAGGTGCAGCACACTCCCGGCTACACTTGAAGACATATCCTGCCCACACGTAAGTAACACACACTCCTTAGCACACAAACCATTTAGCAGGCACTCTCTATCAGTTATTCTAATACCTACTTCCATTTATCAGGCACTCTCTCTCTATCAGTTATTCTAATTCCACTTCCTTTTTCTTCCTCAGATTTTGAATTTACCTGAGCACAAATGCAAGTGTGAAGAGGGGACTCTATCAACCTTTCTTTAATTTCAAAACTTCATCCATAGCATGACATGCCTCAACAAGGAACCTGGAAATTAGTATTTATCAGCAACATCATACAATAAGAATGAACAACCTACAGAACCTCAGTCGATTACGCTCCCCGCAAAATTGCGGCCCAACAAAGCACCTTGATTGTGTATTCACAACAGTTGGTCTCAGTGCCGACATGCTGCAAAGACGTTTCAACTTAACACCGAAACCTCAGTGATCCTCTATTCTATAGGAACTGTATTTTCAACCTCTGTTATACAATTTTTGGAGTGTGTGGCATTCAAGGGACTCCAGCAAGCCAAGCCCTTTATTGCACCATATGTACATATGTATATTGTTTGACATAATGTTGGCAACAGCACAGATTTTTGAATGGAACTCCAATGAGTCTAAGCCCCATATTGTACAATATGTATATATCTTAAGTAATATTATATTAGAATAAGGCATTCTTGTTAAATTAGTTTTAGTAATGTTTTACGTACTATCGCTATTAAGCAGGTTCACCAACAGCTGATGATGACCTTTTTACAGGTCGAAACCGGGACTGTTTCAATGTAGATAACTTCAAACATTTTGTAATAGAGTATTGATTAGGTGGAAATCTCATTCTTCATACTTGCATACCTTCAAATTCGACTAGCGGAAATTCATGTACAATATAAAAGATTATCACTGTAAAATATCTCATTTCTGTTCCATTTATTCCAGTTTAGGTTTCTCATTTTTAAAATCGCAAAGTGATATAAGTGTTATAATTCGTAACTCTTACATTATGTTTTTACAATAGAGATGGAGAATGATGCATTTGCGGTCGTAAGCAGAGAAGCTAAAAGACTAAACTGTTTAAATATTGACGATAGGCTACGTATAAACGTACGGCGTATTGTGTTTGTGGTATTAATCAAGAATATGACGGTAATTATTTGTAAAAGAATAATTGCGAACATTGCCACTAAATTACGAAAGGTAGAAATTACGCCATGAAAGCGAATTCTAATGCATCAACACTTCGGTAAAAATAAGTTAAACGTAAGCAGTATAGTGTAAACCAATTATAGGATAATGTAATTCCTAGAAGTAGGTGCTGTACAAAGATGATCTAACTCTCATACTCTGAGCACCAACGTCGGCGGCGGTGAATGAATGAGGATACTGGTTATTCGCAAGAGTTTGGTAATGGTTAGGCATAGTAGGGCTCGTAAGTCTTTGACATAGTGTGTTCGACCAGTAAACGAAGGCAGCAAAATCACAGATGTTCAAACTGTAGTGTGTACGAGTGGAGGGGTGTTGCTTTGTTTACTACAATGCACGAGAGTCAACAAATCTAGGTACAGTAAAATAATGTTTGCTAATGGGCATTAATACCGAGTGAATATTCAAAAGCCGTTTGACCATAACTGTTTACATATTTCATTCTGAGTTGCGAAAATTAGTCCATTGTCACCTTCTAAGCATAAAGAATATTCCATAGTGTTTAACGAGAAGCCGGCCTGGTGGTGAAGATGTAGCGTAGCTGCCTCGTACCCGGAGGCCCCGGGTTAATCCCGGAAAATGTCAGGAATTTTTACCTGGATCTGAGGGATAGTTCGAGGTCCACTCAGCCTACGTGAATTGAGTTGAGGAGGTACCTGACGGTGAGATAGTGGCCCCGGTCTAGAAAGCCAAGAATAACGGCCGAGAGGATTCATCGTGCTAACCACACGACACCTCGTAATGTGCAGACCTTTGGGCTGAGCAGTGGTCACTTAGTAGGCCAAGGCCCTTCATGTGCTGTAGTACAATGGGGTTTGTTGGTTTAAAGAGACAGTACGATGTGCCTTGCATGAAGGAAGATCTCAGACAGAGGTTTTTCGTACGTTTAACATATGAAGACAACTGATATCAGTTTGGAATGAACTGCACACAGTACGTGGTCATGTGCAAAATAAACCACGACAAGGTCAACCTCGTAAAACATCCGAGAGAATAGACAGGCTAATTAGTAGCAGACACTAGAAAGGCAGCTCGACATACAACTGCTGACCTCAGGCGGAATTATTGAGTAGATGTCCATGTATATTTTGAAATACGCTTCATCAGTGGACATAACAGAACGAAGAGACTTGTTTTAACAATAGAGCACCGTAAATGGACACGGAAAAATGGTTTAGGGTATTATGGAGTGATAAAAAAATATAATATCATGGTGTCTGATGTCATTCAATATGTTCGTTGTCCTAGATATAAAAGATACCATCCACGCTACCAGTTTCCAACTCTAAAACATGTAGTGGGAACTTCAAAATCTGGGGACGCTTCTCCGATAAGGGAGTAGGTCAATTAGTACTCATCAATAGTATCATTCTGTCACAAAGTGTGTGGCCTGCGAAGAAGCCTGATGCAGGTCTGTCACCCAGCCTCCGAACCATCGGAATTAACCAATAAATATTAAAACCCCAACCCGACATGGAATCGTGCCCGGGACCCACCGTACCAAATGCTAGAACGCTAACCATTTAGCCATGGAGCCGGACAATGGGCCTGACTACAAATATATGTTGGAAACGTATATGCTACCATATACTAGAATAAGATATGCCTCGGCAATTGTATCTTCAACACGATAATGATCCCAAATAGACATGTAAATGAGTAATAGTTTATGACCAATACAAGATAAAAGTTTTGCCACGGCTAAGTGAATTTCCGGATTTAAATCCAACAGAACACCTGAGGTATCTGCTGGTCACACGTGTAAGAACAGGAGCAGAAACAAATAAAGCAGGATTCCTTAATAGTTTAAACTAAGCATGGGCAAAAATTCCTCAAGACAAAGTCAGATCCGATATTGTTTCCATACCTGGGAGAAATAATGGTGTGATTCAAAGAAATGGTTATGCAACGAAATGTTAGTTGCCACGATCAGAAAATCTTCTTTGATTTATTTGCCCAACAGTTCTTTGTCAAAATATTTATGATCTTTGAACTTCACAAGTTAGAATTGTTTCAAACAATATTCTACCCCCGAAAAGTTAGTGTTTTGATGTATACTTTTGTTGTACTTATTTTATGTTATGCATTGTCCAAGACGCAAAACATTGCTATGAATAAAACTATTGCGACAAAATCTGGTACTGTCTGGAAAGGGCAACTTTGTCAGACGACCGGGACCTACCAGCCGGCTTGTGGGGCGGGGTCGGTCTTTCCGTATATTGTACTCGTCGGCTGGCTGACCTGCGAGTTTCAGGAAGATGAAACTAGAATATTCTATCTCCAGGCACGTTGCGAATATTCTGGTATACATAGCCCCGAGCTATAAAAAGAGAGGCTAGCATGAGACAGTCATTCACTGTTAGACTGTGTGGTGGAGTCAGTGTTGGAATCGGAGCCAGCGTTGGATTCCGCTGTGGAGTCAGTGTAAGACTCAGTGGATTGGGGTTAGATGGCTAGGCTGAGGGCGACAGAAATGTTGGCTGTCGCTAGTGGCACACCGAGGCCTGAACGAGAAGCTGTGGTTGCTGTAGTGTTGGAGTGTCCAGACAGTTGCTGGACTGATGATGGCGTACTGTGAGTGCGTACTTATGTGGACTAAGGATAGACGGGGATGAACGATGGAAGCAGGTTTCGTGAGTGTAATAGGAACTTTGTTAATAATTGTTTTTTGAATACTGTCCAGGTGATTAGCCTTGTTGAGCTTTTACCGTTTATTTGTTTACTGTGTTAGACTCTGCGAATTACCGGACTGTTTTTCGATTTGAACCAAGGAACCGTCATCGCGTGTTGTGTAGCCAGCAGCACTGGGCTCAAACCCAGAGGTCTGGAGTGTGGAGGGATGAGAGACGGGAATGACCCAAAACCCTACCGTTGGGTAAAGAGTGGAGGTTCACTGAAATTAGGAATTAGAGGTTTTGGAACCACAGATTTACATAACACTGACAATTTATTAATAGTTTAGAAATATGTATTGTTTAGAAAAGGGAGTTTCTTTAATACCCGTTTCTTTGAGCTGAAGGCCACCGATCAGCGTTTCAAAGTTTTTAATTATAAGAGCGAAGTCTAAAACAGAAAACCAAAATTCGGTTGCAAAGATTAACATTAAATGTAAGCCAAAGTATGGGCAGAGCCTCTTATACGAATTAAATCGCAGATAAATTGTAGCAAAAATGAAAAAATGGAATTAGAATCACTAGTGACCACAAAGATTGAGCTGAGACGGCTTACAACCGTTTTAGCTTATAAAGCGAAAGAAGGATAAAAGTTGCCTGTCCAGCAAGAGGAAAGAATATTCTGGATGTCGTGCTGGTAAAACTAGATGAGCTTTCTATATAAACCGAAGTATTATATGGTATTAGTGATCACGAAGCTGTTTTTGTGGTAGTTAAAAAGAAATGTGAAAGGAAGGAAGATATTAAAATCAGGACTATCAGGCAGTACCATATAACTGATATAACAGGCATGAGGGAGTTTTTAAAATGTAATTATGATCAGTGGAAAACGGTAAATAAAAATGTAAAAAGACTCTAGAATGGGTTTAAAGCAATTATTGGGGAAAGAAGTGGCTGTGGAAGTAAGGAGAATTTGAAGAAACTTACTAGGAAATTGAATCTAGCAAAGAAATCAGCTAAGGATAACATGAAGGCAAGCAAGCATCATTGGCGGTCATACAAATTTTAGTGAAAATGGAAGAGTATGTATAGGTACTTCAAGGCAGAAACAGGTTCCAAGAAGGATATTCCAGGAATCATTAATGAACAAGGGGAGTGTGTATGTGAGGATCTTCATAAGGCAGAAGTATTCGGTCAGCAGTATGTAAAGATTGTTGTTTACAAGGATAATGACCATACAGAGGAGGTGTTTAATACTAAAGAAGTATTAAAATTTGCTTATGACAACAATGATAGTTACAGTAAGATAAAAAATTTGAAAACTAGGAAAGCAGCTGGAATTGATAAGGTTTCGGTGGTATGCTAAAGACAATGTGTTGGGATATAGTACCATATCTGAAATACTTACTTGATTATTGTTTGCATGAAGGAGCTATACCAAATGCATGGAGAGGTGCTTCAGTAGCCCCTGTGTATAAAAGAACGGGTGATATACATAAAGCTGAAAATTACAGGCCAGTCAGTTTGACATGGATTGCTTGTAAGCTTTGGGAAAGCATTCTTTCTGAGTATATAAAACATGTTAGCGAAATTAACGCCTTAACTGGGTAAGCCGTCTTTAGACGTTTTCGCGCTGGACTTTTAGAGTGGTTATGACGGCATTAGTCGATCGTAAAATTTATCGCGTATTTATCTTGAGTGTGAAGGCATATGGCGTTGCCATGGAATCTATCGCATTAGTTGATATGTTTTCCACGAGATCACGCTGTGTATTGTTTCTTAGAGCTGTCACAGCTTCGTGAAATTTGGCGCCTTGCACGAAGTTCCCGCGCAGCCATTTATGAACCGAAGCATGGCTTCCAAACGAAAAGTATATCGGCTTGATTGTGCGTGTATTTCGACAGTTCTAGAAATGGAAATTGATGATGAGGATCTTCTTTATCTGATGATCATGAGTGGATTCATACTGATGAAGAGGACAGTGAAAGTGATCCTGAGAGTGAAAGTGAAGTTGTTCCAGACGAACCGAATGACGCGGACGACGTTCAAAATTAACTCAGCCGGCTCACTTTGTTGCGAATGGTGCCACAAGACCACGGTTTGCTTTTACAGGTGTCAGTAAGATAAATATAGATTTTAGTGACGTGCACAATATCGCAGAATACTTCAGCGCGTTCGTAGGTGATGATATCGTCCCTGTTCTGCCAAAACGGCGAATGTGACAATGCTCTTCCTATCCATTATTTCCCTTACGACTGGTCACGCCTTCCAGCCAGATATTGACATGCATTCCATCAGTACAATTTTCGTTGAGTTCATTTTCCAATGCAGGTGTGTAAAGGAAAATGAACCTTAAATACATCACACTCTAGGAGTGGGTAAGTGCCTTGCGAACATACAGTCCTTCAGTATGGTACAGTAAAGTTCATTTTCCTTTACACATGCACATAGGAAACTGAACTCACGAAAATCGTTCTGATAGACTGCATATCAATATATGGCTTGAAGGCGTGACCAGTCTTAAGGGAAATATTGCATAGGAAGAGAATTGTAACATTCGCCGCTTTGGCAGAACAGGGACGATATATTCCATTTATTAGCTGAACAGACTACCTTTATCGCGTATTTATCTTGAGGGTGAAGTCATATGGCGTTGCCATGGAATCTATCGCATTAGTTGGTATGTTTTCCACGAGATCACGCTGTCTATTGTTTTTCAGAGCTGTCACAGTTTCCTGAAATGTATTTGTTTTGGCGCCTTGTACGAAGTTCCCGCGCAGCCATTTATGTCGCGAAGCATAACTTCCAAACGCAAAGTAGATCGGATTGATTGTGCGGGTATTTCGACAGTTTCATAATGTTAATATCACGTTATTGAGGAATAATAATTACTATCGTATTAGATTAAAATGCCGGCCCCGTGGTGTAGGGGTAGCGTGCCTGCTTCTCGCCTGGAGGCTACGGGATCGATTCTCGGCCAGGTCAGGGATATTTCTCTCGACCTGAAGGCTGGTTCGAGTGCCAGTCAGCCTACGTGATTAGAATTGAGGAGCTATCTGACGGTGAGATGGCGGCCTCCGTCTCGAAAGCCCAGAATAACGACCGAGAGCATACGTCGTGCTGACCACACGGCCCCTTGTAATCTGCAGGCCTTAGGGCTGAGCAGAGGCCGCTGGGCAGGCCAAAGCTATTTCAAGGGCGTAAGTGCTGTGGGGTATTAGATTAAAGTAATTGCGTACACTTTTATTAAGGAAATATTTAAATATCACGAAGAGGGGAAATGTACTCAGGACAGGTTACGCATGTGGAGAATTTAGTACCCAGTTAAGGGGTTAATAACTGGTTGTCAGAAGGAAGTTTGGGTTTAGGAAAGGTTATTCCAATGAAGTTCAACTCGTAGGATTCCAGCAAGATATATCAGATATCCTGGATTCAGGAGGTCAATTGGACTGTCTCGCGATTGACTTGATAGAGTAGATCATGGGAGACTACTGGCAAAAATGAGTGAAATTTGACTTGACAAAAGAGTGACTGAATCGGTGGCTATGTTTCTAGAAAATATAACTCACAGAATTAGAGTAGGCGAAGCTTTGTCTGTCCCTGTAATAATTAAGAGGGGAATTTCTCAAGTCATTAATATTGGACCTCTATGTTTTCTTATACAGGATGTTAGGTGTATACGTGCAGATATTAAGCTAGTCGGCAAAGAAAAAGACATCTCACAATATATGCTATGTACTTTTTAGCTTGTCCTATTAGTTTGCCCATAACTGAGCCAAATATTTCAGGACCTAATGTGTTTTGAACGGCCGTAGCAGGATATGCCGGTTACGTCATTCTGTCCACGCGTAGTGGAAGTACAGTAGCAGAGTCTAGGGCTTGTTGAACCTGTTTCTTATCGCAGGCCAACACATGTTGTTGTGCACTTCCCCTAAAGGCTTGGCAAGTAGGCGAGGATGACTCACGTGCCAGGCCACTTGCTGTACTCGAAAACCGGTCTAGGGTACTCTGTGTGAAATGTACACAGGATCCTTACAGTGACCTCGAAGATACGCAACAGCACATACGTGCGAATAAAGTATTGTGTAGTTGTGTGTGATTTATAAGACGTCAATGGCATTACTCAGTGATCCAACCTGACAAAATGAAAGGAAATAGTTAATAAGTAAATGAAAAATGAGCGCAAAATTTCTGTGCTGTTATTGCGACAGTCTACCATGAATTTCTGACAATAGACAATGCGAGTTGTCTATGCTTATTCATAAACTTTTCAGGTCAATGAAAGGACGGTGGACACTGAAAGAAAAGGCTGTAAGTATTCAGTCATATTGTTATTAATGAGACAGATTTCAAAAACCGTAGTTGCAACCATGCGTGAACATTGCTCGAAGGAACAATAGCTACTGTGGATTTCTTTTGCTAGATGCTTTACGTCGCACCGACACAAATAGGTCTTATGGCGACGATGGGACAGGAAAGGGCTAGGAGTGGGAAGGAAGCGGCCGTGGCCTTAATTAAGGTACAGCCCCAGCATTTGCCTGGTGTGAAAATGGGAAACCACGGAAAATCATCTTCAGGGCCGCCGACAGTGGGGTTCGAACCTGCTATCTCCCGAATACTGGATACTGGCCGCAGTTAAGCAACTGCAGCTATCGAGCTCGGTCTACTATGGAATTGCCGCCGGGCATTTCTAATAGAAGGCTTATTCTTCGTTTTCCTAATCTGTTTACCTTCCAGGGTTGGTTTTCCCTCGGACTCAGCGAGGGATCCCACCTCTACCGCCTGAAGGGCAGTGTCCTGGAGCATGAGACATTGGGTCGGGGGATACAACTGGGGTGAATGACCAGTACCACGCCCAGGCGGCCTCACCTTCTATGCTGAACAGGGGTCTTGTGTAGGCCTTGCGGGGGAATGGGGAGATTGGAAGGGATAGACAAGGAAGAGGGAAGGAAGCGGCCGTGACCTTAAGGTAGGTACCATCCCGGCATTTGCCTGGAGAAGTGCGAAACTACGGGAAACCACTTTCAGGATGGCTGAGGTTGGAATCGAACCACCTCTACCCATTTGACCTCCCGAGGCTTAGTGGACCCCGTTCCAGCCCTGGTACCACTTTTCAAATTTCGTGGCGGAGCTGGGAATGGAACACGGGCCTCCGGGGGTTGGCAGCTAATCACACTAACCACTACACCACAGAGGTGGACAGAAGGCTAATTACCGGACAGTAAGCGGTAATGTAACGGACCCGTTTAAATAAAACGTCCGTAATAATAATGTTACTACTACTACTACTACTACTACTACTACTACTACTACTACTACTACTACTACTAATATCTTTACGTTCCACTAACTAATTTTCACGGTTTTCGAAGACGCTGAAGTGCCAGAATTTTGTAAAGCAGTACTTTTTTAAATGCAAGTAAATCCACAGACACGAGACTGGCGTATTTCAGCACCTTCAAATACCACCGAACTGAGCCGCCTTCGAACCTGCCAAGGTGGGATCAGAAGACCAGCGCTCTATCGTCCGAGCTACGCAGACCGGCATTGGGGCTTAGAGTAAGTTGATCGTGCGGTTAGGGGCGCGCAGCTGTGAGCTTTATTCTGGTGATAGTGGGTTCGAACTCCACTGTCGGTACCCGGGAAGATGGTTTTCCGTAGTTTCCCATTTTCACATCAGGGAAATGCTGGAACTGTACCTTTATTAGACTTCGAACGCTTCCTTCCCACTTGTATCCCTTTTCTCTCCCACTGTCGCCGTAAGACCTATTTGTGTCGGTGCGACGTAAAACAATTTGTAAGTACATGCTTCGGTAATTTCTGAGGCATGTCTGCAATTATATTATTAATAATAATTCGGACCTGTTAAAAGTTCACTATTTTCTTTAGTGTTTTCTGACAGATTACGAGCTACGAAGTTTGAGTGGGGCGATTAATTTTTATTTTCATAATAGTCAGTAATAATAGACTAATACAGTTTGTATAATAATATTGTTAGTGGCTTTTCGACGGATGCAAGCTAATCGCACGGCCAACTCGCCCAATAATAATAATAATAATAATAATAATAATAATAATAATAATAATAATAATAATAATAATAATAAATCTTCACGTGCCAATGGAGACGCGCGGTGTCGGAATTTTGCCCACTGGTATTCTTTAACGTGCCCGTAAATCTACCGATCAGAAGCGGTCGTATTTGAGCACCTTCAAATACCAGCGGACTGAGCCAGGATCGAGCCTGCTAAGTTCATGAAACCAGTGCTTGAACCGTCTGAGCCACTCAGCCTGGCAACGTTTATTTTGATACGTTGAATAGGCACTGCAAAATCAGCAGTAAGCTAGAAGGTTCTCATTTACATTTAAACATGTTTTCTTCGGTTGGAAGCACGAAAGGAAGGTACGTTTAATTACTTTATGTTTATAACATGTCCCTTACTGGTATGAAGTAAAACGTTCGATGTGTTTTGACATTTCAATTCCGATACTACTCACTTTGAAATTCTATCCCATGCATTCTTTCGTTGACGTAATAAACTTTATTTACGTACACGTCAACACGTGTTGTTTCTGCATACGGCGAGTTGGACTCCCAAAAGACCATGATATGAAATCGCACTGTGGGAGAATATTCCACGTAAGCAGTGCGACAAAAGCACTAGACCTGTCACATGCCGGTTGTCTGCTGTTCTTAGAGACGGGGATGTCGCTGGACGGGTTCCCCACCCCTACATGAAACCGGTCTGTCTGACCTTGACCTGAATAACAGCTGTCAGAGATGCGAATTATCGTCCGTTCTAGTACGCGAGTTACTTCGTAGAAGTAGCATCAGTAGTAGTATTTGAATAATGCCAGTGTATGAATACCACGAATACCATTATATGCTGCTAGTGTATCGTGTGGCAGAACAGAACACGGGTCGCCCTTCATGAATCTATCGGGAAAGGCTTCCAGCAATTTATATTACGTTTCTTATTCCCTACGAGTTAAAACAGAGGACACTTTGCGTTTTAAGGGCCGATGACATTAAGGCAGCAATCATCATCATCATCATCATCATCATCGTCGTCGTCGTCGTCACGTATAAATATTCAATAAAATAATCGTTTTATATTCATCATTACTGAAATAGGAACTATAAGTTAACTTTTAACTTAAGAAGATTGCTTAGAGTGTTTTGTTAATTTACAAAAGAAAGTTTAACATTTCTTTTAATGCAATCTGTATGTTTTCGTTTTTTAAACTGTTGTACTGTAATGTTTAACATTGGTACCTTATGTTGTTCACAGGCGTTTTCGTGTACGTTCGTAAATCCGTACTTTTCTATTCGAGATAGTCTTGTTACCGTCCACCTGGAATTACGGAACTCGTACTGTATGTTAGTTCATTATTTTTCTACAACAGAGTGTTACGAATGCGACTGTAGTTCCCGCGACCACGCCACTCTTATGTCTGTGTCACTAATGTGCACTTTGTTCAGCTGTGTGCTGCTTGACTATGTGGCTCTCGTTACCTTCTCCTTCCTCTTCTTCTACTGCAGCCTTATGTCTTAACAGGTATACTGTATTCTACCGACATCATCTCAACACGCAGTAGCGTAATCTGCTGCGATTTACCGAGCTCGATAGCTGCAGTCGCTTAAGTCCGGCTCCATGGCTAAATGGTTAGCGTGCTGGCCTTTGGTCACAGGGGTACCGTGTTCGATTCCCGGGAGGGTCGGAAATTTAACCTTAATTGGTTAAATTTGCTGGCACGGGAACTGGGTGTATGTGCCATCTTCATCATCATTTCATCCTCATCACGACGCGCAGGTCGCCTACGGGAGTCAAATCAAAAGACCTGCATCTGGCGAGCCGAACTTATCTTCGGACACTCCCGGCACTAAAAGCCATACGACATTTCATTTCAGTGTGGCCAGTATCCATTATTCGGGAGATAGTGGGTTCGAACCCCACTCTCGGCAGCCCAGAAGATGTTTTTCCGTGGTTTCCCATTTTCACATCAGGCAAATGCTGGTGCTGTACCTTAATTAAGGCCACGGCCGCTTCCTTCTCTGTCCTAGCCCGTTCCAGTCCCATCGTCGCCATAAGGTGTGTAGGTGCGACGTAAAGCCAATAGCTGCTGCGATTTGTTATTAGCACCATCACAGTAAAATGTAATATAGTTGTGGCGGAATCTTCTTAGATAAGTTCGACATCTGTGGATTGTGTATAATTTGATAACTCATCTGTACTCATGAAAGCGACCGTCGGCCTGGCGTTCAGGTTAATAGCTACATGTCTGTAACGTGTAACCTTGTTACGTTTCTTATATTTGTTGATGTGTATGTTTGATGTTTATACACAATACGAGATTACAGCTGACTCATCCCCACGAGCTTGACCTGGTTCTCGTTTTACGCATAGTAATCTGTAGGTAACTACTGCGAACGATGCTAACTCACGTGACATACATTTCATCTTGTTTCCTCTTAAACCACGCATATTTTACTATTTTCTTCCACGTATTTCAGCTTTTAATGACCTAATAATAATAATAATAATAATAATAATAGTAACGTTAAGTGCTTTACGTCCCACTAACTACTTCTACGGTTTTCTGAGACGCTGAGGTGCCCGAATTTAGTCCCGCACGAGTTCTTTTTATGTACCAGAAAATCTGCCGACACGAAGCTGACGTACAGTATTTGAGCACCTTCAAATACCACCGGACTGGGCCAGGTCCGAACCTGTAAAGTTGGAATCAAAAGGCCTGTACCTCAACCGTCTGAGCAACTCAGCCCGGAAGGAGGCACGAAATGTAGGTACGTTTAATTTATTTAGTTGTATAACATGTCCAATATTCCTTTGAAACTAAACGTTCGATGTGTTTCGATAATTCAATTCCGATCCTACTCATTTGGGCATCCCATAACTGCTTTCGTTGGCGTAAGGACCTGCCATCTTTCTTGTACCTTTCCACAATGCACAACGGGGATCGTACCGTATTTCACGTCCCGGCGCGCCTATACCAACCAATAATTATATCACACGCTCGTACAGGTCCCTCACCGATTCAGGTTTTCGGGTCATTTCCATACTGACTAGACCACGGGGCTGATGACCACACGTATCCCAATCCCTTAAAGGACATAACAGCAAATGAACCAGTATTAACACTGAGAATTCGGTACATCCAGGGTCCGAAACCGATGACCAGGGTTGTCTGAAGCCCCTAAGACAGAAACTGAATACTGGCAACTACGAAACCAGTCTGGCGAGAATGTAACTTAACAAGGCATACGCTACTGTAGTAGCCACCTTCAGCTGTTATCGTAGCTCAGTTGCTCTTAAACATAAAACCAGTTTGACAAGTATGTTACGTAACATCTCGTGTATTGCATAGGTAGCGTTCAGCTGTTGTACGTAAACATAAACAGAAACCAGTTTGGCACACATGGCGCGTGACTCGCCTGTTCTCAAAGGGAAGCTATTCATTCAAAAGAACAAGGCATACTACCTATTCTAAAAACATCGTATCTCTATGCTCTCGAAAATAACTTCCGAGAATTACTAAAAGTTTGATATATAGTGGTTCGTCACATCGTTCTCTATTGCTAGAAGAAATATCTGCAGGTATACACCTAACACCCTGTATATATACGTCGATGATATGTGTAAAGAACTGGAATCAGAGATAAGGCTTCTTGCAGATGATGTTATTCTGCACAGAGTAATAAATATGTTACAAGGTTGTGAGCAACTGCAAAATAACATCGATAATGTTGTAAGATGGACAGTAGGCAATGGTATGATGAAAAAAAAAAGAAATGGGTATAGCTTTTAGTGCCGGGAGTGTCCGAAGGCATGTTCGGCTCGCCAGGTGCGGGTCTTTTGATTTGACAGCCGTAGGCGACATGCGCGTCGTGATGAGGAAGAAATGATTATGAGGACAACAAATAAACCAAACCCCAGTGCCAGCGAAATTAACCAATGATGGTTAAAATTCCCGACCCTGCCGGGAATCGAGCCCGCGACCCCTGTGACCAAAGGCCAGCACGCTAACCATTTAGCCATGGAGTCGGACATGGTATGATGATAAACGGGGTTAAAAGTCTGGTTGCGAGTTTCACAAATAGGAGAAGTCCTCTCAGTTTTAATTACTGCGTTGATGGGGGTGAAATTTCCCTTTGGGGATCATTGTAAGTATCTAGGTCTTAATATAAGGAATAATCTTCATTGCGGTGATCACCTAAATATGATTGTAAATAAAGGGTAGAGATCTCTGCACATGGTTATAGGATATTTAGGGTGCACCCATCATTTTGAACCTGTTGGCAAATTTAAATAATTTTATTTGAAATCAGAAGGGAGATATTTATATATGGCATTTAAATGGTAAAATTATGGTACACTCAGGAGGCCACTGTAAGCGAGCAAAGAATTAGATGAAGCCAAAATTTCTTTTCTTTTCTTATGTTATCTCTGCAAAGTAAGCTTCGAACCCCGGTGGATTGCATCAGAACAGGAGTAGGCGGAAATTACGCAGTAGAAGCGGAAAATTCCACTGTGTGAGAGAGACAAAAACCACAGAGTTACAACCCTAAACCCCTTCATCTGTGATGGACTCGTCTATAGAAATGACTGGCGAATGCCTTTCGTCCAATAAGAATTTACCATTCAAATATTTCAAAAGTAGCGGGACAAAATATTTAATTTATCTTCAATCTCTGCAAATATTAAGATGGATTTCAAAATAGCAGGGTACCTGTATTTACCGAGTATTTTTATGACCTGGCAATTACATTAATTGTAGTGAAAATAATTACGCACTAAGCTATGAGTTAGCAACAGATGTGTGCAGTTACCACCACAACTGACTTGGTTCAACAGCAAGTGGGAAGATATAGTCCGATCCACGCTATCAAGATTATATAAAATATTACGAAGAATTTTATGATCACGCCATATCAGGGATATGACACGCACTTTATATAATTAATTGAGTTGTACAATTAATCTATTGAACAGTATATATTGAGAGACGATCTCCAAGCGGGAATTTTTGTATGATAAAAGTGAGTATCCTTCCGTTGAGAAGCAGCGAAACCAAGACAGGGCCCAATTTTTACAAGTTTAGTTCGTTCGAAGGGACAGTGCCGGTAAGACGTGTGTCAGTCATCGCTCCGTATAGTGGATAGATACGGTAGAACAAAGTGTATCTGTATAAGTATAGGCCTAAATACAGTATTGAATCAAGACATCAAGTGTTTAAGACAGTGTCAGTCAGAACATCAGGGAATTAAATGATATAAAAATATAGTTATGGGACAGCAGGCATTATGCTAATACATGATTTTGAGTTGTATAATAATTACGACACAATGGTATTACCCACGGGCGAAGCGTCAGGGGAGACAGGGTAGACAGCGTGTACCCTAAAAATTTTGTGAACGAGAAATTGACTGGTAAATTCAATTATTTTTATAGAACATTAATAATTTCCAAATACAGGACATTATTGTATACCGCGCTTTACTTATTTTCGACTCACTTCGGCAATGGTCGTGCTCGCGTCAGTTACATGAAGCACGTAGACAAAAGCAGACGCTGTCCATTCTGTGTATTTTCCCTTTGATTTTCAAAGCTTTCAGATAGCGCAACACTATCGCTATCTGTAGGTGCTGACTGTGGAACTATTACTTTCCTATATCGAGATTGCTCCGCCCAGTAGACAGACTTACCAGCGTCTCTTCTTGCTCTCATTGGCTAGTATTTGGACCTCAGTTATAAAGATGCTCTTTATTGACTACCATCTCAGGCATGCTTTAAATATCATTAATTTGAATTTACTTTATTATAAGACACGTCTAAAAATAAAATAATGGTATAATAATATTCAAATACGAAATATAGCAAACTTACACCTAAAAAATGAATGATAGCAACAAAACCCTTCAAGTACATGCATTTCCTTCCCCGCCAACATTAGTTACGGTACGGCATTATGACGGAAACGAGCAGTTACAGTTTCAAAGTTACGAATGTGGTGTGAGACGTGAGAGCAAGTGGCTAATAGGGTATGCATATGCAAGTGTCTTATAATAAAGTGATAGGCCTAAGTGTTAATTTTTCATTATAAATGAATAGTGAATAGTTACTGGTGACAAAATAGAAAGTGCAATTCTTGTTTTCTCGTGTGGCAGTTTGTGTTTATTGATGATAGGCCTATCACGGCTTCTGAATTAACAGTCCTGACTTCAATTCCGTTGTGTACTTACTTAACAATGGTATTTCCTCCTTGTCGTTAGAACAAAAGATAACGATAAACATTTTACAGAAACGGCCTGACCTAACATTATCACAACACGATGGAAAACGTGTTCGAAAATTTCAGAAAAGCTGGTATGATAAATATCAATGGTTGTGTGGAACTGGTAAAGGTCGTCAACAAAAGTTATTGTGTTTTTACTGCTTGATGTTTTGCGTTGACGGGGAAGATTCTTGGCGCAGAACGGGTGTAAACACCATTAAAAATTTCGAGAAGAAAGCTAAAAAGCACGCGGCATCTGAGGATCATATAAAGTGCGCCGAGAAATTTCACATGTTGTGTCGGTGCCGTATCGATCATGCCGTTTCAGAGGGGCTGAGACTACAGGCCATTAAACACAATGAAATGGTTTCAAAAAACAGGAAAATTGTCAGCAGATTAGGAGACGTTGTTTACCACTTACGTATGCAGGAATTGCCGTTCAGGGGTCATCGATAAAGTCAATGTTCTTCTTTATGTTCATTTAATAAAAGGAATTACTTGGCTACACTTGACTTACTGGCTTCGGAGGAATCTTTCATGAAAGTCAGACAGTCTTATCCTCATGCCATCTTCGTACATTGTTACGCCCATCAACTCAATTTGGTTCTACATGCTACAAAAACTATAAAAGAGGTGAAATTGTTTATATGCAATTTGTCTGTCTTCCACACATTCTTCTCTCGTTCTTCACGTCGTGCAGAATTGCTGAGAGAGCAAGGTTTTCAGCTTCCTCATCCTTCTCCTACCCGATGGAATTATCATTCTCGGCCTGTTATGACCGTGAAAAAATAGTATACCGAGTTGAAAAGACCAGAGGATCATATCATAAATTCTGACAACTGGGATCCAGAATCAATCCAGACAGCAATAGGAATAGACAATATATTGAACAATCACAAATTTTTGCTCCTCCTCTGTCTCTTTTCTAAAAATTTTGCCTACACCGACTTCTTGTTTAGCATTCTGCAGTCGAAGACGTCTTCTGATGTAAATTTGTGTATTAAAGAGGTGAAGGTTGCTACTACTAACATCCGATCTCTCAGAAGTGATAAAGTAATTAAAGAAATTGAAGAAAAATGTTCTGTTTTGTGTTCAAATGTCGTGAATACTAACCAGGGTCAAAGAAGAGTTGCCTACGAGGTTCTTGATTCAGTGTTGCTTCAGTTAGAAACACGTTTCTGTAATTCGTTTTGTAGAACTACTTGATGAAACTAAATTTAATATTTATCATTCACAATTTCCCCAACAGCATTTAAACGAACTCATGGCCATGTACCCTAAGGCTTTCCATGTAGATCAACTTAAGAACGAACTTATCAACATTTACTCTGATCCCGATGAATATATTCGACCACAGCAACTACTGGCGTACATTCTTAATAATGAACTCCAGAGTGTGTATACGGAAACAACAAAATTCCTTAACGTGATGCTATCTGTTCCGTTAACGTCAGTTTCTAGCGAACGCGCTATGAATGCCTTGAAACGAATTAAGCCCTATTTAAGGAATTCGATGACCAAACAGTGACTGTCCAACTTGGGAACTCTAGCTATAGAGAAGGAACTGCTGTGACATCTTAGCAAGACACCTGACTTCAAGACGAGAGTAATAGACATATTTGCTGAAATGAAGGAAAGGCGAATTGAACATATTGACAGGAATATTGTTTAAGGTGAGTTGTACGAAAATCTATGATTAACCTCTCATTAAATTTACATAACAATGAATTATATTGCTATTTTTAATTCTAAAAGTATGTTGTTATTTGACAGTTCTCCGCAGCCTATTTATTTATTTATTTATTTATTTATTTATTTATTTATTTATTTATTATCGCCTTGTTTTCTATGGCGTGGCTCAAGCTATAGAGCCTGCTATTATGCCCAACCATAATACACTATTTAATTCATGTTAAATTCTACAACATACTATAACTGTGCAACTTATAGACTAACTGGTAAAGCTCATGGCATAGATCCTGCGGTTAATGTTTACAGGAAGAAAGTACATTATCTTAGATATTCTCTATGGATTATGTTCTGGTATATAAATAATGTTTGCAACACCTTCTTTTGAACAGCTGAGTACTAGGAATGTTTCTAATTTCAGCCGGTAGGGAATTCCACAGGTGGACAGTAGCGGGGACGAATGCATCAGTTACCAAATACAGTATTGTATTTGCTGTTACCAGTAGTGTGATGGGTAGGGAGTCTTAGCAAGGAGTTAGTTAATGACCTTGTTTGGAGATTATTCCTGGATGATAGGTACTGAAGGTCATCTCTCAAGTAAATAGGTATTTTGCTCCGTAGAACACTATGAATAACTGACGCAGAAATAAATGGAGTGCACGTTGGGTTATACCATAGGTTGTTATAGGACTTGTCTTAGTTTCAGAGTCATAAATATAATATTTATAATACGATTAAATAACTTTAAAAATATCTGTCTACCCCCTTATTTAGCTCACGCTTCGCCACTGGTAGTACCATCTTTGTTACGTTCAGGAATAACGAAACCAAGATATTTCAACAGACAGGGAATGATTTCAGTTTAAAGAACACTTTCCTTCCACATTTGTAGTAAGCCAGCTGGCAATAGTACCTGTTTGGGAATATTCACTGTCACCATTTTAGAGAAGGATCTTTCAACGGCAGGCTGTGTTCTCGGTCAAGGACAAGCAGCCCCTCGCAGATTACGGTAAACTCTTAGTTAAAACTGAATGGGGGGCGTAAAAGTGCAGGATTTGAGTGTGTGTGTGAGAAAAAGGCCGACATCTGAAATAAACAAATTAGTAACTGCAATCATTCGCAATTCAGCACGGAGTAAATGTGTGCACGTATAATCTGTTCAGTGTTCCGGCGTATTATGCGTGGTAGTACAGTGAAAATATCGTGTGTTGAGTGTAAATTAAAAAAATAAGAAAGGTGTCATATTTCTGTGTTAGATATAAGTAGTATATATGCAATGTGGATTACATAAAGAAAAATGAAGTATTGAAATTGCCCTAGAATGGAGTTTTAACTTCCCCAGGCGGAGTCTGTGGCAGGGCTGGATTTAGTTGCAGAATGTGAGTAACATTTCTTAAATTCTAGAGAATCTAAAACATGTCCTTACGGTAATATGGATGTAGTTACGCGAGTCGTAGTGTTAAGAAACGAGGGCGCAGACAAAGTATTTAGGGATATTTTTGTCATTTTACTATTTACAGATTTCATTATTATTATTATTATTATTATTATTATTATTATTATTATTATTATTATTATTATTATTATTATTATTATAAGCAAGTTGCTACTTCAGGCTGTGAGTGTATTTTTTTGGCAATTACGTGAAGTATAATTTCAGTTCAGTATGGTGACGTTAACATATCTATTTTGAACTGTTTAAAAGTACGGTTTTGGAACTAATTTTATTAACTAATTGATTAATTAATTAATTAATTAGCGTACTTTTTGTGTACTAATGAAACGAACTACGACTGTGTTACCTAAATTCAGTATAATGCTTAGGAATGAATTTAATCTACTGTCATGACGTCAGGAATTGTGATAGTAGAAATTATATATTTTTTGTGTGGAGGCGGAATCTGAATAAACAATTGGGTTATTATTATTAAATTTTTAGCCTATAGCAAAAATTATTTTCATTGTAAATGAGATGTTGGGTGACAATATTAGTCATATATTTTATTGAGGTCCAGATTAAAGAGGATATTATACGTGTTGTTTTTCCCATGGAATAATTGAGGAATTTAAGTGCCAGCTGGTGACTGGAAATTGAAGTAAATCAGCGGTGTAGCTGACATGAACTGAATACCGGCATTGATAAGCCGAAGGAATAATAGTGTTGAAATGAAGACATGTTAATGAACCAGTTGATTATACTCAGTGGTAGAAAGGACCTGAGGATGCATTTGTAGGCTAATCGTGACGCAACATCGATAAATGATACAAAAGTTTAATTGATCATTTCAGATTGCCACAGAAATATCGTATTGATATGTGAAATGCCCAATTGATTTATTAGGATTGTTTATTACAGTTTTCTTTTGAGAAACTCCTTTTTCGCGTGACATAATTTTTTAATTATAATTATTATTATTCATATTTTTGATAATTTTCGTGTGTTACGATCCTATAAGGTGTCATGAACTCATGTCATAAATATACAATTGAATTTTACAGTTTATCAGGTTGAATAAGCCACGAGATTAATGCATTTATAGACGTGGTTAACGGTGATTTCAGTTTTTCATTACTGACTGGACACTGAAATCAACCAATAATTGTCAGCATTTAATTCATTATAACTTGATACTATGATTTCCTTGGATAGTTTTCATTTGGATATGACCTATTGTACATATTTATGAATATAAGGGATAGTTGGTTGTTCCCAACTATTTTCTTTGTTTTCATTGACTTCGTAGGCTATCCATTTGACTGTGGCTCTTGTTGTAAATAATAGTTTATTTAGTGATTCTTTTTCATTAAGGGGGAGGGTTATTATCCCTGACTTAATTTAGGTAAAATCAGGTGTAGGACTCGCGTATAAACGTAAGAAAATATGTTAGATTCGAAGGCAACAATAACAACAACAAAAATAAGATTCAAATGAGTTACTGAACTAGAATTGGTGTGAACTAAAAATTTATGTGTATTGGAAATTGTATGTTATGAACCATGAATTTATGTTTAGGCAGTTCAGTAATCATTAGCTAAGAAATAATTATAAATTGCACAAATATTCTTTAGGCAATGGACTTTTCTTTATTTTTACACAATGAGGAGTGTTTTTCCTTTCTGAGAAGGAATGTTGTCATGGTGGCTGTTATGGAAACAAATGTTTATTAAATTATTAAAATAAGAGTTAATGGTAATTACCAGAGGTGTAATGGTTTAATCGGTTTATGAATGTTCTGAAATAGCCAATTCCATATACACAGTGGTAGTAAATTACAGTGGACACCAGTGGGTAGATATTATTATAATAATTATTATTACTGTTATTGTTATTTTATATTTTATTATTATTATTATT
The DNA here is from genome assembly GCF_040414725.1 of Anabrus simplex. Taxonomy (NCBI): domain Eukaryota; kingdom Metazoa; phylum Arthropoda; class Insecta; order Orthoptera; family Tettigoniidae; genus Anabrus; species Anabrus simplex. The sequence continues at coordinate 570,343,382 of NC_090266.1, forward strand.
ATTATTATTATTATTATTATTATTATTATTATTATTATTATTATTATTATTATGTTATCGCTATGTTTTACCTATTACATAAAGAGGCGTAATATAATGTGTTAGACAAGTTATTAATCATTCAGAAGGAGTTAATTATGCACTTTATAAATTAATTGCAACTTTAATTAATTATAACATTAGCATATTTACTTTCATGAAACTTTTGGACGATTTAATTATTAGTGCAATCAAGTTTCATTTGTTGATCATGAGCATTACTGATACTCAATATTCGATAGCCACTGTAAACTCATTCAGTTAAATTTATTATTATTATTATTATTATTATTATTATTATTATTATTATTATTATTATTATTATTATTAATGATCATTACAACAATATTACCAGGCAAATGTGTACATCTGCGCAAGTATTTAATGAATTTGATTAACAGATTTGATAATGAATTAATAACTTCTCTCACCGGGCGAGTTGGCCGTGCTCGTAGAGGCGCACGGCTGTGAGCTTGCATCCGGGAGATAGTAGGTTCGAATCCCACTATCGGCAGCCCTGAAGATGGTTTTCCGTGGTTTCCCATTTTCACACCAGGCAAATGCTGGGGCTGTACCTTAATTAAGGCCACGGCCGCTTCCTTCCAACTCCTAGGCCTTTCCTCTCCCATCGTCGCCATAAGACCTATATGTGTCGGTGCGACGTAAAGCCCCTAGCAAAAAAAAAAAAACTTTTCACAAGGTCATTAACATAATATTTATTTTAAAAGTCAGTTAATGATATGATGTCAAGTCTTATTTCATGAATAATACTCTTGGACACTATGACAATGTAATAGTACAATTTTTGGTTTTGAATTTTTATTATATTCACAAAAATGGATAAATTACATTTCTTTATTTTCATCGATTATGATCAATAAATTTTATATACAATTTTCATAAAACAGTCTGTGTCAAGGGCTTTTGTTTGGTAGACAACTATCCTTAGTTCAGTATTCCCTTATGCATCCATTAATCCACGACAGGGACTGATCACCTCTGAGATGGATTTCCAAGCTTGAGTAAGTATATTCTTTTGAGGGGCAGCCGTGGCAACAGTGAACTTCAAGTCAACACCGGAGCAGCTCTAAAAAGGTGCAAGTGGTTGTAGTAAGGATGTAAAGGTGAAGGCATATAAGTCCCTGGTAAGACCCCAACTAGAGTATGGTTCCAGTGTATGGGAATCTCACCAGGATTACTTGATTCAAGAACTGAAAGAAATCCAATGAAAACAGCTCTTTTTATTCTGGGTGATTTTCGACAAAAGTGTAGCGTTACAAAAATGTTGCAACGTTTTGGCTGGGAAGACTTTGGAGAAAGGAGACGAGCTGGTCGTTTAAGTAGTATGTTCTGAATTGTCAGTGAAGAGATTGCGTGGAATGACATCCGTAGACGAATACGTTTGAGTGGTGTCTTTAAAAGTAGGAAATATCACAATATGAAGATAATGTTGAATTCAAGAGGTCAAATAGGGGAAAATATTCGTTTATAGGAAGGGGAGTTAGGGATTGGAATAAGTTACCAAGGGAGATGTTCAATAAATTTCCAATTTCTTAGCAATCCTTTAAGAAAAGGCTAGGGAAATAAGTGATGGGGAATCTGCCACCTGGGCGACTGCCTTAAATGCAGATCAGTAGTGATTGATTGATTGATTGATTGATTGATTGATTGATTGATTGATTGATTGATTGATTGATTGATTGATTGATTGATTGATTGATTGATTGATTGATTGATTGATTGATTGATTGATTGATTGATTGATTGATTGATTGATTGATTGATTGATTGATTGATTGATTGATTGATTGATTGATTGATTGATTGATTGATTGATTGATATTCATGTTGACTTAGAAGTCGGCAGCATGACGCGTGGCCGAGCTATGCAGAGAGGTCCATGGACAGCTGTTCGATGCGAGAGAGCAAGCGAAGTCTGACCATCGCTAAGGTATCGGCGATCTGCTCACGATAGTGTGGGCTATGTAAGGCCGGGTTGTCCTTAGTTCTGAGTCCTGATATTGGCTTAGTCAGCCCCGTTAACGTTTGTTGAGTAGCTCAGAGCTTCAGCGTTCCGGAGAGAGCTTGATCAACCCATGTTGTCCTGCGTAGGTCAGGCGCAGTCCATGTATTGAGATTAATGCGCGGCGAATAACACTGAAAGCGACTCATTTCAAATTACAAACCAGTAAAAAAGAAATAACGGGAGAAATCTTGTGTAAGCCTTAGGAGAATAGAAACTCAATAATAAATAATGGACAAAGTAAATATCACTGCAAAACAAGAAATAATAACCACGGAGAGTTACATTACATCACTGACAGCCAATAACAAGGCAGGTTGCTGCCGACGTCACAATGACGTGGACAGAAATACCTCGAACAGAGGTTAGACATAATGTGCTAGCAACTTATGCGGCAGACTGAAGTGAATCACTGAAGGTGCTTGGTCGCTGAGGGCGACTCGAAAGAGATGATTAAAGCATAAAATATAAAAGGTATTAAACTAAAATTTATGTAAGTGATGTAATGTAATTAGAACAATCATAATAATCTTGATTTAAATGAATCACTACAATATATTCGTGGAAACACGAACATAGTGGGGGAGGGGAAAAAGGAAAAAATCAAATTCTGATCAGTACAAACTCACGAGTTTATAGGTAACAGACAAACATAAGTAATTGGACGAGTTAAAATTCCATTTCCAGTGCGAATGTTTATCACCCTAATCCGCTTATCTCGTACCGGAAATGTTTGCACAACTCTCCCGAGTTGCCACACACGAGGAGAACTGGGCTCTCGTAAAATAACCAAATCACCCTCCTTTATATTAGGTCTCTCACCCTTCCATTAGCCCTTAGTCTGGAATATTGCCAAATACTCCAGCCGCCAACGATGCCAAAATTGATGGTTTGCCGAATCTGTTGTCTTCCACAAAAGTGGAAGAGCTTTATCTCTTCTCCGATTAGGCAGCGAAGGAAAGGAGGACTTCACCTATTAAAAATGAGCGAGAGTAAGGTGAAGCAAACCTGGAGGGTCTTAAGAAATATATATATATATATGCGTATATTAAACGGATGATGTACAAAGAATGTACACGTCCAACTGAAGTCGGTCACTTAATGTGACGTATTGGAACTAGCCTTCCTCAGAACGGCTACTCCAAGTAAACGCAAGTGGACTATAAGACATTAGAGTAGCACTGAATTGCTAAAGAGATGCAAAACAGAATATCGTGGAGTCTCATAGAGATTCCTCAAGCTTAATGTTGCCAACTACGATAAACCCAGAAGAAATAGGGCTTGAGTCGAGAATCAAAGTATGACTGATGAATATCAAGTGTTAGCAACACCCTCCAAACCTTATCTACTAATAAATATCCTAAATAGCGAGACTTCTTGGAGAATCTATAGCAATTCCCTTACTGGAGCGGAAGGCAAGGCTCCCAAGGCGAAGACTAATCGATGGCTTTCTTTTAAAACCTCGTATGTCCAAATGTTCTTCCTACCCATTATATTCCTTAACACTTGTCACGCCTCCCGGTCATATATTTGCATGCAGTCCATCAGAATAATTTTCGATGTGTTCATTTTCCTTTGCTAATGTCTAAAGGAAAATGGACCTTACCGTACCGTATTGTAGGGATGTTGACTGCATGGCAAATTTACACTCTCCAACAGTATAATGTATTTAAGGTTCAATTTCCTTTACAAACTGGCAGAGAAAAATGACCATAACGAAAATTATCCTTTTGGTCTGCATATAAATATGAGACTGGGAGGCGTGACTAGTCTTAAGGAATATAATGGATAGGAAGAGTATTCGGACTAACGAGGTTTTTAAAGAAAGCCATCGTAATGCAATAAGACGCTTGTACCTCCATTTATATTCGTGTCTAAAGAAGCTAGCAATGAATATTCGAGTATCTCCTACTCTTAGCTAAGGCCTTACTGGCTCTCTATTGGTTCTACTATTTCTCCCATGTATAGAAACTCGCACTCTATACACATGACAATTCTTATTTTCATAAACATGACTATTCGCCTCTTCAAACTTATCTTCATAATCTAACTCCCCCTTTTGTAATACTTCCCATCATAAACATGACCCTCCGTCTCGTAACACTTGATTTGGGGTGGCCCATTACTTTTAAGTTATAGGACTCTTCAAACTACACGTTCTCTTGCTATTTCCAAACGTTAGAACGTGACTATTTAGATTGCCCGTATCAACTTACTCGTAAGACCTTCTGACCTCACAAGACTCTGTTTCCACTTCATCCCTTCTCACCCTAACATATGGCTGCTTGGTTAGCATAGGTCAATGGATTGAGTTTCTAAAGAAACTACCTTATACTATGTACTATTTATATTACGTAATGCTACTTAATGCAGGTTCGTGTCCCTGGACATGACAAAAGGCGTATAAAAGTATGAAGTGGAGGAGCTAGTAGCAAACTCCAAATGGATAGCTCCAGTGACCATACAAACAAATAATACAATATGAGTTTTACCTAAGGCTGATGATTTCAATTTGGAAGATACGAGGCGATAATGAAATGGACCAGCGTATTCAACGCCAGTTAAAGCGAAAGGGTGATTAGGTTGTGATTTAAAAGGCGGAAGACTGTTTGCTTGAAGGAGATATACTTATTGGATGCTGAGTAGCAATTCTAGCCGCAGTATACAAGGGAAAGAATGATAAGCATCAAGCGGATAATTACAGTCCAATCTGCATAACGAGTTGTTTGTAAGCTACGGAAAAGCATTCTTTCTGATTATGTTCGACTCGTTTACGAAATTAGAAGGCAGTTCGGGCCTAGGAAATCTTACTCGAGTGATGCTGTCAGATTTTAGAAAGATATAGCAGCTATTTACGATTCAGGAGTTCAAATGTATTCTATCGCTATTGACCTATCCAAGGCATTTCATAAGGTACACGACTGAAGATTATTGGTCAAATCAAAGGAAAATGGACTTAACAAAATAGTGGATGATTGGGTGGGTCAATTTATACAAAATATAACTCAGGAAAGTGGAGTGGGTGATCCTGTAATAATTAAGAAGGAATCTCACTGGGTAGTATTATGGGAACATTGCGTTTCCTTATATATATTTCATGATTTGATATGAATGAAGGACTGGAATCGGAAATAAGGTTACTTAGGGACGAAATTATACTGTTATAACATACAGGTCGTTACAGCCCTCTGAAGGATTAGATCGTGTGTACAATTTAATTTGGTATTCGATGTAATTTAATATTATATTATAAGTAGGCTATACCTACAAATATAGAAGTACTTATAAGCTTACTCGGTCATTTCATATTGTTATTTCGTTCCATGATATTGTACGCTAAATGTTAGCGAGAGCTGAAAAGAAAGGTTTCATAAAATTAGTATACTGCAACATACACGCTAAAATGAACTCAACAAATCACTTGAGCACTCACAACAGCAAGTGATATTTACGCGCCCCAAACGCAGGCTAGCTTATTCCTGGAATTTCAAGAGAGTAGGCAGCCAAGGCCAACGTTTAAAAACTCCCCTGTCCGCTTCAATTTGAATACAGTAACACCACGTGAGCATGTTAGCGTGGGACGCTTTGTACGAAGCGGAAAATCTCGACCTATGAAGAAGAATCTATGTATTTGATGGAGGGATTGATTGATGAAGTAGAGGAAGGGAAGACTTCAATAAGATTGGAACATGGGATATATCATCTGAGTAGTCCTGTGTGTTGATATATACATGAGACTTACGGCCACTCGGCCTCAGTTGGCATTAGTATTTCGAGAGTCTCACTTGGTATTATAACTTAGGTAGATCCACATGATATAAAATCAGTGGGGTCTTGTTTCTGAATTGCAGTAGGAATGATTGACTGCAGCACAGCGGCAGAGCTGTTATACATTTATTTCTTGTACTTTGCACATCAACTCATGGCGAGTTACTTCATTCGACTACTTGTAGTAACATATTCCAGTCCGGAACGGACAAGGGACCTACTGCGTCACAATAAGGCATAGATATAATTTTATATGTGGAGAAGGCATCTTTTAAATTTGGAAAAGTTCCGATGGTAGTCTGTTTCGGTAGGACTGATATCTGTATAACATATGTTGGTTTAATATGGAGTAGTAGTGTTAGAGAAGACGTATTTCAACTCTTGACTGACTCACGAAACAGGAAGGTCAATACTAAGATGACGAGATGATTAGCCCACATGAAGGAAGGCAACAACCACGGAAGCAGCCCATATCAATATGTTGTCCAAATGAACGATTTTAAAATCGGTGAGCGTTTCACTGAATTGCAGCAAGCATTCTCGGAGTCAATAAAAGTTTATGAGTCACTTTTCGATCCGTAATCGTTCAGTTCTTGGTACATTAACAGCATTTCAGTTTCACCTAAATAAAAGATGTTGTTTGATTTTTAATGGATTCAGATTATATTATTTACCCTTGTTCTTCAAGATGGTACCTAATGGTTAGTGTCCTATCACCCTACCCCTGGGATTAACTTGTGACTCTCCTCTTAGATATCAATTTTGATCTAGAGCCTTTATCTCTGGTCTGGCACCTCGTCACATTACAAGCGGGAAGTAACGTTAATTTTGGATGGATAACCACGCAACTATTTTAAATAGAAGTAATAATTTGAAGTATCAGAGTCAATGTTCTGCACTGTGGCGATTTATGGGCACGTCAAAACTAATCAGATCTTTCAAGGTAGTTATTGGTAATATATATGTTTTCGCCCGTCCGTGGTGAAAGAGCGGTCCACCGCATATTGACGCCATAACATGGAGCTCGAAAACCATGAAGTACTTGAGGGGAATGGCAGTAAATAAAGTAGAATCAGTGCTTTTGGGGGTAACTGATCTATGTATCCATATATTATTGCATGTGCGATTTTGCGGGGAATCTTTGCTGCACAAAGGGGAAAAATATATGATGGTCATTTCTCTGTCGGATGGAAACGTAAGGACATGTGCAGACCTCTTAATGATATTTGAAATATTATTATTATTATTATTATTATTATTATTATTATTATTATTATTATTATTATTATTATTATTATTCGTAAAATAGGGAAAAATCGACATGTGTGACTCAGTTCGCGCTCGCGGTCACAGATGTAGGGGAAAGGAATATAATTATTTTTATTTTTATTATTTTTAATATTGGTTGGGGATATTAATTTTATGTCGGTTGTCAAAGCCTGTCACACTCCTCTAGGGTGCTGATTATTGAGTGATAAGGCAAAAATGAAATGATATTGGAGAGCGTTTGCTGTGTGATTTACGTCGCATCGACACAGGTAGGTCTTATGGCGACGGAGGGATAAGAAGGGCCTAGGAATTAGCCCCAGCATTTCCCTGGTGTAAAAACATTAAGGCACAGAAAACTATCTTCAGAGTTGTCGACAGTGGGGTTCGAACCCCCTATCTCCCGGTTGTAAGCTCACAGCTGCGCGCCCCTATTCGCACGATCAACTCGGCCGGTAATTCATAAAATAGGGAAAAATCAATATATGTGGCGCAGTTCGCGCTCACGAATACAGATACATTGAAAAGCGATGTAATTCTTCTTCTCCTCCTTCTTCTTATTATTATTATTATTATTGGTTGTTGATTTTAATCTTATGTCGGGTGTCCAAGTTTGTCACACACCTCTGGGGTAATGGTTATTGACTAATAAGATAAAAATGAAATGGTAATGGAGTGTGCTTGCTATTTGCTTTATGTCGACGAAGAGTACGAAAGACTTAAGAATGGGAAGGGAGCAGCCGTGCCCATCACTAAGATACAGCCCCAGTATTTCCCTGGTGGGACATGGGAAAACCATCTTCAGGATTGTCGACAGTGGGGTCAACACGCCCGGTATTATTATTGTTCAACTCCTTAGCTCAATAATCAGCGTTATAGCCTTCGCTTCACAGTGTTCCGGGTTCGATTCTTGTCAGGGTTAGACATTTTATTCTCGTTTGATCAAGAGAGCGATAGGGAACCGTCAGAGCCACACAGCCCGGCTATTATTATCCGTTTACTCAGCTGAATGGTCAGCTTTGGAGTTGATCATTTTAATAATAATATATTTTCTACTTTTCCAATATTTAGAGGGTCTTTTAGAAAGCAGAATCACCAGTAGACTTGAAAATTACTCTTCATCATATATTGTGCTAGTGCGTAAACTGTTGACTATTTTTACCATGTAGCTGCTAGGCGGCGCAACCTCCGTAACAGTAGTCTGATATGTCACAAGAGACATCTCTTAGTCATTTGTTTAGAGTAACTCGCGAAGTCACCGCATAGTTGGGGGGTGATATGTCTCTTGCGCTATCTGTTTGTCATTTGCTTACAGTAACTTACGAAAGTCCACACGAGAGCGTGTAGTTCTCACTCTAGTGCGATATTTGATTGTCATAACTCACAAAGGCGGTACAAGTGTGTGCGCGTGCACACAAATAGTTACTCGCCAAATCCCCGCTTGACAGCGCTGGTCTCCCTTTCCTCAGTGCGCATGAGCGGTTTCACTCCCTCCACTCCTTGTGCATCCCCCACCCACTCGACCATGCAATATAAGTCATTGCAGAGAGCGATCGGATGTCAGTCAGGTTTTACATGTAGGCATCTTTCTATTTCGCCTATGTGGTTTTGTCATGACCTTTATTACCCGCTTACACCACTATTGATACCCACCACCATATCTGGCCTGGTAAAATGCTGAGCATGGGGACAGGCAGATACTCCTGTAGTATCACACTTCCACTCCTCCCTGCTATCTTTCTCTTCTTAGAACTAACAGCATGTCGGAGGCCATGTAGACTGAGTCGATGGTCACGCGGGGGGAGCGAGATTCGGCGCCCCCCCCCCCGAAAAAAAAAGATCGGATGCCACTTCTCGGAAGGGAGGCGGCCACGCCTGGCTAAGAAGTCGGCAATATATATTTTTCGACGAGGACCGGGAAGTGGTCCTCTGGGGGAGAGAGAGAGAGGGGGAGATCTCTCACCCTTCCCCTACTTTTGGCAGGGGGCTGGGAGGTAGCCCCCATGGAGGGTGGAGAGGACCCCATCCACCCTCCCAGAAAAACAAAACTTCGGTCCCAAACCTAACACAATGAGGTTAGGTCTAGCCGTCCGTGGTTGCAAATTAGGTTAAGCCGTCATTGTGACGTCACAACCTTACCTACGTGAGGTTAGGCCTGGTCACGTACGTAAGGTTTTATATCACAATGACGTCATTGGACTGACGTCATTGACGAGGGGTCAATGAGCTTGCCAACACCAAATAAAATGTTAACTCAACACTAGGGGTCAAGGACCTCGTAGGAAAATTCTGAGTCAGCACCCATTGTTTTAGTACATACATAGATCATACTATTACTGCCGTAATTTTTGTCAGAGCGACTGAAATATCCCTACCCGATCCGAGGTAATCAGTCTCCCAGGCATCTTATTAGCTACAATGTTTTTGAAACGTCACCAAACTGTTCGGAGTAAACAGCAAAGAACAACACGGTTCAACCGCGAAATAGAATTAAATAAGTGTCTTAGAGTTCTACGCCATCCCCAATCAGGGACCATCAGCAATTGCCGATTCCCTGGAGAAAATCTTTCTCTTTGAATTTGGTATCACTGCACAGCGATCCGGACAGCAGCTTCCATTTGACACTGATGAAGGAATTTCCACAGCGTCTTGGTGTACACAAGACCCGAGAGATACCTCTACACCTGCAGTTGGATCGCATAGTTGAGGTTTCGTGAAGACTGTCGAGAATCACCTGATGTAGGTGCTGTCGGCGTACCAGAGGGCCAGGGATGATATGATGCGATTCTTCCTGATGGCCTACTGTGCTTCAATTCTGGAAACGACAGCATGACGTCTACCAACAACGTCTTCTGAAGATAGTTTCGTTTGTCATTTAAGTTAGTGTTTGAACTGACCAAGAATAAGAGCAGCGAGTGATATGCTACTCGTGGGAACATGTAGACGGGTCAATGACATTCATAAATATACCCGAGTCTGTTAAAACTTCCAGGCGATCTTCGCAGGATTTCAGAGAGGTGGCCGAGTGTGGTTACATTGATTTCTATGACAGTCACCATAAATTCAGTTGCCCTTGGAATTGGGGAGGAATGTCCACACATCGTTGTCGTCTGGGTTTATGGCGTGATCAACAGGGTTCATTGACCGCTCAGAAAGAAAATAATTGTCTTGCATTTAGATCGACTAACACCTCATTGTCGCGCTACATAGAACGAGCAGCTTTAAGGACGGAGCATTAGGACATCGAAGGCCATGCCTGAAGAGTTGGGAGATGAAATCTGACAACACAGGAGGAATGACGACCATGTTCGTGAGACAATTTCAGAGAATGGTACTTGGCCATATTTGCTCTCTTTCTAACATCTCTTCGGTAAATTCTCTGAAATTTAATTCCAGAAGAATTAGGTCGTGATAATTCAATATTCATTGAATTGGCCCACAACGGCTATTTCTGCTCTCACTAGAGTTATAGCGGCAGTAGTGCCGGAACTGTAGTTTAGATATTTTCCAACAGAACAAATATGACCTAGGCCACCATGGCTCAACTGGTAAGAGCTTTTGACGTGAAGGGTTGTGAGTGGGCTCGGATTCCACTGGTGATCGGTTGGCCATTTTTCTTCGGTAAATAATGTGTGTACTGAACACGACCTAACATGCTGAAAATTTATTTCGATGTCAGAATTAATCGTAAACGTCTTGAATATGCGCCTAGGAACTTCTATACAGTCACAGAGCATGTGTAACGGTAGTTCATATTTTGTTTTCCAGTTGTGCAAAAATACAAACATTTATGTTGTTTTTAGAATACACTAAAATTATGCCTCAGTAATACTTCTAGATCAATAAAACTCTATTATGCCTGTATGTGTGCTGGTATCGTCTCCCATTTACTTCGAAATTGCTGCGAAATATTATTTCATGACATACTGTTAATAACATTAAAAAATCCAAAAATTGATTTAATTTCTTATCGTTTAACTTTTAAGAGTAGTCAACGAATAGAACAAGATGGCATTCATTGGTGCTTACGCAAACAGGACATTTTCCACCATATTTCGTGCTTCTGCTGTTGTATTATTGGGTAATTCTAATCCTCTTCCTTCAGTTATATACTTTGAAAACAATGTATTCTAAGATCATTAACTCAAAAACGTGTAATTTTAAGGTCCTATTATGAACTTTTAGGACTCACCCTATCTCCAGAGAGTCATTCCAAGGACAATGGGTATGGTATTTGGTGCACCGACGCAAATAGGTCTTATGGCGACGATGGGATAGTAAGGGCCTAGGAATAGGAAGGATGCGGCTGCGGCCTTAATCAAGGTACAGCCCCAACATTTGCCTAGTGTGAAAATTGGAAACCACGGGAAACCATATTCAGGGCTGCCGACAGTGGTATTCGAACCCACTATCTCCCGGATGCAAGCTCACAGCCGCGCACCTTTAACCACACGGCTAACTCGCCAGGTTCAAAGTATTTTGCCACTAATACAATAATATTTCATTCAGTCAGTAACAATTTAGTACTAAGCTATTAATTTCTCTGGACATCTCCTAGTGTCTTATAATAGATTTATTCCTCTGGACAAACAAATTATACCATATTAGGTTCACTCTGAAACCGACCTAGCAAACGTCATAGCATGCAAATGTGAGAGTTATGCTGTTAGGTATCAATGGTGGGTAAAATTGCGTTTTGCACGAGTCAAAAGCAGTTAATAGAAGTACCTTTGTGTTTACATGGGAATACAATTATGACTCGATATAATACAAATTGACAAGCAGTATTAGATCCTGTGGTGTACGCAATTCCACGAGTCCTTTGTGGAGATATCACCTTTGGTGAAACCGCAACCAGCATCATATTACTCATTGCATTTAACTGTTTAGCCACACTAAATCAAAAAGTAAGTGTTTAAATGTAGGTAAGTGGCCATGAATGATTCAAATTTATCATCCAGCATTTAATGTGAAGATTCGATTCGTTTACCAAAGCATAAAGCCAAGCTCGTGCATATGTCACAAATTTCAGGTGAAAAAATTGCCAGTTCTCTAATCTTCAAGTTCCGTATTAAGATGAATTCATATTCCATTTTGAGGCTCATTTCTGTATTTGCTGTGCGATGGAAATTTGAAATATTGTTGTATATTGATATGCATGCGTTTGTAAATACGAGAAATATTACAAACCAATCAATTGTACGTGCGGTTTCGGTCATGTAGTTTTCACTTGCTTTCGGGATATGGTGGGTTCGAGCTCCATTTTTGGCAGGAGCGAATACTGTTTTCCATGGTTTCCCATCTTTGCATCAGACAAAAATCAGTACTGGGGTTATATATTAACCAAAGTAACGGTCATTTCCTTCCCACCCCCAACCACCAACTGTGTGCGACGTAAAGCCAATGGCTAAATCTAATAGCGTACTGCGTACGCGAAGATATGACAGGATGTAACGGAGTGTCATTCTACTCTCAATGTAAAACATTTTGGAGTAGACTGTTTCAAAATAACCTATGATTGATTCCAGGAACCTTTCTGGCGACGTTATTCATCGCCTTCATCTTCTTCTGTGTGCCATATATGAATCTTGACCTGTTTTGCAGTGAGATGCCCTTCCTGACATTAACTGTATTTGAAAATTTGGAGGGATGACTTCGGCATTGAATATTTCTCTGGTGGTGGGTAGTGTCTAGTGGAACAAACACGAACACACTGATCCGGTGTCAGAGGAATTAACCAGATATTTATAAACTCGCAGACCCCGGCGTGAATCAAACATGGGATCCTCCGAAACGATGGCCACGACGGTGATTATTCACGCAAGTAACCTAACTACCTTTCTGGTGACTCTTGAAATCTTATGCAAGTCGTGACTGTCAGGTTCTGGAAAGTGTAACCTAATTAGAAAAAGTGTTTGATTTTACCTGATGTTGGGATGTTTGAAAATGTTATCGGGTAATATATAATTATTTGTCCTGTGAAGCTGACTTTACTAGAATACATTTTGATGCTGTGAATTATAATTTGAAAATTTTCAATTTTCCATTAGAGGATCACACCTGCTTATGGAGAACACAGTGTAATCTCTCGATGAGAAATTGGAATCGAATGATTTCCAGGATGCTCTGAAAATTATGAAGGAAAGTTTGAAATATCATATTCCTATACAATGTTCCCAAGATTTAATGCAAGTCTCTAGGAAGTAAGTGAGGAGCAGTCATTTCCATTCGTTTCTTACGGAAAATTATTCTACGTAAACAAATCGCTAATTATCATGATATTCGTAACGAACTCATTACGTGAGACACAACTGAGAACAAAACATAAGTTAATGTATCAAAATTCTGCTTTTCTCTCCCTAAAGTCCACAACATATTAACATCTTATTACCAGCATTGTGTTCATCCCTTTATGTGGAATAAAACTGAAGATTTCTTCGTAATCGTTATCAGCTACTTTTATTCACTCGTACGATTCATGCTCATCATATATTCCGAAGTGTTATATCTAAAATGATAACTAACTAGGCCGGTACACATTATCTTCCAAATAGGGTGATTGTCTCTGAGACAACTCGATGTGGATGAAATATCTTAAGTGTAATCTAGTTAAGATTTCTCATGAGTTGTTCTTGTAAAAGGCACAAATTTGCCAGTCGCACGAGTTGAAATTGTCATGCAATTAATCAACTCCTGATTACAGTTATCGTCTACCGATAACCACATTTTAAAGAACTATCAGAATTAAACACAGAAATTGAGCTTCTCTCAAAATCTAAGCACATTGGAGTCCAAGTTTTAGGGGAAATACTGAACAGTATTAATTGCTACAACGCAAGCAATGAGACTCTTGACATAGTGATCATAGACACTAGATCTCCTGTTTTATCATGAATTAGAAAAACAGGAGTGTGACATCTCATTTCAAAGAAAACACGCGTTTTGACTCCGATACAGGCCACGGCAGTCTTCATAACGATGTCGCTGAGCTACCTTATCGCATAGTATATTTTCGTGTAAATAGTTTTAAATCAAAGAAAATACACGTAATAATTTAATTGCGTTTACTGTTGAAGATAGTTAATTTCTTTGGTAATATTCATCATTATTTTATTTTTTGTTGAGAAAGTCCATATACCATTACCACCTGGATTTATGGCGTGGTCAACAGGATTCACTGACCTCCCAGGTCGATAGGTTGGTCGTCCACCTAGACCGGATGGCGCCTCATTTCCGAAGCTGCTTGAAATGAAGGCCCTACTTGTTTGTTCGGAGTACAACCTACCTGTCCTAAATAGGTACTAAATATATCGCTTTTTAGTTTTCTGCGTGTTAATATCTACCATAGACACTGGGCTCGAGCCTGGACGAGATCATGATGGACGTCAATGCGCTGGAGCCTCGGCACTTGCCACACAACCAACCTGACGTGAGAGAGCTGACGCGCATTTGTCAGAACTGCTGCCTTTATGTTCATTGGCCGCTACATCGTTGGGGGTCTCGAGTGGTGCAGAGAGAACGAGAGCTTTGAAACGAGAGCCTTCAGTCTCCAGAGGCTTCTACGGGCGTCTAATGTCAGAAGTCCCTCGAAGGGCGAACTGGCTATACACGAGGGCGAACTATTTAATTCTGTGTTCTGTACTGTGCGTGTAAGCTGTCATCCTGGTGTGCCTGTATGTAGTTGCGAATGTAGCTATTGGTACTATTTTGTATATGTAGTTTTGCAACACCCTGTGTATATTAAGAAATCCCGTAAGGTACCATCCGTTATTACTACAGGTTGTTATTCGTCTCTCCGGGAAGGTGGCCATACAACATCAAGAATATGGAACTTGCCTTGTCTTACAGGGACAGTCACCTCGACATTTGTTCTGCTGTTAGCGAAGGTAATAGCTCTGCTACGTGCATTCCCGCCTTAACGAAGATTTATCTACTTGGACAAGTTATTAAATATTCGCTCCGAAATGAATTATACCTAGAACAAAGGCTGGAATGTGTAGAATTCTTCATAAAGGAACACGACGTCATGTATTATTTGCAGTATATCATAATAGAGATTCCTCCTTGGTGATTGTTTTAAATTCATCGTACAATAGGTACATTGCTGACATTATCGTGAGACAATTCTGAGAAGCTGAAAATTATGTATACACTATGAAACTGAATTTTATACTTGAAAGGATTACTGCGTACTGCAGTAGTAATGGATATTCTTGATTCTGGTAGTTTTCTATTACGAGTTTCATTTATACGAGATTATAAGATGACAGAAAATGTGTTACAAAATCCAGAAAATTTTACCAATTAAAGTGTAATTTTTTATACCATTACTACGTTTATTATTACTGTCAACAGCTTGGAAGCACTAAAGTGAAGTGATAACCTGTGTGCGAAAATAAATCCGTTTTATGGAAAAATATTCCCACCTAAAAAGGAAATGAA
Source organism: Anabrus simplex (assembly GCF_040414725.1). NCBI lineage: Eukaryota > Metazoa > Arthropoda > Insecta > Orthoptera > Tettigoniidae > Anabrus > Anabrus simplex. The sequence continues at coordinate 570,358,920 of NC_090266.1, forward strand.
TTGACTAATTGTTTAATGATCAGTGCGTTGTGTCTTTCGGTACTTATTCTTAATAGCAATTATAGTAGAACTTACGGTGCTGTTGTTGGTGGTGGTGGTATGTATCGTGATTTAAGAATAAAGTAACGAGGCATTTTTTTAAACGATCATCGACACATCGAATAATGCCAACATATACTGCCCTTCATTACATCGTAACAAGACATCTCTGTCAGCTATTGAACTACCGCTCTCAAATTCTAGCCACCATTAAACTGACTCTCACAATCCTATTTACTAAATCACGATGTATCTAAACCAGTTCAGTGAATGGATCGACATCGCAATAACACTGCATGCAAGCGGATGTGAACTGAAAGACATCTCGAGAAGCACCGTGTACCATTGTAGACACAGAGGTGAAGCAGCGTGGGCGGTCAATCGAACATAGTGCTTGTTAAGGTTCGTGTCGTTGTGCAATGAAGCAACGCAAAAACGTCAAGAATTGTTACTAATTGTGATAAACGAAGAATTAAACGCACGTGATGATGGTACAAGTTTGGGGAACAGAAGCCGTTAGCAGAAAGTGTGTTTACTACTGGTTCAAACGCTTTCGTGATGGAGAGGAACCTCTTGATGATGAGCCACGTCCGCATCGAACGTAAACAAGCAGATGTGCAGCAAACATCAAGTAAGGTATGACAGATGCTGGCACAAAATTGACGGCTGTCTCTGAGACGGATATCAGACGACTTATTTATTAGAAAGGGCAATATGAACACATTCGTTCACAACAATTTGTGTAAGTTGAAGATATGTTCTGCATTTGTATCGCGCACATTGCCTGACGGGCAGAAGGCAACACGGATGAACATTGGTGGAGATTTCGTTGACACTTTTCACCCAGATCCATATTTTTTGAAAACCGTCAACACACGTGATGAAAGCAGGTGCTACCAGTTCGATCCGGAGACCAAGCGACAAACAATGGCATGGTGTTCACCGTGTTACTCACGCCCCAAAAAGAGCCACCTGCAAAAGTCTAGGATGAGGACACTGTTTCATCGCCTTTTAGATTTTCTGACATTAGAGGCATGATCCACAAACAATTCGTATTAGGGGTTCAAACTGTCAACACCGAAATCAAAGAAAACGTTTAGAAATGGTTGCTGCTAAGCATCCGGCGTGTTCGACCAGGGTTGTACATGACGGGAAAATATAGCCCCTCCATGACAACGATCGCCCGCGTAGTGGTGCAATGGCTTTCGCCCGGGCTTCACAATTTTGCGCCCCGTGTTCACGATGAATTGGGTTGTTTTCTTTTGTTTCATTTATTTACTTTTGTCCGTTGACGATTACTACACGAATGGTTATGTTCAATGTATTTTGAAACATCGCTGTCCTGTTTCGTTTATTAATGTTCTGCCCGATAAATTAATTTTAAAACATCAACATTGCTCTACACTCATTGCACAACAAGGGGATATCACGACTAAACGTGACGCAGTAAAAATCCACGCATTGATTCGTAATCAATTGCAAGCGCGCGGTTTTGAAAAATGATCCGTTATGTGTGGTATTACGCACACGCCAACAAGTTAAATCTTCAGCATTGTTAACAATATTTCTTTCCCGAGTGACATTCCCTGCCATAAATGTGACTGTGGTAAACCTGCCTTCGCGCGATGCTCGTGGTGTACGAAATGTCTATGTTTTGAATGCTTCTACAATCGTTATAATCCAAGAAAATGAACCGTATCTTCCTGAGGCGTCAATATAGGAATGAAGTTACAAAACATTGTAATCCCTGAAAATACCATATATACAGGGTTGTTCACCTAACATGTTACACAGAAATAACATCTAAACCATTAAAAATATCGGCATTCTGTTTTCATATCCGTAAACTAGCAAGATACCCGTGCTTCGCTACGGTATTATACCAAAATTCGTGATCTGACTCGTTTTCTAATAGATTACGGCAAGTTTCCTCCCATTTTTCAATCTTTATTTCCAGCAATCGATTTCGTACTTCCCGGGCTAGGTCCAGGTATTCCACCCGGTCACTTGGGTCCCTAAATCTTAGACATCATTTCCTATAAGCATTTTTAATATGGTTCAAATCCTTCAGGAGATCCAGCGTGGTGTCGTCTTGGGAGCCTTGGCGATACTGAACCCGCGGCCGGACTGCATTCTTAGTCATTACCCGTCCAGGACCCGTTTCCAGCGCGGTCCGCACATTTGACGACTGTCCAGAACATTATTATTATTATTATTATTATTATTATTATTATTACTATTATTATTATTATTATTATTATTATTATTATTATTATTATTTGAGATGTTCTGGACCCCACAGCAAGATGCAAGACCGCTACTTGGCGGTTAATTACATCTGCTGCCGTTGTCATTGTTGAGAATGTGACCAGCGCCATTGTCGCGCGTAGGCTAGTGTGCGGGATTTCTGGCCATACGAATGACGTACTTCCGTGCATTATTGAACTTATTATAGAGGTGAAAAATTCGACAGTCAATCTCATTCCTATCGTTTATTTCAAATTTGTTTCAATTTTTATTTATATGACAGGAGAATCTACTGCAATCTAAGAACGTTCTCCGAAGAAAAAGATGGCTCGTGAAAACGAACCCAGGAAAGGTTAAAATGATCGGTTTATGATCAGAATAAGTACATCGAAAATCTGCAGCCGGTTTCCAGTCATTCGACAGGGTCAGGAATGGAATGAATAAAGCCCCATCTGGCGGCGACAATAGGAATTGTGCCGGCAGCCGAAACCTGTCGCACTCCGCTGGGGCAATGATTAATGGATGACAAATGAAATGAAATTATATTGGACAGTGTTACTGGAATGAATGATGACAGGGAAAACCGGAGTATCCAGAGAAAAACCTGTCCCGCCTCCGTTTTGTCCAGCATGAATGTCACATGGAGAGACCGGGATTTGAACCACGGAACCCAGCTGTAAGAGGCCGGTGCGCTGCCGCCTGAGCAACGGAGGCTCCTTATAAATACATTATGAACAGTAAAATCAATTGGTCTCGCCTCCTTTTACACCCCACCGCCGTTAAGTTTATTTACCCCCTCCCGAAAAACTAAAAAAAGGCGTGTTTCTTTATGTTTAAAGGAGATTCCAAACACCATTGTTCACGTCTATTACCTTCAGTTTTGAAATTAAAATAATTCACTTTTTTCATTTTCACCCCCCTCCCTCCCAAGTGAATTTTCGACAAAAGTACTTGTTTCTTTAATAGTAAAGGATCTTCTAAATACCAATTATCACGACTGTGACTTCTTCAGTTTTTGATTTATGTGTCCTCATGAAAGGAATTCAAATTCTTTTCAATCCCGCCCCCAAGATATACCCCCTCCAAACGGGCTTATCTTTGTTTTTAAAGGAGATGCAAACACCAATTTTCACGTCTGTAGGCCCTAACAACTTTAGTTTTTATTAGATGTAAGTATTCTCAAACAATTAAGTCAATTAATTTTTCATTTATTTCACCTCCCCCCCCCATTCATTGGATTTTCCGAGAATACGTGTTTCTCTACTTTTAAAGCAGATTCATAATATCAAATTTCACGTCTGTAACATCTTCATTTTTGAAATATCAGTAGCCTAATTAAAAGTATTCAACACCATTTTCAGTCACTTTTAACACCCCTCCCTCCACCAAAGTGGTATTTCCGAAAACTAAAAATACACGTTTCTTTACTTTTAATAGAGATAAAAAAACATTTTTCACGTCTGTAACATGTTAAGTTTCTTGAGATATACTGTATACATTCTCAATTTAAAATTTCACCCCCTTTTTAGTTCCCCTTAAGAGGAGTTTCCAAGAACAAATCACCTATGTTTCTTTACATTTACAGAAGATTCCAAATACCACTTTTTACGTCTGTAACATTCTACGCTTCTCAGATATTCTCTAGATATAGTCTTTCAAAAAATTCACCCCAATATGTCAATCCTGCTTCACTGCCATTAATTGAATTTTCCAAAAAAAAAAGTTAAAAATACGCGGTCCTTTATTTTTAAAGGGGATTCTAAATATCAATTTTTACATGTGCAATCTTTTAAAGTTTTGAGATATAGATACACTCATTTTAAAAATCCCCCCTTTTTCACAACCCCCTCCCCCCACTATTTGGACTTTCCGAAAGCAAAAATGTATGTTTCTTTATTTTTAAAGGAGGTCCCAAATACAAATTTTCAGTTCTGTAATATCTTCAGTTTCTGAGATATATGTATCCTCATTAAAGGCATTCAACCCATTATTCACACTTTTACACCCCTCCCATTGCGATTTACGGAAAAAAATATTAAAATACGTGTTCCTTTATTTTAAAGGAGATTCTAAATACCAATTTTTTACATCTGTAAACTTTTAAAGTTTTAAGATGTAGAGACACTCATTTTAAAAATTCACCCCCCATTTCCCCCCACCCCCCATTATTTGGATTTTCCAAAAACGAAAAAGTACATGTTTCTTTATTTTCTTTATTTTTAAAGAAATTTTCAGGTCTGTAATATCTTCAGGTTCAGAAATATAAGTAGCCTCATTAAAAAACTTTCAACCCAGTTTTCACCCTTTTCCCTTTTTTGGAAAATCCAATTAATGGCGGTTAAACAGGAGTGACAAATTGGGGTGAATTTTTTGAAAAACTATATCTACAGAATACCTGAGAAACGTAAAATGTTACAGACGTAAAAAAGTGTGTATTTGGAATCTCCTGTAAATGTCAAGAAACATAGGTGATTTATTTTTGGAAACTCCATTTAAGGGGAACTAAAAAGGGGTGAAATTTTAAAATGAGAATTTCTACAGTATCTCAATAACTCAACAGGTTACAGAAGTAAAAAATGGTATATTTTAATCTCTATTAAAAATAAAGAAACGTGTATTTTAATTTTCGGAAATAACACTTGGGTGGAGGGGGTAAAAGTGACTGAAAATGGTGTTGAATTATTTTAATTAGGCTACTGATATCTCAAAAATTAAGATGCTACAGACGTGAAATTTGATATTTGGAATCTGCTTTAAAATTAAAAAAACACGTATTCTCAGAAAATCCAATGAAAGGGGGGGGTGAAATAATTGAAAAATTAATTGACTTAATTGTATGAGACTACATACATCTAATAAAAACGAAAGTTGTTGCAGACGTGACCATTGGTATTTGGATCTCCTTTAAAAACAAAGAAAAACACGTTTTGGGAACCCATCTTGGGGGGCGGGAATGAAAAGAAGTTGAATTCCTTTCATGATGACACATAAATAAAAAACTGAAGAAGTTAGAGTCGTGATAATTGGTATATTGAATATCCTTTACTATTAAAGAAACAGTATTTTTTGCCGAATAATTCTCTTGGGGGGGGGGGGGGGGAGGAGTGTGAAAGGAAGTGAAAGAAAGTGAATTATTTTTATGGGGATACTTATATCTCAAACTTGAAGGTAATAGACGTGAACATTGGTGTTCGGAATGTCATTTAAACATAAAGAAACTCGCCTTATTTTAATTTTTTGCTTGGGGCGGGGGTGTTAATAAACGGCGGTGGGGTGTAAAAGGAGGTGAGACCAATTGATTTTACTGTTCATAATGTACATATGAGGAGCCTCCGTTGCACAGGCGGCAGTGCGCCGGCCTCTCACAAATGGGTTCCGTGGTTCAAACCCCGGTCACTCCATGTGACATTCGTGCCCGACAAAGCGGAGGCGGGACAGGTTTTTCTCCGTTTACTCCGATTTTTCCCATCATCATTCATTCCAGCAACACTGTCCAATATTTCATTTCATTTGTCATTCATGGATCATTGCCCCAGAGGAGTGCTTCGCCAGCCGGCACAATTCCTATTGTCGCCGCTAGATGCGGCTTTATTCATTCCATTCTTGACCCTGTCGAATGACTGGAAACAGGCTGTAAATTTTCGATGTACTTATTCCGATCATTAATCGATCATTTTTAATCTTTCTGGATTCGTTTTCAACAACCATCTTTTCCTTCGGAGAACGATCTTAGATTACTGTAGATTCTCCCGGCATATAAATAAAAATTTTAACACATTTGAAATAAAGGATAGGAATGCGATTGACAGTCAAACTGTTCACCTCTATAATAAGGTCAACAATGCACGGAAGTCAGTCATTCATATCGTCAGAAAACCCGCACAATTGCCTACCCGCGACAATGGTGCTGGTCACATTGTCAACAATGACAATGGCAGCAGATGTAATTTACCGCCAAGTAGCGGTCTTGCATCTTGCTGTGGGGTCCAGAACATCTAATGATAATAATAATAATAATAATAATAATAATAATAATAATAATAATAATAATAATAATAATAATAATGTTCTGGACCGTCGTCAAATGTGCGGACCGCGCTGGAAACGGGTCCTGGACGGGTAATGACTAAGAATGCAGTCCGGCGGCGGGTTCAGTACCGCCAAGGCACCCAAGACGACACCAAGCCGGATCTCCTGAAGGATTTGATCCATATTAAAAATGCTTATAGGAAAATATGTCAAAGATTTAGGGACCCGGGTGACCGGGTGGAATACCTGGACCTAGCCCGGGAAGTACGAAATCGATTGCTGGAAAGAAAGATTGAAAAATAGGAGGAAACTTGCCGTAATCTATTAGAAAACGAGTCAGATCGCGAATTTTGGGGGATTTTCGCAGAAAACGAGTCGGATGGCGAATTTCGGCGGATTGTATATCTAAACCAGTAAGCATTCAATTATAAATATCAGTGTAATACCGTAGCGAAGCACGGGTATCTTGCTAGTTCTAAAATATTTATGTTATTAGTGGTCGTGTCTTAATGCAAATCGCTAGACAAAGATGGGAAATAAGTCGTTACAATATACACGCTATACACGCTGAGAAAAATGGTAGTTTAGGGGAAGGCCTAAAATGTAATAGAAAAATATTTATTTTATTAGTGCTCGTATCTTCACGAAAATTGGTATGCAAAGTCGGGGAATAGGTCGCTATAATCTAGGATATCAATAATGTTACTCACACTGAGTTAAATGGTACTTTAGGGGAAGGCCTGAAATGTTATCTATATATAAAATAAATGTTTTGCCTGTACATTGCTCAGAATTTGAAATGAATAGTATTTCTGTATCTGTCATGTCCACAGTAACGAGGAAATGCATTTCTTACTTTTCCGTAATGTCTGTCTGTCTGTCTGTCTGTCTGTCTGTCTGTCTGTCTGTCTGTCTGTCTGTCTATCTGTCTGTCTGTATGATTGTACACGCATCAATAGAAAACGGCTGAAGAGAATTTAATGAAAATCGGTATGTAATGTCGGGTGATGAACCACTTCAAGCTCGGCTATAAATTATTTTAATCACGCTGAGTGAAATGGTAGTTTAAGGGAAAGCCTGAAATGTAATTCTCAAATAACTTATTTATGTTATTAGTGGTCGTATCGATAAATCTATATATATAAAATAAGTCTTTTGTCTGTACATTACTCAGAATTTGAAAAGAATTGTATTTCTGTATCGGTCATGTCCACAGTAACAACGAAATGCATTTTTACCTTTCCGTAATTTCTTGATGTATGTCTGTATGTATGTATGTATGTATGTATGTATGTATGTATGTATGTATGTATGTATGTATGTATGTATGTATTTATGTACGTATGTACACGCATCACGATAAAACGGCTGAAGATAATTTAATGAAAATCGGTATGTAATGTTGGGTGATGAACCACTGCAGTCTAGGCTACAAATTATTTTATTCACGCTGAGTGAAATGGTAGTTTAGGGGAAGGACTGAGATGTAATACTCAAATAATTCTCAAATAAATACTACATAACTACCATAACTTAAGTTATGTCCTAAGTTAGTAGTAGTTATGTAAGAAGTTATTAAATTTCCGATCACTTATGTCTTATACATTGTTACCGTACCGCATATAATCGGAGATATTCATGAATTTGGATTTTTGTTTAAGTCCATATCAGCTCCGAGTCACGAGAAAATGGGTAAACAGAATTTAATGAAAATCGGTATGTAAAGTCTGAGAATAAGGAACTACAGTCTACGATATAAATAATTTTGTAAGACACAGAGTCGAAAGAAAACTAATGTGAAGGCATTCAATATAGAAAGCTCATAAACTTTATCAACAATAACATTACATTGACCATTGTTTGCTGTGATGTGCTTTTTGTCTTCTGTTTCCTCTTATCCCCGATAGATAGGATTACTGCAGCCTACCGATTTTTTTTTAAATTTCCTTGACGGCGCACCGACACAGGTAGGTCTTATGGCGACGATGGGATAGGAAATGAATAGTGGTGTGAAGGAAGCGGCCTTGGCTTTAAGGTACAGCCTGGCGTGACTGGTGTGAAAGTGGGAAACCACGGAATACCATTTTTTGCCTAACGTCGCACCGTCACAGATATGTCTTATGGCGACGATGGGATAGGAAAGGTCTAGGAAGTGGAAGGAAGCGGCCGTGGCTTTAATTAAGGTACAGTCCCGGCATTTGCCTGGTGTGAAAATGGGAAACCACGGAAAATCATCGTCTGGGCAGCCGACAGTGGGGCTCGAACCCACTATCTGCCGAACACCATCTTCAGTTTTGCCGTCAGTGGGGTTCGAATCCACTATCTCCCGGATGCAAGCTCACAGCTGCGCGCCTCTAACCACACGGCAAACTCGCCGGGTCGTACCGCCTGTAACAGCCTGCCTGTATATTGGTGAGAAGTAGCTGGGGTGTAAGGTAACTTTCTTCATTAGCATGCCATTCCTGTGGTTCATACATTATCTGATATATCTGGTACGTAACACACTGGTTCATCTTAGTATTCGAGCTATACAATCCCTACTCTGAGCCACAGACTGAAATGAGTAGTGTGCATATTTAACGGAATAATGACAGAGGAGTGTTCACGGCAGTCTGCGACCTGGTTATTCCAGCTCTGGAACTTTGGACTCTTAGATCGGCACCGTAGTACTGTTCGTTGAAAGTGAGAAAGTGTGCGGATTCTCATTTGCTCGAGTATTTTATATGATAACATTGCTTCCAATCGCTACATTCCTACGGACGTTTTTGTAATGACCTATGTTGAATTCAGTTAGGAAAACCACCAAGTCAGTCTTTCTGAGAATCCCGCAGCGAAGCACCGGTATATCAGCTAGTCTAGATATATAAAATAGCTTGTCCTGACTGACTGACTGACTGACTGACTGACTGACTGACTGACTGACTGACTGACTGACTGACTGTCAGATTCATCATCGCCGAGCCAAAACTACTGGGCATAATGAAATGAAATTTTGGGGATACATTCATATTAAGATGTAGGTGCTCGCTAAGAGAGGATATTTGGATATTCCGTTGCTAAGGGGGTAAAAAGGGGGGTGAAATTTTAAAATGAGTGTATCTATATCTCAAAACTTTATAAGTTTACAAATGTAAAAATTGGTATTTTGGAGTCTTCTTTGAAAATAAGGAAACACGTACTTTTTGTTCTCAGAAAATCCCAATAGGACGGGTGAAAAAAGGGTGAAAAAGTGGTTGAATCCCTTTAATCGGGATACCGGTACTTAAATCTCAGAAACTGTAGATATTACAGACCTGAAAATTGGTACTTTTGATCTCTTTTAAAAATAAAGAAACACGTATTTTTTTTGTTTTTTAAAAATCCAGTTAATAAGAGGGGGAAAGGGGGGGTGAATTTTTAAAATGAGTGTTTGTATATCTCAAAACATTGAAAGTTTACACATGTAAAAATTGGTATTTAGAATCTTCATTAAGAATAAACAAACACGTATTTTTTATCTTCGGAAAATCCCAATAGAAGGGGTGGAAAGGGGTGAAAAATGGGTTGAATGCATAAATCTAAATGCGTTCGACTTGAAACTGAAGCAAATTGAGACTTGCACAGGTTCCGTGGCTGCGATGTAAATAATGGAGCTTCCTTATCTCACCACATTATGGAGTCCATACACTAAGTTCCCAGATATACGAGGAAAGAAAAAGTGAGGAGCAGCACCTTCCAACCACACTGACGATGAAGGCGTACTGCCTTTCCGGCTGGTTGATCAGCCATTTGTATATCAAAGTGCACGGAAATCTCTGAAACACTGGTGGAAATTTATGCCTTCTGGAAGGATGGAAAAGGGCGTGACGTAACGTTGACGAGTGTTTAAAATGAAAGCTGCAATCGTTGTATATTCCCCAAGACTATTGTAAATTTGAAGGACTATTTGAGGAGGTAGTCCATGCAAAGATAAAGAAGGACTGAAGATACAAAGTGAAGATGAAGAACGACGAGGTTGACGTAGTCACCAACCGACGAGAGGCGCCTTCTCAAAGGACATGATGATCATATAAACACTGCCTTGTGATGCCAGATCAGGACAAAAACAAACTATTCGAGGAACTATTTCTAACGATATGCATAGGATGTTGTTATTTGAGTCATCTGTCCATGGCCTGGTTTGATGCAGCTCTCCACGCCTCACTATCCTGTGCTAATTTTTTCATTTCTACGTAACTGCCGCATCCTACATCTACTCTAATCTGCTTGTCATATTCACACCTTGGTCTACCCATACCGTTCTTACCGCCTACAATTCCCTCAAAAACCAACTGCACGAGTCATGGGTGAATTAAGGCCTGCCCTGTAATTCTATCTCGTCTTCTGGACAAATTTAGCCGAATTGATCTCCTCTAACCTATTTGATTCAGTACAAATTCATTCGTGATTCCATTTATCCATCTCACTTTCAGCATTCTTCTGTAACACCACATTTCAAAAGCTTATATCCTCCTTCATTCTGAGCTAGTTATCGTCCGTGTTTCACTTCCGTACAATGCCACGCTCCAGAGGAAAGTCTTCAAACAAAACTTCTAATTGCTATGTCAATGTTCGAAGTGCGCAAATTTCTTTTCTTAAGAAAGTCCTTCTTTGCTTGTGCTTGTCTGCATTTTATGTATTCCTTCCTCCAGCCAACATTAGTTATTTTACTACCCAAATAAAAATATTCATCTACTTCCTTTAAGATTTCATTTTCTAATCTAATATTTCATGCATCACCTGAGTTCTTTGGACTGCACTCCATTAATTTTGTTTTGGACTTATTTATTTTCATCTTGTACGCCTTACAAAAGACTCTGTCCAAAACATTCTGCAATTTCTCCAGATCTTCTGCAGTCTCAGATAAAATAACAATATCATCAGCAAATCTCAGGATTTCGATTTCCTCTCCTTGGATTGCGACTCCCTTTCCAAATTCGTCTTTGATTTCCTTTACTACCTGTTCTACATAAGCATTGATATGGAGGGCGACAAACTGCAACCTTGTCTCATTCCTTTCGGGATGACTGGTTCTTTTTCAAAACCCTCGATTCTTATCACTGCAGACTGAGTTTATAGAGATTGTAGATAATTCTTCGTTCCCGGCACCTGATCCCGATCAGCTTCAGAATCTCAAATAGCTTGGTCCAATCAGCATTATCAAATGCATTTTCATGATGTACGAACGCCATGTTTATGGGCTTGTCCTACTTAGTTGGATCCTCTAGGATCTGACGTAATGTTAGGATTGCTTCACGTGTTCATACATTTCTTCTGAAGCCAAATTAATCTTCTCCCAACTCAGTTTCATACTGTCTTTCCTTTCTTCTGTAAGTAATACGTGATAACATTTTTCAGGCGTTGAGTACTATCCTAATCGTGCGGTCGTGTTCACACTTGCCAGCACCGGCTTTCTAGGGAATAGGTTTGATAACATTCTGCTGAAAATCGGAAATCCTGTCTCATACATCTTACACACTAAATGGAATAACCTCGCCTTGCTGCTTTCTCCTAAGGCAGTCGGTACTTCAGAGGGAATATCATCTATTCCATATGCCTTATTCCTGCTTAGGTCTGTCAAAGCCCTGTCAAATTCTGACCACAAAATTGTGTCTCCCATTTAATCAACATCAACAATTTCCTCTTGTTCCAGAACCACGTCATCTACGTCCTTACCTTGATACAACTGTTGGATATGTTCCTGCCATCTTTCTGCCTTACTTTCTTTTCCTAGAAGTGGTTTTCCATCTGAGCTCTTAATAATCATACACCTAGTTTTCCTTTCTGCAAAACGTTTCCTTGATTTTCCTGTATTCAGAATCTACCCTTCCAAGGATCTTACAACCTTCAACATCCTTTCACTTCTTCAGCCATTATTCCTTTACCACTATCCTGCACTTCCTTTCCACTTCATTCTTTAATCGCCTATATTCCTTTCTTCCCTCTTATTTTTTTCCATTCTTGTACTTTTGTCGTTCATTAATCAGGTATAGTATCTACTGAGTTATACATTGATTCTTAGTACAACATTCCTTTCTTCCTAGCATTTTTTCAGCAGCTATAGGGACCTCATCTTCACGACTGTTCATTCTTCCTCTATTGCGTTTCCTTCAGCCTTTTCATTTAGTCCCTGTTCAACATGTTCCTTGAAACCGCCCCTCACACTTTTTTCTTTCAATGTATTTAGATCCCATCTCCTTGCATTCTTTCCTTTCTCCATTTCCTTCATATTGAGATGACATTTCATGAAGAAGAATTTGTGGTCAGAGTCCACGTCTGCTCCTGGGAAAGTTTTGCAATATTGCACCTGGTTTCTGAATCGCTGCCTAATCATAATGAAGTATATTTCATAGCTTCCAGTTCCCATGTCTCGTTCATGTATGCAGTCGTCGTTTGTTGTGTTCGAACCTAGTATTAGCAAGGTCTTAATTGTGATCAGTGCAGAGTTCAACCAGTCGACTTCTTCTTTCATTATTTTGCCTAATCCGAATTCTCCTACTGTATCTTCTTCTCTTCCTTGGCCTGCCACTGCATTCCAGTCTCCTATCACAATTGGATTCTCGTCACCTTTCATATATTGTATTAAATCTTCTACCTCTTCATACATTCTTTCGTTTTCTTCATCATCTGCTGAACTAGTAGGCATATAGTCCTGCACTAATGTGGTGGGCATTGCTTTGGTTTCTATGCTGAATACAATAATCCTTTCACTATGCTAGCTGTAGTAGCTTACCTGTTGCATTATTTTCTTATTCGTAATTAAATCAACTCCTGCATTTCCTCTGTCTGATTTTCTGTTGATAATTCAGTAGGCACCCGACCAAAATTCCCGCTGTTCCAGCCAACGTACTTCACTTATACCAACTACAGTATATCTAACTTTAGTCCATCCATCTCGCTTTTCATATTCTCTAACCTACCACAACGATTAACACTCCTAGCATTCCACGATCCAACTCGGAGAATGTCAGAATCCATCTTGCTGATGATTGCCCCCTCTCGTGTACTCCCCACCCGGTGATCCTAACGCGGGAACTATTTTACCTCTAGAATATTATACCCTGGAGGAAGCCGTCATCTGTACATCATTTATACAGAGAGAGCTGCATGTTCTCGATAGTTAGTTATGGCTGTAGTTTCCCGTTGCTTTTAGCAGTGTAGCAGTACCAATACAGCTAAGCCATGTTGAGTATCATTACAAGGACATATCATTTAATCATCTAGACTACCACACTTGCAAATTCCGAAAGGCATCTACCCCCTTTTCGATGAACCGTTTCTTAGTCTGAATGCAAGCTCACAGCTGTGCGCCCCTAACCGCACGGTCAACTCGCCCGTTAATTCGTAAAATAGGGCAAAATCAACATGCGATAGAATTATTATTATTATTATTATTATTATTATTATTATTATTATTATTATTATTATTAATATTGGTTGTGGATTTTAATCATATGTCGGGTGACGAAGCCTGGGGTGATGATTATTGACTGGTAAGATAAAAAAGGAAATGATATTGTATATTCTTGCAATCCAATGATACGTCGGATGGAGATTGCGACACAACACCATTCTTACCAATCTGCTGGAAAGAAAAATCACGGGGAAGAAAGGCCGAGGAAATGAATCCTTCAAGAGTTGTCACAGAGTCTCCATTATGGTTCTTACTATGAAATGAAACGAGGAGCTGAGGACAGGAAAGAATATTGGCATAGACAAGGCATTACCATTAGACATTGATGATGATGAATTTGTAGTGATCAAACTGAGAGCTATCTTTCCCATAGCTGAATTACCGATGAGTTTGAAATCCGCAAATAATGTAGGCGGGCTTTCCGGTAAAACGAAATATTTTTACTGCCCGAGTATGATTCTTTGTAAGTGTAACACAGGACAATCACACATCACTCATTTGCGGGAACGTATAGATAATGGTGTATAGTTTCGTACAATCTTGAGCAATCGAAGTTTTTCATGATCAGATAATGTTACATGTGGAGTCCTCCACAACATACGTTGAAGGATAATTTATGAGTCTACTGGTGTTGTGGCTTCCCCTTTCGGAGAACAATCATTGAACGAGAAATGCAACCATGCAAGCTAAGGGCGCCAATCTTTAAGTTGATGACTTAAAGATAAAAATTTATAATCAAGCTTGGACGGACTCTTATCACAGGGGTGGGGTGATAGTGCACTAATCATTAAGCCGGAGAATTAGAAATCAAAAGGCTAATTAAGGCAGATTGATTAAAGTGAACTATGAAAATACTATTTATTATATTGAATATAAATGACGACGGTTTAACGAGAACTGAATTTAAAATAGGAAATGAATTTAACAAAAAGTTGAATGACTCTACTTCGCGAAAACTTGCAATATTTTTAACTCGCTTGCTCACCATGTAGTCTTGTTCTGCTGGTCCTTGGAAAGCTTCCATCCTTGTAGCTGGAACATCACCGGTCGTCTTTGAGATCTCTTCATCTGCAGCTAAGTACCATTCCTGCCTTGCTAAGTGCACCGACCACTAACTGGAAGATGGCTTCGACACTAACACTCCCTATTATGCTCTATCCCATATATTGGAGATGAGCCCTAAGTCATAGTTAGAAAACCTCCTTGGGTTATGTGGAGAGGATACACAATTAATAATCCTTCCAACTTTACTGAAAATGTGCCCTGAAGTTTCATTTCTATCTAGTTTAATACTACCTATTGTCTTAGACTGGTACAAACCGGTCTAGTAGCCGAGCTGTACGTACTTCCCGATGAGAGTGGCTATACACCCCTCATTCAGAAATTCCTAAGTACCACGTCGTGGTAATGAAGTAATTAATGTAGAAGTGATAAACTATCACACTAGTCCACTATGGTACAACAACCATAAGACAAGTTCTCAGACCTACAGCGAAATACAAGATCGAAGAATCAAGAATCCAGAAGAATAATAATAATGAATGCAGAATCAAGAAGAATCTAGAAGAATGAAGCCAAGACCTCCAACACGCCCTTTTATAACCTTCTCTGGCTCTAATTACAGGTCGCTACACGTGGTCCAATCAGTTGACACGTCTCTCCCCACTCCAGATATTAGAGTTGATGGGTCTTAACCATTATATCAACTGTTCTTCTATTAGCCCTTTCACTCAGTATCCATGGCAACATGACGCTCCTTTGAAAATATAGGCGGTGATCAGTTTGAATTATTCTGGTCGAAATACGGTAGCTGTCGTTATAACGCTTGAACACGTGCTCGCTTTTCCCAGAATTTGATGTCTAAATTTGTCCTTCCTTCTTCCTCGGTGATGTGGCAAGATAGAGGAAATCTACTGCAAGTTAAATTTAAACGAATGTCGCAAGAATCTAAGTGAATACTAGGATATTCAGCCCTCGTTTACAAGTCGTAGTTACAAAGTAATGAAATGATAGTGAGCAAATGATCAACCATGAATTATAATACAATTACATACCAAGATAAATATCATGACGTTAAATTCCTGTATTAATTACATATAATAAAATTAACATAATTACACTGTGACGTCTGGAACGTTACAGTGTTTGTGTTCCTTTAAGAGCATTGTAATCACTTCGATTACGGGTCAAAATTATCTCTTGTTTTGCGTTGAATATAATACGTCTATAGTCTTCAGCGTAGCTAAAATTAAACAGCATACCCGTAAAGGTTACATTCTCATTAATCATACAGTTGTTAATAGCTTTTGGACACCATTCTGCCATATTTTCATTGCATCGTTTATGGGAGGATTTTGCTTAAATACGACCTGGGAATCCTCGTTCCTTCCCCTGCCTGATCTTGGGTTCCGTGCCTCATGATTAGTAAACGATACATTTTTCTGTGACAACATCATGGTTGCTTAATTGGGATTAAGTAGTGAGGTGGTTTCCAGTTGCGTTCTGTACGAAACTGAGGCCGCCTCTGACCTGCGAAACAAACGCCCGCTGTTGGCGCCCGTAACTTAGAGAACAGACGCTACAAGGATTGCTTCTCGTGGTTTACTCCATTAGGTTCTTCCGCTTTCTCAACCGTTGGGAATGAGATTCCTCTTCCCCCTTCAAGACCGTTGACCAGATTTAACCTTTATCCCTGGCAAGAGGCCCTTACAAGGTGCTACCAGCCGGGCCAACTGGACCAAGGTTTTCTAAAGAGGTGTTACCCATCTATCACTCGCCCTTTGTCCTGACTTGTGACAGGCAGAGCCTGGCTTCCCAAAACAATGATCCAGGTTGGTGAGTTTATCTACAAGTTAAGAAGTGTTATACTATATCGCAATGGAATTGCTTTTCCCTACTGAAACACGGACATTAATTTCGAGACAAATACATTTGGCTTTCTCTGTGACAAGTTTTGTAAAGCCCAATCTTCATATTATCAGTAAGAAAATCGTCCGCTGTTTTATACTGCGAAATCGAAAATTAAAGCACAGAATTTAGTTATAGACTTCTGTTATGATGAAGAATCTATAAAAGAATCTCCCGTTGATATTCGTTTAGAATTTGAAACACCTGAAAATATTCCTTCTTACAATACAGTTTATTGTCTAATTATTCACCTTATTGGTGTCACCACCCACTATCGAATATCGCTAATAGACTATAAGTAAGCATATGTCTACCTCATTATCATCAGTTTGTGCTTCTATATAGAATATTATGGAGCGGAAAAAAGAAAAAGCCTGCCCGATTTCAAACAATCATCTTGATAAAAAACAAAACTCTTAATGTGCAACCTCTTTGCCTAGCAGTGAGAAGGATACGCTATATCTTATTTATCTCTCTCAAGTATGTGTGGCTGTTCAGATGTTCTATAGGCACAGAACCTTTCAACGGATGCCAAAGCACCTGATTCTGTGCTTACCGCCGACAATTTTGTCTACGTTCGCTGCTTCTTTCGTAAATGCATTTTGGGACATGCTACTCTCCGTAATAAGATATCAAGTGACGTAGCTACATGCATACGCCGTCGACAACATTACAAGCACCTAAGTGAAAATGGTATCGATTATAATGGACCTAATCCGAAATTTTGTAAACTGTAATCAGTGTATACGTGAACTTGCACCTATATTTGATGTAGTTCATGGTAACTCTGAAGGAAATTAGACACGCAGATCTCTCCATAAGAAGGGTGCATGGTAAGAACAGAAACAGCTTCTTTGCAAAGCATGACGTGCATATTGTAAGATAGTTTCAAAACTTAATTTCGTAAACAATAAATATTCTGTTAAAATTTAACGTGGCATTGGGTACACAAAATTTTCCAATATACTACCCCTTCCCGGTAAGACGTTAAGAGACGTAGGAGTATAACAACGACATTACAACGATTGTAGAAAAGAACGAGATTAGTTTATATTATTTTGAAAATAATAAAACATTAAGTAACCGGTATTTCGTTAAATTTGAAAAGTTTTACTTATTCTGCATCTTCTCACCTATCACATTATTTCTTACTCATTGCTGTTTCCTTATAATATTGAATCTAAATAATTTCCAGACCACCATTAATCACCTATCCTCGGCTGGCAAAAATGTCTCATATAATCAGAAATAATGCTTTCCCAAAACTTACATCAACACATGTCGAACTGACCGGGCTGTAATTTTCGGCTTTTAGTCTGTTACCCTTTTTCTTTATACACAGGGGCTACTATTGAAACTCTTCGTTCATTTGGTTTATACCCTTCATGCAAACCGTAAGTACATCAGACATGGTACTTCATCTCATTCCATTGTCTTTAGCATATCCCCAGAAATCTTATCAATTCCAAATTCTTTTCTAGATTTCCACTTTTGAATCACATTGCAAATGTCTTGTCTTAATCGTAGGTAACTTCCAGTACTTCGCATTAGTCATCTCCTCTATCTGGATATTAACCTTTTTAACCAGCAACCTTTACCTACTGCTGATTTAATACTTCTGCCTTCTGTAGGCCATGGCATACACACTCTCTTTATCCATTAATGATTTCCAGAATGTCCTTCTTGAAACTAGTTTATGGCTTGAAATAACTATAGATACACTTACACTTTTCACTGACATTTGCACGACTGCCAATTATGCTTGCATTCATGTTATCCTTAGCTGACTTCTTCGCTAAATTAATTTTCCTAATAAGTTCCTTCAATTTCTCCTTACTTCCACAACCATTTCTAACTCTAATTCTTTCCGACCTGTACCTCCGTAGTCTCTTTAGTTGTTTGTTATAATACGACTCCTTGCCACTTTTGAAAATGCATATCTGTTTTCATATTCCTCAACCCATTTCCTCAACGACATTTAAACCCATCCCAAGTCTGTTTATGTTTTTATAAACAGTTTTCACCCATAAAAATTACTTTTAAAATCTCCCTCATGCCTTTCATATCAGACACATTGTACTGCCCAATATTCCTCTATTTGCGACCTTCCTTTCTATCACATTTATTTTTAGCTACGACAAAAACAGCTTCGTGAACACTAATACCATCTATTTTTTCAGTTTATCTATAGAAGGCGTTTAGTTCTACCAGCACCATGTCCAGAATATTCTACCCTGTAGTTGTTTCCATAACTTTCTGATTCAGCAGTCCTTCCCAAGTTAATTTACTTGCCATTTGTTGGTTATATTTCCTGTCGTTCGCATTACCTTCCCTATTGACATTTAGTAAATTTAGATCATCTACTCCAATCAAGTTACTGTCCATATTATTTCCCATATAGCTGATTATCTTATCAAATAGTTCCTAATCAGCGTCTCCTCCACCCTTTCCATGTCTGTACACTCCAAAATCATCAAGTTGCCTATTATCATCCATCCAATGATGATGTTTACCATTAAAATATTCAGTCAAGCTTTGAATGCGTTCTGTAAATGTTAAGTCGATTTTCGACTATTTTAAAATATGAATAACACATCCGGGTCCATATCACAGACAACAAATATTAGTTATAACATGCTACGCTAGGAGATTGCTTGCCGTGTGAGGTAGGGCGACGAACTTCACAGTTCAGTGAGTCAATGAGACTATAACAGATTGTGACATATGGAGGGCAAGAGAGAGGCTTCATGCCCTCTTCCCGCAATCTCGCTGCAACTAGTAGTGCTGTGCTGCCACGTCGTGCTCCGGGAAAATGGAACGACCTACATGAACGGTAAAACGTCCGTCAAAATCTGTGCACCTACAGTAGGTTTCAAAATTTGCAAATATTCCTAGTGCTTATTATTGTGATATTCAATTACATGCAACCATATTTACTAAATTTGTTGTTCTGTGTCATATACATATACATATACATATACATATACATATACATATACATATACATATACATATACATATACATATACA
Organism: Anabrus simplex; assembly: GCF_040414725.1. Taxonomy (NCBI): domain Eukaryota; kingdom Metazoa; phylum Arthropoda; class Insecta; order Orthoptera; family Tettigoniidae; genus Anabrus; species Anabrus simplex. The sequence goes on from NC_090266.1 coordinate 570,378,604, forward strand.
TATACATATACATATACATATACATATACATATACATATACATATACATATACATATACATATACATATACATATACATAGTGAATGAGTAGGCTACTGCACAGTAGAAGTAAATATGAGCGACAGAATAAACCTAAGCGAAGGGTGATCTGGAGATTGTTCATTGACACTTTTCAAGTGAGATTCGCTCTATCAGAACCCATTTTCATACTTTGATAAGTACATTTCTGTCGTTCCAGAAACATAAATGAAATCATAGCAAATCTGTTGTGCTGTAAAAATTCTTGAATCGGACACGGGAAACATTTGAGGTATTTAGCTACACTTACCCTTCCAGAAGAGAAAATTAGGAGAGGAGTAATTGGATGTAGATCGAGATATGTAGTTTAGTGTAATTTAATGAGAGTAAGATAAGAATGTGTTAAGATATGGATCAGTGCGCACTGTAGTTAATAAGTTAAAACTTATACATATTTAAAATACTAACCCTAAATTTAAAGGGTTTAAGGTAAAATCGTTGATTGTTAACATGGACATATTGTGCAGCATAATCTCGAATACCATGTCCCAGTGGATATATGTTCTTCCTAAGCAGAAGACGACGTGGAACATGTTTTTTATTAAACATGCCACCAACCAGCGAAGCTGAAAATATAGCAGTGGATAATGGACGTGTCATCTGTGTAAAGCCAGTAGCTAATGACGATTGAGCAACCGACTTTGAGAGACGTAAGATGTGGAAGCACTTCGGCTGCACTCACATAAATAAAGGGGAATGTGACATGGAAAAGAAATACACGCTACCATCGGTTTTTCGTATCTGCAAACCCGATATACAGTAAAAGAGATAATTGACATCGAGACGAAAATACTGGATAAACTCTGCACACATACTGGAATTATTTTCGAGTCTGTGAGGATTATTTATTTATTTATTTATTTATTTATTTATTTATTTATTTATTTATTTATTTATTTATTTATTTATTTATTTATTCAGTATCAGCAACAGCATAACGCCGAATTACAACGATCTGAGCTATGTACAATAGATATGAATCTAAAATGAAAGAAATATAAATACTTACAAAGGACACGAATATACTCAATAAAAACTGTACAATCATATATAATACATATTTACATAAACAACGTTATTAACCTTCAACATCAGATCAGGGGAATAATATGATTGGTAATGTGCTTAAACATGGTAGATCCACAGTAACTAAATATAAAGTACTGCACTACCAGAGACTAATGGTGAACTTATTCTGTCTAATGTGATATTGACCGATCTACAATCAGTAAATATTGATAGTGTAGGGTCTTCTCAAAAGAGGGGCGACACAAGATTTCTAAACGCATCAAATACTTTTGCGTCATCTTGGGCTAAATAGTCCCTGGCTCGTTAGAAAAATACGAAAGATGTGTTTTTAATGGTATTTGTTCGGGCCATCGACCTATGAAGATCTTTTGCTCCTACTTGCATCATATGTGAGGAACCTGCGTGTATTATGTAAATGGCGGAAGTGTAAAGTGTTGAATCTGAGGAAAGGAACGTTATGGACGACGCAAACACCCAGTACCCAGGCCAGGGATATTAATCATTTACAATTAAAAATCCACTGACCCAGCCGGGAATCGAACCCTGGGCCTCCGGGTGACAGGCGGACGCATTGGCCCTACACCGCGGTACCGGACGACACACATCTGTACTAAATCAGCCTTTTTTATTTGCTCAACAATACAACAGATACGAGTCTGCACCACACTACAGTTTTGTTTCCTCAGGTTCAGTCACACACTTGTACCTTTAATACCGGGTAACACGGTTCCTTGCATTGATGCATGCCTGAATTCTTCTTGCCACACTGATAATTAGATCAATAAGATAATGTTGGTAAAATTGTCCCACTCCTCAAGGGTGACTGGGCGTAGATCTCGCAAAGTGATTCATGGGTCGTGACGTCCAAATCCTGCCGTCTTTAATTTATCCCAGTCCTGTACGTTAGGATTTATATCTGGGCATCTCCTTGGCCATATAGTAGAGTTACATCGTGATCATAAAGAAAGTCAGCAACGAGAACCGCACGATGGATGCAAGCATAATTTTTAATATTTTAATTCCATTATAAATATGAGTGTGATACCGTGTGTGTTTGCATAATGTAATTCTACAAAATTATAATGCAATATTTTTTTGCTAGGGGCTTTACGTCGCACCGACACAGATAGGTCTTTTGGCGACGATGGGATAGGAAAGGCCTGGGAGTTGGAAGGAAGCGGCCGTGGCCTTAATTAAGGTACAGCCCCAGCATTTGCCTGGTGTGAAAATGGGAAACCACGGAAAACCATTTTCAGGGGTGCCGATAGTGGGATTCGAACCTACTACCTCCCGGATACAAGCTCACAGCCGCGCGCCTCTACGCGCACGGCTAACTCGCCCAGTATAATGTAGTATATATGCACAACAGTATTGTCAGTGTTGTTAAGTGTAAGAGAGGGTCATGCACCCTAACTTCACCACTTGAACGAAGACAAAAAATCTGCAGCCTGTTTCCAGTCATTCGACTGGGTCAAGAATGGAATGACTGAAGCCCCATCTAGCGGCAAGGATAGGAATTGTTCCGGCTGCCAAAGCCTGTCGCACTCCCCTGGGGCAATGATTAATGAATGACGGATTAAATGAAATTATATTGGAGAGTGTTTCTGGAATGAAATACGACAGGGAAAACCGGAGTACCCGGAGAAAAACTTGCCCCGCCTCCGCATTCTTAAGCACAAATATCACATGGAGTGACGGGATTCGAACCACAGAACCCAGCGGCGTGAGGCCGGCGCGCTGCCGCCTGAGCTACGGAGGCTCTTTGAAAGAATACAAAAATTAAATAAATAAATAAATAAATAAATAAATAAATAAATAAATAAATAAATAAATAAATAAATAAATAAATAAATAAATAAATAAATACATAAATAAATAAATAAATAAATAAATAAATAAGTAAATAAATACACAAGAACCTCGTTTATCCGACCCTCATTAATCCGGATCTCCGGTTTATCCGGATCGAAAATAATAAAATAATATTTTTAATTGTTCAGTGTTTCTTTCACGGGGTCGATTTTTGTTGAATGTCTTTTCCGCCAAGGATAGTTAAAGAGAAGAATTGAAATAAGTCGGCCGCGGTCTATCAAAGATACTTTTCCGGTATTCGCCTGGAATTGAGAATGGGAAACCGTGGACTCTTCTGAGTTCCTTGACCCTTTTGCACGCATTCCTGAATGCTCGGACGTAGATGTAAACGACGTAAATGACTGGTTGAAAAAAGACTGTAATTCAGGCTACGGCATAATGACAGATGAATAAATTATTGCCCCTTGTTCCTCGGCAGGTAGGGTGATGGTGAATTCGAAATTGAAACCGGCGCTCCATTAGAAGAAACAATGACTCATGGAGATGCAACAATGCAAGTGGACAAACTGATGCCCTATTCTGAATCCCACAATGAAACCACACCGGCAGAACTGATGTTAGTAAAACGTCATCTTGATCGTGAAGCGCTAAAAGGCTATACAAATGTAAAACAGAATAATCTCACACATTATTTTAGTGCATAAAACATAGAGGTAAATGTAAGAAAATTCTTCTTATATTTTTTACAATTGAAAAAAGGTATTACTGTACAACTTATTTTAATATATTACATAACATGTACTCTATATGTATTTTAGCTTTTTCGGGTTATCCGGATTTTCGATAATCCGGATCAGTTCCAGTCCCAATTAATTCCGGATAAACGAGGTTCTTGTGTAAATAAACAATCGTCCAATAAGACAAATTCTCCTCCAAATTTCTGCCGATACGGTGTCACTGTGGGTTTGAGGATGTCATCCCATTGTCGTACAGCCGTGACATTGGCTTGCTAGGAATGGTTCGGTTGCCCCACATAATGCCACCACAAAACATCAGCGAAACACAACCTTGCTGCAAGTGTAGACAGCGTGTCTAAGACGTGAACCCTGACCAGTTTGCTTCCAAACAAGTTTCCGACGATCGTTAGAAACAAGGCTTTAGTGGCACTCATTCTTGGAAACGAGTTCATTCAAGTTCTGAAGAGTCTATTCAGCATAATTACGGGACCATCTCCCCAGCACCCCATGACATTCAGATTTGATAGCTGGGCTTCATCATGGGGTTGGAGAGCGAAGTTATACCTAGTGTAGCCTTTATCTCAGAGCATGAGTTGAAATGTGGTGAGCTGACGCTGCCCCAATATCACGAGTACCATTATTCAGCATGGTAGCATTGCTTTGGGGGTTCCACCGTATTGACACTCGAAGGTAACCGTCATCGACTGCAGTCATAGCCCTTGGACGACCGGTGATTGGCAAGTCATCGGCAGTTTCTCTCTGCCTGTGCAGCTTTCATTTTCAAAACTCCTAACTTCGATTATAGCCAACACGTCGTGCTACTGTCCCATCGTTCTTGACTTAATGTTAAGACGCATAGACGTCCACATTTCGACGCTGCATGCCGTGCCACCCTGCATACTCACTACACTGCTTACAACACCTCTCCAATGCTTCCACACTAGTCCTACAACTTCAAATTAAATACTGCCTCCGATTTCGAGGGTGGCTCTCTCCCTGTCGGTTGGGGTACGATATGTGCAGATAGATAGTTATGAGTATGCTTACAAACACCCTAACGGTCACTTTTCCGGTCTGCATATGGCAGGGCATGATATCAACACAGCTGAATAACACACAAGTGTTAGACAACATTTTTGATGTGTGTGTCTTAAGAAAAAATTTGCGGTTGGGCTGCAGTGCAACATGGCAGATACAAATAATACTACAGTAAGTGTTAATGAGGAAAGGACAATTAATTGAGAAGAACTCACCTTCCAATTACGGGTCAAGGAGTAGCAAAATGTACAGTAAAGCCCGAAAATATTGACAAATATTGTAAGAAGGAATTTAAGAGTTACTATTCATTAGAGAAGACCAAGTGAGGCGAGCTCAGTGAGGATGTCGCACGGCGTGGTTATGTGTCTGCAAACAACTCCGTTCAACTCAGAGGTACACCACCTACCTACCTATTTATTCTGGATCGGTCGAAACTAGATAGAAACTGCCAGGAGCTGAATCCGGGCCTCTTAGACTAGATAAACAAAGTGTAAAAGGCATATCCCCAAAGCAGAGAGACAATAACGTAGAGCAGAGGTCAATTAAAAAGAATAAGGTCTATTAACTTAAGCTTAGCAAGAAAATATTAAGATATGGGCACATAACAAGCAAAATGGGAAAACATGTGGAGTCGAATACTCACATACATTGTTTGTGAAGATATATCAATTGCAATCGAGCGGTTTGACTCATCAAACTGGATCTCATGAAAGTTTACACTGTCGCAACACAGGTATCATGAAAAGTGATACAATAATATTCAATCTTTACCAGACATTGGTAATTAGAACGTGACCCAAAGTATTGCTTTCTTAGAAACCAGATGTCATATACAGGTGAAAATATCAGATTTCACACAAGAAAAATATGATCACTGCTTCCCAGATAATGTCAATGATTTTATGAAAAGAAACATGGCTCCCAATAATCTCCATAGAGACTGTATCCTCAGAAATCGAAAACGCCAGTGAAGCAATTGTGGTAGAAAAGAAAACAAATATGGAATACAAGGGGGTTAAAAAGGAGTTGCCATAGTTACGTAAAAGATAAATATTGAGTCAGATGAAACAATAAAATGAGAGTAAAATCCCGAAATAAGCATGTAAATCGGCTGATCAAGCCGGAAACAATAGCGAAATAAATTAAGAATAATGACAAAAGCAAATATCCATAAGATACTGAAAAATAACACCAGTCCGATAACCATACTACACCCAAAAACACACACACTCAGAGACCAAATATGCACAGCAGAATCAATAAAGACACGTTACGATAAGAATCGTAACAGCATGACACGAATCAGTCAATGGCTCATGAGCTTGATCTGAGAGTACAGATCAGATATCTGGGTGGCCACAAATAGGCCTGGCTCACCCGGTCGACACAATATCCAAAATGACTAACACGCCGTAGGCCACGCATTCATATCGCACATCAAGGCGAATATGAATCGTACAGCATAGACGTTAAACGATATTATAGAACATAAGCTCAAGCCAGACGTCGAAGCCGAAGAGAAATAAAAGGTCTCTAACCAAACCCCACAAACTCATCACTTACACGAAACAATTGGATCAGTGCTACCTTTCGCTCAACGTAGGAACGATAACATAATAAGCAGTCACGAAAAACAGGAAGGAAACTGAAATATGTTTGCAGCAAATACATAACAGAATAACACAGAGAAGAGGGATCTCTCAGTAAACAAAACCAGCATAACTATGGCAAGCCAAGAAAGGATAAATACCTGGAGAATGAAGAAATAAAGTGCATTGATTCTAGGTAATCATATTCATTGAATCTAAACTGGGAGATCAATGCAAGGAAAAGTATGAATATTTTTTAAATACCATTTATATGAGATGACAATCATCTCGTAGACTAACGCCTCCATCCTTTTTATCCAAGCCATTATTGTCGCCAGATCAGAGATCACACGAACCAAAGATGAGGTAGAGGAAAGGCTTTGACAATCATCCGTTACGTGAGGTGGCATCTGTCTAATCGGGGTGAACTACACGTCAAGTTTGGTATAGAGAATACTAACCAGTCACAACTGACTGATCTATGACGTCGTAAAGAATGCGATATCAGTAAAGTAATATATGAAGGTTATGAGGTGTGGCACAGAGAACAGCCTGATATCGTACCCAAGAGAAAGGGTTTAAGCGAAATTGTGTGCGAGTAGTGTAATGTAAGGGGTTCGGCGGCCACCTCAACCTCCGGCTCTCGGGAGAGGCCTCCACCTCATTGACCTCTGGCAAGGTAATTGCTATGCTGGCTAAGACTGCATGCTTAACCTCGCATCCGCCATCTTGGAGGGGCTTAACCTTACTTTTTATCTGCTGATAAAATTGCAGAAGCACATAACGCATGAAAACAATTTCTTCCCTTTTCTACACATCAACTGCCTACACGTATTAGCAAAACTCTGTTACCCTATGCACATGTAAGATACTGTAAAGACATTAACGTGCTCGTTGAACGATTGCAACTCCTAAGAACTGGATACACAATGTATGCACGAGAGATTCAAGAAATATAAGACGGCTTTCATGATTAGGGTACGGTTCATCTGCCATAGAGCGATATACTGCCACGCGTACTGGTCGAATGGAATTATAATATGGCGGTATTATTTCCGGCCCTCACAGGATAATGAAACCGATTCACACCTGGAGATGGCTCACTCATTAAAACAAGGATCCCGAACAAGGAACGTAATCGACGTGTAACTTTGATGCCCGACATGGCATATCGAAGGTTTAAACAATTCAGTAAGCAGTACACCATAAAATTATTCAGCGGTTATGATGATGTAATTTTGACAGATACACTCCAGACAGTCGATTGATTGGTACATACACTTCCTTCAGTGCATATCCTTTCTGAATACGGCAATATGGTTTGTCCAAAATGCGGTACATCATGTTTATTAATCTCAAGAACGATCTATTTACAGTGTTACACAACACAAGTAATATTTTAGGACTGGGAAATTTGCGCGTTATGCCTTGTGGCCGGCCAAAATTTCAACTGGAACTGTAAGATGGTTAAGTTATAGAGAGTCTGAGAAGAGTACTTTCAATAACGGCGCCCTGGGAGCTTATAATAATGGAGACCTAAATTGCAGGTTTGGCAGAGTTTCAAGGTAGCTGAGGTGGTATTAGGCTACGTTGAGAATTAAGGCGTATAATTACTCAATATTATAGACAACTAGACAGAAATATGTCAAAGAGATTTCGAGAGTTCGAGAATTTTTTTACAACTTGCTTTACGTCGCACCGACACAGATAGCTCTTATGGCGACGAATGGGTAGGAGAGGCCTAGGAATCGGAAGGAAGCGGCCGTGGCCTTAATTAGGGTACAGCTCCCGCATTTGCCTGGTGAGAAAATGGGAAGCCACGGAAACCCATCTTGAGGGCTGCCGACAGTGGGGTCCGAAATCACTATCTCCCGGATGCAAGCTCATAGCTTTGCACCCCTAACTGCACGGCCAACTCGCTCGGTGATAGAGTGGTTTTTTTAGCGAAACTAAAAGGAGAAAGGCCGTGCAGAACTAGAACAATGAGGAATACCACTCTAAGGAAATACCTCCCAAAATATGTCGCCTGCTCAGGACCAGAATAGTTTATCTACAATAACATTACTTTTCAGGAAGTAAGAAAAACTGTCAAGTTTAGTAATAGTTTGTGTATAACTTTTTATATATACTGATTTGAAAACCACAGATTTTTAATATATCAACAACATAGGCCTATTCCCAATAATGTTATGTACTTATTTCTTACATCCAATGTAATATGGTATAGATTATTTTAATGACCTAAAACCGAGGACGCGACTTTGGGTCTAATAATTTTTCAATTGAAATTATTTTACACTAGCGCATGTAAGATACGCATTCATAAAACAATCAAATACAGTGCAAGTGTATATTTATTATGAATCATTTTATAACCACAAAGTATAATTTGACATTATCTGTTAAAATGCACGTATAAAAGGTAGAAAATCAACAGTGCATCATGAAATTAACTGCAATGCTGAGTGCAAATATATTGATTTTGTCCCACTGTTTTCCAAGAGTAATCATTAGCCAGCTAGCCTAGCCCCATGGCACTACAGCCCTGAAGGGCCCTGGCCTTCCAAACGACTGCTGCTCAGCCCGAAGGCCTGGAGTTTAAGAGGTGTCATGCGGTCAGCTCGACGAATCTTCTCGACCGTTATTCTTGTCTTTCTAGCCTGGGGCTACTATCTCACCGTCAGATAGCTCCTCAGTTCTAATCACGTAGGCTGAGTGGACTTCGAACCAGCACGTAGATCCAGGTAAAATCCCCTGACCTGGCCGGGAATAGAATCCGGGGCCTCCGGGGAAGGTGCAGGCAAGCTACCTCTACACCACGAGGCCGGCTAAGAGTAATCATTAAAACACATAAATTTTATGCTACTACGGATTAATTTATTCACCAGCATCACTCGTGCAGTCAGTTATGTTGAAGTGGTCTGTAGAATGGGTGGTACTGCGCTCTAATTATTCCAGTGTCACATAAATCAATAAGATCATTGTTCTTATCTGTTGAAATAGGAATTAGTCCTTGGCAACACGGCTACAGTTTCAAGTCATTTAATGGGACTTAAGGCGCCCTCCTAATCGCTTTTATTTTTTGGACTCCTCATCGTTTTAGGCATATTTAAAATATATTCTGCGGGTAAACCTTTCTAAATTGCAGCCATTTCATTTTTAGCTAATTAACTTCCTCTCCATTGGTGTCAATCTGCCTGATTTTCACAATTGCTTTCCTCAGCTGGGTGAAATTTAGAAATTTGTGTTGGTCGGTCTTTATTACTTTCAAAGGGTTATTTTTTCGAACCAATCTTATGATAGTGTAAAATCCTGGGGGTCAAATATGTCAACAAAACTTTTCTTCTTCTCAATCTGCACATGAACACTATCCATTTGCAAATGTCCCGATTCAAAAATCAGGAATGTCAAAACATTGCACACAATATTCACATTTCTGTTCTGATCTGCGCATGTGTCGGACATACAAGCAATTTGTTTTCGATCGGATATAGTTTAAATTATATGGAAAAGACAGGACCCCAGCTCACTCGAGCCTCTCTTTGTCAACGTCAACCCCTGATGCCAGCAGTAGCAATGTACGTTATAATAATTATTTTTTATTTATTTCTTTTTTGCTAGTTGCTTTACGTCGCTCCGACAGAGATAGGTCTTATGGCGACAATGGGACAGGAAAGGCCTGGGAATAGGAAGGAAGCGGCCGTTGCCTTAATTAACGTTCAACACCAGCATTTGCCTGCTGTGAAAATGGAAAACCACGGAAAACCATCTTTAGGGCTGCCGACAGTGTGGTTCGAACCCACTATCACCCGGATGCGAGCTCACAGCTGCGCGCTACTAACCGCACGGCCAACTCGCCCGGTATGTACGTTATTAGAACCTAAACCCAACACAGTAAAGTTGTACAGAGCCGATCATCGATTATAAAAGAGCGCCTTTGCGTTAGTTGATAGACAGTAACACACTGCCTCTACATCAAATTCAAGAAAATGCTTGTGCATTTCCTGGGCCCTATTCTTTGCTTAAACCATATGTTTTCTAGAAAAGTCCTCGTTTTTCAAATGTTCTTCCTAGCTTGTTTTATTTGCATCCTTTTCTGCTTCAATCACGTTATCGTAAAATGGAGGAAGGTATCATGCAGATAAAGAAATTAAAACGAATTTCAAGCCTGGGCACCTAGGCTTCTCCAATGACGAGCGAATCTACACTGAAAATACCTAAACTGTACTTTCAGGATCTAAAACTTACGGATGAGGAAAGCATGCATTCGTGCAGATCGTTAAACTGGCAGCATTTTACTTGACCAGCAAAAAGGAAACAGTCATGTCTACAACACACGCATGCTTGATGATTTACATAATTTTCTGTGGCGTCCATTTATGAGAACTATCAGAAAATGCAACGTTCTGCTGAATCGAAAAAGGTCTTCAAACAAATAGGAAAGATTATCTTAGGAGCGTTTTATCATCCTGCAGACATGTATACTTAATCACTGAAACGTGGCTAGCTCGGATGTATTTGACAGTTACTGTTACGAAGCATACAGGTGATAGATGATTAATAGACGATGAGATAGTTAATTAATTGCGTTTAAAGTAAAGTTAACACAAAGGAAGGTCAGTTATTTTATTCCGATCATATTTGTTTTTGCTAGGGACTTTACGTCGCACCGACACAGATAGGTCTTATAGCGACGATGGGAGAGGAAATGCCTAGGAATTGGAAGGAAGCGACCGTGGCCTTAATTAAGGCACAGCGCCAGTATTTGCCTGGTGTGAAAATGGGAAACCACGGGAAACCATCTTCAGGACTGCCGACAGTGCGATTCGAACCCACTATCTCCCGGATGCAAGCTCACAGCCGCGCGCCCCTAACCGCACGGCCAACTCACCCATTCCAATAATATTAAAGCTAAATACACTACTTTATATATTTAAGATGCTAACTGATATTAAAAAAATAAGCCTCCTAGTCTGTTGTTTATCGCTTGTGTTTCTAGGTAATTTAACAAAATTTTGTTATTTTCATATTCAAGGAATAAAAGATGTCAAATGTTAATTTGACTATATTTATCTTTTAATGTAACTCCTTAATGTAACTTTAAACGGTTTTCAGCCAACTCTAGGAAACATTATTCAAATAAGAATGACATGCTTCGTTCTTGGAAAAACAACAAGTTATTCTATGAAATCACACTAATTTTTAGAAATTAAAAATTGATGAATATTGTTCAGAAATGTATAAACACTTATGTTTATAATCTGTCTATACCCTTTGATACTTCGGAGTTCTAACGTATCTTAGTGAAATGGTCAGTAGTGACCTCTCACCATGCCCGTCTGACACGGAGTGCTGTGCAATGTTCCGTAATTGGCATTAGGCCTGCTGGCTACTTTAACAGTAACTTTCCGTTACGTAATATTTCGGTGAAGTCAATGGCTATATTGTACTCTTAGATTCGTTATTGATACTATTGTCGTTATTACTGTTATTAATAATATTATTTTTATCATATTTTAATCGTTTTGAACATTATATAGGGCGTTGTTTAATGATCGTTTAATAGGTTGTCTAGTTTACCGGTAATGTACACTTGCGTCATTTTCTGGTGTATTTTCGGTGACGCCAAGGTCATTCGCAGAGATAAATTTGTAATTTAATTATTATTATTATTAATTTTCCATATTAGGGAGTTGATGTCATGAAGGACATCCGGACGTAAAACAGGACCAAAGCCACAAGAGCGACACTGTTCGCACCCGTGACCTCACAGGTGTGGGAAAAGCGGTAGAAAACGAAGTAGGAGATTCCATATTAGGGAGTAAATTTAACCCTGGAACATCACACTCACAAAACACATCCGTAAATACCACAGTGGGGTATGTTTGACCCTATCAGACTGTAGTCATTCATACCATATCCTTTGAATTGTATCACTTGTTGTTATTTTGGCTGTCTGCTGTATAGTTGGAGGACAACGGTAATTGACTGTTATGAACTCTAGCGCTATATAATTTAATTAATTAAATTGTAATTGCAATGAGGGCAGTTCTTCTTCTTCTTCTTCTTCTCCTTCTTAATCTGTTTATCCTCCAGGGTCGGGTTTTCCCTCGGACTCAGCGAGGGATCCCACCTCTACCGCCTCAAGGGCAGTGTCCTGGAGCTTCAGACTTTGGGTCGGGGGATACAACTGGGCAGAATGACCAGTACCTCGCCCAGGCGGCCTCACCTGCTATGCTGAACAGGGGCCTTGTGCAGGGATGGGGAAGTTTGGATGGGGCAGGCAAGGAAGAGGGAAGGAAGCGGCCGTGGCCTTAAGTTAGGTACCATCCCGGCATTTGCCTGGAGGAGAAGTGGGAAACCACGGAAAACCACTTCCAGGATGGTTGAGGTGGGAATCGAACCCACCTCTACTCAGTTGACCTCCCGAGGCTGAGTGGACCCCGTTCCAGCCCTCGTATCACTTTTCAAATTTCGTGGCAGAGCCGGGAATCGAACCCGGACCTCCGGGGGTGGTAGCTAATCACGCTAACCACTACACCACAGAGGCGGACAATGAGGGCAGTTACAGCCTAAAAATTGCAGATATACAGTACATAAATACGTATCTTTTGCAGACAAAATGGACAATTTTCATTAATTTTTGGAGCATTTTTGTAGTAAAGGTATTAAGCAATTATAAAACAGCTACTCCAGATTAATAGCACTGATAGTTCACTTTAATGAAGGGTTACAACATTCTTCACAGGAGATGTTCGCAATCGACATATACCATGGCGCAGTGACTCTGGCAGAATGGTTCGCACACTGCGAGCAGAGTGCATTGGATTATCTGTGATTTTGCCTTGCACAGATAGCACATAGAAGATTCCTCCGAAGATCACGTTGGATAAGCACCTGGTTAATCACTTCAGTGTTCAAAATTTGAGCAAAAATCCCGAAGTGACAAGATTAAAGAGAAGAAAGGAATTGACTCCACCAGCGTCTAAGGTTCCGAACATGACGCGAACTGGCCACCGCTTTGTTCTTCTACGGCATGAGTATGTCTTACACAGTTGAACAAAGGTGTCAGTGTCACCATTAGTTTCATTGTATGTATGAATCATGTCTGGTTTATTTGAGGTTTCAGTCACGGAGTTATCATGATGCATAGTTGATAATAAAATTATCAACTTGTTTTTCTTAGGTGAATTCGACACAAGTGTTTTCTTACGATGGAACGCAAATCTAGATGTTCCTGTAGGTTCTTGGTGAGAAAACTTGGTGGGATTTCTTTATTATTTTTCCTTAGCGTACCCAAAATTGTGAGACTGTATTGATTTAGGAGTATGTCAGCAAGCGGAAATGATGCGAAGCAGTTGTCGGCCGTTACATTCCTGTTAGGGAAATGAATAGGTTCAGTCAGTTTGCGAACGCAGTAAGTAGGCGCAGTTTAATATTTCTCCCACTGACCTTTTCCTATATATGGCATGAAATTCATCAGGTAGGATGTTCTAAAATCATTCAGCAAGAGTACCTTTATTCCGTACTTAACAGGTTTTGAACCTATGTAAATTCAGAAGCTACATTTGCCACGGATTCCCATGAGTTGTTCATCCATGATATAGAGTATTCACACGGGATGTCATATGTTCTACAATTTTCGACAAATCAGTCACATACTTTTATTGCGGGCAATTTGTCTGTCTTTTTGCTTTCATCCCGGTCCTCTTTGCTATCAAAGCCTAAACAATAAAGAAGGAATAGCAATCTTTGTTCTGGCATTGTCGCAAGAAACACGCCGTTCCCAAATGTGACAGACCGGAGATCTTTGGTGTTAGAACGAAACCGTCGTAGAGTACCTTATCTCCCACGGATGTCTGCTTTCGCTGACAGATCTGAATGACGCCATCAGAGTGTGACAAGGTACAATAGCCCCAGGAGTGCTTTTATTTCTCTAACAGTGGTCTCTTTCATGTAGCTTTGTTGATTAGCTGCTGATAAAACACGACGTATTCCTTCGTTAGTGTGACCCACAAGTAGATGGAGGATATTATCGTCTATCAACGATGACCAAGCTTCAAGAGGACTTTTTACATTTCTTGCAGCACATTTTGCACCAGGAAGAAATATTCTTGGAATGATTTTACTAACAGGTCGACCCCTTTTTTCCGGAGTGTCTGCAGTCCAACGGTGCATATCTCTCGCCTTCAGGCTGGATACATTGCGGCTTGAACCCGGTACCCCATATTCAACTTCGGTGTCAGATTCGTACTCAGCATTGAATTCACTTTCTTGTTCACTGTCCTTGAAAACATTGTCAGATTCAAATTCCGAGTCACAACCGATATCCTGCTCATTGTCACTACCTTCTAATAATTCCCTAATGTCACGATTTGATAGTCCTTCTTTGGAATTGGCCATTTCAAACACTGTCCCTAGCACTAACGAAACACGTGCCAGTTTATCACATAACAAGAGCTGCAGCAGCAAGGCACACACCAAGTAAAAGCAACCGTAAATACCACACCGGGATTTCCGTGACCTGCGCTATATTTACTTATCTCCAACGGATGTCTGATTTTGCTTACAGATCTGAATGACGCCGTCAAGGTGTGACAAGGTACTTGCTCAATTTACAAACAAGACTCAGTAGCTACAGTTTCTTATAAAATATTTATTCGATAATATGTTTCCCACAGGGTCGCTGAGGGCCCAGTGTGGTGTTTCAGGTTTATGTTAATTATTTTAATAAAGCGAAAGTATGCAGTTAAAGTCTCTTAAAAGGCATTATCTTTAAAGATAAATGATACTGAATATAATGACAATGATAATATATGATAATTATAATAGTAATAATAACAACGTATGATAGGATGTTGTATTGGTGGTAAGCAAACCTAATGGTTTCTGACGTAACACACTGAAATACGCAGAATTCAGATACATTATTAAGTTAGTACCATATTTTAGAATAGTGAGAAAGTAAGCAATATCAATAATAATAATAATAATAATAATAATAATAATAATAATAATAATAATAATAATAATAATAAAGCTTATTATTATAATATATATTATAATATATATTATTATATATATATATTATAATATATATTATTATAATAATAAAGCTTATTATTATTATTATTATTATTATTATTATTATTATTATTATTATTATATAAAATAGTGCTAACAGCACTAATAATAATAATAATAATAATAATAATAATGAAATAATATCTGTAGCAAAGCTAAAAATACAATTCAAAGTAGCCATTGACTTCGCAGAAACCTTACGCAACGGAAAATTACTATAAGGTACCTATCTGGCCTCGTGCCGATGACAGAACATTTCATCGCACTCCTTGTTACACGGACAAGGAGAGAGGACGCATAACTGATCGCTTCAAGTTATAATTTCCAGGTATTAAGGTAATTTTCATGTATTAAGGTACGTAAGTAAGATTTACACTTCAATATTTCTGTATTTCCGAACAATTGTCATCAATCTGTAACTTTTTAAAGTGAGATTTGATAGAATCTGATAATTATCTTTCAAGAACGGAACATGTCATTCTTAGTTTAATAGTGTTTTACAGGTGTGTCAGTGTTGTACGGGTGTTCGTGTTCGGAAGACTAAAAACCTTTAAAGTAACATTATTTGAGCCAGTACTCGAAAGTATGGCTTCCTTTTTAACAAAATGTTTATCCTTTAACAATTTGACATGTAACTGATATTAAGAAGATAATTTGTCGGACTCTGGACATCACACAAAAAATGCGGAATGCAATATTACTTGTCTCTACGTGCTGTTGCAGCTGAACATATGTACAACCCTGTATTTTAAACAAAGTACTTCTTACGTAAAATGCTACAAGGAAAACGTAATTCGAATAAAGAAGAATGCAATTATTCTAAACCAAATATTAACCTTCGTTGTGATTTATTTCAGAAGGCGAATTCATATGATTTGGGCTTTTACGCAGATGGAAATTATCGTGAAGAGCACTCCACAATATTCTACTGTGGAGAATTGTAATTTGTGTTGCAGGGCATTAAGAGACGCAACTAATTTCTGGTTATATATAATTGTAGACTGAGGGGTTGGCTCAAAATAATATGTTTCTTCTAGAAGGTTTTGAAATGAACTTGTAACAACCGAAAATAGTCTGAACAAGTGTGTAAAACGGCTTACATTCGGTAAGTCTGGCAAACAATTGAGCGGTAACGTATGATAGTACTATCCTGTTTAGCGTATAATACATTACTTAGAATGCTGCTGAGCGTGTTAAATTTAAGCATAATTAGAACAAGGAGAGAGTGAATTAAATAGGGAACGGAGGAAAAACAAGGGGAAAAAAGCAGTACGAAAAGGAGGTATTATTATTATTATTATTATTATTATTATTATTATTATTATTATTATTATTATTATTATTATTGTTATTATTATTGCTGCTTGCTTGTTGTTTTAATGGGCCTAACATCGAAGGTCATGGGCCCTATTATTATTATTATTATTATTATTATTATTATTATTATTATTATTATTATTATTATTATTATTATTATTATTATTATTATTATTATTTTAACATAAAGAGAGACACTCCCTAGATTTAGACAGCACTTTAAACAACTAGATGTTGTGACATTTTGTGGAGACACGTTGAACTTCGTGTTAATATACAGATTTTATGCCTACCGATAGATATCACTTTCTTGGTTAAGGGTGTCACCTAGGAGCTGCTGTTTCAAATTTATTTTACTGTCGTCTTAAAGGGAAATTGTTATGGTCAGCGGCTGGCACTTCCTCACTCTTTGTTCATTTAAACCGTTGCCCCTACAGATCTTTTGAATTTGAATCAGCCAAACATAGCCTAGCTTGCCATTATAAATAAGGTAGTTACTTGCTTCCCGAGAGACTACCTTGACAAGTGAATCGACAAAAAATCTAAAAATATATTTTAACAACGAAGTTGATTTTCTTGGGGTAGTAAAGCTAACATTGGAAGAATACAAACATTCAGTCTCTGAGTTAAATTATTTATGTATAAAAATCTTCGACCGGGTGAGTTGGCCATGCGATCAGGGGCACGCGGCTGTGAGCTTGCATCCGGAAGGCAGAGGGTTCGAATCCCACTGTCGGCAGCCCTGAAGATAGTTTTCCGTGGTTTCCCATTTTCACACCAGGCTAATGCTGGGACTGTACATTAATTAAGGCATAGCCGCTTCCTCCCAACTCCTAGGCCTTTCCTATTCCATCGTCGCTATGAGACCTATCTGTGTCGGTGCGACGTAAATCAACTAGCAAAAAAAAAATCTTCGACATAGTGGAATTTTTGCCCTACAAGTGTTCCTTTACACATTATTTACATTAAAATCATACAATATAAGATAAAAGATTGGAAATTGTATTTCCCGTGGTGTCGGAATTTTGTCCCACAAGAGTTCTTTTACGTGCTGCAAGGATGCATCGGCAAGGTTAGCCAGGGTTATGACTCGAGTCTTTATAGTTAGTCGGGCGAATGCCCAAATTGGGCTTGAACTGTTCAAATTGATACGCAGGCTGGCTTAATTACACCTCTTCAGTGCAGGCTCAGAACAAGAGACTGTAGTCATATACCTACACGCCCAAGTTGAGAGTGCTGTGTTTTGTTTCTTGTATTTCTTGTCTGACATCTATTGCACGAAATCTTTAGTTTTCCAGCTTGCTGTGAGCAATGATTTTAGAAAAACTAAAAATATATTCTTAAACAAATTATTGTTATTCATTATGCAGAGAAAGCTATTACTAGCTAAATTTGCTGCCGAAAATAGGATTAGAACCTACTATCTCCTGAATGCATTCGTATAGCAGCATCGACAAGGTTATCTAGGGCTATGACTCGTGTCTGTGACGTTAGCCGGGCGAGTGTAAAACTTGGGCTTGAAATTGTGTATTCGTAAAATGCTGAAAAGCTGTTTGAATTTTAGGCATTGGTCAAGCATCGTAGGGAATTATAGAATTAATTTTCCTATAGTCAACCATAAATCGAAGGGACCCGTAAGGTTCATCGACGATAAAAGCGGGAGAGGCATAATGAGAAGTGGAGGGTACAATAGTTTTATCAGCAAGCATTTTGTCGATAAGTTGATTAAGGATTTTCATTATAGGCGGGCTCAAGTGGTAAGGGGGAGAACGAATAGGAGTGGTGTCAGTGAGATCAATGTGAGCGTTAACACTAGAACAGCAGAAGGGGTCAAAATGAGGCTCGCCTTGAATTTTTCTTTAATAATGTTAGCATTGTTGTATCATTTCTCTTCAAATATCTTGACCTTTCATCGTTTTTCGTCCTGTTTATGGTAATGCATCGCATCCAGAAAATATTTACAGTTTCAGAGATTTCTGATATGACATACCCTGGACAGCGGTAAGGGTCATTTTGAGACCAGTGCAATTCCTCATTACAACGCAGCAGTTTTTTTAGTCATACAACAGTATGTACCCGGCCTAGATTTTTAGTATTGTTGAGCTCATACTGTCAGGTGAGTGTTGCAGTTAGCGGGATTAATCTGGGATAAATTTGTGGAAAATTGCCTTCGTTACCACCCAAGAGAAAATATTACAATCGATGAACAATTACTCCCCAGCAAAACCAGGTGCAGATTTGCTCAATTTATGACAAACACGCCCGACAAGTATGGACTCAAATTCTGGATTGCTGCAGATGTGGACTCAAAATACATCTGATACCCCTTGGTAAAATTGATGCGCATCCTGATAAGCGGCCATTGGAAGAGTATGCCGTACTTCGCCTTGTGGACCCGTTTCTAAACCAAGGGAGAAACGTGACAGCAGACAGCATCTTTACATCTCTTCAACTTGCTAAGAAGCCCCAAGAGGAAAATACTTCGTTGGGGGTAGCAATCAACCCCATTCGTCGGGAAATCTCTACTGAGGTGAAGCAGTCCAAGTCTGAATTATACTCTACAACCACCTTGCGACAGACTGGAAACATATAGTGAATCTTGATAGTGTTCCAAGGGAAGAAGAAGAACGTCCTGTTTTCTCAGCACACGGCACGCTCAAATAACAATGAGCAGAGAATGAAAGAAGAAACCGGAAACTGCAACTATTTACTACGTCACGAAACACGGCATATATGTGGTGAACCATATCTCATAAATGTACCAGCAAGGCTGCATGTAGGAGGTAGCCAATGCATGTCCTTTTCAATACCTAGA
The DNA here is from genome assembly GCF_040414725.1 of Anabrus simplex. Taxonomy (NCBI): domain Eukaryota; kingdom Metazoa; phylum Arthropoda; class Insecta; order Orthoptera; family Tettigoniidae; genus Anabrus; species Anabrus simplex. Next base: position 570,398,104 of record NC_090266.1, read on the forward strand.
CCTACCAGCTTTCAATGCTTGGGTCATTCACAAGCAAGTAATGGGTAGGAAGATAAAGTGGAAGAATTTCATCCTCCAGCTGGCTGGTGAAACAAGAAGTCGGGACGAGAAGGGCGGCAGCAACAAGAAGAAGAAGAAGAAGAAGAAGAAGCAAAGGAGGCTGTAGGACTATGTCCATCTATAAAGTAGACGTAGTGCCAAGTTGGTCTGTGTAAAGGCAACAAATCCAGCGATGCCAGCAGTAATTTTCTCAAAGCAGTGTGTAGAAAATGTGCACGAAATGTAGAAGTTGTATGTGCAAAATGTGTTTAGGGAATTCTAAATTTTCTTGAAGTGTTTCTGAAAATGTATAATTGTTGCAATGTGAACAACTGACTAAGAAAAGGTGTTCAATCGGTCAGTTTTGTGAAAACTCTTTAGAGAAACAGAAACATGGTGCAGTTGTTTATTATTAGTCATGTGTCCGTGAGTAATATAAAAGGTCCATACACTAATGTGAGGTCTTTGAGTGTTAAGTAAACTTGTGGAAACACAGTAGAAGAAAATACATCTTGTTTGTGTGTTCTATTTTGGACGTTTCCGAGCATTTCTTGTGAAGTGTCATAATGACCCCTTACCGCTGTTCTAGGAATGTGAGATTTTCAGCTGTTCTAGTGTTAAAGTTAGTAACGGCTCCTAGTTTAGGGGTTACGACATCAGAAAACTCAATTAACAAATTATGAAGTTGATCAGACTGAGAACGGTTAGAATAAACATAATCCTGGCGAACAGGAGAAATATGTGAAAGTGGAGAATCTGAATAATTCGCTAATGGAATCCTAATGTCCGAGAAATTGAAACGAATAGAAGAATTGAAAGAATCAAGTATAAAGCCAGTGTGGCTAAAAGAATCATATCCCGGATGTAGTGGATATGATAAATTTTCTGCAACATTAAAAGAAGTGTGCCAAGAAAAATTTTGAACTTTTTATTTAAGCGTGACTTGGCCAAGGGTCTGAAGTACATTATTTGATGCAGAAGTACAAAAAATGAAGACGGAGAAAGTTGAATATGAGAATTGTTTTTATGAAGAGATTGGAAAAGTTCTAGACTAATTAAATAAGTTGTCGAACCAGAATCTAGAAGTGCAATAGTAGGAATATTGCGAAGCAATACCACAATATGGGAAATCCTGGGTAATGGAAAGAAATATGAGAACCAAATTCTAGGTTCGTTGAAGTACGCGGACTAGTGGAACATCGAGAAGGTAGCCGAGTAGAAGAGTGATTATAATGAAAATAATGCGCTTGACTAGGGAGATATGTCTCTTGAACTCAACCAATGCGTACGGACGGGGATTGTAGACGTTTTCCCGGAATGGGAGAAGTACAGTTTTTAGCTATATGCCCAGTACCTTTACAGCGGTAACCAATAATAGAAGGTTTGCTAACTGTAGGAAGGGTAGGCGTTGGTAGTGATATCGTCGTAGGAGGAGGGGTAGCTAAGTGAGATAATACAGGTGGTGGTACATGAGTTTAGTAGGAAATATTGGCATAGGAGTAAGTCGTGTGAGCTTGTGCTGCAGTGTACAGTTGTAGCAAAGACGTAGAGGAGGAATGTATATGAGAAGATGTAGAAAAGAAGACACATCAAAAAATGTTAAAACTTATATCAATTCCAATTAGTCATTAGCGATGTTAAATACATCACTAAAGGTGAGAATAGAATCTAAATAGTCGTGTACACGTTCGTCAGGGCGTTGATGACGGGGAACAAATTACAAACTTAATTTGTGCCGAACTTCATAAGGTAAGAAATAATTATGAAAACAAGTTCGTAATTCAGCCCAGTCCTGAAAATATGTCATATTTTCAAGCCAAAAGTTAGTTAAATACCCATTAGTTTTAGAAGTTAATAAGCTAATGAGCTGAGGAAATGGGGCTAGTTGGGCCTTCAAAAATTTACGAACGAAAGTAACCAAATAGTTAAATTGCGAGGATCTGTATCCGTTGAGGTAGCACCTGTGTTAAAGATTGCTTTATGATTTCTAAATTAAGTGAGTTAGTAAGTGGATTTGGTGGAGAAATAGGTGATGAGGTAACTGGCCGAGAAACCTTAGGGTGTAGATGATAAGTAGTGGTTGAAGGTATCAGTTTCAAATCTTGGTCGAGTAAATTTGAAGTATGATAATGAGGAGACGAAAAGGTAGCGAGTGAAAGGTCTAAAGATGAAGTATCATAAAAAAATTAAGTCGGCACAAGATGTATTAGGTAGAGAAAGAAAAACTGTGGGTGAAGATGACCAGTCATCACAATGATATAATGGAAGTTGTCAGAAAAATGTGCCATGTTAGGAAAAAAAAAGAATGACGTTATAGTACGAAGAACCAAAAATTGAAGTCACTGATTAAGTACCGCGGCTATCGAAAAGCGATAGAGTAAGAATAATAGAGACTCAACGCTAAATAAATAGGAAAATTACCCTGCTACCATTTTGTCACGATTTGTGGGGGTATATGGAACCAAACAGGTATCTATATAATGCAATTCGTAGAAGGTAGTAATCCGTATGACATAATAATTAACTAAGAATACGTTGGCAAGATATCCAATCAGAAACTAGGGGCCGATGACCTTCGATGTTAGGCCCCTTAAAACAACAAGCATCATCATCATCACCAATCAGAAACAGCCTTGGATTGATGAGAGGTCCGTGGAGAGAACAATAATAATAATAATAATAATAATAATAATAATAATAATAATAATAATAATAATAATAATAATAACAATAATAATTAGATTTAACTACGACTATATATTCTATCCACTCGAAAGACAACTAGAATAAAGCTCAACATTTCACAATATCGTAAAGTACAAGAACAATGTTCGAATATAAATAACGTATTTACAAGAAAGTCCTAGACCATTTACAAACATTTTCTTTTTGTTTAGATGAGGCAATTCAAAAAGATGTAGGGAATTCCAAGCCTCAGGCCTACGAGATAAATGAACACAGTTTTTAAACCAAAAAAAGGAAAAGGAGGGCAACGGGGAGGGAACAGAATGGGATCACAACATGAAGAGTCGCCCAAGTACGTAAAGATGTGGAGTGCAAAGATAGTTCATATTGTGCTTACTAAGTCCCGGCATTATATTCAATCATTCAAACCTCTTCAGTCTATGTATTATCTTGTTGCCATTATTTTGTTAAAACAGCCATGTAAACTCAAACTGGCCATGCAGATAAAGTTAAAATAATAATAATAATAATAATAATAATAATAATAATAATAATAATAATAATACACTCTGTTGCTCACCCAATCTGGAAGAAAATAAAAATGGAGTTTCCAAGGAAAATACTGGGAACTCGTTGGACGACCCTCCAACCTCACTTGGTATCAGCGCTGGACTGAAGACCGACGGATCGGGGGAAGAATTTATAGGGCGACAAAAAGTTCGTGAAGCGCACTTGGCTTCGAGAAACAGCAGATGGTGACGTAGCGAGTGACCTAACCCAGTGGCAGTTCAGTAGGTAGTGAGATGTCCAGCAGGTCAGGCGCTATGCGAGGCAGCAGCGAGAGTACAAGGCCAAATAAACGAGTGCTTGTAGCGGCGTGTTGAGTAAGTCAAGCGGTGTACAAAAGAACAGAGGCCCTACGGAGTCAAGTAGGTGAGTGGCCGTTACACGCTTAAGTGCGGCCAGTATCCACTTCTCGGGAGATTGTGGGTTCGAGCCCCACTGTCGGTAGCCCTGAAGATAGTTTTCCGTGGTTTCCTATTTTCACAACAGGCAAATTCTGGGGCTGTGCCTTAATTAAGTTCACGGCCGCTTCCGTCCTGTCCCATCGTCGCCATAAAACTTATGTGTGTCGGTGCGACGTAAATCAACTTGTGAAAAGAAAACATACGTGGGAAACTGAACCTGGTCGTGGGAACGTCTCATAGCATGGGAACTGTTCTACGACCACACATGCGTGTTTTGAAAACTGAAGGTACCGCTCCTGGTAAACGAGGACTCATCTCTGAACAATATACAGTATGATTTACCAAGTCCTCGCGTTGACGATAGACTCATTCATAGAAAGCGTTTTGCGGTGCATAATCCCTCGTCGATAGGTGCTGAACACGATGCAGATGGTACGAATGTTATCGTCCTTCCCATTATGTTAGTAGGTAAGTCGAATGGGACACTCCTACCAATGCCACTATTTGGCAAGTACTCCTTCCGTGGTCCTGTGCAGAATTTCCAACAAGCGGTCCTCAGCACGAAAATCACGTCTAGGCCTTCAATCTTCACGCCTAGGCATGACATTTTCAGTTATACTAAATGTGTTCCTAAGCATTATCGTGGGTGGTTTTTAAACTGTATGTCCTACAGTTGTTCCCATTTTTTATGCTTTACAGTTTTCCTCATCACTACTACAAACGTACGCCGATAGAGTGCCCTTCTTTTCGGAAATCGTTCAGCGTACACCTCCACAGCTACATGAGCAGTCTCTCCTACTTCATCGTAAATAAAAACAATGTCCAAATACGTCCAGCTCCATTACTAAATGTTTAGCGTGCTGGCCTTTGATCCACAGGGCCCCGGGTTCGATTCCCTTCCTTTCAGGGATTTTAATTTTCATTGGTTAAGTTCAATTTCTCGGGGGCTGGGTCTGTCTGCCGTCTTCAGAATTAGAATACATCATACAGTAGGTGAGGCCCCTTCATCACATACAGTACACCCAGGTCACCTATACGGTGTCAATTCGAAAGACCTGCACCAGCACTCTCCGTAGGCCACACGCCATTACGCATATAATATTAACCTGTGAAGTTCCTTCATTCTGTCAAAACTCAAGATGGACATTTTTAAACACTGGGGTAGTTGGGGGAGCTGAGAGGCACAGACGTTTGGACGCTGGCTACCAGACTCAAACAAGGTGGTTTCCATCCCGGTTCAGTCTGGTGTTATTTGATGTTGATCAAACACATCATCCTCGTGTTGGTAGTGCTGGCACATAATGAACTCTTGTGGCAAAAATTCCGGCACATCGGCTCCTCCGAAAACCGTAAAAGTGGTTAGTGAGGAGTGAAACCAATAACAATATTATTAATGTTATTATTATTATTATTATTATTATTATTATTATTATTATTATTATTATTATTATTAGTCTGTATTCGATGGAATGAAAACCTTAAGGTTAATTTAACATACTCGACACTTAAAAGGATGTTGTTCGAATTAACAAAGGAAATACGAATATACTAAAAAGGAATATTCTCGCAGCAATGCGCTTATCGTCCGTTCTATAATCAGAATATTATAAAATAAGTTAGTTGCTTTTGCGTCATCGTCACGTATTCCTTGATGTAATAGAACAGCTGTAGACATCCCTCTCATTTACATGAAATGAAATGTCGTATGGCTTTTAGTGTCAGGATATCCCTGGACGGGTTCGGCTCGCCAGGTGCAGGTCTTTATATTTAACTCCCGTAGGCGACCTGCGCGTCCTGATGAGGATGAAATGATGGTGAAGACAACACATACTCCCAGTCTCCGTGCCATTGGAATTAACCAATTGAGGTTAAAATCCCCGACCCGGCCGGGAATCGAACCCGGGACCCTCTGAACCGAAGTCCAGTACGCTGAAAGTTCAGCCAACGAGTCGGACCTCATTTACATAATATGCATATACATTCGTTGCAGATTGAAAAAGTCTCCAACGTTCAGTTCGTAAATATTTCTGAGCGGAATACGAGACTCAGTAACCTTCCTATCTTAGCTAACGTTTTGTGTTTTGCTTTTACACATTTTACCTTGATACGAGTAATTTTAAGTTATAATCTAATCATTATTGAGTTCATCGTTTTATATTTATCTATTGGAACGGAGAACCTATGTAGATAATATATTATCCACGGGTCGTCTCATTTGGAACGACTATCGAGGCAAATGCCAGCGAATAACATCATTAAATGTTAAGGTTTAGCCCCGAGAATATCGCGACCTACCTAAGATGAATAGTATTGCTGAAGACGGCACAGATCCCCTGCCTCGAACCACACGAGTTCACAAATGAAAGTTTAAATCCCCAACCCGGCCTGGAAACAAATCTGTGACCCCTTTTACCATAGGCCAGTATAATAACAATTTAACCATGGAGCCAAACTATATGCGCAGTATAACTACCAGACTGGTAGAAAGTAGGGCCCTACTTCTGTTTATAAATACAAAATGTAGAACCACTGCTATACTTAATTTAATGTACATGACGGATGCTCTCCCAATTACCAGGTTTGTACATTAACATATTTATATCATGGTCTTAGCAGCCATCTCATACAAGTTTATGAATATCAGGATGGTCAATGTCCTTATTCAAGATTCACTAACATGTGAATTTTGATAACGTCCTAGCCATGTAATATTTGCCAAATGATCATCATATTAATTCGTGACACTGCATAGTAAGACAAAACACAAACAAGAACTTCTAGTCCCTCAGAAAAATGCCAATAATTTCCATATCTTTGGAGAGAATACGAAGTTACATAATGCCGAACTACAACTTGTATTTGGATCACGACCAAATCGCTGCCACAAAAGTTGTATCAAAGCATTTTTCTTTACGCTTCAGTGCTTTTTTGAATGAAGCTCTCTGTCGTAAAGAATTGATATTTCTAAGCTAGAAGTCTTGTAACCAACTCTAGTGTTTTATTTCTCTATACGATGTCAACAAAGATACAACTTCATTGTACGTTTGGAGAAGAACCTCTCACCGTAAACGGAATACATGAAAAACAATATCATCATCTAACTCTGTAAAGGACAAGTGATCCATGAATATAACTCCACATACCGCTTTTTAGAATAAGCTCCTTCCATAGCCCATCACATACACGATCTAAGAAAACCAGGTGCCAAATCAGTGTTCATATTCCAATCACATTAACATGACTTAAATTGGAGATGAGATGAAGTATACCATCACGCTGCTCATGGCACGTACTGTATCATTACAAAGTCATTTATGAATTCTTAGTTAATATCTGCTATATCAAGCATACTATGTAAAACTTATTTCTAATGAATAACTGACGACTGGTTTTGTTACTATATTAGAAACACAACTCGAGTAAAATTCATCAGATATAATTTTTAAAATATCAACATTTGGTTGAATTATTTCCAAACACGTCATCTAATTTAACAAATGAACCTGAGGATCATTGTGCGCCCAAAGTGAATTTAGCCTCCCAAAATAAAGAGTTATTGATTCTTTCCTGAGACGTAACCTGTGCCTTTTTGTGACCATTTCCATTGCCCCTCGTATCTGGTACTTGCTCAATTGACTTCACATTGTAAGTCTGAGTGGACTCCATTCGAAACCTCAAACAAGGATCAAAGACTTTCGAGTCACTAGAAATTTAACCCAGGACCTTCGACTGATAACCAGAGACGCTGCCCATTCACCTCTACCTGACACATCACATTACACCAGAATTGACCCGAGAGGAGAGATTATTTTTACTTGATAAATACTACTTTCGGCAGAATGGGTAAGCATTAAATGAAAAATTGAAGCCAGTGTTAACGTTATATTTTCAGCCACTTTGTAATATCATCACTTTGAAATTCCTTACGAATTAGATTCATACATACATCCATACAATGAAATACCTCTTGAGGGATTCTGGTTACTAGATGTAGATAATCGAACTATCCGAATTGAATTCCATGGAATTTGTTAGTAGTAAAAGGAAAAATAAGATGAATGAAAATAGATATACCACTCTGTCGTAAAGAATTGATATTTCTAAGTTAGAAGTCTTGTAACGAATTCTAGTGTTCTATTTCTCTACCAACAAAGATACAACTTCATTCTACGTTGGGAGAAGTATCTCTCACCGTAAAAGGAATACATGAAAAACAATGTCATCATTTATCTCTTCAAAGGACAAGTGATACATGAATATAACTCCACCTATCGCTTTTTGGGACGGAACCGATCACTTAACTGAACAGTACGTTAGTACCCTTGTGTTTATCTGCGTGTTTATCTGCATGATGGTAACTTCTTTTTTTGCTAGTTGCTTTACGTCGCACCGACACAGATAGGTCTTTTGGCGACGATGGGACAGGAAAGGGCTAGGAGTGGGAAGGAAGCGGCCGTGGCCTTAATTAAGGTACAGCCCCAGCGTTTGCCTGGTGTGAAAATAGGAAACCACAGAAAACCATTTTCAGGGCTGCCGACAGTGGGGTTCGAACCTACTATCTCCGGAATACTGGATAGTGGCCGCACTTAAGCGACTGCAGCTATCGAGCTCGGTATGTTGGTATCTCAACAACATATTTTAGTTTTATGCAAACCTCAAACCTAAAATTATAAACTGTACACCTGTTCATATACAGGTCTTGTACAAAGATATATTGAGAAATAATTAATTCATTATTTCATTTGTTTATTTAGTAATATGCCCTTAATTTTACGAATGTTTATGAGAACAGCTGATGGCCAGACAGGGGAGAAGAAATAAATAATGGGAAGAACATACGTACAGAAGTATATTTTAAGAGCATTTAAGTGACGAATTTCAATCAATCTGAACAAAAGTCGAAGAGATCTCTTCGACTCTCATGGCATGGGTTTTAACATTGTCCATATGAAAAGGGAATTTCAATCTATTTACATGAATTATTGCAGGAACTATGACCTGAGTATTAGCCTTCATTGGAGTGCCGTTTATTTCAAACCTGTGGGTAAGCTCATGTTCATTTAGGCAGATGGATATTTTAGCACATTTTCCGGCATTAATTTTCAGTTTACATCTAGTACCCAGTCGTAGCATAAGTCCAAAACGTTTTGAATGCTATACAATCATTGGAGTTCACTATGTTATTGAAAATGTTTAAATTAGCAGCGTATTGTAATATGGAACATGGGGTCCTCTTTGCGTCATCTGTGAGGTCATCTACAAAGATAAAAACTGTAGAGATGATAGAAATCCTCCTTGTGGGGCGCCAGAAGAGACGTTCAGCCATGGGGAGATAGAACCAGAAACTACGACTCGCTGTTGACGAGTGAGAAGATAGTATTTTTTGAGAAGTAGGGCCATTTTCTCCAAAACAAGTTAAACCAGGTATAAATTAAACCCGTTTAACTTTAGTACCTGGTTTAAACCTGCGTCCATTTTCACCGTCGATTTCTGACACTCGTTTACTTTAAACGACAAGCTCACCCGTTTAAACTAATGATGTCACGTCTGCGCTAGCGTTGGCTGCACTGAAAGAATAGTCGAAGGCATGTTCGATTAGAATTGGCCAATCAGACCCAAGTAATTCAATGACCGGCATTCTTGTTTAATATCAGCTGTTTGTGGAGAATGAATGCTATCGTACGTAGTGAATAAAGAAGAAATTCAACGGGATATAAACTTTACAGATAAATGCATTGTTAAAATTTGTGCTAAGTGTTGTGTGGTATAATTTTACCCATTGTTGTCTACAATTTCTTGGAAAGCTTCATTATTTGTTATTTTTCTCTAACATACTTTAACTTAAACATGTACCGTGGGCTTAATACGTGTTTTCTTATGTCTGTTTTATCTTACGGAACACACGGGAACGTTGGAATATAAAAGTCCTGGTCTTTTAGCAATATTCCTTTCCTCAGAATATCAACATTCGTGTGAATTTCAAGCAATCAAATTCCAAGCATGCTTGGGATCTATCTTCTATTAAATTCCATCCCACTCGGCCGGGATCAATCTCTCAGACCTAGGATCCAGCAGGTATACTACCGAGGACGTATTATTTGCAGATGTAGTACTTGATTCTGTACTCGCTTATAACATAACCTAGTTCGCGGTATGTGGTATTGTATGCATAATACTCTTCTCCCTATAGCATTAATATTTCTCTTGCTGGGTATGCTGGCAATACTTACGATGAAATATTCTAAACTATAATTTATTTTATTAATAGTTTATTACCAAGCATGATGCATTTTAATATTTTTCTGATGCCTTAAATACTTATTGAGTTTAGTTTATATTTCCTTAAGAAGAGTTGCCATAAAATATATTATATAAGTCGTGTAATATTTGATTAGATTCCGAAAATCCTGATCCCTAGAAAATAAAGCTGTCCTAATGTACTTATCCTCCCGCAATGCAATTTTCATAATTTCAGTATTTCTCCGCTGAGTGGAACTCATTCAGTCTACAGCATCACAGATATTCCACATTTTCCGTGTGTAGCCTGTCAAGAATAGGTTGGAAGAACTTGAAAAGTATCAGATTGGTTATCTGAGCGTGATCACAATCGGGACATTTAAATGTTTCGTTAAACTTCGATCCTGCAAATTACAAGAATATTTCTGCCATATTTTCCCTGCACAGTTTATGTTGTGCTCCGTCTGTCTTTTAAGTCATCGGCCCACAGACTGCTTGTATCATCAAATAGCACTATCAAAGGCTATGCGGTTACAGGGAAACCACAACAACCGATGGCGACGCCAAAATGAGACGTACTAGGCAAGAAGAAGTGTAAGGTACCGGTAATAAACGTATTTTAAATGTACGGAATTTACTCAAGGGAAAGGCAAATTTTCTTGAGAAACGTACGAGAGGTTTGTCATCAGAACGGCGTCACTGACTAGTGATCAATGACCTAGGGTCAATGACCTTGTCTGCACCAAAAATATGCTGACTCATCCAAAAATCGTGGGAAAATGCTAACTCAGCACCCATTGTTTTATAACATACTTTGGTCTACTACTTCGAGCAGATCTTTTTTTTTTTTTTTTTTTTGCTATTTGCTCTACGACGCGCCGTCACAGATATGACTCATGTAGACGATGGGATAGGAAAGGCCTATGAATTGGAAGGAAGCGACTGTGGCCTTAATTAAGGTACATTCCCGGCATTTGCCAGGCGTGAAAATGGGAAACCACCGAAAACCATCCTCAGGGCTGCCGACAGTTGGGCTCGAACCCACTATCTCCCGATTACTGGATACTGGCCGCACATAAGCAACTGCAGCTATCGAGCTCGGTCGAGCAGATCTAATTGAAAAGAAAAAATAAACATCCCAAATGGTCAGCGTGACAAGTCGAGGATTTAACCCATCTTGAGATATGCATCTTTTCAACATTTCGAACAGATCTGTCTGATGACAGCAGAAAAATGTAACACATGATCAGCTTAACGTATCTTCGTAACTTGAGGTTAGAAGCTATCTTGACATACGCATCCACTCAACTGATGAGATAAGATTGGTACTACTCCACCATTTACCTAACAGGAAAATGAGAGTCAATGATGCAATGAAAAAGAAACTATTATTATATGGAGGTACTGATTTAGACGCCTGTATACGTTCAGAAAATGTTGCTAATCACTGCACACAGTAGTTGAGATCATACGACTATTTTTAATGGAAATAAACTTGTAATAATTTACGTCATTAAGATACAGTCATAACATCACACGGTATCTGTGGCCATACTATTATTATTATTATTATTATTATTATTATTATTATTATTATTATTATTATTATTATTATTATTATTATTATTATTAACATTAATATTAATATTAGCGATGGGAGTATTTGAGAGTAAAATTTTGAAGAATTCGATTCTTAGACGTTCTCGAGATATGTCGAATCCGGATAAAGTATTTGAATACTTCCACTGGAGGTACTAGTTAATGACAATCCGAAGGAGAGACCATATTGTTTAGCGGCTAAACAGTGTGATCTGTCTTTATGCAATATCGGAGAACACTGTGGAGAGTAGCGGCATCTCTGGATATAACTCAGAACTACCTCTGTACACATGATGGGGATTCAATGGGTAAAGAGAGTAATGCGCACCATGTATTAAGATGTCAATATTGGAACGTTATTAGAGAACACTTTTAATTATTCTACATCAGATTAATTAATGAATAACTCAGCAGATGCAACATATTCAAGGCTATATTGTTAATATTTCCAATTTGTATACGTATTGTATTTGTGGGCCCAATTACGAAAGACGAGCTGAGTGGCTCGGACGTTTGAGGTGCTGTCCTTCTGATCGCAACTTGGCACATTCGAACCAGGCTCAGTCCGGTGGTATTTGAAGGTGCTCAAATACGTAAGCCTCGTGTCGGTAGACTTACTGGGACGTAAAAGAACACATATGGAACTAAATTCCGGCACTTAGGCGTCCAACAAACCGTAAAAATTAGTTTGTGGGACTTAAAGTAAATAACATTATTATGACTGTAATTAAGAAAATTCCTTCAAAATTTTCCTCTTTCTTTCTCGTCTACTTCCTGTCTACTGTAGCTGGCGGTTAAAGCATTCAGTCAGTCTCTTTCTGAAGTTTGAACTAGTACGAACCAAGAGTGTCATTTGTTTTTATATGTAACGATTTATATCGTATTAAGATTAATTGCTTACTGAAATTTATTTATTGTTACATTTCTTTAACATTTTTGTGCATAATGAGGCTAGGTTCGGGAAGATGTGAAGTTTGGAACCATTATAAAAATCACAAGGCAAAAATGTGACGTCTTTTGAATGTAAAAACACTTGAAATATTTCTGAACTTCTACAAAATAGAATTGAACTTGAAAACACTTCACCGAACGTTGACTTTATAACCGTGTAGTAGGCCTAAAGAATCTGATTATTTTGATTATGTTGACGGTACGCTATCGCAGCCAACTACTAGTAGAACATTCTAATTAAACTCACAAACATCCATCAGTCACAGTAGCTCATCTACTAACAACCCTTTCTAGAACCTGCCCTTCGTCCGAAATAGATCCCAGTTCACAGGCTGCAGCACCACAAGGAACTGAACTACATCAAGATTCTACAATTAATCCTTCCCTTCCCATGAAACGTTGTTATCAACGTCAATTAAGATTAAATGGATCCTGTGGTAGAGTGCTTTCTGATGCTAAAAAGGAGAAAGACGTTGGATAGTGCTTCTTTTAAATTATTACAGTGGACTATCAACCTCTGTTTTTAGTAGAAAATCGTGCTTTTGTGAAGTACACAGAGATACTGAATCCTTTGTATACATTACCGAGTCAGAAATTATTATCCTCTAAACTACTGCCAGAATTGTATGACGAAATAAAGCTGAATGTTGCGTCGATGTTAAATTGTGTGAATCATGTCGCTATTACTGCAGACGTGTGTTCATCAGAAAGCAATTTACATTATATTACTGTCAAATGCCACTTTACTTTTTAGGACAAATATATTTTTCGGTAGTTTTAGCGACTAGGAAGCTTCAGGAAGAGCAAACGTGAAAGTACATTGCGACAATTCTGTTTGCCATATATGAAAATTGGAAATTTACAATTAAGTTCACCACTGTCTTCTCAGGCAATGCAGCTAACTTGAAGAATGGGTTGAATGGGCATCTGACAACAAAGCAACATCCATTTACCTATTAGTCAAAACGATGATGGTGCTTGTTGATTAAAAGGGGCCTAACTACTTGGTCATCTGCCCCAATCAAAACGAATTGTTACGCGATTTGCGCGCCAGTGCAGGCATTTAGTGAGCCACTTAAAACATAATGATTTAGCATGCAGATACTCAAAGAATTTAAAGAGTAAATGGGGCTTCCTGTTCTTAGAATCAAGCAAGATATTAGTACCTAGGGATAGAATTGTAGCCTCATCATCACTGAACGGTTGTTAAAGATCCGAGATGCCTTATCCGTAGCAGTATCGCACCTTCCCAAGGCATCATTCAATTTGGAGGACGATGAATGGAACATCTCGGCAGATTGAATTCTACTCTAAAGCCTATAGGACGAATGACAATTATCAGCAGAAAATACATGAAAATGTCACTGATAATCAAATTATTTACAGGACTGCATTAGAACACCAGGATGAAACAATCTGTGACTGAAACTTCTGCTACGTTATTACTGCAGTGCAGTAATATGTTGAGGGGGGAGGAGGAGGTGGAGGCGAAAGCGGTGGCGAAAGAGTAGGAGGACGCCGAAGAGAATACGGCAGAGGCTGAGGAGGAGATAGTGAAGGCGGAGATGGAGGAGGAGGAGGCTGAGGGTGGTAGCAACGGAGGCGGTGAAGGTAGAACCCAGGAGGTGAAAATTTTGTTTCATCAAACATAATAGAAAACCTTGCACAATGTAGTCTAGAGAGCTGACGGAGAAACTGAGCTTGACAGCGAACAAGTCTAAACATGCATAACCATGTGCACGTGGTCACTGAATCTCGAAACAGCGTAACTTTAGTGTGCTCAGCCCACTACCTTGTCCCATGCGTTAGACTTAACTGTAGATTAAAGTTCGGAGTGTGAGCTCTTCCACATTCACCTAAACCCGATCCACGTTGTATGTATGATGGATAGGTTACACGTTTTCGTCAGTTTACTGTTAACCGCCAGGCAGCTCACACTGTTGTAAGATCTCTTATCCTAAAGCTAGTAGAGGTTGCCATTCTACACTACACAGCTTTGTGTTACAATATGGTTACTAGATTTTGTTTGTAATAAATTGCTAAGGGGAGCATACAGCAATCTGTTTCTCTCGTCGTCTGGTGTTATCTATTTCTAAATAAGATTCTGTTAGCAGAAGATAGAGTCTATCATGGAACAACCAACTCCTAGCTATATTTGCAGAGAATGTGGTGAAACCTTTCTCCAGCACTATGACAAGAGGCTTCATGAACCGTCGTGTGGACAATTCTATAAGTGTAGTACAGGTGGACACGGATTCAGGAATGGCTACAACGCCAAACTTCATGAAGAGTTTTGTGGTTTTCCATAGACCTCAAAATGTCTAAAAATGTTTAAAAATATTAGTGGTATAGTGGGGTATGAAACATATTTTGAAGGGCGGCTGAAGTCGTAATTCATACGCTGTGATCCGTGCACGGATTTAATCTGTTATCTAAAAGAATAAAAAACACGAATTAACCGAGCTATACAGAAAGAATTAAAACTTAACAGGTCAGTAAAACGTAATTTGATTACCGAGTAGTATAAATTCTTCAACGCTGTTGACGAAACGATAGACCGTGCGCTTAAAACTCGTATTATAGCTGCGTTTCTGGAAATACAATTTTAAAAACTGTGTACAGAAATTGAAGAAGAAGGAGTGCGCTTAAAAATCAACAAATACAATCAACTACGCGGTAGTAAATACATTCATTTGCCTACAACTTCTATGCGAAGAAATTTTGCATCAATTCCTAATCTTAGCTAAATTTATATAAAAAAGGGTGGACAACGTCTCAGCAAGTCCAACGAACTGGTAGAGAATTACGAATATTTTTGTATCTCATTTCCTACGCAGCTTTCTGTTATATCAAAGTATGAGGAAAGGAATAACATATATATTAATATTTGTAATAGAAGAAAACGAGGAGATATTTCCTCTGAAAGTAATTGATAATGAATTACTCGACCGCCGCGACCTACTTCTTCTTAAGGGGGGACGTATGTGATATTGCAGTATAACGGTATTTTTATCATAACTCAGGCCGTTTTATAGTTAGCTTTACGAAACATTGTACACACATAAATAGGTGTCAGAGGAATTTTCTATATAATTATAAAAAGATAATATTTCATTTTCTTCAAATTATGAAAAGTGAAATTTGGAAAATTCTGTCATGATATAACGATCATTTACTCAAACACTGCTTTTACTATCGACTTGAATTTTTGTATACAGACTGTAGGAAAGCTGTTGAAGCATTCTGTAGAACAGAATTCGTCTAAAAATTTTAGTTTCTAAGAAATTAAATTTTAATTTAAGAATGTTTTCGACCTTTTTATAAGTCTATATAAATGCATAATTGGTTTCCAAATTTATTCAGGAAGAAACTGTCGGAGGCTATTGTAGACTTAGTTATTTAAAACAACTGTGCCAAATTTCAATGAAACAGTCCTAGTAGTTCAGGAGAAAATGTTCCGTATGTATTGAAATATGTCATTTACGGGAAATGAAGAAAGAAAATTTGAAATGTGATTCACCAAAAACAAACAACTAATCCTTGCCATAATCACATTCCTCTTCTTCTTGTGACTCTTATAAACCTCTCCTATTCAGCTGTTTATTTTGTCTGGACTCTCTGATGAGCATTTCTCCTAATAGTTCTCAAGCAGCAATACGTCGGTCGCCTATCTTTCCCAGGACTGGCAGCGTTAAGCACCAGAAACAAATCCAAGCCTATCAAGGACCTAGATTCTTCTGTTATTTCCATCATTGAACACCAAACACGCATCATATGAAGCAATTTTAACAACATCAGAAGCAGCAAATGTCGTATTTGGACACCTTCTCCATATTAATTGGTTGTAACTCTCGTTCGCGTTTTGAGTTTTGCCATGAGTGCATTTTTTAACAGGTCGGGGTGTGCCAGAATCCGGAATGTGGGCTTGATAGCAATCATCACAGCTTTGGGAAGACTGTGTTTATGTTTATATGATCATCCTTCTGCCTGTGCTTGTTTATATTTACACCAGTTTACGCTGCAAAGAGTGTGCGTTGCATGTTCATCAGTAGAGAGCTTGTGGAAAAATATTCCCCACACTGGTTTTTGCATACCTCTGACATCTCCAACATTGGCTCTTATGGCCTTGCCATAGAAAACCTACAGACTATGTATTTCTTTATCTGTGAGCCTGTGTAACCCACAAAGTGGTTTGCCAACTTCAAGCTTCTTGCCTCTCAGTTCACTCAATTCACTTCAGAAATGTGTTTATAATAACCCAGCAACAACAACAATTAACCCCTTTGTTTACAGCGGAAGTGGCCTGTACGCACGCGGTCATACAACGGAAGTTGTCACAGTTTCTTGATCATGCAGTAAGACTTGTCTCAACATTCGCTCGTCCAAATGGACATAATAGTTCAGTTTATGTCGTTATGAATGCCACGAAGTGGGCGTGGCCTTATGCACGTCGAAACAAAATATCATTTTTGACACACTCTTAGACTGAGTACCATCACGAAACTTTGGGAATATTTTGTCAATGTATCTAACTAAATAATAGCACTGTTTTCAAAAAAATCTTATTTTTGACGCAAAATAGCATGCTCCCCCCCCCCTTAATAACGCTTCTGGAAGTAGTTTATTTTGTATTTATCGACGGCTTCAATAAAAGTATGAGAAGTCAGCGGACCAAACACACAGAAAAAACATGCAGGTGTAAACGTTGTTTCACGTCTTTTGATAATCAGAAAGAAAGAGTGGTCTAGAAGAATTAGATAAACACAAAACTCTTCGTAATGAATATGCCTTTGCTATGACTGAAACGTCTAGCAAGAAATATGTTATTAAATTTGAAAATATGCAAAGAATATTCAGATTACCTTACATAATCTGTGCATATTTTGAAATTATTATTTTTCCTTATCATACATGTGTGCCTAATCCTGACATGTGTGATACAACTCATTACCAGAGTCGCGTTTCTTTGTGCTTTGCTGTATACGTAAAGCAATAATAATATCTAGAAAATATAGCGCAACTTTCTCACAGAGCCTTGTGTGTATCCCGGTCCAGATACTGTAAAGTAATTCATGGAGTGTTTAACTTCTTTTGCTTCTAATATTTACAACATATGCATGTTTAAATAAGCCAAGAGCCTTAACTAATGATCATGAACATGATTTCCAATGTTCAATAAACTGCTATCTGCGTTGCAAATGATTTGCCGAAAACGACTGGAAAGTCCGTAATAACTCATATTACTGGAGAGTGCCGTAGAAGTGCTCATAGGAGAGGTAAATTTAATGTGTAAAACACATGACCCTATTCGAGTATTTATCCCACGGCACTTAAAGCCCTTGAAAGGGCCTTGGACTTCCCAGCGACCGCTGCTCAGCCCGAAGACCTGCAGATTACGAGGGGTCGTGTGGTCAGCACGACGCATCCTCTCGGCCGTTATTCTGGGCTTTCGAGACCGGGGCCGCCATCTCACCGTCAGATAGCTCCTCGGTTCTAATCACGTAGGCTGATGGACCTCGAACCAGCCCTCAGGTCGAGAGAAAAATCCCTGATCTGGCCGGGAAACGAACCCGGGCCTCCGGGCGAGATGCAGGCACGCTAATCCTACAATTCGGGGCCGGCATTTATTCATAACCTCCATAAATATGATACTCATTTTATTGCAAAACAGTTGGGATGTATCTCAGAGAGATTAAAAGTTGTACCTAACTCTAAAGAAAATTACATTTCTTTCACCAAAGACTTTGGTGATGTAAAGCTTCGATTTGTAGATACGTATTGGTTCTTACCGTTCAATCTAGACACTCTGGTAAATAATATAGCATCGTTTCCTGAAACAACCAATCAATTTTGAGTATAAAAATCGGTTCTCATGACAAGAAAAGGAGTCTTTCCTTAAGATTACCTCGACTTTTGGGAAAAACTAAATGATTACCACCTAAAAGAGTGTTCTTCAACAAACTAAATCATCTAGATGTTAGTGATGAAAATGATCAACATACTAAAAGTATGTGAAATAACTAGAAACATTACAACGCTGGCAGGGTATACCGATCTATATTTGGTGTCAGACACCATTATTTTAGCAGATATTTTCGAAACGTTTAAAAAGAAAACTATGGAGAATATTAAAGTAGATCCTGCGCAGCAATGCACATCACATTGGCTTACTTGGGACGCTATTGCTCTCTTACATAGACATCGAACTAGAATTACTGCAAGATTATAATCATTTACTGAGGGTAGAATCACGCATTCGAGGAGGTATATTCTAAGTGTCACGCCGCTACGAAGATGTTGGTAATCATGCACCTTGAGGTTGATGTACAGTAACCATCAGATATGTATGAACTTCATAATTACTTACCATTTCTTCCAGAGTGTATAGAAGCTACTGAAACATCCGCAGAAAGAACTAGTTCCTCACCTCAGAATTCGAACACATTACATAGTTCACTAAAGAACTCTAAAACAAGCTTTGAATCATGGACTGCAACTAATCAAGATCCAACTTTTCGTGAGGTGCAATCAGTCATGTATATGACACAATTTGATTCTAAACAACCTTCGCAGTTCATCACCAGCGAGGATGCAAATAACCACTACGGATGGACAATATGTCACCCTCTTCCATACGGTGGATTTGAACGGGTTTCTCCAAATACTATTGACTTATCATAGCTTGAGGAAGACCGGCCGTTTGGCTATATTCTTGAGGTTGATATACAGTAACAATCAGAAATATATGAACTTCATATTGACATACCGTTTCTTCCAGAATGTATAAAACCTACAGAAACATACGCAAAAACAACTAGTTCCTCACCTCGGATATCGAACACATTACGTAGTTCACTAAAGAACTCTACAACAAGCTTTGGATCATGGATTACAACTAATCAAGATCCAACTTGTCGTAAGGTTCTAGCAGTCATGTTGGCTAAAGAGTTATGTAGAGTTTAATAATACTCTATGTAAGCAAGCAAGAAACGGATTTGAAAGAGATCTGTATGAGTTGTTTAACAATGCTCTTTTTGGTAAAACTGTGGATGTTTGCAAAAGACTAGACATGAGCCTTGTAACCGTCAGTAAAATTGTAGAAAACCTCATAGCTAAACCAGCATTCACTGACAGAACTGTATACTGTGAAAGTTTTTCTAATGAATCCGAATTAAGCCATCGAAGAATGGCTCAAATGTGCCATAGCTGGTGCCGCTCGGTTAACAAGAAATTCCATTCATAGGCGTAGGGTTCGTACAGAAATTTCGGAAGATAATATACATCCTTGTCAACAAAACCATGGCTGACTTCGCTTGAAAGAACACATAGGCAAATTCTAATTGGTATCCGGACTAAATAAGATACTAAACAAACCTAATTCCAAGCAAGTAAAATCTAACTGATAGATTACAACAATGCTGAAAATTTGGATAACATATATTCAATATAAGCATTCGCATTCACTCCATTGCAAATATCACTATTCTGCTGTACAATTTTATTTCCGCATAAGTCGAGTTGGCAAAGATTTTGTCAGGGCACAAAGCCTTAATTGAAATTAAATATCGATCGATTACTCGATCTACCAGGATGGTTAACTTGAGCAACAACAATAACAACAACAACAACAAACATTTACAACGTCTTACTCTCCTGAAACGACATAAATTAGCAGCGAAACACCAAATGAAACATAGGTTAGAGAGAAATATCCGCTTACAATCAAATAATAAAAAGAATTCCAATGAAATTGACAATTCGGCATTCGTCAGCGTCCATCCTGAAAGAAATTGTCCTATATTTCCAAAGCAATATACATGGCAATATATAAGCAAGTTTAAAAACTCCACACCATTAAGTCGGCAGGCTTTCCTCTTTCTCCTTGGTTCTGAGGAATATCACAACTGGCTGAAAATTCGCATGTCAAACTAAAAAGTACTTCTACTCCACGAGATTGGAGTACGTATGTGGACACATTCACCTAGGCTATTTCATTCTAAGGCAACTCATGTACTTGTTAGCAGACCACATTTCTCATAAGTACGCATTAATTCAAATGTTTGATCATATAAGATCCTCTCTTTCTCAACTGGCCATTTCCTATAGCATGAATGTCCATGATTATCGAAGACATTTAAACAGCCTTCATTAAGCAACGGCGTTCCGAATACATATCACATTCGCCCAATTCACTAGGACTCCATTAAAAGACTTGAATGCCATGAATCAATAAAATAACCTGGGAATCGTCGAGAAATGCCTAAATGTATAAGTATTTCTCCCACGAAAATCATCATCATCGGTTCAAACTAATACACATTAATTCCTTTCGAAGGTTTACTCTCATTCCTAAATCTCAATTATAACGTAGGCTAGCAAAAGCATAGAAAACTTAACCTTTCCCAACATACCTTCATTAACGCATTACCACGAAATACACACTATAAAGATCAGGATGTTACCAGGCCACAGGATACTTTCGGATGGGAATAAAAAGTCCTATAATCCGCTCACACACACGTATTAGAAAAGTGATAGTTAAGCATTACAATGATAAGCTCAAATATAAATATATACATGCTATTGGAATGACATTAAACAGTTAAGTATCAGGTAGAATCTTATGTAGCTGAAAAATACTCGGCAATAAAATCACCAAGCACGTGAAGATTCCTAACCATGGAAAAAATTATTCAATTAAGCTCTTCTCGCAGAATGTTACGCATCACATGCCATGAAAAATACATATAGAGGGTCCAACGTTTGCTCAAGTTGTCTTGAAATAACATAATTCTACATCTAGGCCTACACAATGCACAAGAAAAATTAAAAAAAAATTAATCTTTGCTACTCATTTGTATGCGAAAACTCCTGCTGGTTGGTGACTGAATTCTGGTCCTCTCCAGCCCCTGTCTGGGCTTATCCGTACTCGCCGTTTGGGTTGAGCCACATCTCTGGACTCACTCGTGAGCACTTCTTGTAAAATTACATAATCTTATCTTGGGATGTGCACTTGGACAACTGGATTTATTTTACAGTACACTGGACACATTCGGAACTTGAAACTTTTAAATACTACTTAAACATATGCTATGCACTAAAATCATCCACAGATATCGCTTTGTTTATTAAAACATCAATTAAAATTTCTTATACAGTTGGTCTGCCTTACTTTAAACTGATCAGTTTCCAGAATCATAGGGTCTGCACATTGAATATCCTTCTTATGAAATGCATTTTTAATAATAGCAACAATCTTGCTGGCAAAACAAATTCTAGCGCCCACTCTTAAGAGAAGTTAAATAGAGAACGAATACATTTTTCGATCAGTGTTGCAGTATTCCTCTGCCAAAAAATATAGTCCACTGATGACCAGTTATACAGATCCACCTGCTAAACAATGATAAGTTTTGGCGTGTTTTAATTCCATAAACTTATTATATATATCAAGTCGATGTCATCCACAGTTGCCAAATCGAGCATGTCATCCATCAGAGTTGCAAATATCGACATATGTACAACCAGGTTCCATGTTGCCAGTACTATCCATCTGGTTCGCTCCAGAAATGAAATGTCAATATCAAATATATATCATGGAGTTCTGAACTGTATATCGTTAAATATTCTGACGTCGTGGCTTACATAGAAGCCATTGTACAAAACATATCAGCGAAATTCAAATTTTGTCATAAGTCACAAGTAAATATCAAGAGTATATCGTCCTTGTTCTGGCAAAACGGCGTATGTGACAATGCTCTTCCTATCCATTATTTCCCTTAAGACTGGTCACGCCTTCCAGCCATATATTGATATGCGGTCCATCAAAACAATTTTCGTTGAGTTCATTTTCCTATGCGGGTGTGTAAAGGAAATGAACCTTAAATACATCACCCTCTAGGAGTGGGTAAATGTCATTCAAACATACATTCCTTCAGTATGTTACAGTAAGGTTCATTTTCCTTTACACACGCCCTTACGAAAATGAACGCAACGGAAATTGTTCTGATGGAACGCATATCAATATGTGGCTGGAAGGCGTAACCAGTATTAAGGGAAGTAATGGATATGAAGAGCATTGTCACATTCGCCGTTTTGGCAAAACAGGGACGATATTAATCAATTGTAACGTAAGTCTGCCTCATTCACTGAGGTGGATCCTGAATAGCTGTCATTCACACAATTTCAAACTGAAATGGTAGTTGTTCACTTGGCTAAGCGTGCAGTCTTATTCAATAAACCTATATATTTCAAAAACACTTATGTATTCTCATCATTATATGATGTTTTGCTTCCCTATTATGCTTGAACATTCTAGAATATATGTACACCGATACACACTCCTTTATCTTTTAGTAATAAAATATGAAGGCTTTTATAAAGGCAAATTGAACTTGATACATCAGATTATCCACCTCAACACCCATGCCACTCAAGGGAAAACAAACAAATTTCGGGTAAATTTAAATATGAGATTAGTGGGAAGTTTATAAAAAGATTCGTTGGACTTCGTGTAAGAATGTACGTCTTAGACATCGATTGAAAGTAAGTAAAAAATTAAGGGCATGAAGAAGGGTGTTATCAAGAATTGCATAAGTTTTCAACATTATATGAATTGTCTCAAAACCAACAAAGTAAAAAGAACACCTATGAACACCATAACGCCAAAGAACATAATGTCTCATCCGGAGAAATAAACATGGTAGCGCTATCGCCCTTTGATGATAACCGAACAATTGCAGATGATGGGAAAACTACTTATACTCATGGACACTATGCTGTCTCAACACTGAACTGTAGAATATACTGTATCCAAAAAAAATGTTATTTCTCCATGTAGTACACACCTTCCTAAAGCCTAATACAATTTTTTTCTCTTTCTATAGCATATGGTGGATCGAGAAGCCATACTGTTTTGAACTCTTTCCCAACCTTCTCCCTTTAGAGTACTAACTCCACCTTTAGCTGTAGAGCCGGTCTCAAGAGCGAATATAGGGTAGGCCTCTACCAAGAATTTGATCCTTTAATTCTGACTATAGCGTGCATTGCCCTTTCGTCCTTTAGTACCCTTTAGCACTTAAGTGCCCTGCAGCCCTTTACCATTATATCCCTTTAGTGTCCTTTAGATTTTATCACTTTAGCGACCTTTATTCCTTTAGTATCCTTTATACCTTTAGTACCTTTTAGGGTTCTTCAGCCCATTAAGTTTTTTACTCAAATCATCTATGTTGTTTACAAGTTGCTTTACGTCACACGGGCACAGATAGGTTTTATGGCTATGATGAGAGACGAAAGGTCTAGGAGTGGGAAAGAAGCGGCCGTGGCCTTAAGTAATGTACAGTCCCAGCATTTGCTTGATGCGAAAATGGAGACCGCAGAAAACCACCTTCGGTGTGTAAAGGAATCCACTCTATCAGCAAAAGAATTCTGGAATCTTCCCTTCAAAATTTCTATAAAATCTTGGCGCTTTAGGGCCACATCGTCTTCTTCTTGCTCCAGTGTATTGATTGTGGCGGGGGTTGCGGGCGGCGTTCGTAGGGCCCTCCAAAACAAAATATTGGCAGGATATTCACAATATGTAATAGCTCTAGCCGGTAGCTTGAGGTAAAGTTTTCAACCTATTTTATCTAATTTAAATTTCTAAATCTGGTGGTATAAATGTAGAATTTTCGGCCAGTCTGAGGACTGTTCTCTTCTCTTCTGAGAAATGTGTAATGTAAGGGAACAAAGAATGGTTACCCTCTGTTGACTCCCGTTCAAATTGGTATGGGGTGACTAAGGTTTCTAAACTTCTAAATTTTTTAACACTTATCTGGATTTAATATTTCTTACTTAGTCTCCCCACTGTAGAATAGGCTTAGTCTCTGTGTCACTGGGCCATAAGCCCACTAAGGGTTTTAAGTACGTCTAGAAGTGCAAGCATTTCGCCTCCTTTTTATTTTATTTATGGTTGGGTACAATCAACGTTTTCTTTTTATATTAATGCTAGTTAGTATGGGCCCTCATGCCCCTGTTTATTTAGTAATTGTTTCTGGTGTGAAGCTCCCTTGAGGAACAGAAATTTGTAAACTGTTGAGCAATAGATAAGACCACCTCGGGACTACACTGTGTAAATTCTTTAATTAAGTACAACCGTTAGGTTGTAAGTGCGCAATTAGAAAATGAGGCCTCTGCGAGGTTGGACTTTGATATAATTGGAGCGAAGATTGATACAAAGGATATTTTCCTTGAGATTTTTAGCTCTTACAAAATTTTGTACCTGCCAAGAGCAACTCAGCTCTTTTATGTGTAAATTAGCATTTGTAATTCTCCCAAGTTTTGTACCTGACTTTAGGACTTTAAGTCATTGTCGAGGGAGCTGACGAGCTCATTATAAGAGTGTTATTTCTTATTCAGATATTCTGTTTATCAAATTTTAAATTCAAAACAGGGAAAAAATTTAATTTTCTAAATTTATTTTGTTAACTTCTGCTCTAGTTAATTCCTTGTCCGCCCATTCGCCCTAGCCGCTTCTTACACCTCTGTAAACCACGATATCCCCGTGTCAAGTGGTAGCAGAGCGTGGTTGAATGGGCCTG
Source organism: Anabrus simplex (assembly GCF_040414725.1). Classification (NCBI taxonomy): domain Eukaryota; kingdom Metazoa; phylum Arthropoda; class Insecta; order Orthoptera; family Tettigoniidae; genus Anabrus; species Anabrus simplex. The sequence continues at coordinate 570,423,158 of NC_090266.1, forward strand.
GACAAAGCCCCTTTTGTCGGCTTTAACAAATATGGAATTGAACACCAGAAATTTTTCGGTTTTCGTTTTTCAAATTTTTGCCAATAATTTCTTTCATGATATATGGCCCTATAGAGGTTCTTGCTCCTTGGTATTTGCGCAAAGAATAAATTATTTATGAATTAGTTACTAGAAAGGTTCAGTCTGGTGGCACGCTTGTGACAGATGCGTCTAGACTCAAAGACTTTTAGAGTTATCTATTTGTGTTCCGGGTTATGGAGAGAACGGATTTGGTGAGGCTTCATCCACGATTGCCACCAATATTGCATCGGTTGTGAGTTTTAGAAGGAGGCGAGCCCTACGATAACCAATTCAAACGAGTTCAGGCTAGACTCTTTAATGGTTATAATATAGTGGGGATCCGTTGTCTCTCAAGCTTAGCGAAGAATATTCTAGTGTGACTAACTACTTGTGCCAATATATTTCAGAGTTATCCAGCAAAGTGAACCTATTGTTGTCTGCGTTTGTTAGTGGAAATATGGATTATGTTCCCCCGTTAACTATGAATACGGATGATGACTCGAATAAGTCTTTCGATAGTGGGGAATCAGTCGAGCAACAACAAGCTTCTGCCCTAACCGAACAAATTGCTAACCTCGTTGGCAATCCACAACATCTCCAACAATTTTTAAAATATAATGCTTCTTTCGAACTTCCTCAACCTCTGGCGCCCTCTCCTGTAATATCTTCAGGTTTCAGCAAATTACGCCATCCTTTAGCCATGTTGCATAAAGGGATTTGTAGGTTTTCTCTTAACTCCACAAATGGTGTCACAACCTTATTAAGATTTTTAGTAGAATTCCAGGACCATGCTTTGTTGTTTGCCCTGTCACACTCACAAATTTTACAAGTGACCTATCCTTATGCAGTTGGTTTTCTATCAGATAAGATTGTTAAGGCTATATCGGAGAGGAGTTCCACTGAAACCTTACATGCTCACTTGTAGGCTAGCATTATCTCTGCGAGTGCCCTGCCATCTCTAATTCAAAAATATTACTTCCCAGTGCAAGGTCAAGATGAAAATCTAGGTGAGTTCATGCAGAATATTAAGTTTTAACCTAGAGATTTTGCTTTGCATTATTCTGAAGGTCAAATTTTACAGACTACCATCGAAGGGATTTCGTCCTCTTATAGATGATATTTGTATTTTTCTTCCCGTCTGCAAATGTTTAGGGAACTTGAGGCCATATCCATGTCGGCGGAAGTAGTGAAATATGCCGATACTCAGAGTGTCACTCGGGGCCCACCTCGTTCGTGTAATATTCCTCGGCCACCCCTTCGCCAAACTTTCACTCCCCGCAAAGGCTATGCGTGTGGGTCGGCGGACCATTTAAGGAACAAATGTCCTCTATTGAAAACCAATGTATCTAAGAATGGGCCTTCGTCTTCTTCAGGCCGTTTTAAATGTGGATCATTTACACACCTGTCTAAGAATTGTAAATTACAGAGTAGTACTCCTTACTGTTCTACCTTTAGTGACAAAAGCAACCCAATTTGACTAATTGGCCGGCTGAGCTCTCTCCCCTAGCTGTGTATCAAGGCTCAACCTAGTTTAAACCTAAGGGTATTATATTAACATAATCAGGAAGGAAGACCTTCTTTGAAGGTCCTAAAATGCCTGAAAATTGCCCCTGATACTCCAGGGTTTGTTCTATTGCTCAAAATCGAAATAAACCATGAACTCGTTCCTGCCCTCTTCGATTCACGAAGTGTTGGGTCTATTATTTCTGAAGCATTGTATTCTACGTTATAGTTCTGTTGTAAATTTCCTGAATATGTTTCTTCTTCTGTAAAATTTGTTTCGGCTAACTCTTCCCCGTTACAAATCTTAGGATTTACCTATGCGAAAATTCGTGTCTCAAAATGTACCTGGAAATTTAAGCTCTTTGTTCCTAAAAACTTGTCATGGCCTGTAACATGAAGGTCCAATTTCGTGTTTCACTCCGGTCTAATGCTTGACCTTCAAAAGAAGTCATGTACATTCAAGTTTGACAATAAAGTGCATATACACATTTTTACATGTAACTCTGCTTCATGTTTGCTTATTTCCCTCCTCAGAGTTAGTTGTGTTAGACCTGACGCATCTACGTGAGGATCAGGCTAATTGAATTCGTGAATTATGTCAGTAATGTTTCTACGTGTTTTCCGAAAATATTGCGATGACTTCATTGAGTACAGGATACAGGTTAAGGATTCGATTCCCATAAGATTTGCTCCTTATAGGCTATCTCCACCTATAATGAAGTCCCTCAAAGAAATTAACTTTAAGATGTTGAGTAATGGTATCCTTCGACCCTCCAAGTCAGCGTATTCTTCACCCATTTTTCGGGTGCCAAAACCACAAGGCAGCTTCAGGCCAGTAATTGATTTCAGGTCGTCAAATCATAAGATTGTTCTACAATCTGCACTCCTTCCCGAAGTGCATTCATATTTTTCTTGGTTTCGGAAGGCTTACATAACCATCTTAGATCTAAACCAGACTTATAATCAGATACATCTGGCGGAAGAATCGAAATATCTCATTGATTCCGCTACCTACTGGTACCTATATGAACACATCCGCGTGCCTTTCGTGCTCCCCACGGGCGCAGTGGTTCTTACTAGGTGCTAGATAAGGTGTTCTCTGCTATTAATTTAAATACCATTACCATTATCTAGACGATGTGGTTATTTGATCTGAGACATTCAACGAACACCGATATTCCCATATCAATAATAATAATAATAATAATAATAATAATAATAATAATAATAATAATAATAATAATAATAATAATAATAATAATAATACTGCCTTTACGTCCCACTAACTACTTTTACGGCTTTCGGAGACGACGTGGTGCGGGGATTTAGTCCCGCAGGAGTTCATTTACGTGCCAGTAAATCTACCGACACGAGGCTGACGTATTTTAACACCTTCAAATACCACCGGACTGTGCCAGGAGCGATCTTGTCAAGTTGTGATCAGATGGCCAGCGCGGTAACCATCCAGGCAACTCAGCCCGGGAATCTAATGCTTTTGTAGACATGAAAAATATTCTTTCTTGGTAGCGAAGTTTAACTGACGAAAAAACAGTGTTCGGAAATGTGAACAACGTCTGTTTTCCGGGTGAAGTAATGAGGTAGAGCATGGGAGACTACTGGCAAAAAATGAGTGCAATTGGACTAGACAAGAGAGTGACTGATTGGGTGGCTATATTTCTAGAAAATAGATCTCGGGGAATTAGAGTAGGCGAAGCTTAATCTGACCCTCTAATTATTAGGAGGGGAGAATCTCAAACATTTCTATTGGACCTTTATATTCTTTTATGTGTATAGCCGGGCTGAGTGGCTCAGACGGTTGAGGCGCTGGCTTTCTGACCCTAACTTGGCAGGTTCGATCCTGACTCAGTCCGGTGGTATTTGAAGGTGCTCAAATACGTCAGCCTCGTGTCAGTAAATTTACTGGCACGTAAAAGAACTCCTGCGGGATTAAATTCCGGCACCTCAGCGTCTCCGAAAACCGTAAAAGTAGTTAGTGAGACGTAAAACCATTAACATTATCATCATTTATGTATATAAATTATATGAGTAAAGAAGTGGAATGGGAGATAAGTCTTTTTGCAGATAATGTTATTCTGTATAGAGTAATAAATAAGTTGCACGATTGTGAGAAACTGCAGAAATGACCTCGATAATGCCGTGAGATGGACTGTAGGCAATGGTATGATGTTAAACGGGGTAAAAAGTCAGGTTGTGAGTTTCACATATAGGAAAATGTTTCTCACTTTCAATTACTGCGTTGACGGGGTGAAAGTTCCTTTTGAAGATCATTGTAAGTACCGAGGTGTTAATATAAGAAAAGATCTTCATTTGGGTAATCACATGAATGTGATTGTAAACAAAGGGTGCATATCTCTGCACATGATTATGAGGGTATTAGGGGTTGTAGTGAATACGTAAAGAAGAGGGTTTAGAATTCTATGGTAAGACCCCATATAGAGTATGTTTCAAGTGTAAGGGACCTTCACCAGGATTACTTGATTCAAGAACTGGAAAAATCCAAAGAAAGGCATCTCGATTTGTTCTGGGTGATTTCCGACAAAAATGTCGCAAAGTTTGGGCTGGGAAGACTTGGAAGAAAGAAGACGAGCTGCTCGACGAAGTGGTATGTTCCGAGCTGTCAGCGAAGAGATGGCGTGGAATGATATTAGTAGACGAATAAGTCTGAGTGGTGTCTTTAAAAACAGGAACGATCAAGAAGATAAAGTTGGAATTGAAGAAGACAAATTGGAGCCAATATTCGTTTTTTGGAAAGGGGAGTTGCGGATCGGAATAACATACCAAGGGTGATGTTCAATAAATTTCCAATTTCTTTGAAATCATTCAGGAAAAGGCTGGGAAATCAACAGAAAGGGAATCTGCCACCTGGGTGACAGCCCTACATGTAGATCAGTATTGACTGTTTGATACATATGTGAGTGACGTCGTCTTACTTTCGCTCTCAACAATACCGCACTGGTCACATACCAGAGCATTCGCGCTCGTAAAGTTAAACTTTAAATAACATTGCCAATTCTGAAATAATACACTGACTGGAAATTGCGAAATTACCACATGGACATAGGTCATGTCTGAAAATCTGTAAGTTACTGAAATATCTTATCCGTTCAACTAGAGAAAATGGCATTAATAATAATAATAATAATAATAATAATAATAATAATAATAATAATAATAATAATAATCATAATAATAATAATAATAATAGTATTAATAATAATAAAGTAATAATAATATATCTCCAGCCACCTTACAAATTCCTCAGATCTATGTCACTCCCGCACAATTTTGACATGAAAATGTTCGACTAATTCTTTAAGGAATTTAATATATCCCTTGCGTCCAAAATTTATTTGCATCGATGAAACAATGGCGGAAATTCTCGCGTTACTAAACATGTCTGACGCGTCTGAACACTGGAAAAGAAGTCCATCGGGGTGGAAGGGCAGGACCTAATTAAGCTGGGCCGAAACATATGACAGGCACTAAACTTGTCCCCACCCGAATTTGGGGAGTATCTTTATTCACTTGATATTATCATTGAGACAGTGCAGTAAGTCGGTAGCCTTTGATCGTTGATTTCTGTTTCAAACTGACACGTTGCGGAATGAAGTCCGTTTACTGGTTAATTAATAATCGGCTCGGCGTCCAGTCTGGGTAAGGGAATTCCCCGATCTTGAGTATTCATTCAGGAGCTAACATATGGCATTGTGTAATTTTTCATATCCACTCCTTCATAGTTAAATAATTACAGCCGAATAGGATGTTAAATTTTGTCTTAAAATTAGGCTAAAATATTGTGAACTATTTTAAATCATCGAATATGCCAGGCATCAGAAATACATTTAAGATTTTAGTAAATTCCGAAATTGATGGCAATTTCAATCTCTGGGATTGGGTTCACCTATTCTCCTTCCACTTCTCTTAACTTGCAGCTTTCGAGATCTAGCTAAAACCGTATAAGTGGGAACCCCCTCTGAAGTCCTTGCCGGCTTTTCTATCAAACTCCTTTGTTTCTCACGCTTGGGTTAGCGCTCCAAGCAGTTCCACTTCAAACCCACGCGTAACGTTACCGATAAGTTGTGCAATTTGTCGCAATTACAACACATCTTGGAATCCTAATATCATGCCGGTAACGATTTCAATACTATCGCGGCATTTGCTTAGAGCTGAAATGAGAAACCACGGAAAACATATTCGAGAATGGCGGACAGAATTTCCACATATGAGGACAACCACATTTCTGGACCAATCTCCACATCTGCACTCCTCCCTAACAACGAATATTAACTGAAAATGAACATGATTTGTGCATGAATCATATCGTACTCCTCCGCATCATAACGTGGAATCTTCCAGCCCATATCCTTGGATTGCTATCTACAGTTTGTCAGGTTTACATGCAGGGATTTTTGTATTCCCACCAATGTTGTTTTGTCTTGATGCTTATTACCCGATTAGAGCGCTATTATACCTTATCACATCATCCGGCCTTGTAGCATGCTGAGCAAGGGGACAGGCAGATATTCCTACAGTATCACTTACTCACAATCCTCCCTGCGGTCTCTTTCTCTTCTTAGAATTAACAGCATCTCTGGGACAATGTAGATTGAACTGATCCAATCGCAACGTGGAGACAGTGGGCTTCGGGTTGCCCTCCAAGTAAATCCACATCTTCCCAGCCTGTCCGTGGACAGACAGCCAATTGCTGGTTTCTTGTGCGCTCCACCGCTCCCTTGCATCAAGCCTGAGAGGAACTAGAAGCCTGTTGACGGGGGAAGCCGCTGAATTGTTACTGGGCCATCAGTTGGCAGTATTTTGGTCGACTTTCGGTGGGTCACTGGACGACTCTCGCCTACAATTAAAATTTGGTGTACATCCCACCGTCACAGATAGGGCATATGGCGGTGATGGGATAGGAAAATGCTACGTGTTGGAATGAAGCGACCATGGCCTTAATAAAGGTACAGCCCCAGTATTTGCCTGGTGTGGAATTGGGAAACCAGGGAAGAATATCTTCAGGGCTGCCGAATTTTGGGTTCGAACTCACCGTCTCCCGAATGCATGGTGATAGCTACGCGATCCAAACCACGCAGCCGCTTGCACGGTCCATTCTCCCCAAAACTGGTCACTAACCTGACCGATGGGCTACTCCATGTAGCCTGTGAATTTAAGTTATAACTTCATGACCTTTGCGACGTAATAATGACGTCTACGCCAATACAAAATGATGAACCAGCAAAACTCAAATTGCCCACCTTCGTCCAGAATCGCTGTTACCTTTACTATTATTTTTATTTCTATTGCTCTTCGTCGTTTGCAGGAAAAGTATTGGCGATATGAACGACACATTTAGCCCTGAATACAGCAAGGAAACCTGTGAAAACCATACACCGACTGCGTCACAAGTTGAAATTGGATGTGCAATTCCTTTCTACGGAGTGAAATTCGCCTTCTATAAGTCATCTCGTGTTTTTATTTTGTATGTCATGAAAGACTGAGGTCATTTAAGTTCGTACTACGTATTAATAGTGTTATTTTCTGGTGTATATTGAAGTTGGATGACAAAAACATGTTTCTACTGGGGTAGTACGTTGCATAGTACTATTTTCTATATAAAGTAGACCGGTAGACACCAATAAAGTTGTTCAATCTCGCAGTTTTTGAGTCGTAATATGAACTTAAAAATTAGAACGCCAGTATTGTGAATCTAATTATCCTTGAAGTGTTTGTCGCGTCCTAATGTCCAGTCAATATTACAAAAGAGTGTAGCGATGTGTACCCGCTTGGAATATACGAAAGCAGTGCTTAGGAAAGACGTAACAGAGAAAATTCAGTGCAATTATTGTAATAATTGGTTTCGTAGCAAGTGTGCGAAACTCAGTGAAGCGGATGTACAGTATATGTTGTCACAGAGTAAGGTATGGAGGTGTAAACAGTTCTGTGGCAAGAGGAGTGTAAGTTTACACAGTGATGCTGCAATGGTACCATCTATTAGTGGTATTTGTAAACTACTGACACCGAGCGAAAACTAGGCAATTCGATCAAAGTTTGTCACGAGATACTGGATTAAAACAGTGAACTTACTAGTAAACAACAGAAAATAATGGACAGGAAACAAACCATTAGAGACAGTTTGATCACAGAAAATAGACGCCTGACGAAAGTGGTAAATAATCTTGCTATGAGGTGTGGAAATATTTGGTGATCAAGAATCATCCAAAGAGGATGTTCAATCAATCACTATCTATCACTATCAATCACTACTGATCTGCATTTAGGGCAGTCGCCCACATGGCAGATTTCCTACTGTTGTTTTCATAGCCTCTTCGTAAATGATTGCAAAGAAATTAGAAATTTATTGAACATCTCCCTTGGTAAGTTATTCCAATCCCTAACTCCCCTTCCTATAAACGAATATTTACCCCAATTTGTCCTCTTGAATTCCAACTTTATCTTCATATTGTGATATTTCATACTTTTTAAGACACCATCCAAACTAATTCGTCTACTGACGTCCTCCCACGCCATCTCTCCACTGACAGCTCGGAACATACCACTTAGTCGAGCAGCTCGTCTCCTATCTCCCAAGTCTTCCCAGCCCAAACTTTGCAACATTTTAGTAACGCTACTCTTTTGTCGGAAATCACCCAGGACAAATCGGGCTGCTTTTCTTTGGATTTTTTCAGTTCCAGAATCAAGTAATCCTGGTAAGGGTCCCATACACTCGAACCATACTCTAGTTGGGGTGTCACTAGAGACAAGTAAGCTCTCTCCTTTACATCCTTACTACAACCCTTAAATACTCTCATAACCATGTGCAGAGATCTGTACCCTTTATTTACAATTATATTTATGTGATTACCCCAATGAAGATCTTTCTTTATATTAATACCTAGGTATTTACAATGATCCTCAAAGGGAACTTTCACCCCATTAAAGCAGTAATTAAAACTGAGAGGACTTTTCCTATTTGTGAAACTCACAACCTGACTTTTAACCCCATTTATCATCATACCTTTGCCTACCGTCCATCTTACAACATTATCGCGGTGATTTTGCAGTTGCTCACAATCTTGTAACTTATTTATTACTCTGTACAGAATAACATCATCTGCGAAAAGCCTTATCTCTGATTCCACTTCTTTACACATTTCATTGATATATATAGGAAAACATAAAGGTCCAATAATACTGCCTTGAGGAATTCCCCTCTTAATTATTACAGGGTCAGATAAAGCTTCACCTACTCTAATTCTCTGAGTTCTCTTTTCTAGAAAAAGAGCTACCCATTCAGTCACTCTTTTGTCAAGTCCAATTGCACTCATTTTTGCCAGTAGTCTCCCATGATATACCCTATCAAATGCCTTAAACAGATCAATCGCGATACAGTCCAATTGACCTCCTGAATCCAGGATATCTGCTATATCTTGCTGGAATCCTACAAGTAGGTCTTCAGTGGAATAACCTTTCCTATACCCAAACTGCCTTCTATCAAACCAGTTATTAATTTTGCAAACATGTCTTATATAATGAGAAAGAATGCTTTCCCAAAGCTTACATACAATACATGTCAAACTTCTGTCTGTTAGGTCATCAGCCCAGAGGCTGGTTGGATCCTCAAATAGCTCCACCGAAGGTTATGCGGTTATAAGGAAACCCCAAAAACCAATGGCAGCACCAAAATGAGGCGTACTAGGCAAGATGAGGAGTGAGGTAGTTTGCCATTGCTTTCCTCACTGGGTCAGAAAGTGCTATTGCAGCACGACTGACCCTATGAGCAACACCTATCATAACACTCAGATGCACTAGTCGTGCTATGAATGTCATTACTCAGCACCACCCATACCCCAGCAGCTTCCATATTGTCACAACCATGGATGAGACTGGGACTTCGGTGGAAGCTACACTTTACTCTGGCCTGTGCCAAGAGATGGATACAAAAGTACTGTATCCATCAAGAAATGACAGCAGGCAATGGCCTGTAAATTTCAGCTCTATGTCTATCACCCTTTCCTTTATATACAGGAGCTACTATAGTAACTCTCCATTCATTCGGTAAAGTTTCTTCATGCAAACATGAATCAAACACGTACTTCAGATATGGTTCTATATCCCAACCCATTGTCTTTAGTATATCCGACGAAACCTTATCAATTCCAGATGCTTTTCTAGTTTTAAACCTTTGTATCTTACTGTAAATGTCATTGCTGTCATAGGTAAATTTTAATACTTCTTTAGTATTAGTAACCTCCTCTATCTGGACATTACCCTTGTAACCAACAATCTTTACATACTGCTGACTGAATAATTCTGCCTTTTGTAGATCCTTGCGTACACACTCCCCTTGTTCATTAATGATTCCTGGAATGTCCTTCTTGGAACCTGTTTCTGCCTTAAAGTACCTATACAAAGTACCTATACATACTCTTCCATTTTTCACTAAAATTAGTATGGCCACCAGTTATGCTTGCCATCATGTTATCCTTAGCTGACTTCTTTGTTAGATTCAATTTCCTAGTAAGTTCCTTCAATTTCTCCTTACTTCCACAGCCATTTCTAACTCTATTTCTTTCCAACCTGCACATCCTTCTTAGTCTCTTTACTTCCCTGTTATAATATAGTGGTCTTTACCATTACTTAACACCTTTAAAGGTACAAACCTCTTTTCACATTACTTAACAATTGCTTTTAACCCATCCCAGAGTCTGTTTACATTTTTATTTACCGTTTTCCACCGATCATAGTTACTTTTTAGAAACTCCCTCATGCCTGTTTTATCAGCCGTATGATACTGCCTAATAGTCCTAATTTTAATCTCTTCCTTTCTTTCACATTTATTTTTAACTACGAAAAAACCGCTTCGTGATCACTAATACCATCTATTACTTCGGTTTCCCTATAGATCTCCTCTGGTTTTACCAGCACCACATCCAGAATATTTTCCCCTCTAGTTGATTCCATAACTTTCTGAATCAGGTGCCATTCCCATATTAACTTATTTGCCATTTGTTGGTCATGCTTCCTGTCGTTCGCATTTCCTTCCCAATTGACATTTGGTAAATTGAGTTCACCCGCTACAATCACGTTCCTTTCCTTATCGTTTCCCACATAGCTGATTATCTTATCAAATAATTCTGAATCAGCATCTGCGCTACACTTTCCTGGTCTGTACACTCCAAAGACCTCAAGTTGCCTATTATCTCTAGAAATGAGCTTTACCCCTAGAATTTCGTGCTTGTCATCTTTAACTTTTTCGTAGCTTACAAATTCTTCTTTCACGAGAATGAATACTCCCCCTCCTACCCTTCCTATCCTATCTCTACGATGCAGACTGTTGTCAATACAGGAATGATTCAGACAGATTAGAAGGAGGACAGCATCGGTGCTTGTCATCTATTGGAAATACAGTTAAATATGTTAGAAGTGCCCATGAAGAACAATTACTTGCCATGCGCAAAGTGAATCGAACCTTATCCACAACCCTCCTCGGCATGTCAACTTCCAACGCAATCTATATCAAACAGTCACTTGCCCCAGCTACAAGACATTTATTTCAAAAGGCAAAGAGTCATGATTAAGAAGGTAGGTGAAAGTCCTGTTCAAGTTATCAGTGTTAATGAGGACTTAAATAAGCTGTGATCTCCATGTATTTTCATATATATTAATTTCAGTTTTCTATGAATTTTTGCTACTTTTGCGTAAATGTTTTTTTTAATTTTTCTAGTATTTATAATATTCTTTTAATATCTGTAGTCTGGGAATTAATTAGCCGCTTAATATCAAAATGTTTGGATCCTTAGAACATTAACTGTCGCATTTAAAAAAAAAATTCTTTGTCTTGATTCTGATATAATTGTACTGGCATAGGTCAGGATATCGTGGGTAGTGAGTTCTGGAATGATCGTTATGTAGTGCTAAGAATCATCTAATACTTTCCATAGTCCTTACGCCGCACCTCCACGGGCGGAAGAGGGACGGGGCTGGTCCGTCACCTATTGCCTTGTTCATGATTGGTGAGGTCTTAAGCAAACAACAAACACTCAGAATAACGAAGCATATTAGGGAAATCATTAATCATAATAAGAAATGAGAGAGGCACAATATTTTTAGATTGAATAATATGACGTGTGAACCAGAGTGGATAGGCCTATTTGGATTTTCGAATGACTTTCTGTTTGGAACGGAATCTTCAAAATATTTGTAGAGTGATTTAAAAAAGAAATTGACTGCAAGATCAATGTTTTTGAGGAATACAATAAACTACAGACAAAGTCTCGTGCATTAAAATAGAGCCGCAAATTACTGCTGACAATAGTGCCTTCTTGAGTCTTAAAACAATAGTGCATTATGGTTCAGTCGGTGTATGAACGAGTCTGGTAGGTAGCAACGTGCTGTAATGAATTTTCCTTCTCTTTAATATTATTATTATTATTACTTCACGGTCTCATCTGAAATTCAATTCAATTAATTTTTCCTCCCTGTAAGCAATAGCAACAAGCAGGAATAGCCGATCCGAAGTTCATTATTGAGATTTCGGTAGATTAATTATTACGTTATTTTTGCCTGTCACAACTAGATATCCACAAAGCGCAATTTTCCTAAAATGCACCGTGTTAGATCATTCTAATAATGTCCCTAGCCGTCTGGGGTCCGAATCAAGCGTAATGGCAGGTTCAGAGTGTGCTTCTGTGAGCCTGTTTGAAGAAACACCCAAAATTGGTTACGCAGCAGATTAGAGAAAATATGGTATCATGCGGATTAGCTAACATAGCCCAGGCCGTCATGAATTCAAGGAGAGGAAGCGAACAGAAGAAGCTCTTGAATTTGATGCCATATTCTTTCCCATCCTGCGCCTTGTTTATAACCTAAGGTAATACTCCTTGAGTACGATTTACGTAATCAAAATGCCGTCCAAAATTTGAATGGAACATCATGGAATGATATACATACTCCAGGGGGTGTGATATTTTCACTTCTATTTCAGGCATAAAAATAGCCTTTCAAAGACTAAATTGATGTCGGTAGGCAAGAAATTCAAGACAGTTGAGTGTCGAATTGGGGATTCAAGCTGGAACAGGTAGAAAATTACAAGTGTTTTGGATGCGTGATCTTCTAGAATGGTAGTATAGTAAGTGAGATTGAATCAAGGGGCAGTAAAGCTAATGCAGTGAGCTCGCAGTTGCGATCAACAATATTCTGTAAGAGGGAAATCAGCTCACGGACGAAACAATCTTTACATCTCTCTGTTTTCAGACCAACTTTGCTTAATGGGAGTGAAATCTGGGTGTACTCAGGATATCTTATTCATAAGTTAGAAGTAACAGACATGAAAATAGCGAGAACGATGGCTGGTACAAACAGGCGGGAACAATGGCATGAGAGTACTCGGAATGTGGAGATTAAGGCTAAGTTAGGAATGAACTCGACGGATGAAGCTGTACGCATAAACCGGTTTCCGGAGGTGGGTCATGTGAGGCGAATGGAGGAGGATATGTTACCAAGGAGAAAAATGGATTCTGTTATGGAGGGTAAGAGAAGTAGAGGGAGACATAGAGAACAGTGATTAGACTCAGTTTCTAACGATTTGAAAATAAGAGGTATGGAACTAAACGAGGCCACAGAGCTAGTTACAAATAGAGTACTGGGGCAGCATTTGGTAAATTCACAGAGGCTTGCAGAGTGAACGCAGAAAGGCATAACGGTCTATAATGAAGTTGTTTGTATGTATGTATGTATGTATGTATGTATGTATGTATGTATGTATGTATGTATGTATGTATGTATGTATGTATGTATGTATATATGTGTGTGTGTATGTATGTATGTATGTATGTATGTATGTATGTATGTATGTATGTATGTATGTATGTATGTATGTACAGGTATGTATGTTTGGGCTAATTATAACAGCACTACTATATAAGAAATAAACCTTCCGTAATTGTATCAAGTGTCTCGTATAGTATAAAGAGCAGCAATTCCTTGTATGGTTCTTCGTCGAAATTTTCCTCAATCAACGCAGGAAACACAGTACTGTAATAATACCTTATAAATTTCTCCGACACCCTTATTAGTCTACAGTTCTAAAGCTCTAATTCACCAACTTCCAGAAAGAATTATATAATTCATCAGGCAGAATGCATTCTACATACAACAACTCTTAGGGCACTCTCTTCTCACCAGTCTTCAGAGTCAATCATCATGCTAAATAAGTGTTAAATCTCAGGGACGAACTTCAGTTATTAAAATTTACCTTCATCTCTCTCTAAGAGAAAATTTTTAACTTGGATACTACCAACATAATGTGGCTAATACTTTAAAATTACCGTGATGTCAATATTGATTAACTCTGTATAAAGCTAATTGTTTATTCAACGCTGAGTCAAAGCAAGGAACTGATACAATATATGTTAAATTCGATTTTGCAAATTAGTATATGTTAATATGTCAGATTATTTTCAGGAATTCCTGCGGAATGATAATGCTTCCACTAGCACTTTGGCCAAAGTCGAGAGCGTTGTACACCGGAAAGAGCAGTTCTCATTCGGTATTCCGCCACCAAGGTCAACATTGACATTCCGTACAACAATACCCAGTAGGGCACAAATCACTGCAATTCCCTACTAAGCGATAGAAGGAGGATTAACTTGACCGCTGCTCTAATCCGCTGTGCGTCCACTCTACGAGATCAAACATGGGCATATTCTGCAGCACGACATGGCTATGATGTGAATTGTAGATTTGTCCACGAAATTTTATTTCCCCACTTACTAAATGATGAATATTTCTGGTAGTACTATTTATTCTGTAGAACGTCCTCAGCGATGTAGACTAGTACGACGTCACTCTTGGATTTTGGCGTATTTACCATTTTTGTCTCTCGCTTTCTTCCTTTCCCCTTCCCCCACTCGTTCACTCTCTGTCCCTCTCGTCTTCTCTTTGCTCTTTTCCCATCTCTACTTGAAACCCTACGTCGCTGTTCTGTCACCAGCCACCATTTATAACCATCATGCTGCACAAAAGGCAAAGCTCAGAGACAAAACGCGAGGAAAAATGACTTGATATCAGAGGGACGATGTATTGAATATGTGAGCGGAGCGGAGCAGCGCAGGTGGCTTCGTTTCTCCGTAATGGCTCGCGCAGTAGTGCTTGATCTCCACAGTTTGACTCCTCATTGGTAGGATATAAAACCGCTGTGAATCTCAAGAGTAGAAACTGGAGAAGAAAGAATACATGGCTGAGAAAAGAATGCGCAGAAAATTGTCACGGTAACCAGTCCTGATAATGTAGTTCTGTGTTTTTACCTACTTAAGTTCTATTAAATTTAACTTTCAATTTAACCATGTCCATAGATATAAATATATATCATGGAATTATTTCCTTTGTCCTTGTTTCTTTCCATTATACAACGTATATTTATGTTATCCGTGACACGTGGTCATTAATCAATTACTTGCACCTTCTAAACTGTACCATTAGAGTGCCTGTACAGTTACGTGTGTTCGGAATACTTCGAGCCTAGGATAACGAAGGAAGTGGCAGTTGGCTGAAGGACCCTTAACTTCTTTCACGGAAATCCACTCCATGGTGTTCATCAATTCATTTCCAACCCAGTTCTTCACTTAAATATGCACCAGGTTACCTCCTGGGTGGGAGATTAACCCATGATATTCCGTCACTACGTGATTGTGAATTAGGAAGTTTTGTAAACACAAATCTTGCATTTCCATTAAGTAATAAATGTTATACCTGGTGGGGCAGCATCAAATCTTATTCTTACTTATTACATATCTTATTTTGTAAGACGTGACCGAGCAGCGACGGATTTAGGGGCGGGCAGGGAGCAAACTGCCCCGGATGCAGAGTAAAGGGAGGCGCGTAAATGGGCTGAAGCGTTAGAATACTTTTTATGGACTTGGGGAGATAAACAAAAGAACTAAATCTATCTTAGTGTAAGCTATGGCATAAATAACGTTATACTAATAACAACTAATTATAAACGCTTTTATTTGTATTCTTGTCCGACTCGTTGGCTGAATAGTACTGTCTTTTGGTTCAGAGGGTCCCGGGTTCGATTCCCGGCCAGATCAGGGATTTGAACCTTCATTGGTTAATTCCAGTGGCTCGGGGGCTGGGTGTTCGTGCTGTCCCCAACATCCCTGCAACTCACACACCACACAGAACACTTTTGTTTGCTAGGGGATTTACGTCGCACCGACACAGATAGGTCTTATGGCGACGATGGGATAGGAAAGGCCTAGGAGTTGGAAGGAAGCGGCCGTGGCCTTAATTAAGGTACAGCCCCAGCATTTGCCTGGTGTGAAAATGGGAAACCACGGAAAACACATAACACTATCATCCACCACAATTACACGCAGTTACCTACGGATGGCAGATGACGCCCACCCTCATCGTAGGGTCTGACTTACAAGGGCTGCACCCGGCTAGAAATAGCCACACGAAATTATTATTTGTATTCCAGCCCTTTTACAACTTTTCAATACGCAAATGCCTCGGCTGCGTCGGTGCTTCTTAAACGACAAGTGCTGACTGAGTTTCCGTTCACCCACCGACCACGGACCATTACATTTATTTATACAGTAGTATAGTGACGCCCATGTGACAGTGGTAGGAACACGAATTCTGAATTTATCTTGCATTGCCAATTTCTGTGAAGTAATTTAAGAAAAGGCTAAGAAAACAACAGACAGGGAATCTGCAACCTGGACGACTGCCTTAAATGCAGATCAGTAGTGACTGATTGATTCTTGTAATTGTAATTAATCTGGCAGTTTTTTTTTTGTTTTCGTTGCTCCTTTCTTGATTTACAGTCTCAAATCTGCTGTTTCTTTTGATTCACTTGTTGAAGGATGCATTCCTTATGTTGTAAACTTAAAAAATCTATTTGGTTGACTCTGATGATTTGTTTAAATAATAATAAATCAATTTCAAATATTAGCCTAATATTCACGTGAGGAGTGTGGTTAAATACAAACAAAAAAAAAAAAAAAAACCTATCGGGAGCAATATTCAGGAGGAACGCACGAGAAAAAAGAGAGGAAGAACATAAACCTTCTTCGTTAGTATAACCTTGGTTCGAAGGAAATAAAGAAGGTGAGTGTATTATTAGTCAGATTAGGTTTTTAAAACTTTGCTTTAAGTCGCACCGACACAAATAGTTCTTATGGCAACTATGGGATAGGAAAGGCCTAGGAGTGGGAAGGAGACGGCCGTGGAGTTACTTAAGGTACAGCCTTAATTAAAGTTTTCTGGTGTAAAAATGGGAAACCATGGAAAGCTATCTTCTGGGCTGCCGATAGTCTAGTTCGAACCCACTATCTATAGGATGTAAGTTCACATCTGCGCACCCCTCACCGCACCGCCAACTCGCCCGGTAGTCAGGTTAGTGAGATACTTGATGTCAGTCAAGATAGGCCTATGTCGGAATCATCATTATTTTGACTCGTCGTTTGTTTCAATTTACTTACTCCCGATAATAATCCTCATATTCCGAGTGTTTTCCATAGTCTGTCGTAATATTGTGTATTTATGCGTATTGCATGCGAGTCAAAGTTCTTGAGGTGGTCTCGCTTTTACCAACTTTATTAATTGCAGCAGTTGTATTATGTTATGGAAGTACTAATTGAAATATATTATAGTTATACATTTCATAAGTTTTGAACGAATATTTTCAAGTTATGATTTCGTTTCTAAAACGCTGTATGAAATGCATTTCTTTATATTTATAATAAATCGACTTCTGCAAAGATATTTATTACTGTAATATATATCGTCCTTGTTCTGGCAAAACGGCGAATGTGACAATGCTCTTCCTATCCATTATTTCCCTTAAGACTGGTCACGCCTTCCAGCCATATATTGATATGTGGTCCATCAAAACAATTTTCGTTGAGTTCATTCCCCTATGCGGGTGTGTAAAGGAAAATGAACCTTAAATACATCACACTCTAGGAGTGGGTAAATGTCATTCAAACATACATTCCATCAGTATTTTACAGTAAGGTTCATTTTCCTTTACACATGCCCATAGGAAAATGAACTCAACGGAAATTGTTCTGATGGACCGCATATCAATATGTGGCTGGAAGGAGTAACCAGTATTAAGGGAAATAATGGATATGAAGAGCATTGTCACATTCGTCGTTTTGGCAAAACAGGGACGATATCGATTAGTAGTTCCATAACATATTTTAATACAATTACTGCATTTCATATAAAGTAGTGAAAAGCGTGACGACTTCACGAACTTTGACTCATATGCTATCGATTCTTGTATATACTTCAAGTAAAGACGCTTTATTATGTTAGAATAATTAAAATAAATTTGTGAAAACAAAGGATTTTTATGTAAATTTCCAGAAAACGGAATATTTGATGACAATAACTGAAATTATATTACAATAAGTCAGTGGTTCCCAAATGTGCACCGCAGCGCCCTGGGGAGCCGCAGCTATCCCATATAGGGACACCGCGAACTATTAGAAAAGTTTCATTATTTTACTTCCATTTTCAATTCAATGTGACATGACACTACATATATAATTTAGCAATATCCAGTGTCCACCGTATTTTCAAATGTTTCATAAAAATTAAAGTACTCTTGTAGTAAAATCAGTGAAAACATTTAACCAGGTTGTATTTTTGTTTCAGGTGATTATGGAGCTGGACAGGAAGTTTATGGATGTATATTCGAACACGTGCCTACAGACGAGTACCATGTACTATCAAACTCTACAAAGAAGGAGAAAGTGGAACTAATCACGTTTGATCCTAGAATGGCATCCGGGAGATAGTAGGTTCGAATCCCACTATCGGCAGCCCTGAAGATGGTTTTCCGTGGTTTCCCATTTTCACACCAGGCAAATGCTGGGGCTGTACCTTAATTAAGGCCACGGCCGCTTCCTTCCAACTCCTAGGCCTTTCCTATCCCATCGTCGCCATAAGACCTATCTGTGTCGGTGCGACGTAAAGCCCCTAGAAAAAAAAAAAGAATGGTAACGTTACGCCTCATAGACGTACACGCAAATGTAAATGCCCGCCAAAGCGAGTGACCTCGGCAGGCATCCCTACCCTCCAGCAATGCTTCAAACAGCCCCCCCTACGTGTGTCAGTCACGTCCCAGCCGTGTTCCTGTCCACGTTCGGAGAGTAATAATCCCTCTTACGTAATGTAAGCGCCTGAGAGGCGCATAGTAACCATTTAATGTAAAGTTTTATACGCCTCTCAGACGCATTATTACCAATAATAGACATATATAATAATGCACTTTTCAGGAGCGTTTCAGCTTACACGCTCCACTTTTAGTATGGTTTATGGTGCATTGTAAGGAATCTTGTGGATCATGCGTACAATACGTCCTAAATTCTAGCCTTGTTATACTTGTACAGGAATACTTATGAAGTACTTTACATGACTTGACACTAACGTGAACTTCACTATTCCAGATGTAAAGCATGGAACATGTGAGGTCTAGAAAACAAAACATCTTTACCGCTCAAGAAGAAATAGCTGCAGAGCTTGAGCTTTAAATATCTGAGTCTGAAGCCAGTGACACAGACGATGTAGAATTAGAAAATGCTACTGATTCAGATGATTCTCTCATTGACCCCGTTTTTGAACCTGATAAGTGTGAGGATGAAGAGGAAACTGTCGTAGATCTCTCACGACCTCTCTGTAACTCAAAGGCAACTCCAACAGTGTCTAGACTCAACATCAAGTCAAAAAAGGCCAGAGAGTTGAAGTTGTGTGAACAAGGGAGGAAAGAAAAGGAAGCTGGTAATAATGACACAGAAGCATCCAAAATAATAAAACCTGACTCTGATATTATGTTAGGGCGGGACCATTTATTCACATGGAAAACTGCTCCTATAAATGATTCGATGGGAAAAACTGTGTCCAAAAACGTGGTGCATATCAGTCGCAAGACGAAGAATGATGCTTTACATGCGTCGGAGCCGGAAGAATGTTTAAATATATTTTTTACTACAGATATTATGGAAGCTATTCTTCTCCACACAAATTGTGCGGCAAAGGCGTGCATATAAACCCTCTAGCAGTTCTACTCTGAAGGACCTATCCATGACGGAACTAAGAGCTTTCTTGGGAGTTCTATTTCTATCAGGGGCAAAAAAGGATAATAATATGAACTTAGAAGTGCTTCATAATCCAGTGCTTTGTGGTGAAAAATATCGAAGTGTGCTTTCCGTCAAAAGGCATAAATTTTTGATCAATACTTTTCGCTTTGACTCCAGAGAGACACGAGATGAAAGGCAGAAAACAGATAAGTTAGCTCCCATCCGAGAGATTTGGGGCTTGCTGATCAAGCAGTGTCAAACATCGTATGAGCCAAGTGCTTATTTCACTATAGACGAACAGCTCGTCTCCTTTAGAGGTCGTGCGGGATTTAGAATTTATATCCCAAAAACCCAGGTAAATACGGGCTGAAGATAGTTATGATATGTGATCAGGGAACGTATTATATGTTCAGTGCCATACCATACCTCGGAAAGGGCAGTACACCAAATAATAAACCATCAGCGGACTATTTTGTGGAAAAGCTTGTGGAAACTGTAAAAAACACAAACAGAAATATAACCTCGGGTAACTGGTTCACGAGTATACCACAGGCTCAACGTCTACTGAAGAACCACGGGCTAACCATTGTAAGGACAATCATGAAGAATAAAAGGGAGGTCCCATCAGAATTTGTGGATCCGAAGTTCTTTAATCGCCCTCCTGTATCATCATTATTTCTGTTCCACAAAGACATTACGGCTGTTTCTTACTCGCCTCGCTAGAACAAGGTGGTCTTGTTGATTTCCACCATGCACGATGATGATGCAGTGAACAAGGGGAATCTGAAACCTGAAATTACAGTCTGTTATAATCAGACAAAAGGGCCGGTTGATTCCTTTGACCAATGCGTGACAAACACCAGCTGTGCAAGGAAGACTAAGCGATGGCCCATGTGCTTTTTTACAACATGCTGAACATAGCAGCGTACAACGCTTATGTTGTGTATGTGTACAACTTCTACAAAAATTATAAGGACGGAACGAGACCATTATCTAGATTCAATTTTCTAGCCAAGCTGTCTGATCAGTTGACACCTCCTTGGATGATGCAAAGGCTCCAACAACCACACATGCCTCATGCAGTTAGGGACAGCATCCAGAAATGTGTGGGGAATGTGTCTGAACCTGTTGTTGAAGAAATAATGGACATAAACCTCAAGAGGAAGTACTGTAGCTACTGCTCCTAAAAGAAAAGGAGAATGAAGAAGATGGTTTGTCACAAGTGCAAGAAATCAATTTGTGGTGAACACAGCAGCAATGTGTGGGTGCAGTGTAAGGTAGCACTGCCTACTGGGCTAGAAGAGTTGAAGGCTAACAATTGGTGTCATTCTTTCTAGTTTATTTCATATGAGTGCAGTGTAAGGTAACACTGCCTACTGGGCTAGAAGAGTTAAAGGCTAACAATTGGTGTCATTCTTTCTAGTTTATTTCATATGCGTGCAGTGTAAGGTAACACTGCCTGCTGGGCTAGAAGAGTTGAAGGCTAACAATTGGTGTGATTCTTTCTAGTTTATTTCATATGAGTTTTTATCACATTTGTTGTAGGTTATTTTTCTTTTACTTGAGTTGCTTCCGGAACAAGAATTTATTTCAACAGTCTAGTAAGACTGTCTTGGGAGTCAAGGTATTTTTACTGGTGTCTCAAATAAATCATATCTATCTATCTATCTATCTATCTATCTATCTATCTATCTATCTATCTATCTATCTATCTGTCTATCTATCTATCTATCTATCTATCTATCTATTTTATGTACCACTTGTGCCTTGTATATCTTGTGTTGGGAATTGAATAATTAATTTAAGTTTCAGAAAGAAAATATAATTGAATTCACCTCTATACTTAGTGATGCAGTTAACATGAAGAACGTTGGCGAAAAGAAACATAGGAGACAGTACAGACGTTGTTTTGCGCCGTGTACGCCTTGGAAGCGTATAGTTACCAATAAGCGTTAAATATACTTGTTACCATTCTAGGGTTGAAGAATATGATTTAGGGTCTACTTATACTGCAGAGAAAGATCAAATAATAAGGGTACAGCAGATACTTACACTCGTGGTCACTCTGCAGGTCAGCATAAATACCTATTTCATTTCAAAGATCCGGGGACTTGGCCAGTGAGGGTTTCAGACGCAGAGAGATTCCTGCTTGTTGAAATATTACTAAGCGAAGACAAAACTGAACCAGACCGAAGTGATTACCTTAGGGAGGGAAGAAAATTGTTAAAAGACTGGTTTCATAAACAGCTTCCTAGCGGGTAAAATGTGTGCCATTCTTGTTGTTTTACATGCGATTCCAAATAAACTCAGCCAAAATTCACGGGTAGTTGTTTGCCATTAGAAAATGTGCCGTGTATGACCCCTGTGCGTTGCGGTTAGCTGCAGCGTGGCTGAGCAATCTGTCGCAGACACCAGTGTCTTAAAGATGGCAACACGTCGCGAACTAACCAACTTTGAACCTTGGATGATCATTGGTGCACAGCGCATTGGTCATAGCATTGCGGAGGTTACATGCGAATTCAGGTTTCCGAGGTCAACAGTGTCGAGGGTGGATCTTCAATATCACAGAGAGAATGTTACCAGCCGTGTAAAGAGCAAAGGTGTTAAAGGAACAGACATCACGTTGCCTCCACAGAACCATACTGGGCACCCGACGGAATACCGTGAGTCAGATCACCGCCCAGTTGAGTGTTGTGAGTCAGGAACCCGTTTCTACCAGGACTGTAAAGAGGCAACTTTACAGCATTGGCTTCATCAGCCGACGACCAACTCGTGTCCCTTTGCTGACACCTCAACACAGAGCTTAACGATGGGCATGGGCACGCGACCATCGGCAATGGACCATGGAACAGTGGTGGCGTGTGGTACAGTCCGACAAATCACGGTTCCAGTTGTATCGAGCTAATGGCCACCTGAGAGTGTGGGGTATGCCCCATGAAGCTATGGATCCTGCGTGTCAACAAGGTTGTGTCCAGGTGGGAGTTGGCTTAGTTCTGGTCTGGGTGGCGTAATTATGGTCGTAATTAGGCCCAATTTTCCGACAGCAGGGAGCGCTGGCAGGTGCACGTTATGTGGACATTCTTTCCCACTATCTGAATCTCTTTCCGGCCCTAGAGTATCTTGATGGAGATGACTTGCTTCAAGAGAACAATGTGCCATGTCACCCCTTTGTGGTTGCACGCAGGTGGTTGGAGGAGCACTCCGGGGATGTTACGACCATGGATTGGCCCTCCACATCCCCCGATCTTAATCCAATCGAGCATTTATGGGATGCTGTCGATGCTGGTGTACGCTTCATGAACTCCGCACGAACTACACGAGAACAATTGTGGGTAGCAGTGCAAGATGTGTGGGTCGAGATCCTTCGAGAACGATTCGAACACCTTGTAGAGTCGATGCCTTGCCGTATTGTTGCAGGTTCGAGGGCTCGTGGGCGTGCAACTTGATATTAACGTCCCAATTGGCCACTCAGTGTATTTCATGATCACTCCTCTGAGATAAATATTTCTCTAACGCCTAAGGACTGTCTCACTCTGTGCAAAAACATAATATTATATGTAAAGCTACCGAGTATGAAAACGCAGTGAGCCACAAAAAAAGTGTTTGCTCTTAAAAAAATTAGAGGCATCGCTAAATAAAGTTGGCATTGTTAAGTGGTTACAACAACAAATGTTGGAGAATGAGGAGCATTGGAAAGTTGTTTTAGTTGTCATTGTTGATGTGATTCTGTATTTGACAAAACAAGGCAGTCCTTTTGGGGGTTCAGATATAAGCCTTTACTTTGGCAACCCATGATGTGCGAAGTTCTTAAACACAGTTGATTTATTGCACCACTACCACCCGGCACTGTCCGACTCGTTGGCTGAACGGTCAGCGTCCTGGCCTTCGGTTCAGAGAGTCCCGGGTTCGATTCCCGGCCGGGTCGGGGATTTTAACCTTAATTGGTTAATTCGAATGGCACGGGGACTGGGTGTATGTGTTGTCTTCTTCATCATTTCCTCCTCATCACGAAGCGCAGGTCGCCTACGGGAGTCAAATAGAAAGACCTGAACCTGGGGAGCCGAACCCGTCCTGGGATATCCCGGCACTAAAAGCCATACGACATACCATTTCACCCGGCACTGAGAGAGCACATAAGTCGTCAAAAAATAGGTCAAGTCAGCTACTTTTCACATGGCATACAAGATTAATTTTCGAAATAATTGTATCCAAAATGATGGAACACGTAGTGAGTGATATTAAAGAAGCAAAATACTTTTCTATCATGTGGGACTGTATTCCTGATGTATATTTTGAGAAGATGTCGCAAATTATCAGATATGTAAGACTCAATTAATGTGGTGCAGAGATTTGTGTTTCATTAACATATTAAGGTTTAGTGACAAGTGCACTTTCTGAAGTAATATAGCAGAAAATCGAAAGTGATGGTTTGGAGTTTAAAAATTGTCTAGGCTAATCTTAGGACAACGGTGGTAACATGGCTGAAAATTTCAAACGTGTTCAATCTCGTTTACAATAAGAATTTAACCCGTCAAAGCCCAAACACAGTGCAGGATATAAATCTATGTATTTCCTTTCAGATTATGTTAGGTACACTGCAAAAAACAATGCAAAACCAAAAATCTGCAGGAAGCGTGGTCCACAAAGAAAATATAGGGGTGTCACTTGTAGGTGACATTGGTCAGTATAGTTACAATTCGCAGCTTGCTGATAGCCTACATTCAAGTGTGAGGACAACTGCTGCCCCTAACGCATATTCGGACTGTCCCGGATTCGAAGCCGATTTTGACCTCTGGTAAGGCTCAAAGTCTGTGAGGTAACCAAATCGCGTAGCAATTGACCACAATTATGTCTAGCATATGTTTCTTGTGCGGAGCGTATAACTTGGTCATTTTCACAATGAGATTCTTTTTCTTCTTCAATGAGCAGTAACTCAAAACACTGAACTGCAGACAGTTGCGGTCCGTCATATTCGGAAGATTCCTCGTGCACGTCACCTCACCCAATCGGAAAATAAAATAAGTATAAGAATAATTATTCTTCTCTGTAGCTGCCCACAATGTATTGTATCTTTTCGTAGAAGATGCTGGTTTATTTGTCCTAGAAAGACCAGATGCCTGCTGCATTTCCTTAGAAGGTATCGGCGTACCATCATAAGCTGATATCACATATATTTACACTGTCAACCTCGACATTCTACCAGGAAGGGGATTGACATCGACAGAATCAGTTGCTTCATCCCTCATCCGTAAACTGCCCATCATTTTGAGGAAACATAATAATATCATCTGGGGTGCATTATTACTGTCATCTTCCAACATTTGTAGTAGCTCATCCAGTGTCAGACTGAAGTGAGAGAAAAAACATGAAGTGAATATCAGATACTATTCATAATTGAAACTGGACAAAAAGGCCTACTTGCTGTGACCAATGTCACCTACAGGTGACCATGCTTTTACATGGCAATAACATATGCTTAAATTATAATATTATGCTTAAGAATGTATCAGTTTCATTATTGAGCCTTTAAGCAATATACATGCATAAAATGCAAAATAAAATTACCTTTTATCACACGCTTTTCATGCCACAATAACTTGCGGTTGCTTCACCAATTCAATC
Source organism: Anabrus simplex (assembly GCF_040414725.1). Taxonomy (NCBI): domain Eukaryota; kingdom Metazoa; phylum Arthropoda; class Insecta; order Orthoptera; family Tettigoniidae; genus Anabrus; species Anabrus simplex. The sequence continues at coordinate 570,448,459 of NC_090266.1, forward strand.
CAGTCCGTTTCCTCTTTTATCTGAGCGAGAGCTGACTGATCAGTGCAGGCTACGGGTTCAAAAAGGGTACATTTCAAATTATATGACCTTTCTTTAAATACTTCCCACAGGCAGAAAAGTTTAAGCAGCCTGATGAGCAGGAAATGTTATTAATATTTGGTGTCACCTGTAGGTGACATTGGGCTTTGACGAGTTAACTTCGATTAATTCGTGCCGTGCGTTGCAAATTCACGAAATTTGGCTGGAGTACACGCTGCAAGTACGTCGCGCTATGAAGAAACTTATTTTGGAATACTAAACTGTTCCTATTCATTATTTGTATTGTCTACTAACTGATGGGAGATTGTGTTGAATTATGTGCCATTATGTCTGAGGCTACAGTGTTCTACGACCTGTTCAACAAAGGGGGAAGCTGTAACAGTTGTGTTCAAACATTTCGAAGAGATTGTCAACGCTTAAAATTAACTTGTATCTAGTACGATATCCACCGCTGAGACTAAAACAGAACACACAAACCCCTTGAAAATTGCCAGTACTCTTTAATTTTTTAGAGTTACTTGTTTTCGGTTCAAGTAGCTAACAAGCATTGATATTGTAAACAAAATTTTACATACAGAAGACATCACCATTGACCTATCTATTAACCAAATTATCGAGGAGTTTCAGAAAAATCGAACGAACACTACAACTGTAACTGATATATTCTCGGAAGCTAAACCCATAGCTGAAATGCTCAATTTGGATCCGCAGTTCAAAGAGGTGCGGGTAACGGAGAAAAAAGTGGACGGTCGACGAAGAGTGAAAAAAGAAGCAAAAGTGAATTATATTAATGAGACACTTCAAGAGGGTTATGACCACAAGGGAAATGGAAAAAAATCGTATCCATATATTAGGAATCAAAAAGCAAAACGTAAGGCTCTGAGCCGTATTTGCTAGCCAGATTTGTGTGCTTATTTTGGAGCACGGAGAATGTTTTCAAGACTGGATGGGCCATTTGTTGTCGCCCCAGGTAGTCGGCGACCCTCGACTCAGTTGTACGCTGGTCAGAGAAGGGTAGTGAAGTTGTTACAAATAATAGTCCCGCTATGTTTGTGAATTGTATGTCCACAAAGACCTAGTTAGTTGTTATTTCTGTTGCCGATCAGCTGATTTCCCTGCCGTGTCAAAGTCTACTGCTATGCTGAATCTACAAGAGATATGCGACGTCCAATGACTGGACATGTTGTGTTGCTCTATGAATTATAGTGTATATATTTTGTGTGTTAATTTCCAATTTTAGTTCATTTCATATTGTAATTTTGTATCCGTGTCCAGGGTGTTATTTCTTTGTTGCAATGTGGTCATTTGTTCGATAATGGGGAGACAAATCCCGATGGCTATTTTTGGGAAGAGAGGTTCTGACCTTATCTATAATCATGGGTTTGGACCTATATAGTAGAGTCTGTGAAAATTTTGGAAGGGTGATTCATATGCAGTTCTCGACAAGTATTTTATATGTTTGCGTCCGAATGATCGGAATATTTGTGTAATTTAGGCCATTACTAGTGGATCGGGTAATACTGTCGCATATCATGATCGGTTTAAGAAATTGAGCCCTCGGGCAAAGAACTAGGGACTTAACAAAGGGTGCAATCACAATATGTAAATTTTAATTATGTCATGCAACAAGAAAGTAATTTAATATGTCGGGTTCGTTACCCGCTTCGTATTTAAATGATTAGTTTGATAATTGTTATTTACGTGAAAATTCGTGTGCTTTTTCTTTGACACAACCAGAGGTCGGTTGTTTTATTTCATTACTTTTCTGTTTAGTATGGTTTCTTTTCATGTTTTTAGTTTCATAGATCCATTTTACCCGATTTCTCGAGTTCTCATTCAGTAGATTTATATGTACGTATTACTTGCCCATATACATTGTAGTATTTATTGTTACAGTAGATATATTCTTTTATTTGCTTCTTGACCTTATTCAGGCGCACCACGCGCTTCTACTCCTGAGCTAGGCCGAAATCATTGCAGAATACGGTGCATTAGGGGCTCTTATCTTCCGAACGTTCGTTAGCGTCTTTATGACCTCTAGCGGAGGCTGGCACTGTTTTAATTGTTTAACTTTCTCTGAATAGTGAAACGAGGGTTTAGCTGAGTGGTAGTCTTTAACACTTCTGAATCGAGAACAATCTTATACTACTATATGAAGTGGTTTCCTATACATAGCAGATGCTGCCTACCCTAGAATAGACAGCGTACTCGGGGACTGGGATTTTCTCTTTCAAGTTTAGTGTGGTATGGTGATGGGGGAGCTAGCCCGCCTGAATTTTATTGAGAAGTAAATAGCTAAGAATAGACAGTATTAGGAGATCCTGACCTGTGTAGAGGATATCTGCTTGCTTTCTAAGAACGTTATCGTAAGTGATACTGACAGCCACGATTCTTCAGGAATCTGCTGCGGTGTACCTGGTTATGTTATCTAAGAAACATCCTTGAACACAGCTGCCAGTATAACAGACAGATGAGGAAGATTCCTTACGGTTAGAATTAAAATGAATGAAATATCCGACCCAAGCAGGCTTCGACTCTTTGTGTTGAAAATGAAAATGGCGTATGGCCTTTAGTGCCGGGAGTGTCCGAGGATATGTTCGGCTCGCCAGGTGCAGGTCTTTTGATTTGACTCCCGTAGGCGACCTGCACGCCGTGATGAGGATGAAATGATGATGAAGACAACACATACGCCCAGCCCCCGTGCCAGCGAAATTAACCAATGAAGGTTGCCCGGAATCGAACCCGGAACCCCTGTGACCAAAGACAAGCACGTTAACCATTTAGCCATGGAGCCTATATGTATTATAATCATGGAACACAACTCTGCTTCATAATTCGACAGCATCGGTTGGCAGAAAGGAAAAGGGGGCTGAGTCTGGCATCAATTCTACTTGCTATCTTTTTGTCTTTTGCAGAGATCTTAGTTTTTAACTTGTGCAATTTTGTTTTCTGAATTGAATTCAGGGTCCCGAAGCTGACAGAGGGGTATTGCGTTTACATTTCTCTAGTATTTATCTTGTCTCTTCCCTTTATCCGGGCTTGAGACCCGCTCTACAGCTAAAGGCAGAGTTAACACTTTACGGAAAGTTGGTTAAGAAAGAGTATGTAACAATATGGCTACTCGATCCAACATATGCTTCAGAAGAAGGACTTAGCTGAGGGTGGCAGGTGGGAATGTAGGAATGTGTTTAGCGTGTTATACAATACTAAAGAGTGATAACCATATTTTCGTTCTAAAAATATTTTCTACAGTTAATTATATTCAACAGTTCAGTGCGGAGACAGCATAGTGTCCATGGCGTAAGTAGTTATCCCATCATCTGTAACCAAGGATGTTATTTCCTTCTTACGTTTCTTAGTTGAGTTTCAGGACCATATCGTTGTTTCTGCACTATTTCATTCTCGTATTTACAAATAATATATACCTTCCAGGGCCTTGTAATCCCTTGTTCATAAATTATATTTCCGAGTCCGAAACTTGACTCTAGCCGACTTCATCTAAAACATTAAGATTTACGCCAGGGTTTTCGCAACTCACAGTTCCAAAGGGCAGATGGTTCAAACACTCATCGGGGGGATTTCACCTCTCTACCGTTCTCATCTTGGCTTTGTTTCTGGATCCCGAAACTTAGTGAACTTTATGCGATGTCTGATGCTGCGGAGTGAGTAAAATACTCCGATACGATAAGAGATTTCGGCCTTCCCTGCGCAGAAATTCACACCTCGAATGTGCTATGCTTGTGGGTCTGCGGACTATTTAACAAATAAATTCCCCTTGGTACACTCTGAATATTCTAAGGCTGAAGCTTCTGCCTCTTCAGACTGTTTTAGGTGTGGTTTATTCCAATATTATGGCTAAAAATTATAATTCTTCTAAATCTGCTTCATCTTTTTCTAATTTTAATAGTGGTAACATATGTCTAGGCCGTCAGTCTGAGTCGCTCTTGTCTTCTTCTTCTCCTGACCCAACCAAGTGTAAATCAAGTTGCACTGTTTCATGTGTTGATGACAGTGTGTTTCCTGATACTGAAGCCAAGTCACCCACTGTATTTCTTGGTATTAGCGAGTGTTTGAAAATATCATCCAATACTTCTGGATTTGTGTCGTTTCTGAAGATAGAGATCAACACTGAACCCGCGAAAGCCTTCTTAGTTTTTTGTAGTGTACTTTATTAGTGAGGACTGGTATTCTATGTTAATGTCCACGTGTCCATTTTCTATGTATGTTCCTTTCTCTTTAAAATATATTTCGGCTAACTCGTCCTCTTTGGAAATTTTGTGCTTCATTTTGGGAAAGATTTGAATTGATAAATTCACTTTGAAATTTAAATTATTTGTAGCTAATTAATATTACGACCAATTATTCTGGGTGTAATTATTATTGCCTATTCAGGTCTGGCACTATATCTTCGTGAACGATCCTGCTTTTTCAAATTTGCCAGTAATGTGTCGCTTCAACTTTTGCCTTGTAGTGCTGTTTCATTTCCTGTCGTTGGGTTCCCTCAGTGTGATATGATGTCAGATCTCAGTCATTTACCTGATGACCAGGCTAAATGTATTCAAGAATTATGTCAGTCTTTTCCGTAATTGAATATAAGACGGATGTTACTGATTCTATACCTGTAAGGTTTACTCCTTATCGTTTGGTACAGCCCAAAATGAAGGTTCTGATGGATATAATTACTAATATATTGAGTTATGGTACCATCCCTCCATCTACATCTGCCTATTCCTCCACTATTTCCTTAGTGACAAAACCAGAGGGTAAATTTCACCCGATTTTAGATTATAGGACTTTCCGTAAGAATGACGTATTACAATCCCTCTCCTTCACATGAATTCTTGCTTTTATTGGTCCCTAAGGTTAAGTTCTCCACCTTACTGGATCTCAACCAAGCTTATAATCAGATCCTTCTAGCTGAGGAACCTATGCACATGGAATCTTTCGCAACGGATTGGAATCTTTATGAATTCAGCCGTGTGCCTTTCGCGCTCTCAACTGGAGGGACTGTCCTCTCTAGACTGCTCGAAAGAGTCCTCCCAGACGTCACATTCAACTACGTCTGTCATTATTTAGACCAAAACATTGTGTACTCTGGAACTTTCCAAGAACACCTCGTTCAGCCGGAGGAAGTTTAAGCGTCCTATGTGGTCTGACTGTGAAATTGTCTATGATTTATTTTGCTAAGGACTCTATGTCTTTGTTAGGCCAAATTGTTTCTCCTACCGGGGTTTCCATCGACCATTCCAGGACTCAGGTTATTCGGTACTTCAGGCCGCCCAAGGATATCAAAAGTGTAGCTAGATTCACCGCTGTGATTAACTTTTTCAGGAAATGTAATCCTAACTTTCCCAACCCTATTGCCCCATTGAATTTACTCCGTAGGAAAGGTGTAAAAGAGTGGGGTATTTACTAACTGTTTGCTTTTGAAGACCTGATGTTAGTTCTATGTAGTGCGCCAGTCTTGGCAAGGTCAAATTTTATAGAAAATCCATTGTTCAGACCGACGCTGCGTGACTCTGAACGTGGTAGGCACCCCGTCGCCTATAAGTCTCCAGTATTGTCGTCTCAAGGGCCAATGTATTCAGTGTATAAGTTAGAGGGTATTGCGGTTATTTTTGCCCTAGAAAGGTTCCGCATGTATGTGGAGTATGTCAAGTTTAAATTAGAAACTGAAAATGAGGCTTTGAGTTTGGTACTTGGTAAGCCTCGCTGTACTGGTCGTCTAGCTGTTTGGGTTGTTCGCATTTCAGCATTTCACTTTTAATGTACGACACATTCGTGTTTCGGAGAATGTAGTCGCTGACAATTTAAGTAGAATGTGTCCAGATGATTCTACTGCGAGAGCGAATCCAAAAGTAAGTTACACTCCAAAGTTATTGCCATTTATGAAACCACCTACGCATAGGCAACACGGCTATGACATTATACAATGTAAGTTCACTTTTCCACATAGTCCTCAAGAGACTGTAAGCATTTCTCGCAAAAGTCAACCAAATTTTCGATTCCGGATGCGCAGAAATCACCTCCAACGCTATGTAACCACCTGGAGACAGCTGCTTTAACCTCCACATAGTTTCGGAATCGTCGCCCACCGAGATCCTTCTTCAGCTTACCGAATGCACGATAATCGTATGATTCTAAGTCTTGACTATGTGGAGGATGTTGTCATACCTCCCACGTGAATCAACGCAGCAGTTCGGACATTTAGTGGGTTGCGTTATCATGAAATAAAATCACACCGGCGGTCATTTTTCTCCGCCGCTATTCTTTAATTGCCTTACTCAACCGGTTAAATGTTTGACAGCACGAGGCCGAGTTGGTTATCGTGCCTTTCGGCATTAATTCCACGTGCATCACACCCTACATATCAAAGAACACTGTCGCCATTACCTTTCCTGCTGAAGTTTGGAACTTGGCCTTTTTTCTTGGTAGTGATGAGGTGTACAGCCAATCCATCGAAGTTTTCTTTGTTTCTAGGTTGACGTGGTGGACCCTAGTCTCATCCCATATGATAATTCGCAGCAGAAACTCGTTGCTTCCCGCAGAATACCGTGGCAAGTATACCAGTGACGATTGGAAACGTTCTCCCTTGTGAACATCGGGGAGCAGACGCGTGTCCCATCATTGTTTGTAGTAACTGCGATTAGTGGTATTTATTTACAATTTTCACATTCAGTAGTTCCGTAGGCGTTCGCTATATTACAAACTGTAATTTAGGATCACGTGAAAGTGGAAAGATTTTTTTTCATTTTAATATTATTAAAATATCAGACGGGATATTAAAAAGTGTCGCAACTTCGGGAGCGGTTATATTAGTGCAGGCAATTGACAGGGAATTACAAATGGCAGTTCAACTGTTCCACCTATCATGAAAGTTAAATCTTCTTTAAATAACGCGATACTGTTTTAAATGTTATTTAAATAAAGGATTTTAACGGAATATACAGTATTTCACTGGCGAAATAGTTAACAGTCGTTGTGTTGTTATTGATTATTGTTGCTCTTCGAATTCAAATATTGCATTGTTGGCTACAGTCGTAAACAAATGGTGTAGTGTATCAAGAAAATAAAAAATAAAAATCCGCTGATTCTTTTATTCCGATCATTTGTACTTCTGAGTAGGCGCTTAAAGTAGCCGTAATTTATATTTTACACCCTCGATCTTCCAGTATTCATGAGCGGTTATCTAAGAATAATCAAATAATCAAGTTCCTATGTCCCAATAATTGCATATCAAGTCCCTGGCGTGGTTTCGACAGAAGTATTTCTCAGAAATTATCGTAAACAACCTCATATTTTTCAGCATTTAAGAACATTTTTATTCTCCGTCCCGCGGAGTAGGGAAAATAATAGTAATCCATCATCTGTAATAATCACATGACCACATTTCAGTTGACAATTGTAGTGTAGATACGGTATCTTGTCTGTTATATTCGTGTGTATCTTTGTGTACGGTTGAGTAAGGCAACTAAAGAAAAGCGGCGGGGAACATTTTTACAAAATCGGCGTCCATAGACTTCCAGATGAAAAATTCCCTAATCTTTTCTCTGGTCTTGAAGACACCGATATTCCCGCTGAGAGGAGTTCCACCATAGTACTTAAAATCATGCGTACTAATACAGTGGAAATAACAATTTTTATTCTCTGGTCATGGGGAGAGGGACAACACAAAACACCGTTCCTCAGAACATACGGGACAACATGTTCCCCAGACGAAAGGGTTTGGATAATAGGCCCAAACACAGGATCTACATGTTGGTAACTTAGCCATACCGTGATAAAATAGGGGTGCATCAGAAAGGATGGCATTAATAATAGAGTTTACTGAAAAAGAATATTGAGAAATTTCCTCAGGATCAAAGTTACTACGAGGACGAATCAAAACGTAATTTACACTAGCTCGCCTCGAGAGCACGCTGTGTGTCGTCACCGTTGCCAATGCGGAGCAAGCTACAGTAACTGCTGGCACGTCCGACAGGACATTTTGAACTTCACTCCAGGGGTCGTTACACGTCCGATGTAAATTTGTTGTAGAAGCTACTACTTCTTTCTCTGAACTGTATTGACTTTTTTTCGCCGGTTATGTAGAGGCAATCCTATCTCTGAATTGTGTAATTTTATGAAATCTACTGTTCGGAAATCTCTGAATGACCCTTTCTAGATGGGAGTTATTCCATTTTGTAAATTTTCTGAGACCATTAACCCCCTGTTGTAAATTTTCCTAGTGTTTAAGTTCTTTTGGAAAAAATATTCCTCGTGTTAAACGTTTGTTGTCGTTGTTGAATTCTCAAGTAATAAGAAAAGGAAGACAATCAAATTGTCAATAGATATTGTTGACACATTTTAAACTTTGCTCTATGCTTTTTCCAGCCATTCACCCCTCACGCTTCTTTCCGTCTCTGGACCACGAAAACCCCGATAATAATAACGATGATAATAATAATAATAATAATAATAATAATAATAATAATAATAATAATAATAATAATAATAATAATAATAATAATACCAGAGGTACACCCGCCCCGTGCATTTAAAACTAGCGCTTTGTAGAAGGCCATCTAGATCAGGAAATCTTGGAAATTGTTTGAACATTTCTCGACAGTTGTCTCTACTATCTACTTAGATGCGCCCTCTGGTGCGAGAATGAACAATTAAATTTTGAAGTAATTTTGTGTACCGAGGTTTCCTAAACTGAATTGTTTAATGATTGTTTTTGGTGTTCAAAATTTATCAACAATTCTATCCCTTTGCGCCAACTTAAATCGTTAGCCAATTAGAAAATTTGTACATTTACTTAAGTTAACAATCACAGTGATATCCTCTTGTATTCTCCTTCAACTTGGTGTCGAAGTGACAGCGATTTTGTAGCCTTTAAAATCTATCTAGTAATTTCTGTAACTTAAACATTTATCTTCATATAGTCACCCCGGTAGTATATGTAGGCTTAGCTTCTGTAACATCGGGCCAAGAGCCCAAGTAGGGTTTTTATGTACTTCATGTAAATATCAAGGAATGTCAGTGTTCGTCTCATTACCATTTTGAATTTTGGCCTGTAACTCCAACCTTTTGTTTTTACCAAAGGCCACGTAAGAACGGGTACTTCTTACCTCTGTTAAACTCTATTTCATTCATTTCATGTTAAATATATCAGACTGTTGAGCAATTAATACAGTGAATACTGTTTTTGTTAAAAGTAGGTTGTGCCATTTATAGGACTAGAAAGTATAAACTTGTAGAGCAAAGGTTCTCTTCCTCTTGGCGTACAAGAAATTGGGAGATCCGTCTCCGTGACTGTGGGTTGAAAGGAGCAGTAGCGTTCATGTAAAATTTGTAATTAGGGAGCTTCAAGATCAGGTTGTTAATTGGTTATTCGTTTATTATTCTGATTTTTCCAACTTTGTCACCCAAGCTAACGAGCTAGTTCTGTACCTGAATTGTAATTTGCTTAGCAAAGTGTAAAGTTTAAAAGATAGCTCCAATTTTAAAGTTTTAAATTAATCTTCTGACAGTTCTATACCCACCCATTCATACCCGCAACTTCTCTCACCTCTGTAAACCACGGTATCCCCGGAATAATAATAATAATAATAATAATAATAATAATAATAATAATAATAATAATAATAATAATAATAATAAGCGTAGAGTCAGTAAGCATGGTTGCTCAGAAGAGTGCATGCTTAGCCTTACAAGTTTGGTTCTGAAGATACTGATGACCCCCACGTTTCAACTCTCTTGATAGATCTACACAACAACAACTATAACAACAACAAAAACAATTAAAAATATTTCTTATTTAACGAATGAAACAGCAAAATGTGTCTCGTCACCCCATACGGCACACAAGGCTTGAAAGAATTAATAACAGTAAGAGGAAGAATTTTCGTAAGGGTGATGCCCATGTAAGGTTATGCCCCAAAAGTATCCAAGCCCATGTAAGGTTAAGCCCCAAAAGTATCCAAACAGTAAAAGCAAGAGTGAAAGGGGATTTTATCTGAGTTACTATTAAGACCTAGAGGGATATTTGAATCTATTAGTAGAAGAAAGAGGAGATATGTTATAACTGTTATAGCTACGATGCTACGCCCACATTTCAAATCTTCCGCACTGTCATTTATACCATCAACATCTCCCACGTATCCAATCTTCGCCCACAAGTTTAACACCACCGTAAAGTTAAGCCTGGGGAATATAAGGTTAAGCCTGTACTCTTCTAAGCACCTATCGGGCTGGCAGTCTTGTTCGGTTGGAGAGCTGTCACGCGTGTACTGTCAACTACACTGCCAACGTCTTCCTTGTAAGTTTAATCCTGGAGTAGATTAAGGTTAAGGCTGTGCACTTCTTATCATATATCATGTTGGCAGCCGTGTTTGGTTCACGCTCTATCATGCATTCACTGCAAACAACGCCCAATTTTCAAAACTCGCGATCTGTGACGTCACGCACCAACAGCCAATTAGGAGCCGGATCTGTAGCCTGAAGGAGCATAAGGGTACAACTCCTTTGCTTACTGGTCCTGTATAATCAGCGTTGCCAACTTCGGACGTTTCCATTCGATTATGGAGATTTTTCATACCTGTCAGGTGGGAAACAACACGGTCAGTGATAAGAGAGGGATCTAGTGGGTTTCTCCCTATGTTTCCTGGCACTTTAAAATACTTTGCTGTCATAAGTAAGATAATGCTTAGAGTGTAGTATAGTATTTTCTCTTTGGACATTCCTTTTCAGATGAACTTGAAGTTAACATGAATTATGAATAACATCACTGTCACTTCATTTAGATTTAACTGTTCTATAAGAAAAATATGGATGAGTTAAGGAAGCCAAATCACACATTGCTGATGCTGAATCCATAATCAGGGAATGATGTATACATTTTTTCAAACGTTACACATTTACCCACTTTGTCCACAAACATAGAAATTCTACAAAATAGTGCAACAATGTCTGCGTACCTTCAACCATTATTCCATTGGCAGAACGTACGAAGCTTAAAGGCGACGTCATCACAAAACAGATATTCAAAGGAACGAATTAATTTCGGTATAAAGGCACAATACAAGAAATATAGTTGACTGTTGGCAATACGTCGCTAATTTCTTAGATGTTAGCGAAGAAAATCACTTCAAATTTGCATATATTTGCTGCATAATATTCGACGTTTTACTGTAGTTAACTCGAAGGTGTTTTCTTAGCCTTCGAAGACTTTTATTTATTATGTTAGCTGTTAATTGAACAGTAAGGAGAATAGGAATTAGAATAAAGCCTACATCAATACTTTTTTGGCGTTTGTATGAGATTTTGACCAGATAAATATCTCGAGAAATTTTTCCACGAGTAAGAGGCGTTTAAAGCTAATGTTGGTGAGCGGGGCGAGGGTGTATCTGTCTTTCAAAAATTTACTGCACCGCGCGCTTCACTACGCTGTCTATGGTAGTTTTTTTAGTAGGCATTTTTCGTTTCCGAATACTAATCAGAAAAATGTACTAATGACACTTTTTGCAAGTTATTATGAACATAACATGACTCGCTCACACTGATTCACGTGAAAAATATACCGAAATGCAAAGAAATCACACACAATTCACTAATAAACCACGAGAATGAGAACCACAAAGGTACTCGTTGTCACCATGGCCGCACCATTCTTTTCTTCTTATTATTCTCCTTGTGGAAATAACAATAAAGAATTTCACTGCGTTGTAGTACATAGGCACTTTTTTGCAAGTTACTTTACGCCGCACCGACACAGATAGGTCTTATGGCGACGATGGGACAGGAAAGTGCTAGGAGTGGGAAGGAAGCGTCCGTGGCCTTATTTAAGGTACAACCCCAGCATTTGCTTGGTGTGAAAATGGGAAACCACGGAAATCCATCTTCAGGGCTGCCGACAGTTGGGTTCGAACCCACTATCTCCCGAATACTGGATACTGGCCTCACTTAAGCGACAGCAGCTATCGAGCTCGGTATAATACAAAGGAGGCTTGCATTGGTGTCTCAACGCCGCACTAGCCGTCAGCGGCTTGGAAAGGTGTTGCTGTCTAACTGATGAATCCACTGCCACGCTGGGGCGAAACGCTAGTAATATCAGGACTCAAAAGACCTATAGAGCATTAATGAAGAAGTTACTCCTTCGATATTATTCCTTCTTTTATAATGATTATGCAGGCAGAATTCTTCTTCGCTACGGTCCATTGCCTACCAAGCGTAGACTATCATAAGCATAATGTGGGTTCTATTCAACTGACCTTTATAATAATTTATAAAATAATATACGGCAATAGGGTGTCTTTGAAGTTTTTAAAATGAGTAACATTAATTCATTATTAATTTACTTTAATGGATCTCGTTAGTTTCAAATTAAAAGATTTTAAGACGAGGAAGTTATTTTGAAACTTTGACCATTACTAAATATTTCCTATGAGTTTGACTTATCCTTGAGTGCTATGGGTCTCTAGGGACAACAGAGAGCCAGAAATTAGTTAGTAAATATGTTCTTTAAAAGACAAAATTAAATCTTTGACTTGAATACATGCCCTTTAGAATCTCATTTTGACGGAATGTGAAAATATTGATATATAGGTCAAAAGCAATAGCGTAAGTTGACAACGAAAATCGTATACATTGACAGTATTAAAATGATAATATTTTCCTAGAAACTATTCCTTGACTCCACTTTCGTATTATTTAAATTGAATTGCTGATTTTTGAACAAGATTATATATATTCCATATTTATCCTTACATGATAGGTTGCAAATACTGAAGTGAGATTCATTAAACTATATAACTTCAACTGTCTATGTGTTTTTCTGAGGAATATTTATCTCTTGGTACATTTCGGCAAGAATTTTATTGGGGAATGGCTGTTTCATTTCGTTTTTGTGGTCCAGTGAAAGTATCGTTGTGCAGGAGCAACTGATGAGGGGAAGAGAGAGAAAGGAAGGGAGAGAGAAAGAGTGATAGATAGAGAGAGAGAGAGAGAGAGAAAGCCACGTGCCAAGTAGGAGGTTTACACGCTAATTAGAGCCGAAGGGCTCTCAATATATTCAGGAGGAACTTGCCCCAGCCGAGCTCAGCAACACCTACTCGTTTTATGGTCTAATCTTCCGTCATCTCATTCCCAGAGTTGTGGGAATACTGCAGTAGCAGGTCAACAGCACCATAAGTTTATACAACGAAAATCGTATTCTTTCAAATAAAGTACAGTGTAACTAAAGTAAGTATTCTCCAAGCATAAAATTTAATATTTCTTTTTACGATGTGCATTTTGATGATGATGATGATGATGCTTCTTGTTTGAACCTGACATCTAGGTCATCGTCCCCTAATTGTACGAAATGAGACAAAATTGAATGACAATTTAAAAGTCCAAAATCCTCTACTGACCAGAATTCAAAACGCGAGGACGATGAATGAATGGATCGATATGAATTTAAAACAATTAGTGGATCCGACCCGCAATGCCTCGCATTCACGGAAACTGACGTAAGACAATAGTATTGGTGACCAAGGGACTGCTTCTATAGCATAATACTGAATTGATGATACTTCTAGTTCGAAGGAGTCCAAAATCCAAGTCATCGGCCCCTCATAATGGTACTTATCGCTAGAAAAGTAGAACCATGGTATTTGTCATGTTTCGGTACTAATCAAAAGCTGCGTAGACTCGCGGTATTCCACACATTATGGTACTAAACACAGGTAACGAAATTCGCACATGTAACCAGACATGTGGTGTTTCGCACATTGCGGCGTCATTTATAGGCAACGCAAACCTATGGGTGTTCATCACATACGTGTACTAACCACAGGAACTCGCACTATCCCGTGGTGTTCCTCATACAGTGGATACTAATCATAGGCAAGGCAGAACCATGGGGTCGCTACTAAAGTGGTACTAATCACAGGTACTGTAAAATCCTACAACGCACTCTGTTGCTACTAATCACAAACCTGTATTGTATCTAACATAGCGGTACTACGCGCAAGTAAAAGAGACCCACAGTGTTCCCCGCATGGTGGTACTAATCACAAGCAGTTTCATGGTATTATTACAATCATCCCTTGGTCGTCCTTTTTAGTCGCCTCTTATGGCAGGCAGGGGATACCGTGGATGTATTCTTCGTCTGTGTCTCCCACCCACAGGGAGTTGTGTGTTTGGTCCGCAAGAGGCATTTTATTTCCCTCAAGTCCACCGGCAAGCCGGTTAGGACCCCCCTATCCGCCACCTGGGACGAGCCATGCGGGAGTATCACCTCTTGCACTGCTACGCCAGTACCGTAGGTTCGTGGATGGTGTGCATTTTAAATTTGATTATTTCCCGAAAAGTAATAATTTCTCTACCTCTTAACATTTTGTCCTTTATCACCCTAACAGCTGGGCATTCAGTCTATAACGGCTTATTTGTGTAGGCGGACGTTCACCTTGCTCATAACTCAACTCGTAAGCGCTAGAATTCTCGTAGCCCCCTTTGATACATCCCGTAAGGGGTGACTGGTAGAAGTCTGGGTACTCCAATCCAGCCCGAGAACTTGCCTCGGTCTCTCCTCAATTCATCTCTGTGTTTGATTTCCCCGTACACCTACTGGAAGGTGTTCTGATTTTAACCGAGCCCCGAATATTCTAGTACTCCATCGTCAGTACGTAAAATGGAGGCTAGCCGTGAACAGTGAGTCAGTAATGGGAGTACTTGGACTGGGGTGGCCGTAGTGTTGGCTAGCACCTGTATCCTACCGGAGTCTGAGCGGAGTACTGTATGCGTAGTGCTTTGGAATAATGACCGGAGTACTGTATGTGTACCGTGGACTGTAAATTGACTTGGAGTCTATGTGCGGAACAATTGGTGTGTATAATCGGTGCAGTGTTAACTACATTTTTTGTGAGGAATATTGCAGTGGTTGTTAGCACTGTTGAGTTATTGCTGTTGCTGTTGTGTGACTACTGTTAACTTGTCAGTATTATGTAATGTTATGGCGGGCGATGTTAGTGATATACTGGTTGGAAATAATCAGAGAACTTTTCGGACGTGTCCCGGGCTTCACCAGGAAAAATAGCCTACGCAGTCCTAATACTGAACTAACAAAAGTCATGAAATAGTCCAGACTGGGAATATTTAATTAAGATGGACTTTGGCAAAAACAAAATCTTAGAAACACTAAGTAATACATATGTGGAATTATAAAGATAAAACTGGAAAAAATATTAACAAGAGAAAGAAAGTTTTTATCTCTAACAAACTGGGGCTTTTATCAACACAAGAGAACAATTGTTTCCCCACATTCAACGAAGAAGAACAGATTACCTGAATTAAATTATAATCAATGATCAGAATAATAGCATTCTAAAAACTGGGAATTGACTGGCTACTAAAAGATCGATAAAAGCAACGACTAGAAAACAAAGTGAATCTTACAGTCCGGAGCGAGTTGGCCGTGTGATGAGGACCGCGAAGGGGGCGAATATGAAATAACATTTCCAAAACTTTCAAGGGAGTGCAATATCTAAAAATAAATCTCACTTCAATATTAAAATGTTCACCCTAAAAGATTATTTAACACAAGGAGAAGTAGGATATAATTCAAACTACAAATAAATTTAATAAGGGCGTCACATCAGATAAAGAGGGAAGCATCTATAAGAACATTTTCAAGTTTTTTAAGTGGCAATGTCCTGATTATTTTGAGCCTAATGTCCGAAATAGTCTAGTTAGCTCCAACGTGTAGGCTGGTGAGAGTCATGAGAAGGTCACACACACCAGCAGTAATTTATCTTGTTTACGAACACCGGGACGGTCTAGGCTCGCTACAAACAGGCCGGAGAGTCAAATAAAAAGCGGCATGATTCTCGAAGGACAATTACAATTCACATCTCAACATGTGTAAACGCATGAAACCAACATACACTATATGGGAATTTCTTGCGCTTTAACTTCTGCAGTACACGAAAGACCAAACAATATCCTTAACTTTGTCATCAACCACTGGATTGCTGCGCTGCCTAGTTCATGCCTACCAAAATTAAGGTGCCAAAACAAATGTGGCGTATTTAGGCAGCATCAACACCCGCGATCAAGGTTTATCCTAACTGCAATATTTTGGTAAAATTGGACTAAAATACCCTGACGTAGAATGTGAAGAAGCAGCACGACCAATACACTGTTCTCTACTCGTTAACCACCACACGATACTGAACAGTTTTATCGGAATTTACGTCAGCAATTATACAGAAAATAAGAAGGGGGCGGTACGGTTATACTGAAGAATTGGCCGTATGATGTCACTGTTGTCCAGTGAAAAGCCCATTGTTGTGAGGCTCATATAACATGAGCAGGCGAGCACCAAATTAGGAGAGAGGTAGGCACAATATTTTCTGGTTAGTTGAGCTTACATTACTGTAACTGCGTAGCATCTTCAAAACGCCGAACGATAAGCTCAGAAGCAGGACGATAGTTCGGCGTATCGTGGAGATTCTAAATCCCAGACATCAGAAACGATCAGGTGAAGAAAGCCTACCAGGGAGCCTGTTGTTTGCGGGAAGAAGTCATGTGCGAGTGAGTGATCGTTATAGTAGTTCACTGTGTAGAGAGCACACGTGAACGGCTTTGCTTCATTAACATCTTACATACATATATGCATCATCATTATAGAGTGATATGACTTTCAGCGGTCAGTCTGCAAGCCTCTGTGAATGTACTAATAGCCACCACAATCCTCTATTTGTAACTAGTTTTGTGGCCTCGTTTAGTGCTATACATCTTATTTTAAATCTCTAAAACTGAGTCTAAGCATCGTCGTCTTGGTCCCCCTATACCCCTCATACCAACCATGACAGCGTCCATTATTCTCCTATGTAACCTATCCCCCTATATTCGCCACACATGACCCCATCACCGATTCCGGTTTATCCGTACAGCTTCATCCATCGAGTTCATTCCTAACTTAGCCTGTACTTCCTCATTCGGAGTACACTCCTGCCATTGTTCTCACCTTTTTGTACCAGCAATCATTCTTGCTACTTTCATGTCTGTTACTTCCTGTTTATGAATAAGATGTTCTAAGTCCCCCCATCTTTCACTCCTATAAAGTAAATCTCGTCTTAAAACATACCGATATAGCTGAATCCGAGAGCTGACTTCCTTCTTACAGAATCTGTTAATCGCAACTGCGAGCTCACTGTATTAGCGTTACTGCACATTGAATCAAACTCACTTACTATGCTACCATACTGGGAGAAAACACATCCTGAACACTTACAATTATCTACTTGTTCCAGCTTTGTATTCCCAATCTGACATTCAGTTCTTTTGGAATTCTCAAATAATAACATCAGTTTAGTCTTAGAAAGGCTAATTTATTTACCATACTAATTGCACCTACTTTCAAGTGCCAAGATATTAGACCGCACGCTTTAGGGACAATCGGCCACTGAAACTAGGTCGTCAGCATAGTCCAGACTGCTTACTTCATTTTCACGTAACTGAATCCCTGCCTGCCACTTGATGTCTTTCAACCGATGACCCATGTAAACAATGAACAATAAAGGTGAAAGACTACAGCCTTTCCTAACATTGAACAAAGAACGCATTCTACTGTCAATTAACACTACAGCCAAATTGTCAACTGAAATGTTTTAATATCATAGTTCCCCGGGACAGCGAACATCTTTTCCCTCGGTACTCCGTCATGCATCTTCTCCAGATCTACGAAACGAAAACATAACTTTATATTCCTCTCGTAGCATTTTTCAATTACCTGCCGCATACTGAAAGTATGATCCTGACAGCCCTTCTGGGATCTGAAACAGAACTGGTTTTCATCCAACTTCCTCTCAACCACTGATCGCATTCTCCCTTCCAAGATGCCAGTGAGCACTTTGCCTGGTATACTGATTGACGAGATACCTTGACAGTTGTTGCAATCCTTCCTGTTCCCTTGCTTATAAATAGGTGCAATTACCGTTTTTGTCCAATCTCAATGTACCTTACTAACACTCCATGCTAATCGTATTACTCTATAAAGCAATTTTATCCCTGCCTTTCTACTCTACTTCACTATTTCAAGTCTAATTTCATATATGCCTATTACTTTATGACAGTGGAGTTTATTTACCATCCTTTCCACTTCATCAAGTGTAATTTCACCAATATAATTGTCCTCCTCCTCATGACCTTAGTTGTACGCAATATCATATGCAAGGTACCCTTTCACGTTGAGAAGTTATTCTAAATATTCCTTCCACATGTCCGGTGATTGCCTTGGATCTATTATGAGTTCACCTGATTTACACATAACATTATTCATTTCCTTTCTACCTCCCTTCCTATCTGTGTCGGCGCGACGTACAGCAAATAGCAAAAAAAAAAAAAAAATAGCTCCCTCCCTTCCTAAGAATCTTTATTGCTATCCAGAAAGGTTTCCCTGCTGCTTGAACTAGCCTTTCTAAATTATTACCAAAATATTCATACTTCTTCTCGGATTCAACAACAGTTTGTTTCGTTCCGTATCTTTATTCTACATACAATACCCTGTCTTCATTAGTCCTTCATTGGAGCCGTTTCGCATACGCTTTCTTTTTATGTTTACAAGCTGCTCTCACTTTATCATTCCACCAAGATTTTCGCCTTCTCCTATCCTTTCACACAGTTGTTCCTAGACATTTCCTTGCTGTTTCTACTATATCTTCGCTGTATCCCACTTATTATGTTTCTATATCCTGAACCTGCCCCCTGTCCACTGTTCGGAACTTTCACTAATCAAACCCAAGTACTTCTGTCTAATTTACTCGTACTGGAGTACTCCATCTACAGACAGATTTCACATCCTCTATGCCAGGCCTAGAGATACCTCCTTCACTACATATCAGATAGTGGTCTGCATCATCATAAATCCCCAGAATACCCTCAAATTCCTGACCGATTTCTTGAATTGAAAGTCGATTATGGTATAGACTATTATGGATCTGGTGCCCCTACCCTCCCACACGTAGCGATGGGTGGCCTTATGCTTGAAGAACGCATTTGTAACTGGTAATCCCACACTATCACAGAAGTTCAGCAAATGCTGCAGCATACTGAAAATCTGATCCTGACAGCCCCTCTGTGATCTGAAACCGCGCTGGTTTTCGTCCAACCATACTTACTTGTCACATTTTCGTATCCTTCAGTTCGATTTCCAACTCCCGCATTTCAATCGCCCGTTAGCACTATTCTATACTTGCTGTTGATCCTGACTACGTTGTCACTCAATGCTTTATAAAACTTTTCAAATTCATCCTCATCTGCACCATAGCATGATGAATACACTGAGAAAATTCTCGTCCTAATTGCTCAAACCGCCAAATCTACCTACATCATTCGCACTACATGCTTAACAGAGACTGGATTGCGTGCAATAGTATTACTGATTAGTCCTAATCCACACTCAGCCCTTCCGTTTATAACACCCGTCAAGTACACGTTATAAACTCCTATCTCTTCCTAGTTATCTCACTTTAACCGAATATGATTAACAACTAACACATCCAGACGCAAACTCTTTGCTGACTCAGCCACTTCTACCTACTTTCCTCCATAAGCTCCATTCATATTGATAGCTCCCCATCGAAATACTTTTCATTCGCTATGTTATTTCCAAGGAGTCCCTCGCCTGCCAAATGGGAGTGGGAGGTTTGTAAAAAAAAGTTAGGACATTGCTCAATGAAAAAATTCTGTGAAGCAGGATGGTACCCTTACTTAATCATAGTCCAAGAGAGGATCTCTCCTCTAACGTGTCAGGGACCACGGGCGGATTGCGTAGTCCTAGTCGCCTGAGCACAAGTAGGGCCATCATTCAGAATATGTCCGAGATGCCAACTCCCGTTCCATAGCAACTGGTATCCCGACTGTAAGGACCACTTAAAAGGCCACTCGGCAGTTGCCCATGGTTCATGAACTAGGACAAGACTACAGTGACCCACACCATGAAACATTTGTTGTTTTAAAATCAAATTTATTACTATTCAGGAATAAAACATTAAATATCCTAAAAAATATAATCATATTAAATACATCTTATTTATGTGATACTGAAACGGTAGCATTGCCCTGTGCCAGACCTGTAAATAGAAAATCTGAATATTGTCAAATAATGCGGTGTATTATTTTTTTAAGTGCCACACTAATTTCAAATGAATTCAGCTCATTCAATAAAGCCATTGTTCCTTTCTTCCATTTCTTTCTTAGGTTCACACTGTAATACTGGAACACTCATTTTGTGAAACTTCACTTGCACTTGTTTAACATAGACCAGGTAGTTTACTGGCACATTTTCCGAGGCACTTCCTCTTTTTCGGACAAGTATGAGTTTTCTTTATCCGAGTATGTATTTTCTTCAGTTCCAGGACTTTTTGTGTGTAACACGCTGTGCACATAACACTCTAGCAGTAGCACAACTGCACTGTGAAATTCAGATGGCCTGAACTGAAAGTCGGATGCTTTAACCAGTCAGATGCAATGTAGATGGTTGACTGGTTGAAAACGGTTTAAAGTAGCCCCTTAAATTTTCTCCATACCTACTGGATGACTTCACACTAAGCATGTCTTTGACGTATAGTATCACTGCAGTTCCTCAATTATGTGCACAAGCCGTTTTTTTCCATATGGATGCGGTGTAGCTTAATGTTTGTGAGTAAGTTATCCTCTATTATCCTGTACCAGTTGAACCGAGGTGTTTCGGGAACTGCACAATTTGATTCATTCCTCCAAACCCGGTAACATTTAATAATTAGTGCCGTCTTCATTATGTTAGTGGCTCTATATTGTTGTCGGAGTATATGGATGTACAAGGATCTTGGATGTTACTTCTGTAGATGTAAGTAGGTCCCGGGGAAAATAACTCAGTTCACATCTTAAGTATGGTGCAAGCGGTGCGTGGCGATTGATATCATACATTGCAGGTGGATTACTACTTTGTCTGGGGTTGCTCCATTGCTTTAGGAATATATTTGACCTGGGGTGCCCGGGGGATTCCATCAATTTCAAATTTCGTTTATGGAAGAATGCTTTGTTTTTTTATATGCACGTCAACGTGTGCGAGTACGTCTTCAGATTTCGCTAATGAAAATGTAGCTCTAATGATCCGGAATATTGAACCCTGCCATATATACCATCCTATTGCTGAAGCTACCCGGATGCCTATCATTCGTGGCATGGGCAAGATTTCGCTTCTCTACCAGATTTTTCCGAGCTCATGTATATTTGCATTCTCTCTTCTTTGCTGCAGGAGATGTAATTTATACTTAGCTTGTTGTAGAACGTCTTTCACCGTGGTGAGGGCATGGCACCAGTTCTTCTGAATCATCTTCTGCACTCCTAATATCTTAATGTACTCTGTTACATTCATCAACGTCGGATGATCTCTGTACTCTCTGCTTCTATAACCTATCCGCATGGTCTCGGTCTTTTGACAGTTAAACCGAGCTCGATAGCTGCAGTCGCTTAAGTGCGGCCAGTATCCAGTATTCGGGAGATAGTAGGTTCGAACCCCACTGTCGGCAGCCCTGAAAATGGTTTTCCGTGGTTTTCCATTTTCACACCTGGCAAATGCTGGGGCTGTACCTTAATTAAGATCACGGCCGCTTCCTTTCCACTCCTAGCCCTTCCCTGTCCCATCGTCGTCATAAGACCTCTCTGTGTCGGTGCGACGTAAAGCAACTAGCAAAAAAAAAAAAAAAAAAAATTGACAGTTAATAAGTGCTCCAGAATAGTGACCGTAACTCTCTAGTTCCGTTACTAGCTGTTGGAGTTCTATGTTGTGGTCGAAGAATCAAGGTTACATCATCAGCATAAACAAATATATCTAAGGTTCCCGATGAAAATATGCGCTTTAAATTACTAATAAAACGTTCCAATTGGGTAACTAACAGTACCACAGATAGGGTAGAGCCCAGCTGAGCTCCACTTTCAACTCTGATTGCACTCGTTGGGCAGCCATTTACATTGATCTTGTACGTTCCACTAATCACTATTTCCTCAATATTATTGGCGTGAATCGTGCGTTGAACCACAAAGATTTAAATACCTCCAGCAGATATCTGGGATTTGCTTTATCAAAAGCTTGGTCAAAATCCAGTGAAGTTAGCTGTCTACGTTGACTTTCCGTATATTGTATGCTTATCGTGTCTCAAATATTACAGATGGTATTAAGGATAGTGCGACTTTGGACTGCGCCTGATTGATGGGTGAATAATGCTTCCTCAACAAAAGCACTAAGTCTACGTTTCACGCATCGGGTTAGTATCATATACTGGAAATTTATGAGGGTTATGGGACGAAAGACAGGCGTAGCCTTGGGATGCGAATTTTTTGGAAAGATTACTATTGCATCTTCTTTCATCGGATCGATATTCCTTCCCGGTTCAAGAGTATTGTTTAAAGCGCCAATGAGTTCATTCTTGATGACCGGCCACATCAAAACATGGAAATGTTTCCCCAATCCATCTATACCGGGAGACCTGTTTGACGCACTTTTTACGATAGCTCGCCACATTTTTCCTTCTGTTAAACCCATACATATGCTATCTTGAAAACGAAGGCGTACTACTCCTGGTATGCCGGCAAGAAAATGGCCTTAGTGATCCACAGGTTTATTGGGTTAATCTTCGTAAAAGTTTTCAAAGGATCGTGTAATGGTGTCTGAAATTTGTGAGTGGACTTGGATAGTCCTTCGTTCAGAGTTAGTAAGTTAGTAGATGGACTGTGTATGTTCTAAAGCAATGGGTGCTGCGTCAGCATTTTCCCCACGCTTTTTAGTAGTGTAGCTATTAGGATGCTAGGTCATTGACCTAGTAGAGTCACTATGAGTTTCTTACCTGGGTTCAATGAATTCTCAGTGAGGTTAAGACGCGGAATAACGTCATAACCTTGCTTACGATAGCAGTCCGAACTCACTGGCTCTATTGGAGCGGCCCAATATGTCGGGGAATGGTCTGGGGTGATACTGAATACCACGTGAGGTTATGATGTCACACCCATAAGTATGAGGGCAATGCTAACCTCACTGGCCAACAGGGAGTGTTTTTGAGATGAGGGTAGGAAGTCATACCCTTATTTACGAGGGCAATGCTAACCTCATGGGGCACTCTGGAGTAGCCGAATCAGACGGGCCCGCTTGGAGGAGCCAAGTCGGAAAGGTCATGGTTTGGAGGAGGCAAATCGGTTAGGTGACTTGCAGATGAAGTTAAAACATCATTATGACGTGTTAACCTAACCTTGCGCACAAAA
Source organism: Anabrus simplex (assembly GCF_040414725.1). Lineage (NCBI taxonomy): Eukaryota > Metazoa > Arthropoda > Insecta > Orthoptera > Tettigoniidae > Anabrus > Anabrus simplex. The sequence continues at coordinate 570,471,763 of NC_090266.1, forward strand.
GCTAGCTTGATCTCACACAGGCTATTTATCGGCTCACCTTGGAGGAGTCCAATCGGTTAGGTGACTGGTAGTTGAGGTTATGACGTTTTTACGTAGGAACGTTAACCTAACCTCAGATAGGCTCACGTTGGAGGACCCGAACTGGTGAAGTGAATTGTAGGTGTGGTTAACACGTGTGCTAACCTAACCTTGGCGACGATCGGTAACCTAACCTCACATTGGCACTTTGCCGTCTCTCCTTGGAGATGTGACGGAGCTGTAACCTAATTAGCGCTGGCGATTAAAATTGCATTCTTATCTATACATGACAGAACGCGTAGGCCTCCTCCTGACAGATCTGTAACGTCACAGCGTGGGTGATTTGAAACGCGGACTACTATCTAAGTGTGCATGATTTTATAACCTAACGTGTGTCCATTTCTTGTCCCGTATCTCTAAGGTGTCGGATTTGTGGTGAGATGAATTCCTCAAGACGTTTTTTATAACCGGATGCCCTTCATGACGTCAACCTCATCAGGGAAGATAATACGTAATATTAAATGAATGGCATGATATATGATAGTAGGAAGGGAGAGGATAAAACCGGGTAGTGTCGAATAGCATCGAGAGGTCTGCTCAAAGCTTTACGTCTCCATCCGACGGACAAATCACCATCAACAGCGTCTTATGCCCTCCCTACATTTGAGCATTGTAATTTGAAGTTTTATGACACACAATATCGTAATTAGAAATTGTTTACCACCATCTGGCTTACCCTGCCAGGCTGAATGGTTCAGACAGTTGAGACGCTGGCCTTCCGTCGCAAACATTGCAGGTTCGATCCTGGCTCAGTTCGGTAGTATTCGAAAGTGCCTAATTACGTAAGCCTTGTGTCAGTAGATTTACTGGCACATAAAGGAACACCTGAGGGTATAAATTCCGGCACCTCAGCGTCTCCAAAAACAGTCAAATGTAGTTAGTGGGATGGAAAGACAATAAAATTGTTATGATTGTTATGATTGTTATTATTAATATTATTATTATTATTATTATTATTATTATTATTATTATTATTATTATTATTATTATTATTATTTCGTTTCAGAGGATCCCGGGTTCAATAAGGACGCGGCCGCTTCTTCCCCACTCCTACAGTGAGTTGGTCGTGCGGTCATGTACGGTCAACTATAAGCTTCTCTCCGCGATATAGCAAGTTCGTACCCTATTGACGACTGCCATGGATATGGTTTTCCAGTAAGGAGCATCACATAAGTAGATGGAATTGTAAGACGCAGGTATGCGCCCGTAGTCTACAATCCAGTCCCTTACCTATTAACCTGAACTGAGTTCACGTAGGCGGATGGGAAGATTGGAAGGGTAATTAAGGAAGAGGTAAGGAAGCGGTTGTTAAACTGAGGTAGAAGAATAACACCCGCAGTATCCTCTTGTCTATTGTAAGAGGAGAATTAAAGGGGTTCCCTAGCGACTATGGGGTGATCCGACCTCTGTGGGTACGGGTGCGTTTGAATAACACTACGGTGTCGCCTTGCCTCCTATAAGAGGCGACTTAAAGGTGCCCACTTGGGAAAATTATACCCTGCTTCTTGTGAGTATCGAATAAAATGGGTCGCCTCCCTAGTGACTCTCAACTCAGGAGCGTGTTTGGTGACAGTTTTATACAGTTTTAATCTGACTTTCCCTTTTGCATAGTCGATGATTTAATGAACAGTAAAATAATGGTTTCAGACAAGATGCTCTTCCTATCATTTTATTACCTTCTTTTATACGCGAGAGTAAGATATTTTTCAAACATTATTCTACTGAGGTAGTAGAATAACGCTCGCAGTATCTCCTTGCCTCTTGTAAGTGACGACTAAAAGCGGTCCTCTAGGAGCTCTCAAACTTAGGAGCGTGGGTGCCCACCGCTCTGGGTATTGGGAGCCAAAATATCACTACGGTATCCCTTTGCCTCTTGTAAGAGAGACTAAAAGGTCTCCCCACTATGGACTCTCAGCTCAGGAGCATGGTTCGTAACAGTTTTATACAGTCTTAATATCAATTTCTCTTTTGCTTACTCGATGATCTAGCGAGCCATAAAATATTTTTTTCAGGAAAAGAGCTCTTCCTATCATTTTGTGATCCTCTTTTACATATCAGAGTGAGATATTATTTCAAGTATTATTCTACTGGGGTATTAGAGGCTCGAGCCTCTATTATAAGTAGAAGAGAAAGTAATGTGAATCCGTGAATACGTGTGTAAACGTATTTCCTTTAAAATCTATCTTTTTATGCGAGATATAGCATGTTACAAGTAACCTTAATAGTTAACACTCATTATACTATATATTCCCTTTTACTTCCTTGTCGCATCTATCTGAATATCGTCCTCCGAACAGAGATAGTTCTATCCTCCTTATAGAACTAGTAGCTTATAACAGCCTCCTCATCACCCTCCTCCTCTTCATAGACCTCCTTCTAAAAACGCATCTCTACTCAGTTGAGCACCTGTGCCATAGTTGACTCCGTTTCAGGGCCTGTACCAATTTTGAAATTTCGTAACAGAGCAGCGAATCAAACGCATTGCACATACTTTATTCTATGGTTCTACAGTAAACTTAGTAAACTCAAGCCTCTGTGTTACAATATATTTTTAGTCTATAAGATAGTGTGATAGAGTGTAGTGCGCTTTATTCCGTCATGACAAGAACATTTATAGTTGATGTAAAAGTCTCTGAAGTAAGCGGGAACTAATTTCTTTCCAAAGAGGTGACTGTGTTGGATTGCACTATGTTGTGGGCACCAAAATTCCTCAGTATAGTATTTCGCCCAACCCTTACTGTTTTCAAAGAAATGAAGGTGAAATCAAGACAAATTTGTTAGAAAATATTACGTATGCGGTGGGGAGGAAGAGGAATACATTATCGCTTTGTAGCTATGTTCATGAACGCTCATTTGTCAAGAGCAGAATTTGTCTTTTAATGGGTTGCGTAAAGAAGGGAGCGTTGCGGGAGTATCTACCATCAACATGTGAAATTATCGACAGGCATGAATTAGGATATCCATCAATTAAATCTCTTCTCAAGGAGCATAGCGGAGAAACAATTAAACTGTCTTCACGCCATGTGTGCATGTTCTTTGATTGGTTGTGTCGCAATACACGGCTGGAGGTGAAAAACATATATAAATTTCAATGTCGAAATGACCACACTGTGAAAAAAAAATTTGTAGAGTGAAATGATTTTGTCATTCCTATCTGATGCTAAGTATGACGCAGTTAAAAAGGCAATTGTAACGTTTCATGCTTGCAATAAAAATTACACTTTTACGGAAGAAGTGTTAATGGCATTACCAAAAGCATTTCTAGTAAATTGTAGCTTCAAATACTGTTAAGAAAGTTTGGGAGAAAGTGCCTGTGAGTGGACACAAGATACTGTTTTATCGGAGCTTCCAAGGTATAGTCCACATCATGAACAGCATAGTTTATCAAAGAGTCCTTTAGTGAGACAGTGTCGTACATGTCAACTGAGTGAACTGTATTACGAGATAGAAACTAATGAGATGATTTTACTTCTGAACACGTAACATGACAGCCAAGAAAGCATGCAAGCAGACACAGAAAAGCTTGAAGAAGCGTGCTGGGAGAAAGGTGAATAATCGTGCTGGGCATGAGCTCATCAATAAAGCAATTGATCTTCCTTTTAAGCTTCATCTTCCAATCTACCAATACTGCGGTGCTGGAACTAAACGCGATGTTCGCTTGGTACGTGGTGATTCTGGTATTGATATGTTGTATGCTGCTTGCAAGGAGCACGATGTTGCTTACCGTGCTAGTAAACGTGAACACAAACCTGAACCGAGACGTGTAGCTGATAAAAATCTGCTTCGTAAAGCTATGCAGCGTGTGACGTCACCTAATGCTACAGTTGCTGAGGACATCGTAGCGCTTGTCGTTGCCGGTGAAAAGAAAGGAAAACGGTTACTGTGTGGTGGCATTAAACAACGAAGACAGCAGAAATAATCTATGAAAGAAAGGACTGAGCAGATTTACATGAAGAAATAAAAATGTATAAATACTAAAATAAACACGATTTGTGAAACATAATGACGGTGATGTTTGACTTTGTAATGTTAATTCTACCCTACACCATGTCCTAAATTAACTAGTTGAAAAACATGTTGACTTGCAAGCTTAAACTTGTTTTATGCAGTAGAAGAATTGAGAGGTAGAGTTTCTAGAATAAAAAAATCAAGTTCTAAAGTGCATCCCCTTTGTTACTCCATGAATTGAAGTTGTTATAAAAAACAAGCCCTTTGACATACCGTTTATTTCCACAACGACGAATAACACGTTCGATTGAACAGTGATCAGGATATTTTGCATTCTGCAGTTCTTCGATGTAGAATCCTCCTCCAACAGGCTGTCCTGAATGATCGCGAAGTAAATACGTAACTGGATTAGTAAGCTAAGAATTTCCTGATTTAAAAAAATCTGTGATCCAGTTATGTGTGTATCCTATTGGGAAGATAGACTTGTGTTTGTTGATGTAAAAAAATCACATTTTTAAAGTGATTGCGGCGTGGATCAGCCGTAATGATTACAAGGGGAGTAGCACCTGAGCGTGGTGTTTTCTTAGTAACAAGGTGTGGCTTCGTGCCGATAGTTCGTTGAGGCGTGTCGTTGTAAGAAGACATGTGTATCGGTAGCAGTTCAATCAAACGATAAGAACTTATTGCTGTAAATTCTCGCCACAACATTGTATTGAGTGTACGATTAAAGCATTCGACAACACTTGCCTTGAGATTGCTATAGGTGAGTAGAGATGAATGCCAAGTAACTTGCGGTGAGAAAAAAATTACTTGATTTAAAACTCGTTACCTAGATCTGTTTGAAGAAGCCTTGGGCAGCGTTTTGATTGTTCTACAAAATGTTTAAATGCGTCTTCCACTTGAGCTGCTCTCTTAGAACACACAGGTTGTACAAAAGCAAATCAGGGTACCCATAGATGACAGTAAGTAGACACTTGCACCCCTTATTGCTAGAGGCATATGGAATCATTTCTACTAGGTCTGCTTGCCAGAGATCATCCTTTCCACGTGTAATAACGCGTCTGCGATAGTAGGTGCGACGGGATGGTTTATGTAACGTATGCTATGCTTATCATTACGGGTGAGGTCTTATCCTGACGAGCCATTACTGAATAATACCCACATGACGTTATTCTCACTCTATTTCTAGAAATTGTGATTGATGACCTATGTGACGAGCATCTTGCGAAGCTCATATAAGTTGTAACCATTGTACGAGTAAGTTAGGGCCATTCCAGTATCTTACGTTTAAATACGGCAACAAACCCTTGTAGAGAATATGGAGACCACGTGCAGTCAGTGATGGGAAGGAAATAGCTTAGAAATAAACTTCCAATACTTGCGACTATTATTTATAATTTACATCTTCTGTCCTCTTGGAAACACGTCATGTTGCGTCACGAGCAGAAAGTACTGCTTAATACTTGTTAAGCTCATCTTGTTAAATTATATCCTTGTCAGGTTTTCGTGACGAAAGAAGTTCTAAGAGACCTTTAGTATGCTTATACGTAACACCTATTAATATTTGCATTTACTATCCAGAAACAGTCGTATTCATAGCGAATACCGTAGGCTGTGCCAGCTTGTCTTGTAAACGGTTTTTCTATATAAGAAGCGAAGAGTGATCCAGAGATCTTTTTAACAGAAGTCTTAAACTGATTACGACTGTCTTGTGTGATCATGACCTCAGACAAAGAAGATAAATCTTATATTGATATAGTAGGTGTTTCAGCAATAACATCTGTAGTTACAAGCTTAACTCGCTTAGATTTTAAAGTAACGTTAAAGTCTTCTCCTTCATCCTCTTCTTCATCCCTATCCTGCTTCTCCTCTTCCTCATCCTGCTTCTCTTCTTCTTCATGAACGGGCTTTTCTTGCTCTCACTTCTCTTTATCATGGGATGTTTTCTTTGAAACAGTACTTTTAGTAGACTTGTGCAATGAAGTAGAATTTAAAATTTCTTTCAGAGGTGTACCTGGTTGCGTTTTGAAAAATGACTCAGTGTCTGGTTTAATACTTCTAAGCTCTGTATATTTTCGTCGAATATTGTTTCGAGCACGGATTATATGTTGTGTAATACCTTTGCTGAATATTGACATGATGCCGGTTTTCGATGAAGTGGAGTCTGTAAGTCTGTGTTGATGCACTTAAAATGATCCAAACCAATGCGACACCGTCCATGATGAACATCACTTTCTTTATCAAAAACTAAAAAGCCGTAACAATGCGATGACCAGCATGTAGCATACGGAATTTTAAAATTATTGAATGTCATATCAGTGTTAACATGATCATCATACACTTGTCGCATGTTGCGCTCATCTAACCGAAAAAGCGCAATAATATTTACGTTTTAGCTTATAAACTGCTTAGGCACTCAAGAATAGGTTTGACATAAATGGATGAAATTTACGTATTTATGACGTCCTACACTAAGGTATGCGCGAATAACGCTTTGCTGTTCTGTAGCAGCATCGTCCAAGATCATGACGGAATTGGGAAGCACATCTTCGGGTGACGGTACGTGCGCATGTGTATTAAATTGAAAATATTTATAACCAGCTTTAACCAGATCGTGCATTGCAATTTGTAGAACAGTATATAGTGGTTGATAGAGTGACTTTGCGAGATCGTAAGTATTCTCGAAGCGTATGCCATTTAAAGATGTAATGTTTGTGTGTAAAACATTCGTCTTCGTGCATCCTGTTGGGCAGTTATAATACATCGCATAGCAAAAGGAAACGATGTTCCATTATGTCTTTGTGTAGTTGTACCAAAATCACTAACATGTAGTGTGTCTTGCTGAGTTATAATCTTCATGATAATTGAAAAATAAAGTAGCCCATAGTAATATATATCAAATGAAACAACTAGGAACAGTCAGTTCATAAATCGCTCTTGACGAGTTTTGTCGTGTACGGAATGGTGAAACAACGACATCGAAACGTTGTGAAGAATGAAACTAAAACTGCTGGATGGAAAGAAGTGGTAAAGGCTCCACACAAAGCTATTCAACGGGAATACAACGCGAGTAGCCATTACTAAGGTAGTACGAGGAGCAAGAGCGGGAACTTCTCCAAGGAGTAGAGCAATGTTTTGTAAACTTGCACGAAATATTCCTGTACCAAAACGAAGGGGATGTCTACAAGCGCTATTTTCTAGAACAGCAGCTTTAGATTCTTAGCTGTGTGGTGGCAGTGCTGTAGCAAGAACTGTTAAAGCGGTACAAGAAGAGGAGCAACTGTTGAAAGAGAGTGAACGCCATAACAAGACAATGGAAGCATCTGCTATACGAGGCGAAGGCGTACACATGAATCTAGCGCCATGCAATGAAGGGCTTGGCATCAACATAACAACAAAAACGTCTACTGATTGTACTGCCACATAAAGTTCTAACCCACGAAGAAGTATTTACGATTGCTACGTTTGTTCTAATATCAAACCCAGACAGTAGTCAGAGGGCATCAGTGTGCACGTGATGACCGACGGTGTAGGAAATTTCGTTGTACGCTCAGAAGAACCTGAAACAACCACCTACATTAATCCACAGATCGAACTCGGTCATCAGCCACGTAGCCTTGGACTTGCGTCGCTTGAAAGCTACAATAAAATTTATAATGTGCGTGATGGCTTAAACAGGTTCTATTACGATGAGTATGTGCTGACGTACCGTTAGGCAGTTATTCAGTAGACGATATTCATGACTACAGTTTAGTGATGAGAGCTTTAGTAATAATAATTACAAGTTCTCAATTACTGTGAGCAACATCGCACATAAATGTGTTATTGAGTCTTCATTCAAAATTGACTTCGAATCACAACCTATTCCTTTGGACCATTGCTTGGATTTTCACCAAGTGAGCTCATACCGAACGTGTGATCATCCTATAACACTCTTCGCTGATCATCATGTAAACATCACTTGTAATATTACTACAGATTTGAATGGTAATCAACAACATTCACACGCCCAGCACGACTTTCTTATTACAGAGCAAAGTTTATAAACTATTCGTGAGAAACCGTCAGTAGTTTTTGTTTACAATTCGTGTTACGTCGCACCGACACAGATAGGTCTTACGGCGTTGATGGGATAAGAAAGTCCTGGGAATGGGAAGGATACATACCGCATGTTTGCGAAGACTCAACGAGTTAACAGATGGGCATAAGCAGATTCTCCAAGAGTTAGGTTATGCGCTACTACAACAAACTGCAAGAAATGCTAGATGTCATGAACACCGTAGAAACTCATGAAGGTGTAGTACGAAATGAGCTTCATTCTTATCAACCTTTTACGATTGGACTCAATAAAAAGCTACCTCTATATTGAAGGACACCTAGATAAGGCAGATGGAATTCGAAAATGTACATCTCAAATAACAACCCTGGTCTAGCTTTCCTCTTTTCTAAAGCGCGTTATGAAGCGAATAATGTGGAAGTAGGTAGATCTAAGAATGTTGTTATTACAAGTGAAATGAAACACTACCATTCTTTTAGTGATGAAGAAAGTAATATTTTACGGCTGGTGTGGTGGTGTCCGAAGCTAATAACAACTGGATGATTAATCAGGACGGTATTCTTTCTGGTATGTTATCGTTAAGAACTATTCTCGGCTTCGCTGATGGTTTTAGACGTATTACATTCAACGCAAGACAAAAGCTAATTCTGATCCGTGAACGAAGTGATTACAATTCTCTTGCAAAAGCAGAATGAACAGTAGACTAGAAAATTAATTTTCAACGTATATTGTGGAGGATTCCGCATGTAATATTAACTGATCGTGAAATGATTCTATTGCTCAAGATTGTAGACAATGATACACCATTACTTACACGGTATTGAAGTCGGGAGCCGAATGAGTATCCTGCGTTACCACCTGCAAACAAGCATAGCTGGGCTGTTAAAACGTCATGTTTTAATGAAAAGCATTTGCATATTATTTATGGATTTCAAATCCATAGTAAATTATACCATGAATGAGATAGCTCACAGTTTTATCATTGTAAATTAAGAAATATTAGACTATATCTCAACGGAATTACGTATCCATATGAAAACATGTACATTAATTTTGAGAAAAACAAATTTGGGTTGCTGTATGACATGTTTTATAAATTCCAATCATCGTATTACCAGAAAGAATATCGTCCATTATTTTCACCTGAAGAATTTAAAAATAAAGCACCGATTGTAGTTATAGCCTGCTCTTATCATGAAGAATCCATAAAAGACTGCTTTGTCGGTATTCGTTTAGAATTTGTAACATATGAAAATATTCGTGCTAACACAACAAACTATTGTCATACTATTCATATGAGTGATGCCACTTACCATCCTCTATCGAGTATTGTTACAAAAATATAAATAATGATAACCCTTAATCATGATCGCTATTGTATGCTTCTACACCGTACACTATGGAACGGAAAGAAGATAAAGACTGCATAGTTACAGCCAATAGAGTTGATAACAAACAAAGCTGTGAATGTGCATCCTGTTTGCCTACAAGCTAAACTAATACACTACATCTTATTTACCTCACTCAAGTAAGTGAAACAATTAAGATATTCTAAAAATATCGAAACTTTTATCAGATGCAAAAATACCTGATTCAGTGTTTACCACAAGGATATATATCTACGTACACTGCTCCTTTCGTAGATGCTTTTTGAGACATCTTACCTCTCCACAGTAAGATGTCAACAGAAGTAGCTACAAGCAGACGCTGTCGACGTCATGACAAGCATCGAAATGAAAATGACATCGATTGGGATAGACATAATCCGAAGATTGTAAACTGTAGACAATGTATGCCCGAACATTTTCCCTTCTTTTCGGTACCTAGTAATGATTCGTAAAGGAAATAAACACATGGATGACATCAAGGTAAGAACTGCATCAACTTCTTTGCGAAGCATAACATGCACAGTGTAATATATTTTGAAAACGTAATTTCATAAACAATAAATATTTTGTTTAATTTGAATGATGCAGTATGCATTATAATTTTGCAGGCATGCTACCACTTCACAGTAAGGTGTTAAGGAATACCGCAAACTTGTCGGAACCATAACAAAGACCGTATTATAAACGGTAGTAGTTTGTTTCATTTTGTAAACAAATACACAATAAATATTTCATGCAATTTAAAAAGTTTCTGCTTATTACATTCCCTTTGTATCCTCACACCTATAAATGTTTTCCTACTGGTCGCCATTTTATTTCTATGAATATGTAGGCTGAAGAACTTCTAGTTCTCTTTTTATCACAACCGTTGTTCGTCTCTTATCACGCTGTTATTCAACCTCCCTTAGTCATCTCTGCTTCTAAACACACCCATAAAAAAGTTTAAAATTTGCCCCTACTGTATGTCATCCGTCATGTAAACATGCGACACGTATCCGAAGGATAGAGAACTGCCTGTCATTTCTTTAGATAGAAAGCGGCCCCGCAATCCTACTTTCTACCATGCTTAACATAGTGCGTGAGTAATCTGTTTTACAGTAACTTGCAATCTCGCCGTCAGAGTGTACCCCATCACTTCATATTTCCTACGAATGCTGATGCACATTAGCTATTCCCCCTGTTATGTCTCTAGCGGGAACTAATAGGCATTTGTTTAGAGTAACACACGAAGTCATCGCGAGAGTGCCCAGTTATGTCTCTGGCGGGATTTGACAGTCATTTGATTACACTAAGTGACGATGTCGCTGCGAGAGCACACTGATAGTCTCTAGCGGGATCTGATAGTCACTTGTTTAATATAACTCATGAGATCCGTCGTAAGAGAACACTGTTATGTCTCTAGCGGGATATTTGTTTCCAGCAATTCACGAAGACGCCGCGATGGTGCGCTGATATATCTACCCTCCCCCCACACAGCAGAGCGAGGATCGAACCTGCAAAATTTATGACTGAAAGCCAGCTTCTCAAACCTCTGAGCTACTCAGCCTGGCAGGGTAAGGGAGGTGGTGGTTTACAATTTCTAATTACTAGGTTGTGTGCCAAAAAGCCTCGATTAAATTCCATTCCTCTAGGAAATACTCATGTGGAGTGAGGGCATATGACGCTGTCGATGGTGATTTGTCCGTCGGATGGAAATGTAAAGCCTTAAGGAAACCTCTCGATGCTATTAGCAGGAGAAGGCTATGCGCCACAACCGGGGTTTAACATCTCCCTTCCTACTATAATAAATCATGAAATTCATTTCATCGTATTATCTTCCCTGATATGGTTGACGTCAGGAAGGGCATCCGGTTATAAAAACTCCACCTTGACAGATTCATCTCACCACAAACCGGACACTGTAGAGGAACGGAACAAGGAATGCACACACGTTAGGTTATAACGTCATGCGCGCTCAGCCAGCAGTCCGCATTTCAAATCACCCGCGCTGTGACGTCACAGATCTGTCAGGAGAAGGAGTACGCGTTCGGTTATGTGAAGATAAGCATGCACATTCAATCGCCCGTGCATATTACGTCACCGCTCAGTCACTCCTCCAAGGGGCGACGGCAAAGTGCCTGTGTGAATTTAGGTTACCGTTCGTGGCCAAGGTTAGGTTAACACACGTGTTGACCACACCTGCAAGTCACCTCACCAGTTCGGCTCCTCCAAGGGGAGCCTGTATATAGCCTCTATGAGTTTATGGATGCGAGGTTAGGTTAACACTTCATGAAGGCGTCATTACCTCAACTACCAGTCACCTAAATGATTGGACTCCTCCAAGGGAAGCCGATAAAGGGTGTGTGTTAGGTTAGGCTAGAGTTCGTGCGCATGGTTAGGTTAACACGTCATAATCACGTCTTAAGCCCATCTGCATGTCACCTAACCATTCGGCTCCTCCAAGGGGCTCGTGATGTTAGCATTGCCCTTGAACGCTACGGTATGACGTAATAACCTCACCTTAAAAATACTCCAGGTTGGCCAGTTAGGTTAGCATTGCCTTCGTACATATGAGTGTGACGTCATAACATCACCTGAGGTTCTAAAGCACCCCCATATCATTCCCTAACCAATTGGGCCCCTCGAACGGAGTCTTTAGGCTTGCTCTCGTACGCTAGATTACGACGTTATTCCCCGTCTTAACCTCACTGAGAAGTGATTGAACCCGTATAAGAACCCTCATAGGTACACTACTATGTCAATGATCGAGAATCTTCAGAGCTACCTACACTACTCAAAAATGCGTGGGAAAGTGCTCACACAGCACCCATTATTTAAGAACATGCGCGGCTCATCTACCTAAATTGATGAATAACATTTCTGACTTCCCCAACGACATGCTCGGATTATACAATAAACTGAAGACGTTTCCTCACTATTACATTGAGTGCATCGGGTGCATATTTTAATCCCTCTTGGTACTTCCGGTGCAATGTCGGTAACTGGGCCCTTACTTGACTTATTCTGTGACGAATCACTGGGTTGGTGGGGTCTTCTGTAAAAAGCTGGCCTAAGCATTGATTTTAAAATTCAGTTGTATATCTATACATTCGATGGCGTCGGAGGCCACACGCCTTCATGAATTTTATAACTCGGGATTTTGCATACAACAGCCACCAGTCCAATTTGCCGTTATATTAGTTCATTTGTCGTCCCCATCAATTCCATTCCGTGGAAAAATTTTCTTGTAACTCTGTATCCAGCAATATACTTTGATTTAGTTTACATAAGCCTCTTTCAAGCCCAGAGCTGGTTGCCTTAACTTGCTTGTATGCACAATGATTAGAAAATTCAGCATACATACACCTACTTCGCGTACTTCTCATTGCAAATTTTTGCTAACATAAATTCTATCTAATCGGGATGTTCCTGTGTTATAGAAGTAATAAATATATCCTTCAGTTTGCGACCTATTCAGTTCACAAGCATCTTTCAGTTGTAGCCCTTGTATCAAAGCAGCCAAAGCTTGTAAACTTTGGAAAGGACCAGTGTGGTCTTTCGCTGACATGATGGCATTAAAGTCGTCCCCAAGTATCACGCCGCCTTGGAATTGTAGGATAAGACGGAGGATGTCTGTTGTAAAAAATTGTCGTCTTTCATATCTAGCCTGCGAATTGGAAGGTGCATAGATATTTACAATCTATAGATTTCTAAACGTATGTTGATCTCTCGTGCTTTCAAGAGAAAGATAGGGTCAGTGTGTAATATGCTCTTCTTTATGAATATGGCGATACCTAGTTTATTCTCGTTTACATTCACAAGAGTTTCGTAGCCAGGAATGGGCTGCAGATCGTGTGATGCAACCTTCTGTAATAGAGCAATATCAACATCCTGCTCTCGAATTAGTTTTCTTAGTAGAAGTTGCTTATTTACAGATTATGTACAATTTATATTCAGGGTCATTATCGCATAGGTTAATAACATTGCCATAATGATAAAAGTGGTCAGTCTATGTCCTATGTGCAGTACTGATCACGTGAAGAGCCTGAGGGGTGTCTACTTTTTTAATCTTGGGTCCTTGGGGCTTATGTATGGATGCCTTGCCTTGTGCGTGGCCTCTTTGAGGACCGTACAGTTTTTAATTTGGAGGGGACCTTCACAGGAAGTGGAGTTTCTATAGAATGAGAGTTACTCTCCCTCCGTGTGTCCTTTGACCTTGTTTCTTCGACGTTCTTGTCTACATCCTCTAACAATCGATTCAGAGGTGCCTCTAGTTCACCAGTCTCCTCTGCTGAAGACTCTTATGACATATCAAGGGGTGAGCAGTTGCGTGTCCCATCGGAGATGATATGCAGGGAATCTTCATTAGACTGAGTTAATATTTTGCTTGTGTGCCTGTCACCGGTCTGTATTCTCAATATATTGTGCAGTATGAATTTCCGAATCCATCTAAATAGTGTCCTGTTGGGTCACATCAGAACTATTTTTTCTTTGTAAGTGTATCCGCTTGTTTTGAAGTTGATTATCTTGATGTGATTCATGGTGGGATTACTGTTCCCGGAACTTGTTTAACTGTGTGAGCTGCCGCAGTGCCTCAGAGCTTTGTTTACGTTCTAACGCCTGGGGCTGGATAATCGGCTCTGTGCTGTGTTGTGACTCTCTAGTGTCTCGGGAGGTGAATGCAACTCTCACCATGTTGTGGTTACCTTGTAGCGACGTATTCGATAACGGAGGGGAATCTGCATTATATAGTTGTCTGTGCTGTTCTCGTTGGCCAACATTGGATGTAACAAATGATGGCGATAGTGATTCACCAGCCGAATGATTATTTCTAAGCGCTTCATAGGATATGAACACTGTGGACATGCACTGTGCATGTGATCGTGGCCATTACATATAGCGCACTTCTTTTCTTGCCCGTCGGATGACATCGAAACCCTTCTACAATAATATTGGATGTATTAGATCAATTTGAATCTGCCTTATTCGATTAGCAACAGGAAGTTTATAGAGTTGGGACAAATATTCATCCGTTACCCTTTTAACTATGCCATACTTGTAGAAATGGGTGAAATTTTTTTCGTTAGGAATTTCTGGAGGAGCGTTAAGTCTGTATCTCGTAGCCTCTATTCCAGATCCAGTTAATTCCACAGGAACCCCTTCACCATTAAACCCTTAAACAAGGGAACGCCACTTTGTCCAGCTCGGCTATTCACCTATCCACCTAATATAGTTCTTGAAATTGCCTTTATATAGGCTGAACTAGCAATTATCCGCGGCTTCGCTCACGTGGTTTTCGCAATTTGATCAGAGTAATCGTTCCTCGGCATTGCACTAAGACATAATCTGAAAATTCCTAGAGTACAATAACGCACCCAAAAAGTTAGTATCATTTACCCCAGAAATCCTTTGTAAACCATGTTTGTGGTATTACCTTTTGGGGCTAAGACACAAATGCGACATAGAACTGTACATGTGAGAAACAGTCTTCTCTCAAGTCGAAATAATAAATACATGCTTCTTTATTTTTAAAATCAGATTCCTAATACCAATTTCCACGTCTGTCACTTCTTCAGTTTTTAAGATATAAGGATCCTCATAAAATAATTCAACAATTTTTCAATTCATTTCACCCCCGTTAAGTGCCTTCTCAGAAAACAAAAAGGTACAAGTTCCTGTATTTTTAAAGTATTTTCCAAATACCAAGTTTCTTGCCTCTAACATGTTAGGCTTTTGACATATAATGTAGATATACCGGTACTCATTTTAAAAATTCAGCCGCTTTTCCAATTCTTTCCAGTCCCTCAACTGCACATTTCGTAAAAAAAAGGGTTTCATTACATTTGAGGAGATTCCAAATACCAATTTTAATGTCTGTACGTCTGTAACACGTACATTTTTGGAGATAAATGTATACTCATAAAAATAATTCAACTTCTTCTTTTTAAAATCAGATTCCTAATACCAATTTCCACGTCTGTCACCTCTTCAGTTTTTAAGATATAAGGATCCTCATAAAATAATTCAACAATTTTTCAATTCATTTCACCCCCGTTAAGTGCCTTCTCAGAAAACAAAAGTGTACAAGTTCCTGTATTTTTAAAGTATTTTCCAAATACCAAGTTTCTTGTCTCTAACATGTTAGGCTTTTGACATATAATGTAGATATACCGGTACTCATTTTAAAAATTCAGCCGCTTTTCCAATTCTTTCCAGTCCCTCAACTGCACATTTCGTAAAAAAAATGGTTTCATTACATTTAAGGAGATTCCAAATACCAATTTTAATGTCTGTACGTCTGTAACACCTACATTTTTGGAGATAAATGTATACTCATAAAAATAATTCAACTTCTTCTTCTTCAGTTCCTTCAACCCGTCTCACGCCTCAAGTTGACTTTACGAAGAAAAAAAAGACGTGTTTCTTTAGTTTGAAAGGAAATTCAAAACACCAACTTTCACGTCTGTGTAGGCTTCAGTTTTAAAGATAAAGTATCATCATAAACATATTTCAGCTCCTCATTTACTTACGTTGATATTTCG
This sequence comes from Anabrus simplex, assembly GCF_040414725.1. Classification (NCBI taxonomy): domain Eukaryota; kingdom Metazoa; phylum Arthropoda; class Insecta; order Orthoptera; family Tettigoniidae; genus Anabrus; species Anabrus simplex. The sequence continues at coordinate 570,487,755 of NC_090266.1, forward strand.
AGAAAAATAAATGCCTGTTTCTTAATTTTTAAAGGTCGTCGCCATAAGACCTATCTGTGTCGGCGCGACGTAAAGCCCCTAGCAAAAAAAATTAAAGGAGATTCCAAGTACTAATTTTCACGTCTGTAACATCTTGAGTTTTGAGTTATAAGTATCCTCCCATTTCACCCCCTCCCCTCTTACCCATTAAGTTGATTCTCCCCTCCTCAAAACTGCCTGTTTCTTTGTTTTTAAAGGAGATTCCAAATACAAATTTTCACGCCTTAACCTCTTAGTTTTTGAGATATACATAGTACAGTCATTAAGTTCTGAGACTGACCGCATGATGGCGCTGTGGTGCATTATAGCTCATGGGCGGCGCCGTGGTATGGTACCATGTCAGTTAGTCTCTCGTACCTGCAAGAGACAGTTGAGTGCATGCACTGGAAGCACACGTACGGTCGTTGTTGTGACAGTGATTTGAATGCGCCAGTCGGATCTTGACTTGTCACAGTTTGAGCTACGGACAAACATCAAGTTCTACCAGAAAATAGGCAAAACCGCTGCGGAAACGTTTGAAATAATGTAGCAGGTTTACGGTGAGGACGCATTGAGTCACAGTGTTGTGTTTAGGAGGCACTGACGTTTTGTGAAAGGATGGGCCAGTTTGGAAGATGTTGTGCGTACTGGTTGGCCACAAAAAGTTCGAATGGAACGCAAGATCGAAGAAGTTGCAACTTTGATGCGTGCTAACCGCTCCCAATCTGTAGACGATCTCGCAGCAGCAATAGGGGTCAGCCATGGTACTTGCCACAAAATTCTGACGGATGACCTCAACATGTCTCGTGTTACCCAGCACAGTGTGCCACGAATCCTGTCGCAAGACCAACGTGAAGATCGCATGCCAATTTGTGGTGACCTCATCAGTAGTGCTGACGATGATCCGACGTTTCTCAACCGGATAATAACTGGAGACGAAACATGGTGTTTTCTTTCAGCGGTGCTTCCAGCAGCTATACCAATGTTGGCAAACGTGCGTAACGGAAAACAGCGACTATTTTGAGGGTGGATATGGTTCTGTGTATGTGTACGCCGTGTAATGCGGCATCGTGTGCAACATGCAGAGTCGTGTGGGTGCCAATCCTCCAGGCGTCAAGTCTCAGAACTTAATGACTGTACTACGTATGTATTCTCATACAAAGAATTCAACTGATTTTTCAATTCATTCACCCCCTTAATTGGATTTTCCGAAGACAAGAGAACGCGTGTTTCTTTATAGAAGATTCCAAATACAAATGTTCACGCCTCTAACCTCTTCAGTTTTATAGATATGCGTCCTCACAAAAGGAATTCAACTCCTTTTCACCCCCCCCCCCCCAACCCTCCGAGATGATTTCCCACCAAAAACGCATTTTTATTCGTTTTTAAAGGAGATCCAAGTATCAATTTTTACGTCTGTAACAACTTTAGTTTTATTGGATGTAAGTATCCTCATACAATTAATTCAATTAATTTGTCTATTCTTTTACTTGCCCCCTCCCTTCATTGGATTTTCCGAGAATAAGTGTTTCTTTACTTTAAAGCAGATTCCAAATACCAATTTTCAAGTCTGCAACATCTGTCGATTTTGGAGATAATAGTATCTTCATACAAATAATTCAATTAATTTTTTCAGTTTCCCCGCGTTTAAGTGGATTTCCGGAAACAAAAAATACGTAATTCTTTATTTTTTAAGGAGACTCCAAGTACCAAATTTCACGTCTGTAACATCTTCATTTATTCATATATCAGTATCCTAATGAAAAGAATTCAACCCCATTTTCAGTCACCTTTACCCCCCCATCCAAGCGGTTTTTCCGAAAACCTAAAATACATGTTTATTTAAAATAGAGAAAAATACCATTTTAACTTCTGTAACATGTTAAGTTTTTGAGATATACTGTAGATATGCTCATTTTAAAATGTCACCCCTTTTTAGTTCCCCTTAAGTAGAGTTTCCAAAAACTAATCACCTATGTTTATTTACTTCTACAGGAGATTCTAAATACCAATTATTCGTCTGTAATATTTTCACGTTTTTGAGATATGCTGTAAATATAGTCTTTCAAAAAAATCACCCCTATTTGTCACTCCGTTTAATCTCTATTAATTGGATTATCCGAAAACCAAAAATACGTGTTTCATTATTTTAAAGCAGATTCTAAATACGAAACTTTACATCTGTAAACTTTTAAAATTCTGAGATATAGACACACTCATTTTTAAAATTCAGCCCCCTTTTCACCCCCTCCCCCATTAATTGGATTTTCCAAAAGCAAAATATACTGCACCCATAAGCGAATGTGCTTAATTAATATGCAAGAATAAAAATGTTTAATAATTCGCACATTGGAATACAGCAGTAAGCTGGGGAAAGCTGGCAGTCTCACAAAGCAACATTCTGGCGCCGTTCAGACTGCAAGAAGATCCGCAGAACACGTCTTAAGGCACGGACAGCATATAGCTGGCCTAAGTGGTACATCCAATAATGTTTTATGATGCCGACAAGAAGTGGAAACTTTCTACTCGGTTCTCACGGGAATTCGCGTTGGAGCTTGACCTACTTAGATGTGCAAGAGAGAAAGAAAATAATACCCGTCGACCCTTGGGAGAAAATGGAAGCATCCATGCTGCGAAGAGCGCGAACGTCTCAGCCAATCACAAAATTGCAAATTTAAATGTTTTGTCATAGCGGGAAGCTAGAGCCAGTATTTAGCGATTTGGTGCCCGGAGTAGTTGTGGAAAATGGTGTCCAGACGTCCTAACAATATTTGAGGATTTATCAGTGCAAATGTGTGATTAATTAGTGATTAATCAAGAAATTTTTAACTTTACATGGAAGGGTGGTATCGCCCAGAAAGTTAACCATCATGGCGGGAAGACGCCGTCCTCTGGAAGTAAATAGAACCAGTGACGCGCGCCGTCGTATGAAATACCCTGTGATCGTTTCTCGTAGCGCAATGTAACACGTAAATCGGACCAAAATTAGGAATGTTTTGAACATATTTCCTGAAACTTTAACCTACGGACGTATGATAAATCGGTCCCAAGTGCAAGATTATTACGCCACATCCCTTCCACAGAACTACTTTCGAAGTGGGGGAGGACTGTTTACAAAACCAACGAGCAGTGTGGTGAATCTTCAGTTTTGTTGTGTTAGTTTGTTGTGTTAGTTTGTTTTTCTGATCCAGTCTTGTACGGAGTTAGTTCAGTATGAACGTTTTCTTGTGTGAATTCTGAGTCTTCTAGGAACACGATCAGAGTTACTTGTTGGCACCCGAGTGAGTAATATATTTACTTGTGAGAGCAATATTTCAGGAGAAACGAACACTTTGACAAACTTTTATTTATTTGAATTTATGCAGAGATAATCGGGCATTTGAATTATCATTGACAATGATAGCTACATTTTCAACACTTGCCTTAAATGAACTTACACAAACAAACCGAGAGGGACAATGGATCACGTCGTAACACGTAACTGCATAAAATTTCCCTAATCCACGTGTAGTTTGGATATTTATTGAAAGGTCATATTTGGAGGACGATCAATATACAATTCTCCACACATCATTGGGAATATTACATTTAACTTGTTTTCATCACTTTCAAAGAACTATTATGACAAGTGAGATAGTACGGGAGCAAAATTAGTTAAAGCAGTTACAGGGAGGAGAATGACTTTGTGCTAAGACCTTGAGTCCAATGTTATGTTCAGAAGAGGTGAATAACCAGTAAGCCTTACACAAACAAACTGAGAGGGGTGTGAGAGACACAGCGGGAGGCCAGGCAGGTAGCGGTGAGCAGACTTTCGACTTCACGTCAGGTGTTAATGCAGTGTTATTGTATAATCTTCATTGGAGGGCTAGAAAATGAGAGTGTTCATGTAAATGTGGACGTGTGCAACGCCGTCATAAAAATGTATCAAGTATGTACGTGTGATATTTCGGATTACCACATCAGCTTCAAGATGGAATACTAATTCATCATGACAGAGCCCGGAGGGTGGTCCAACCTGCCTCCAGCACTAAGGTAATGAGCAACAAAATGTATAAATAAATATGTAGGACTATGAACCAATCGATGATCAAATGTAGCTTAGACTGTTAGATAGGATTGTAGATAATTCACGTAAATATAATAATAATAATAATAATAATAATAATAATAATAATAATAATAATAATAATAATAATATAAGTGTGAGCAAGTGTTATTTGCGTACTTTCTTTGAGTAGATGTGTTTTGCATATTATTTCTGGATCATTTTGAAGTAAGTCATTGTGATATATGAGAAGCCTATTTTTCAAGAGTGTAGTGCAGATTTGTGAATAATAATAATAATGTTGTTATAACGTTGGTTACGAGCGATATTTTTGTTGAAATTATGATTTTGTAGATTCCGCCTTGTTGATTTTAATGTTTACTTTTACTACTAGCGCATTCAGTTTATTTCATATTATGTAATCATTATTCAGATGACCCTTTCCGGTAGTTCTCAGACCGTGTATTTTCGCGACGTTTTGGTTGACACACGAGTGTTTATTTCTGTGTGTAAATGCGGTTACACATTTCAATAGCCGTGTTGTTGAGAGGCAATCTCGTCATTCAGTAAAATAGTTAGTGACAGGAAGCCATTGATAAGTTAGCTCTGATATTTCATAATATGTGAAGTGGAGGATGATCAAAAGATCGAGCAAACTGAATAATAATATCCCTAATGATCTGCGTTGAAAATGGAATATGTGATATTTGGGCCATGCCATGAACAGTGTCGTAAGAAATAGAGATGTGAACGACAGTTATTTCGCCCGCCTGATACGAGCGAGGCCGTATTATGAGTTACTACGTCCAGAACATTAATGAATAAGTAGAATTGAGAGATGAATAATTTAACCGAGAGTGTTAAATATGTGACGACTTGTGAGTTGGTCGTAGGCGGAAAGCCTGTATTGCTTCAAATATTTTCCAGGGAAAGTAGATGCTCGGAAAATATGCGAGTTAGAGCGTGAGGTAATGTGTGAACAGAGAGACGAATCAATGTGTATTTTGACAGTCATGTAGAATCATGGATGACATGTAATACCAGTAATTATTATCCGTAAAGGTTGAGTAGTGTCATGGCCAGACATTTTTCGTCTGAGGTTAGAAGATTGCCATCAAATTCACATATTTTTGTTACTTGAAGCAGGGTAGATTTTTCTTTATACTCCGATTTGCACATTTTATTTTTAAACTTCCAGGCAGGCAGCGATGTTTGGGATCTAGATCTTGGTTATTATTATCCTTTCGTTGTATGTATTTTATCACCGTATTATTTTAGAATCTGATCATACGTGAATTGTTTGTATGTGATTTATATAAATAAATAGTTGTAGTCACGTTATTTTTGATTTCAGTATTTTTTTGGGAGCAGCGTTTCTCCACTGACATGTTCATTTATGTAAATAAGATTTCATGTGTTAGGGCAAAAGATCATCGATTAGTTCATAGTCAAAACCATAGTAGTGGTATGCTCATACCAGACAGTCAGTAACCACCAAGCCTTAGAAATCCACTACATTTCAGTTAGGAAAATGAAGCGATCTTTAATAAGTAGTTGTATCATTAGTGCCGCAAGTGAATTATATAAATGAGATGGGATCTGCCTCCATCTAGTGGTGGTACCACAAATATGAGTTCGCGATGAAAATGCAGGCAGAGGCAAATTAAGTAAAGTTAATAATGTAAAGGGATCGCTTTCATTTGAGATGTAAACATGAGGCACTTGGCGTAATTAATTTTAGTATTTTAAGAGGTCCAGGCTATCACAGTGATGCAAGTGAGGTTTAACTAATTAAATGAGTGATTGTAGCACTCAGGTTCATGTTTCAGTAAATTTTCTTGTTTTCAGCCACGAGTAGTTTAAAAAATGTGGCAAATGGTTATGTGGCAGATGTAATACAGTGTTCATGGTTGTTTTGTTTCTTTCCTTTTCTCTTATTGTTACACATGGTTAGTGCATTCCATGATTATTTTAGAGTTGGGTGTTTCCCAACTGAATTTGAAGATGGGTTAGATATTTGATAAACACCTCTGAGACAGTGTCGATTTGATGACTTAACCAATTAATTAATTAACTACGCAAGTTTATTTTGAGGAGGACATTATCCAATGTATTTACAAATCAGTTATTCAAATGAGGTGGTATTTCTGACCAGTGTTTTGAATTTGTTCACGTCATCGTCATGAAGACAGTGTTTCGACGTAATCTAGAATATTTTAATTTGATCGACCTTCAGTAATAATTTATTAAGGCAGATAATTGTGTTGTTGTAATGTAGATCTTTTGATTGTTTTGAATATTACTTCATTTCACTTTAATTTATTTTTCACCAGTTACTTTCAATTTTACATTTTGCACTTTGTTCAATAAATCAGTTTATTTATTTAAATTTTAATTCAGTCTTTGGGTACCGTCATTTGTAGTTTAGTTTACCCCATCTTTCATCTCCTCACCCCCCGATCGTCGTGTGTGGCCCATCAACCCGTGGGATATTTGGGACGCACCACCCCTGAGGAAGAAGAGTCTACATGCAGCGGTAGGTATATTTTAAGTGTCATTATTTTTCAGGAGCAGCCGGCGCACATATCAAGAAAGAAGACCATCGCATTTTTGGTGCCTTTAGAAGGGCACAATACGTGTATCTTTATTTTTTAGGAGATCCCAAATACCAATGTTCAGGTCTGTAATATCTTCAGTTTCTGGGATATACGTTTCCTTATTAAAGGCATTCAACCCCTTTTCACCCTTTTTCCCCCCCACCCCGTATTGGGATTTTCCGAAAACAAAGAAATACATGTTTCTTTACTTTTAAATGAGATTGTAATACCAATTTTTACATCTCTAAACTTTTAAAGTGTTGAGATATAGACACACTCATTTTAAAAATTCACCCCCATTTTCACCCCCCCATTAATTGGATTTTCCAAAAACAAAATATACCTGTTTATTTTTAAAGGAGATCCCAAATACCAATTTTCAGGTTTGTAATATCTTCAGTTTCTGAGATATAAGTTTCCTCAATAAAGGCATTCAACCACATTTTCACCCTTTTTACCCCCCCCCCCCATTGGGATTTTCCGAAAAAAAAAGAAATACATGTTTCTTTAGGTTTAAATGAGATACTAAATTCCAATTTTTACCTCTGCAAACTTTTAAAGTGATGAGATATAGATACGCTCATTTTTAAAATTCACCCGACTTTTCACCCCCTTAGCGACGGAATATCCAAAAATCCTCCCTTACCGAGCACCTACATTGTAATATAAATGTATCCTCAAAATTTGATTTCTATATGTACAGTAGTTTTGGCTCGGCGATGATGAATCTGTCAGTCAGTCAGTCAGTCAGTCAGTCAGTCAGTCAGTCAGTCAGTCAGTCAGTCAGTCAGTCAGCCAGTCAGTCAGTCAGTCAGTCAAGACTGGTTCATTAATGTATAGAGATATTTGTGGTGGTGTCCAGTTGTAGAGCTTCAATGCCTCAGATACCCACACATGAATTTCAGCTGTAGATGGGCGAGTTTGATTCCTTTGGAATGTACATTTCAGCGTTTTCTTCCTGATTTGTAGCATTGTGTTTTCTTACGTGTACTGTTTATACTTTATGTAGTTAAGTACTTTAAGCGTTCGAACAGCACTAATTGTCACGATTCTCTAATACTTGAGTTTTGTTACTTCACTCTGAAAGCAGTATAACCCGCCGACCTGCTCCGGCCACTGCTTGGACGGAACTGAACTGTTTGAATTACTGGATATTCTTTGGTTGAACCAAGAAACAGTAATTGTGTGTTGTGGGAGTGAACAACGCTGTGCTCAAACCTATCTGCATGCAGCTGTTGTGTGTGAAGGAACTGAGCGTGCTAATAAAAGTTGAAGTTAGAGTCTGTCAATAAGGATTATTGCCCGTCCAGGTAAATGCTGCACCGCTAGAATCCTGCTGTGAGAGACCTGTAAAATGACAGAAATTATTGAAGTGTTGACATTCATGGCTGTATAGAACCTTTTGTAAAATATGTGTGTCTACGTATTGGGTACACATTCGTAATACAACACTGCTTGTACCACTATTCACATTGTATCGTTGGCAACCCATTCATTGTCTGAATGCGATAACATACTGGGATGAAACAATTGAATGTGTGTGAGATTGCGACTGTAACGTGTCCGAAAATAATGAGTTGTTAATGCTTATGTCTTACTTTAGTATAATCCAAGAATGGAGTGGGAAAGCATCATGCTCTGCGTCCCAAAAATTTTTGATATACCATTTTTTTATTTAGTTCCATTTGAAACGTGATACAAGTAGGCATTAGTTAGCTCTGATGGAAATAGCGTCCAATTAATTAGTAACACATTATCATACTTTATACTTTTTAACCCGTAATTTTATAGTAGGTAATATTATACTGGCCGGGCTGAGCGGCTCAGACGGTTGAGGCGCTAGCCTTCTGACCCCAACTTGGAAGGTTCAACCCTGGCTCAGTCCGGTGGTATTTGAAGGTTCTCAACTACGTCAGCCTCGTGTCGGTAGATTTACTGGCAAATAAAAGAACTCCTGGGGAAAAAATTCCGGCACCTCGGCGTCTCCGAAAACCGAAAAGACAGTTAGCGGTACGCAAAGCTAATAACATTATTATTATATTATACTGATATTTTATTCATGTGTGAAGCTTTTGCTTACTAAATGTTATCGCACATCCCAGAATTGTCGATGGAACTTCTCGGAATTTTCCTTTAAATGAATGCACATAACAAACAAGGTTTACGAATTTTCAAGGAAGTCTAATAATTCAGCCTCTCTATTCTCAGAATACTTTTACAACACGTTGCATTATTTAAAGAGTAATAGGGTAAATACATCTCGCAGATATGAATAATCGCCTAGAAATACGCTCATTCTCACAAAAACCAGAACAACTTGAAAGACTAGAGATAGGAAGTTCATATTCACAGAACATGTGTATTAGTATGTTCTGAAGAAATCGTTAGCATTTGAACCATGTCGGCCCTCAGTTTCAAGGTCCACATCGATATCACAGCGCACCTCTACCGACTTGTAATATGTGCCTGCGGCTCTCGTCGCTATAAACCGAAGGAAATGGATCAGTGTGACTTGAGCAGACGTGCCGGATGCCTCGCAGAGGAATGCGAGAACCGTACCGTCAAATGAGTGTGTTTGAACGAGGGCGCATTATTGACATGAGAGAACGTGATGCATCTATCCTGATAATTGCTGATCGCGTGGGAAAAAGTGTGCCGGCAGTACAACAGGTGTGAACAGAATGGTTCACAGAAGGACGTAGAACACCAAGAGATTGGACTGGTCGCGCAACCCAGACAACCCCTCCCAACACCCCCCCCCCCCACAGAGAAAATTGACATATCATCAGAATGACACTGCTGGGCAGATCTGCGTCCTCCTCGGCTCTGGCGCAACAGTGTAACACATCGTACATTATCAGGAGTGACAGTCCGTCGCCGTTTATTACGGTCTGGATTACCGGCGGGTCGTCTATTTTTCCGCCTACCATTGACTAATATGCATAAATATGCTAGACTACAATGGTGTATTGAACGACGTTACTGGAGACATGGATGGCAGCAGATAGTGTTTCTGTAGGAATACATGTTCTGTTTGTTTGGAAATGATGGCCGCATTTTGTTCGCCGCGGACAAGGAGGGGGACGCATCACACTGACTGCATTCGCACACGCCACAGCGCCAACTCAAGATCTTATGGTGTGGGAGTTCATTTGGGTACAACCGCGAATCACAGTTCGTGCGTGTCCAGAGCACTGTGACCAGATTAACCTACGTGAAGGACATCCTGCTACCCGTAGCCATACGCTTTCTGCACGACAGCGACACCCCAGACGCCAAATTTCTGCAGCACAATGCACGACCACATATTGCTGCACGAACACGTGCCTTGTTGTTGTCACAGGATGTTAGACAGTTGCCTTGGCCCGACGGACCACCAGACTTGTCGCCTGTCGAATATGTGTGGGATATGGTGAAACGACGGGTGCGGCGCGGTGACACAGTGCCAACCACCAAAGACGAACTGTGGGACGAGGTGAATGCAGCATGGATGGCTATACCCCAGGACTCCTTTCGCGCTTTATACGCGTTGATGCAATCACGCATGGAACAAGTTATCAGTGCCCGTGGAAAACTCAGTGCTTACTAGGTAACAGGACACATGCTGAACCTCGGTGACTGAAATGCTAATCGTTTCTGCAGAACATACTAATGAACATGTGCTGTGAATATGAAGTCCCTATCTCTAGTCTTTCAAGGTGTTCTGTTTTTTATGAACATGCCTGTAGATGTAAAGGAAGATTGAGTCCTTATGTTGATTGAATGTCACGAAATTTAAAGATAGTACGGGTATTTCCAGTCTTACTATTTAGGTAAACTGCTCTTCACTAGCACAAAGTAAAAGAGCTGATGTAAAGGAGGATGAAAGAATAAAAATTACAATAGTAACTTGAAGATGTATTGTGTAAGTTCTCCAGTAGGTTGCTAGTGTTGAAGGTAGGTTTACTTTCAGATCATGTCTCTAAATGAGCGTTCAAATATTATGTAGCGAGAATTGTGGGCGAGTTCGGAGATAAACATTTCCGTACAGAGGACACCTTACTTTCCTGTAAACTATGAGAAGTTAAAGTGGAAGCTTGAAAGTGCTTTAATGTATGACAACACTGCAGTACGGCAAGAAACAAAAACTGTTTTACCCAAAATATTATGGGTCGCAGAACCGCCAAGAACTTTCGTTTGAGAAAATTATCTACAAGGAAAACATCTGATTTCAACAAAGACCAGAGTAAAATAACATTACCTGCTAATAAACCTCTAGAGAAAGTCAACGGTCAGCACTTCAGCTACTTTTTTTACAGAAGCACACCACCCTGTAGGCAACATTCCTACATCACAAACACTTCGCAAATATGTGGTTACCTGCAACGAAAAGGTTTTAATAGGAAAAGAAAAGGTACGCATTGAATTTTGTTGTATTTGTTTTAATGGAAGACCGACCACGAGAAAAGAAATAATTACGGTTTTGTGAATTTTAGGAGAGGACGAATAATTCAGCTGTACTCTTTTATTTTACAACGCTATGAACCTCTGGTGGTGAAGAAGGAAAGCGGTGACCGGCAGAGATCCCTAAGAGGTAAAAAAAATCTTGTCCTCAACCCGAGGTAGTGCAGGTTTTTTCAGGCACACCCCCAATGGAGGTGAGCTGCACGTACCACTTCAACAATATACGAGCCCTCCCGTAATTCTTAATTTTCTGGCAGTACCGGGAATCGAACCCAGGCCCCCGAGAACGGAAGCTAACAACACTAACCGTTACGCTACGGAGCTGGATCACTAAGTGGTGAAAGCAGGCAACGGCCTCCAGCTTGTGTACCTCAAAATGGTACATTTAATATACTTTGTGCATGCATTACGTTACATGGTTGCCGAAGAAATTCGAGGAAGATGAACTGATGTGGACAAATTAATTGCAACAGTGAAGAAAATATTCTTCAATTCCCCACTACGAGTGTAAAACTTTGTAGAAATCCTCTCTACGATACGTCTGACCTACATCCTATCCTCACAAGCTTGGGGACGTAGCTTAAAGTTGTGAAGTACAACTGCACCACTTATGGAGTAATTGATGAAGTTGTTAATAGATTCCGTGATCGAGAAACATCTCCAGTTGGCATTGCCAAGGATTTGTTCTCAAGCGGAGCAATGCCCGGAGACCTTCTTCTTCTTATTCTTATTCTTAATCTGTTTACCCTCCAGGGCCGGTTTTTCCCTCGGACTCGTCGAGGGATCCCACCTCTACTGCCTCAAGGACAGTGTCCTGGATCTTCAGACTCTGGATCGGGGGATACAACGGGGGAGGATGACCAGTACCTCGCCCAGGCAGCCTCACCTGCCCTGCTGAACAGGGGCCCTGCGGAGGAGCGGAAGATTGGAAGAGATAGACAGGGTAGAGGGAAGGAAGCGGCCGTGGCCTTAAGTTAGGTACCATCCCGGCATTTGCCTGGAGGAGAAGTGGGAAACCACGGAAAACAACTTTCAAGATGGCTGAGGTGGGAATCGAACCCACCTCTACTCAGTTGACCTCCCGAAGCTGATTGAACTCCGTTCCAGGCCTCGTACCACTTTTCAAACTTCATGGCAGAGCCGGGAATCGAACCCGGGCCTCCGGGGGTGGCAGGTAATCACACCAACCACTACACCACAGAGGCGGACACAATATTATGTATTGAGTAAAATGCATTTTAAATATGGAGCGGCATGTATGATAACTTACAACTTATAAGGAATGAAATATTAAAATTTTGTCAGAAAATCTGTTTGCTTCCGTAATTTTCGTTTATTGTCATATTTCCACAGTATTGGAGGTCATGAGTGCTCGCCCTTTTCCTCACATTTTAGGTTATACATTTTGGAACCTTGGTTGGTTTCAGAAATTTCGTCCCTAGGTCACAACTCCCCTAATGGAAAGTTTCAGGGATTCTGGGAATTATTTCCTTTACACATCACTGGGAAACATTTCCATCATTAAAAGAGATACACTAATTTCTGAACGGACAATTTCGATTCGTAAGATGCTGAGTCCTTTATTATAATCCTCTTTGATGTTAACTCCTCTAATTGGCACTTACATTTCAAGTCACTTGCTATCTCCCGAAGGAGCACAATCAAACTGTCAGTCACCCGCAAGGAACTACAGGAGTATTGCATCCTAGTGGCGTTAACTTGAATGGAGGAAAAGCCTTCCAGTGTACGTTCTGTTGAAATCACGAGGAATACTAAATTTAACGCTAGGGGTTTACGGGTGAATTAGATGATAGTAAACATCGAATTATCTCCAGGAAATCTCCTTTATAAGTTCATGAAATTTGACATTGAGTTAATTCACAGTCTGTTCGTTTCAAGAGGGTGGAAGACGAACTGACACCTTCCCACACACATTTCCCAGTAGTTCACTTTCATTCATATCCCTCCGAACGTAAACCTGTAAACTGATTCTTGTACGGATTACATACAACCTTTAATGGAGGGGTTAGAAGCAGTGGGGTATAAGTGCCAACATCAGAGAACTGGAGTGAGCACGCGAGAAGTGTAGGGGAAGAACAAATCTGCTTGGTGGTAAAACAGTGCAAGTGCTATAATTTATAGGTGCCGCAATCTAGCATGGAGTCTCAGAACCACGTCACCAAACTGTTATTTTGTTTAACGGTAGAGGGTGATAAGTACACTTATACATCTTTGCTTCGAAACTGTCTAAAATAAGCCAGCTGGAGTAAACGCTTGTGAACTGTTGTGCTCATTAATAACGTTATTAGTTTATAGGTTTAATTAACAAATATTAATTACTATCCAAGTTGTGGGCGAAAATATTGAAAACATATTTGAGAGTGTAAGTCAAGGTAATTCAAAAAATACCAGAAAATGCTTTCTTTGAGAAAATTCAGGTAGGCTTATGATGTTGTTAGTAACCAAGAACTTGCACATTTTTGAGCTTAAACTCATGCAACTTAATCCCCTCTTGTATCAAGTCCTTCGTTACACGTAGGCTGAAAATGGGCTGGAAACGTTTTACTCCCTCTTTTCACTGTTTATCAAAATTTATTATCCCTAAACTTTAATTTTTGCGTGTAACGTGCACTTTATTACTTTTACGATGTCTCTGACTCTCTTACCCCTGGGTTAGCCATGTTTCAAATGTTTCTTTGATTACTTAACCTCCAATAGATGATTGTTTTTGGAAATACTGATGATGAGAACTATTCGTTCTTGCAACGCCAGTACGTATTAAGGATCTTTTAAAGTCTAGGACTGACTGTCTTAAAATTCCTGCTATATGTTATGAAGTGTAAAACACTAGATAACGCATATATAACACTGTAACGTACCTGTAAAAGAATTCACACCCATTAAACAGGAAATGAAATGTTTCCATCTCTCCCATCAGCTGGAAACAACTAGGACAGTGATTTATCGGACCTGTCCTCCAGGGTCCATTTATGAACGTCACGCGCCCAGATGAGAAGCTGTGCTCGGTGCCGTGGAGTTAACAAGGGCACCCTGGTAGGTCTTCTGCTCCCATATACTACTGACGTTAAATAACGTTACTCTGACCAGGTGGATATGCGCCTGGTATCTTCTGCATTGAATGTGGATGTGATTTCAGTCAATGTGGCTTGTCTGTTACCACGTAAAATTCTAGCCAGACACCGCTAATCGCGACCATTAAGAATCCGTGGTCGACCACTGTACAATTCACTATGGGTTGTAAGGTCTTCCCTGACGTATTTCCGATGGACATGTGACAATATCGATCGAGAAATATTAAATATCCGCACAACTTCGATGTCAAATGTCTAATGGATACATATACACACTTCCTTATTGCCCAAAGATACAGAGGCTAATCCCATACTACAAGGGAATGGGGTTAGAACCCACTATCTCCCGAATGAAAGCTTATACAAACCGCGCAGTCACTCACTCTGTTTATCGAAGGTTTCCTTCTAGATCTATGAAATTCATGTAAGTGAGTTCGCTCTTCTGATTCGATAATTCCTGATATCTACCTGGTTATTTTAAGGGTTCCGATATTTTTTTGAAAATTAAACACATCATCTCCAGATTAGGTTTCAGCATGTCCCTCAATTATTTCGTAAGCAATTGAGATACTGAACTCTTGATGCTGTAGACACACCTGTGAAGCACATGCTTTCTTAGCTGTAGGGATAATAACATTATTAGTAATATCAGTAATATTAATTACATTTTGATATCAGTAAGTAATTATTCAGAGATTCCTATTGCGCTCAACTCACGACGCGAAGCGTATACGCCTGAATTTTGGACGCTCTGCATAAGCGTTTTGACGCTTGGTATTGGTGTCTTTTCGGATATTCTGAAATACCGACAAACCGCCCTATCAACTGGAATGACTTTTCGTTAATAGAAGACATTTCATGTTCACACGTCAAATTTTGGCAAAGACAAAAATTTCCTCATCTTCATATGGCGGTTTTCACTATTTGATTTTAATGCCACCGTAAATCTCTAGAACTCACTCAGACGAACGAAACGACATATCGCACGATGTATAGCCAAATCGACGGCCAAAGCTGCACTAATTATTACCTACGGGTTACGGTGATTTCAGTAAATTAAGATGGCGACACTCTTGCATCACCCTCTGCCATCATACCAATATTTTTCAACCCTCCGGCAGGCACGCCTGTCTTTGTTTACGAGAGCGGGCGTGCGTTGCACTTTGTGCCACATTTGCCCGCGGAAATTTAATGAGGGGAAATTTAGTCAGAAACTCTTTCATTACCTTCAATGGATACTCAGAAACTCTTAAAAATGATTTATAAACAATTAACGCAAGTTATGACAAAATTTGAATGGTATTTGCACTAAAATATCCAGTAGATACACACAAACTCCTAAAAAGGATTTACACACAATTAACTCAACTCACAACATATTTTGAAATGTTTTTTCACATCAAATGTCTTATGGATACATATTAGTACTTCCTAATACTATACAAACAATTGAAGCAAGTTGTGGCACATTTAGGATGGTTCGTTGCACGTGATATGTCTACAAACACTACTTTTAATAGTTGCAGTCCTATTCTTTATTCTACCACACTGAGCAGCCTTGCCACTCATCTTTTGCGCTTCGTCTGCTTGCTTGAAGGGCTGTTCAGTTTTATATCCACATATTAAAGCAGAGCTACCGGCAGGGTCAATGTGAGTAGAAATTTCCTCTTCCGAAGAGATTTTTCCTGTTGTTTGGCCAACAACAGCACCTGGACATTTATTAGAACAACGTCCAGAAATCGAAGAATGAATGATAGAGGCCAAGGAGTAGTTATTCCTGTGATCGTATAAGAGCTGCACATTTGGTCCACAGTGTCTACTCCACCTTTTGAGGCGTTGTAATCAAGAATCATGCTTGGTTTCTCAGTATCGCGTCAATATCATGTCCATGATGCCTTGACCTGACCCTTATCAGCTAGAAAGAAATCATTTGAGCTGTCTTCGCTGTTGGTTGTGTCACCGCCACAAGATGACGCACACTGCCCCGATTCACTTTCATGCTCACGATCTTCGACAATCTCCTCTTGACTTGTGTCACCATCACCAGAGCCATGCGCGAGTATACGAAATAATATCCCCATCCGTACTTTATTCATCCACACCCGCATCCTCGAATGGTTATCCGTATCCGAAAAATGGTTATCAGCGGATATTGTAAATATCTAACTACAGTATATTACACCCTAGTTATTGAAACAGATAGATCTGTTAACATAATAATATAGGCCTGACACCTGGCACCAAAACTCCTACAATCAAAGGTTCATGAGGGACTTCCTCTTGCGAAAACTACCGACGTATTGACCTTTGTTTCTTGAAAAACCACAGCCTGTTTCCACATTCATTTGTCCGTGTCAAGAATGGAATGAATGATGCCCCCATCTAGCGGCGAGGATAGGAATTGTGCCGGCTGCCGAAGCCTGTCGCACTCCTCTGGGGCAAAGATTAATGAATGATAGGTGAAATGAAATGATATTGTAGAGTGTTGCTGTAATGGAAAAGCACGACAGAGGAAACTAGAATACCCGGAGAGAAACCTGTCCCGCCTCCGCTTTGTCCAGCACAAATCTCACATTGAGTGACCAGGATTTGAACCAGCGGTGAGAGGCCGACGTGCTGCCGCTTCAGCCATGGAGGTTACATCTTTGTTCCATACTTCTATTGATTCAGGACAGGAGGCAGCTAGGCTTACGTCAGATTTTCGGCTCTATGGTCTCAAGACTCTTTATATATCACTATTCTCCCACACCAGTGTCAAGGGTCGCCTAACCACAAGCAAAAATAAGAGTATACCTGAGTGAAAATCAATAAACGTCATTATTAAGAAATTATCAGCAAAATTATCCGTACTGTCGTAGAGTTTGTATCCACCAAGACATTAACTTCGCGGATATCCGCATCCGTGCAGGGCTCTAACCATCACTATCTATGCAAGGCTAATTCTCATCTTCTCAATCCGACTGTTACAAAAGGAGCGGCTCAATATAAGACTTTGAATTACCTCGGCTTGGACTCAACCTATTAGAAATAATACGCGAACAGATTGCAGGAAATTGTAGTCATATCTACATGTTTACAACGGTAACCGAACATCCTTAACACTGACTACTAGGAGCCGTCCCTTCCTTTATAGAAGTCCAATAAGGCGTGGTCTATGTCCGCTCTATTGCTTTGTCAAAGGGATATTTCTCTACCAGCGCTACACACTGACTGTAGAAAACTGTCGGTTTGTATATTTCTTGACTGGGAGGTGGGATTAGTGCATGCACATGTTTTCCCTTTTGCTACTCCCGTAAATACGCCGTCTTCCAGAAATACAGGATTGGTGCCACATCCACTTCGTGTGGCAAATATGGTACCCTAAAGTTGGAGAGGAGAGGTTCCAGTAGCCCGCATACCTGCCGAAGATTCAAAATTCGAATCCACATACTTGGGATCATGTACCGCACACTGTCCCTGTTTCATCGAGCCGAAGCCTTTCGCACTCCTCATTGGCAATTATTAATGACGGAAAAATCAAATGGGATGATATTGTAGAGTGCTGCTGGAATAAAAGGTGACAGAGAAACTGCAGTATCCAGAGAAAAACCTGTCCCAACTCCGCTTTGTCAGGGACAATTCTCATATGAAGTGACCGGAATTTGCACCACTGAACTCAGCTGTGAGAGGCCGGTGAGCTGCCGCCTGAGCCATGGAAGCTCCGGTATGATTAATACTGCTTGTATTTCTTAATGGTGATTTGAAATTTCTTTCAAGTCGTATTTTTTTCGTTAAACGTAAGAAGACACTCCGTGCCAAATTATTCTCATTGTTCCCGGTTATACGTTCATGAAGCTGCCTAGTCTTTGTGTTTGTGCCGCCAGATCACTTTTTGCACCCTTCATTCTGCTTTCTCGATTCCAATTCCTAATGGCAAGCGGTTTGGCGGGGAAGTTTGTATGTAAATCGCTGAGCTCAGACTGCTGACTGGGTGCGCCGCTAAATTACCCGCGAGGACTGTAATTGCAGGCGGGAGGGAAGAGAGAAAGCATGCTAATACTCAGCAATGGACTATTATTGACCTCAAAACCATATACTGGGTTACGTGGTTGGTTCTCTAGTCATGTCTCGCTTAGAGAAAGCTTTCAAGTTTCCATCTTCGTGAGTAACTCGTTTACTGGAAAACGCAACGTGCTATAAAGCACCTATATTCTTAAGAGGTGGACGAAAAACAGGATTA
Source organism: Anabrus simplex (assembly GCF_040414725.1). Lineage (NCBI taxonomy): Eukaryota > Metazoa > Arthropoda > Insecta > Orthoptera > Tettigoniidae > Anabrus > Anabrus simplex. The sequence continues at coordinate 570,506,169 of NC_090266.1, forward strand.
GAGTGAAAGAGTGCATTAGCGTATTCAAACGTTGTAAATAGTCCCTTTTATTAAAGTTTCTAGGTAGATATCGGCAAGGGCATTTTATTTGAATGTTGTATTTTATTTTGCTCTAAGTTATTTCTGAAGGACTGTGTCACACACAAGTCACAGAACACATATAATAAAAACGTACTCTCTATGATATTAGAAATTCGTCGTGCATACTTCCTTCCGAGTCTTCAAGCAATACTTAATTAGTTTATCATACGGTTTCTCTTTACTTATGTACACCGTTAAGTTAATGCTTTATATCGTGATGCCGGTGGACAGCAAACATCATTATTTTTGCATTAACCGGAGCACTAACCTTTGTAATTGATTTGGAATTATTTATTTTAAAACATCATTTTAAACATGACATCCTTTTTATGAAAACAAAGGGTTTATTTTTCAACTAACAATCTTTAATATAAACATTTTGATTAGGCAGTGAATATATTTGTATCCTCCAGATTTCGTCGGTATATTGTTGCAGAAGTATTCGTTAAAAACAGATAATCACTTTCTTAGTGTATGACTCAAAGTATTCGCTCAGGGACATGAATATCCGTAGCATTTACAACCTATTTTACAAAATAAAACCGGTCTCCAATAGAACTCTCAGAGAACTCCTAATACGGGGCAAAGTAACTAGACCATCTAAAAATATCAAGGTGGGAAAAACAATAAATTTTTGAAGGGAAACAAAAACGGGAGATTTTGAAGTAATTAGGTTCGATGATAATCTCATTCTACCGCCTTTTCCCGTACCTACTAAGGTCTTCGGTGTGAACTGCGTCGTATATGTGGTTTCTCCTGTCTTGCAGGCGAGTACCCATCCTGACGCCAAACTTATATGGAGGGATGTATTCACTATTGCGTGCTTTTGCGGTGGTTGGTAGTGCAATGAGTTGTATATATATTAAGATACCTCAATCGATGTATCTACGAAGAGGAAAATAATGGGACAAACTTTTAAATCCGGTCCTCGTGCCAGAAGAGGTCAACCAGACGCTGCGTGAACCGTCAACGATAGACCCCAAGTGTAAGCGTACGAATTGTAGAGCATAGAAACCTCTACAAAAATGCCTGCGATGGTATTTATATTTTTCAAACCGGTTGCCCTCTAGAAGCAATTTTATGTTTTAATCCGCGGTAAAGAAAAATAACTCTTTAAATCAATATTTCGATATTATCCTCGAACTCCTCATCGACATACATTTTTGAGCTCCTCCACTATTTCATAAGGATTACAATAAAATTGTCAGGACATTATTTGCATGAATGGTTCAGAAGTTATGACCATTTTAGACTGTAGTGGTAATTCATTCCTTATGGCCTGCTAGCAAGTTGCCTCTACCTCGCAGCTTGGAGCGCTGTAGTCACCGCGGATCAATCAATCAATCAATCAATCAATCAATCAATCAATCAATCAATCAATCAATCAATCAATCAATCAATCAATCAATCAATCAATCAATCAATCAATACTGATTGGCATTTAGCGCAGTCGCCCAGGTGGCAAATACCCTATCTGTTGTTTTCCTAGCCTTTTCCTAAATTATTTTAAAGAAATTGGAAATTTATTGAACATCTCCCTTGGTAAGTTATTCCAATCCCTAACTCCCCTTCCTATAAATGAATATTTGCCCAAGTTTGTCCTCTTGAATTCCAACTTTGAAAAATATCGTCAGAGCTTCGCGACAGTATAGGCCTATATTAGACTGTGTTCGTACTAAACATTCTTCAGCTTCTTTCAGATCACTGGCCACTGGAGCCACGCAGGCTCAGTTTCGTTTCGACTTAGCTTTAAGGCCGTATGCCTTCTTTCACCACGTGATTATTAGTTGATATTTCTAAACCAGGATCGACCGTGATTTGAACCTCGGTCGTCCTGATGGATAGCTATATGCATTGAAATGGTAACATAGTTTCGGTAACTTGACAGCCCAGTGACTATGGATGGCAGTGTCAGTGCGAATGTTGAAATATGAATCAAAGAAAACGAATGTAGCTCTTATACTGTTCATATCTCAGTCACTTTCACATCGTCAAAGCAAAGGATGAAAATAAGAGAGGTCAGTGATAGTTTAAAATTTTGTTCTACCCCATACCAGACGACGTAGATCACTGTGAACATTAGGTTGTACATAGCACATTCAAGTATGGAAAAGTCCAGGTAATGTTAGTTGGGAACAGATATCATGCAAGAGTCATTATCCTTTTCCATGCGAGTGCAGTAATTTAGGGCATCAGTCCTTCTAGGCACTGCTGTGACTAGTGCTGGCCTTACCGTTTACAAAGCCACGCCGCAAGAAATACTAACAAGGGAACATTGGCAATGGTAAAGTCGCCGATCGCGATGAAACTTAGAAAACACATTGAGGTACATGTAAAAACAATGCCAGCATCAATTTTAGGCGCCAACATTCATTAGCGCGTTAACTAACGGGCCTAAAATTTGCGACATTTCAAGTTCCGCGCGATCAGCGATGAATACCTGCTGGCCAATGCTAAGCCGGCACACACACTTCCCGTCTGGAGACACACCCTCTGCACCGCCTTCCCCACTCCAACTGGTTCTCCCCGGCACGTTCCCCTTCTCCTCGCGCTTGCCGGCCGCTTGGCTGTTGAACGGGACCGGCGCTATATTTTGCTTCTTTACGTACTATAATTATTGAAATCCTTTTAAATCACGTTCCGTTTCTCACATAATGATAATAAATAACCTAAACTTATTTACTCACATTTTATTCAAAATTTATATTTTCATTCCTGCTAATTCCGGTAAGTTGTCAATTCGTGGCTACAACCCCGAGTTAAGCACCATCGGGAGTGGACAAACGTGGGATAAGGTACCGCGTCCGACCTAGGCTTAAATTATTATTTACGTCTGAAGCACCTTGAAGCTGTCGGTAATGTTATTTAGAGTGGACATACATATGAAATTAATTAAAATAAATCACCCACCTTTAAACAACGTTAAATATCCTTTTATTTAAAGAAATTACGTGCCCGGGTAGAGTATCTCAATGAATGTAATGAGATTTTGTACCTCGGGATATCAAAATCTGGTTACAGGTCCAGACCTTCTTTTCATGTCCACACCCCTATCCCCATTTTATGTACGCTATCAGGTGTGCCATAACGAAACGAAATCGCGAACAACAGCAATTATAAACTCCGAGTTAGAAACTGCTGGTATTTTCTGTTACAATAAGTTACAATAAGTTAGAACATGAGTATGTAGAACATATTAAACTTATTGTACCTTATAGTAACTTTTTACCTTGACTACAGATATTTTAATTTAATGCTACTGTATACATTTCCATCCCCCATTAGACATCCTGATGTCTAATACAATAATAACTTGTGATTTGTCTAATGGCTGGAAACTAATCATGTACTAGCTGATGATGGCCGTTAAGAGCCGAAACCGGTACTAGTGTAATCTATTTAAAATAAATTGTGTATTGATTGGTGGAAAAACACATTTCTTATCTATACTTTACATAGTACGGGAAAGTAGGACTACAGGTCTGCCTGTGATTACGGTATATCTACTGCATATATAAATGCACATCTTTATTTATTTTTCAAGACTTTCCTTATTACGTCAATCATTCCATGCCATACTAATATCAAAGTTGTCTATGCATTTAATTGATTTATGTTCGACAACCATTGCTGCAATTGAAATGTGTTGTGCCTTTCACTGATGTGTTGTGCCTTTCACTGCAAAACATAGTATAGTATAGTGTAGTGTAGATACATTGTAGTATAGATACAGTACATTTAGATAGTGCCGTATCTTGCCTGCTATATTCGTGTGTTATCTTTCGTGTGTATCTATTAGACCGTAATACTAATAATAATTTGTCTAAGCATTTAGCTTCGTTGGTAATCTTTGAGTACAGTAGTTCTTGCAAATTTCATTTCTGTTGTGCTTAGTAGTGACATACGGTACGGTACCGGTATCGTAATTAGGATACGTCTGAAAGTAGTTTATAAATTACTGTAGTGTACTGTACAGTAGTATACGAGTAATATCCTATTAGAATTTAGTGTGCTTATTTTATTATTGTAAAATATTTGTGTAGTACTGGTGTAGTAGAGGTATTCGTAGAAACTCTTACTAAAATATTGTTGAAATTAGGATAGGCTTAATTGCAGTTTGGAATTGTGTAGTTCTTGTGTATTACTTTCGATATTCAGTAATTAACAGCAGTTTTTATCCTGTTAGGGGTTGCAGGATAAAAAAATAGAGCACAACTAAGTAGTATTGTAGTGTAGTCGTATATTAATTACCTTATTGTTGTGTACTATCCCAGACAATATATTCCTACGTTCATTTATTATTATTTTTTTTTTGCAAATAAGTTACTTTATTTTTAAATTTAAAATTTCCCCCCCCCCGTAAAGAATGGCTAAGGAGCGCGAGTGTACTTATTGTGGGTGTGGTGAGGCATTGAGGGGTATGAGGGAGGAGTTGGAAAGTTTGAGGGAGTTAATTAGGATTCTCACAGAAGACAGGAAGGAAGATAGGACTCCCTCAAACAATGTACAGGTTACAGTAGGTGTACAAGAGGGAGGGGAAGGAAAGGGAGGAGTTGTAGAAGACAGGTGGTCGAATGTTCTAAGGGGAAGGAGATTGCAGGCCAAGGGCTCTATTCAGGATCAGAATTCAGGACAGGTATCTGTGCGAAATCGGTACGAGTCACTCCAGGTAGAACAACAGAGGGAAGATGAGGGACAGGGAACTGTTGCTGAGATGAATGGAAGTAGGGGGAAGGGAAAAGGTAGGAAAGGGAAATGTAGAGTAGAGGATAGGAAAAGACAGGTGGAACAGGGTCATGGGAAGGAGAAAAGGGAGGATGAAGTAGTTTCTGCAGCTATCAGGAAAGATAGGGCTGACCAGGAGGGGAGGGGATCAAATGAGGTGGATAGGGTTGAGGCTCTGGTCATGGGGGATTCCATCGTTAGACACGTGGGGAAAGTGTGTGGAGGAAAGGGAACCAGGGTAGAATGTTATCCAGGAATTAGGTTGAGGCAGATGTTGAGGAAAGTAGAAGAGAGGGAGGAGGGGAAGGAGAAGGTGGTAATGTTTCACGTTGGTACCAACAACGTAAGGCAAGCTGATATAAGTACCAACATAGTTGGAGATGTGTGGGATCTGGTAAATGCAGCACGGGTGAAGTTTAAGAAAGCGGAGATTGTTATTAGTGGAATACTGTGTAGGAGGGATACTGACTGGAGGGTGACTGGGGATTTAAATGAGACTATGGAGTGGGTATGTGGGAAACTGGGAGTGAAATTTCTAGATCCTAATGGGTGGGTAGGAGATAGGGATCTGCGCTCGGAGGGCCTTCATTTAAACCGCAGTGGTACGTATAAGTTAGGAAATTTGTTTGGAAGGGTAATAGGGAGGTACATTCAGGGAAACGGGATGGCCAAGGGAGCGGTGATAAGGGAACAGGGAACTGGAAATCAAGTAGGGATGACATAAAAGTGTTAGTGTTGAACTGTAGAAGTATTGTAAAGAAAGGAATAGAATTAAGTAATTTAATAGATATATATTTACCAGATATTGTAATAGGAGTTGAATCATGGCTGAGAAATGATATAATGGATGCAGAAATTTTCTCACGGCACTGGAGTGTGTATCGTAGAGATAGGATAGGAAAGGTGGGAGGGGGAGTTTTCATTCTGGTGAAAGAAGAATTTGTAAGCTACGAAAAAGTTAAAGATGAGACACATGAAATTCTAGGTGTAAGGCTCATTTCTAAAGATAATAGGCAACCTGATATATTTGGAGTGTACAGATCGGGAAAGGGTAGCACTGATGCGGGTTCGGAATTATTTGATAGGATAGCCAGCTATGTGGGAAACGACATGGAAAGAAATGTGATTGTAGCGGGAGATCTGAATTTGCCAGGTGTCAATTGGGAAGGAAATACGAACGACAGGAAGCATGACCAACAAATGGCAAATAAGTTAATATGGGAAGGACAGCTGATTCACAAAGTGATGGAACCAACCAGAGGGAAAAATATTTTGGATGTGGTGCTGATAAAACCAGATGAGCTCTATAGGGAAACTGAAGTAATAGATGGTATTAGTGATCATGAAGCTGTTTTTGTGCTAGTTAAAAATAAATGCGATAGAAAGGAAGGTCTTAAAAGTAGGACTGTTAGGCAGTGCCATATGGCTGATAAAGCAGGTATGAGGCAGTTTCTAAAAAGTAACTATGATCGGTGGAAAACGGTAAATAAAAATGTAAACAGACTCTGGGATGGGTTTAAATAAATTGTTGAGGAATGCGAAAACAGGTTTGTACCTTTAAGGGTGGTAAGGAATGGTCAAGACCCACCTTATTATAATAGAGAAATAAAGAGACTAAGAAGGAGGTGCAGGCTGGAAAGAAATAGAGTTAGAAATGGCTGTGGAAGTAAGGAGAAATTGAAGGAACTTACTAGAAAATTGAATCTAGCAAAGAAGGCAGCTAAGGATAACATGATGGCAAGCATAATTGGCAGTCATAAAAATTTTAGTGAAAAATGGAATGGTATGTATAGGTATTTTAAGGCAGAAACAGGTTCCAAGAAGGACATTCCAGGAATAATTAATGAACAAGGGGAGTGTGTATGTGAGGATCTTCAAAAGGCAGAAATATTCAGTCAGCAGTATGTAAAGATTGTTGGTTACAAGGATAATGTCGAGATAGAGGAAGAGACTAAGGCCAAAGAAGTAATAAAATTTACATATGATAAAAATGACATTTACAATAAGATACAAAAGTTGAAAACTAGAAAAGCGGCTGGAATTGATCAGATTTCTGGGGATATACTAAAGACAATGGGTTGGAATATAGTACCATATCTGAAGTACTTATTTGATTATTGTTTGGTCGGAGGACCTATACCAGATGTATGGAGAGTTGCTATAGTAGCCCCTGTGTATAAAGGCAAGGGTGATAGACATAAAGCTGAAAATTACAGGCCAGTAAGTTTGACATGCATTGTATGTAAGCTTTGGGAAGACATTCTTTCTGATTATATTAGACATGTTTGTGAAATTAATAACTGGTTCGATAGAAGTCAATTCGTTTTTAGGAAAGGTTATTCCACTGAAGCTCAACTTGTAGGATTCCAGCAAGATATAGCAGATATCTTGGATTCTGGAGGTCAGATGGACTGTATCGCGATTGACATGTCTAAAGCATTTGATAGGGTGGATCATGGGAGACTACTGGCAAAAATGAGTGCAATTGGACTAGACAAAAGAGTGGCTGAATGGGTTGCTATATTTCTAGAAAATAGATCTCAGAGAGTTAGAGTAGGTGAAGCTTTGTCTGATCCTGTAATAGTTGAGAGGGGTGTTCCTCAGGGCAGTGTTATCGGACCTTTATGTTTTCTTATATATATAAATTATATGAGTAAAGGAGTGGAATCGGAGGTAAGGCTTTTTGCGGATGATGTTATTCTCTATAGAGTGATAAATAAGTTACAAGATTGTGAGCAACTGCAACGTGACCTCGATAATGTTGTGAGATGGACAGCAGGCAATGGTATGTTGACAAACGGGACTAAAAGTCAGGTTGTGAGTTTCACAAATAGGAAAAGTCCTCTCAGTTTTAATTACTGCGTTTATGGGGTGAAAGTTCCTTTTGGGGATCATTGTAAGTATCTAGGTGTTAATATAAGGAAAGATCTTCACTGGGGTAATCACATAAATGGGATTGTAAATAAAGGGTACCGATCTCTGCACAGGGTTATGAGGGTGTTTAGGGGTTGTAGTAAGGATGTAAAGGAGAGGGCATATAAGTCTCTGGTAACACCCCAACTAGAGTATGGTTCAAGTGTATGGGACCCTCACCAGGATTACCTGATTCAAGGACTGGAAAAAATCCAAAGAAAAGCAGCTCGATTTGTTCTGGGTGATTTCCGCCAAAAGAGTAGCGTTACAAAAATGTTGCAATGTTTGGGTTGGGAAAAATTGAGAGAAAGAAGAAGAGCTGCTCGACTAAGTGGTATGTTCCGAGCTGTAAGCGGAGAGATGGCGTGGAATGACATTAGTAGACGAATAGGTTTGAATGGCGTTTATAAAAGTAGGAAAGATCACAATATGAAGATAAAGTTGGAATTCAAGAGGACAAACTGGGGCAAATATTCATTTATAGGAAGGGGAGTTAGGGATTGGAATAATTTACCAAGGGAGATGTTCAATAAATTTCCAATTTCTTTGAAATCATTTCGGAAAAGGCTAGGAAAGCAACAGATAGGGATTCTGCCACCTGGGAGACTGCCCTAAATGCAGATCAGTATTGAGTGATTGATTGATGACATAAATAAATCGTTCAATACAAGCACAAATAAAAACATTCTATCCAGATTCCTTGTACCAGAGTACGCAATACAGAAAATAACAGCAGTTTCTAACTCGGAGTTTATAATTGCTGTTGTTCGCGATTTCGTTTCGTTATGGCACACCTGATAGCGTACACAAAATGGGGGTAGGGGAGTGGACATGAAAAGAAGGTCTGGACCTGTAACCAGATTTTGATATCCCGAGGTACAAAATCTCATTACATTCATTGAGATCCACTACCCGGGCTCGTAATTTCTTTAAATAAAAGGATATTTAACGTTGTTTAAAGGTGGGTGATTTATTTTAATTAATTTCATATGTATGTCCACTCTAAATAACATTACCGACAGCTTCAAGGTGTTTCAGACGTAAATAATAATTTAAGCCTAGGTCGGACGCGGTACCTTATCCCACGTTTGTCCACGCCCGATGGTGCTTAACTCGGGGTTGTAGCCACGAATTGACAACTTACCGGAATTAGCAGGAATGAAAATATAAATTTTGAATAAAATGTGAGTAAATAAGTTTAGGTTATTTATTATCATTATGTGTGAAACGGAACGTGTTTTAAAGGATTTCAATAATTATAGTACGTAAAGAAGCAAAATATAGCGCCGGTCTCGTTCAACAGCCAAGCGGCCGGCAAGCGCGAGGAGAAGGGGAACGTGCCGGTGAGAACCAGTTGGAGTGGGGAAGGCGGTGCAGAGGGTGTGTCTCCAGACGGGAAGTGTGTGTGCCGGCTTAGCATTGGCCAGCAGGTATTCATCGCTGATCGCGCGGAACTTGAAATGTCGCAACTTTTAGGCCCGTTAGTTAACGCGCTAATGAATGTTAGCGCCTAAAATTGATGCTGGCATTGTTTTTACATGTACCTCAATGTGTTTTCTAAGTTTCATCGCGATTGGCGACTTTACCATTGCCAATGTTCCCTTGTAAGTCCTGCTGCACATCTTGGTCCCCTTAGGGTCACTCGTACACAGTCTCTGAACCCGTCTCTCCGTCCGGGCCCGTAGCCACTGCGGTGAGAGGCGCAACTGTCGCTCAACGGCGCCTCCGTATCAACAGAGAAAGCTGTGTGGTGGTGATCACGAGTACAGCAATTGCAGCGCACTTGGAGTCCACAGCTAACTCGGTGGTGGCCCACGAGCGTGTAATGGATGTCTAATCCTATCACCAAACAGAGACAACGTGCGCTGTCTCCTTTTCTCGTGTTTCCCTAAGACAGAGATTTTCCCATCCCCCCCTTCCATGGAGTGGTTATCAGCTTGTTACCTGAGGAAACTATTAATGAAAACAGGAAGCTAGGTTATAATTAATAATGTTCATCATGTTCAATTTGTTGAAATGATGATTTTTGTATCCTACCTATGCAAATGCTTCATATTTACTCAGCTTTCTATAATAAGTGTAGCCTGTATTGCCTTGCTCACACACTTAAAGGATGAAGTTAAGGAAGGCTCCTCCACTTACGATTAAGACTTGATGGAGTTATGAGTGACCATTTTATCTATGGAGGAACATTCTGTAAATGGCTCAAGCGTGGTAAAGAATTTTACACAAACGAAATGATCTTTCATATTTTAAATATTGTGTCACTATTTAATTTACAAATTACTTACAGGTAAGGAACAATATAACTGGAAACGCTCATTTATACCTGTCCTTTGATGTGGCGAGGCATTGTCGTCCGAAATAAATACAAACATCTATTAAAAACATGTTTCATTGACCTCATTCTATAGAACAAAGGGCTATTTGCACAGATACATGGTTCCGTCTCTGTCCTGGGCATTAGGAGAGATCGGCGGGGATCAGGTGAGACTTCTCTAATTTTTTTTTCTAATAGGTTGGACAAACTGTTTGGTTGTTTCAAGAACTTTACATTCTTCCATAAATTAATGCCGGTTATTGGAAAGGAAAGAAGTAAAACACTAAATTATAACTTGTTTATATTGAATGTAACTTCAAACCCTTTCAGTCTGTCGGAAACAATAATTGTAACCGATATAGCACTATTACGAGGCTAAAAATACACACTATTAAACAAGGAATAACATTCTTCGTTTTACAAGAACATCCATAGACGCTGTCAAATCACTTCAATTTTTTCCAATATATGTGTAATATTGTTTACGTTTCGTACACTTGTCAATGTTTGTGAATTGGTGACGTTATGAACAAGTGAAATAATTTATTCATTTAGTAGTCCTCCACTCTCACCTTAGACACGTTAGAAAGGTTTATGTGCTTATCCGTTACCTCCAGCGACTACGTTTGGGCTGAAGCCAGTACCATTGCTTCGGTCATGGTTGCTATGTAGGCGGTGAGGTGAATCTTTTACATGATAACACTGTTCAGCGGAGAGGCGAAGAGAAGTAGGGAAGAGGTTAATTCTGTACGCATTAACTTAACCCTGATCAGTAGAGAGGGGAGGTGAAGTGCTTTTTCGTTATCTTATATACTAATGAAATTTAAAAAATGAAATGGTTGTATGACTTTTATTGCCGGGAACGTGCGAGGACAAGTTGGGATTTCCAGGTGCAGGTCCTGTAAACTGACTCCCGTAGGTGACCTGCGTGTCGTGATTAGGATGAAATGATGTCGTGGACGACACATCATGCCAGTGAAATTAACCAATTATGGTTGAAATTCCCGACCCTGCCGGGAATCGTACCCGGGCCACCTTTGACCAAAGCCCAGCACGCTAACCATTTAGCCATAGAGCCGGACACCTTATACTCTATTTTACTTTGTATTATGGAGTAGGTGCGAGCTACTGACTTTGATGGAATGAAAGTGTAGAACTATTAATTTTACTGTCTCGAGTAGCGAAAGCGTTGCCCAAATTCAAATAATTTAGTACAGATAAGAATATTCTAACTCACATTCTAGCCTCGCGTTGGATTGATTAAGCTCTAATGTAAAAAATGTGAAATTTTGTACGATAATCAATTAAGTAGCCTGAACATCGGGTAACATTTTCAATGTGTGTGATCATTGAACTTAGTTTGGTTGGTTATGTACGGAGTGAGGGGAAAGTTGTCGGCCGTAATTCTTTTCGGTGCAGAGGCGAAGGATGTGATGTTTGGTTATTTGGTAATGTCTTAGAATATAATTAATCAATTCAACATGATAAACAAGATGAAACTATATATTATTTCCTGCACAAATTCCGCATATTTATCAAACTCCCTATAATACGACTAGCCTGAATGTTCTTATATACACACTTAAAAATATGAAGGTAGGAGCCTCCACTTATGAATAAGGCTATGAGGAGATCTGAAGAACTGTTCAGTGTACCGAGTAACATTCCACCAATGACACTCAAAATCACTAAACTAACATGTTCCCTTCCTGAAGTCAATGATGCTGAAATAGTTTATTACACGTAAGTTAAATTGGAATGAATTTAGGAAACACTGAACAAAGTTACTGCCGACAATATTCCCCTCACCATACCATGAAAAGTATGGCTTCCTTATTAACAAGTGATTACAGGCAGACAACTTAGATTAAGCAAAGCACATTGGAACTGAATTTTTACTAAATATCATTCCACCATAAGCTACCAAGATTCATCTCTCGCTATGATCTCATTTTAATTCACTATCTGAAAATTCTGGCCATAACTTGAATTCTCTAAAGAATTTATACCAACGTTAGTTAATAAATATCCGCCAAATTTAACTACTCGTATTTAGAATACTTTCAGTATCATTTTAAGGTGTCCATCTGTTGCGAGTAAATAAGTAAATGATCTTCACTCTCTTATCTTGCTGATGAAACTAGTAACAAATCAAACACTAGATAGAGACTTAAAATTTATACGATGCAGTTAATTTTGATTGTCGCTCACCATCACAGAACCAACAAGTTTTCTTCCTTAAGTCAATAACGCAACATAAGAGCTTATTACACGTAGGCCTAAGTTAAATTGGAGTTAATTTTTGACTCAGTATACAAGAATATCACTAATAGAATGTAATAGTTTCTGTCTATAAATATTTAACGTTGATTGCCATCTTCATCGTTCACGCCGCCAGCTTGGAAAACCTTATTTGCTGATTTATTATGTGCTTGTTCGATGATAGGTCTTGATATGCTCTTTACTGGATTTCGTTAGATTTTGTTTAATTTGAAAATAGATTTGGCAGTGTAGGTTTCTGTTGGATGGCCGAGTGCTAGTGCACTGTTCTCCCTTCTACTGTAGAATAGCAGTCAGTATGGTATTTATTAGTGATATTTGCCTTTCTATGGCCTTTACTTCTTCGTCTGTCTCGGCATCATGTATTATATTTGTTAAGAGTCTGGACTAGATGTTGTTCCTTAGTTTACAGAGATATAGGCACAGTAGAGCCTTCAGATTGTATCAATGTCTCCGTAGGTACTTGAGCTTCATTTTTACGTGCATCATCAGCATCCATCGCTAGATTCCCCGTCACACCATCTTCCTCGTACTTCCCTCGTCGATGATTTTGCACGCGGCATATAAAATGATTACGTTTACATATGTTCCAGTTGATGCCTCAATCTCGACATCTGCATAAATATTAACGAATGCATGCATTGCATTCGTTGAACAACCCTGCAGTCACATGTTTCCATTATCATTCACACCCTATACAATTCCTTTCTAGACAAGGAAGAAGCTATTACGTACCACGAGTTAAGATAATTTCCTATGAAACTTTCCCCAGGTTTTGCGGTACTTCGTCGTCTGTCTCTATACGATTCTCTTGTTGCATTATAGTTCATAGCAACTTGTCCAACTTGTTTTTCCTTCTTAATAGTGCCATCCATATAATTTTAAAAGGTCTGTGATCCTAGAAGGTATTTTAGCATTATGAATTACATTGTCTAAAAAAGTCATGTTAGTAAGTAGTATAATTGGATGGTTCTGCCGCCACCACCACCACAGGCTCCCAGAGGCCTCTCCAACACCACCACCACCACCACAGCCAGAGGCCTCCCAGAGGCCTCCTAAACCACCACCACAGCCAGAGGCCTCCCAGAGGCCTCCTAAACCACCACCACAGCCAGAGGCCTCCCAGAGGTCTCCTCCACCACCCGCGGGAAATTTGAATTTGTAATCAAAGCCACGTGCTTTTTGACAGTTGTCATCGACAACAACGCATCGCTAACCTCACTGCTGCCATCCTGACGGGCCTAAACCTTAGTGCTACCAACTTAACCTGACTAGCGCGAGATTTGAATCGGTAAACGTGACGTGCAGCTGTCATCCGCCATCTTTAATCCAGAGAGCACCGTGCTGCCCTCTTTATCGTAGTAGATGTAAATTCGTCACCTGTCATCCGCAGTGCTGCTATCTTAACGGGCCTAAACCTTAGTGCTACCAACTTAACCTCACTAGCGCGAGGTTTGAATCGGTAAACAAATCCACGTGCCTTTTTGACAGCTGTCATCCGCCATCTTTAATCTATAGAACACAGTGCTGCCGTCTTTAGCTACTTACCTTTGAAATATGGTGGCGGATAATTTGAAAAATGCTTTTTGACAGCAGCCATCTTTAATCCAGAGAGCACCGTGCTGCCCTCTTCAGCTAGATACCTGTGGTGGCAGGCAATTCCACGTGACAGCAGCCATCTTTAATCAAGAGAGCACCATGCTGCCCTCTTTGTGGCGGTGGCAAATTCCACGTGCTTTACAAACTCTCGTGCTTTTTTCTGACAGCTGTCATCCGCCATCTTGCATCACAAACCTCAGTGCTGCAGTCTTTAGCTAGATACCTTTGAAATGTGGTGGCGGCAATTTGAAAAATTCTATGTGCTCTTGCTTGCAAACAAAGCCACGTGCTTTTTTGACAGCTGTCATCCGCCATCTTTGATCAATAGAGCACTGTGCTGCTATCATGCGGGCAATTTCGTCAGCTGTCATCCGCCATCTTTAATCCACAGAACACCGTGCTGCCCTCTTTATGACATGTAGTAGCGAGCAATTCGAAAAGTTCTGTTAGCTGTCATCCGCCATCTTTAATCAAGAGAGCACCGTGCTGCCATCTTTAGCTAGATACCTTTGAAATGTGGTGGCGGCAAATTGAAAAATTTCACGTGCTCTTGTTTAGTAAACAACTCACGCGCTCTTTGTCAGCTGCCATCCGCCATCTTACATCGCAAACCTCAGTGCTACACTCTTTAGGTACATACCTTTGAAATACGGTGGCGGATAATTTAAAAAGAAAAATTCTACATCAGCCATCTCTCGACGCTAATTGCACAAGATGGTGGCTATACATGACTCCTTAAAGGTGCTTATGCAAGATGGCCGCTATACATAGGTTCTTATGAGACGCCCTTGGGATGCTTGCGCAAGATGACGGTTATACAAGGCTCCTTATGAGACTCCCAAGGGATGCTTGCGCAAGATGGCGGTTGCTCTTATGAGGCGGCTTAAGGGTCCTTTGCACAAGATGGCTAGAGACGCCCCAAGGATGCTTGCGCAAGATGGCGGACGCAAGATGGCGGCTATACACGACTCCTTATGAGACGCCTTAAGGGTGCTTGCGCAAGATGGCTGCTGCTTTTATGAAGAAAGGTAGCTTAGAGGCTAATGTGTCGTGCTAGTTCGATTCATTAAATTAGGGCTTAAATGCAAAATGTTAAATATCTCGAAAACGGTGCATCGTAGAGCAAAACGGGCAAATTTTTTCTGCCGAATACCTCGGTTCGCAGAATGAGGAACATGATAGCATAAGAAAAACACAGTCTAATGATGAGATCAACGGTTCGGTTCTCACTTAGGCCCTTTGGCATTCGCTCTGTTTTAACTTGTATTGAAGCAAGTATTCGTAACATGATGAGGTCTAGCTATGGTAGAGAGTATAACTTGCCGTGCAGGTTCGATTAATTAAATTTGGGGCTTAAATGCAAAATGTTGAATATCTCGAAAACGGTGCATCGTAGAGCAAAACGGACAAAATTTTGCTACCTAATACCCAGGTTTGCAGTATCAGGAACATGATAACATAAGAAAAACATAGTCTAATATAGAGATCGACGGTTCGATTCCAACTTAGGCCCTTAGGCATTGGCAGCTATCTAATTATACAAGATGGCGGCTAGACATAGGTTCTTATGAGACAGCTTAAGAGCGCTTGCACAAGATGGCTGCTGCTCTTATGAGACGCCCTTGGGGTGCTTGCGCAAGGTAGCAGCGACAAGACGGTGACTATACACAGCTCCTTATGATACGGCCTAGAGGTGCTCATACAAGATGGTGGCTGCTCTGATGAACAAAGCTAGCTTTGCATCATGCATGTATCTTTACAGCACTAAACCTCATTCCTTTGAAATGTGGTGGGGGTAATTTGAAAGATTTTACGTGCTGTTTTCTTAACAGCAGCTATCTTTAAACAATAGCGGCTATACATAATCTGTTAAGGCCTCCTCTTATGTCAAGGCATAGCTCTATCGGACAAGTTTAAACCTGCATCGGGATAGCTAAAGTAAGCACGTGCAGCAGTGATGACGTAATTATGCATGTTTAGACCTGCAAATCACTAAAGAAACATAACAAGACTAGAATCGAACACTGCGCTCTACGCCGTTAACTTTATCATGTGATTGGAACATTGACTGAAATGTTCAGAACACTAAATAAGTGATCAAGACTATAATAGAACACTGTACTCGATACAACATGTGTTTAGAACATGTCAGGGGATACCTTTGTTCTAAGAAGATTAGATTACCGCACATTCCTTGCAGGGCTGATAGGATAAAGGGCTAATGGGCAAAAGGGCTAAAGGGCTAATGGGCAAAAGGGCTAAGGGGCTAAAGTGCTAATGGGCTAAAGGGCTAGGGTGCCTCTCCTCTCTTTATCGGGGCTTGAGACCGGCTCTACAACTAGAGGCGGAGTTAACACCCTAAGGAAGGGAGAATGTTGGGAAATAATCTATACGAATATAATTACTCGATCGACTATATACTACAGATGGATGAATTACGTGAGGGTAAGCGCTTACTTAATAATACTTACACGACGTAATTCATGCTCGATTTCAAAATTATCTTCTTTGTACTGTGTGTAACCATCATCATGATAGGCTCTTAGCAGTTGTAAACGTTTCACGAGTACGTTGGGGTCTTTACAGTATCTTATATCTACATAGGGTAACAGAGGCTTGTTGTGAACTTTGAGTCTATATGCAGACAGTTGATGTGTAGGGACTTGTTTTGATGTAATACGTGCTTCAGCAGTAGCGTTTCTAGGTACAAACTTAACTTGTTTCGATAGCGATGAAGCGTTGAAATTTCCTTCTTCTTTACCTTGCATCTCTTCTTGAGATCTTTGCACTGCGACAGAACGTGTAGTAGGCTTAGGAAATGAAGTAAAATCATCAAGCTGTAATGGCAATGAAATATTAAGATTTTCTTCTTCTTCTTCTACTTTCCCTTTACTACTGTTTTGATCAACATCATTATCCTTATTGTCATAATCATGATCTTGCCTCTCTTTATCTTGAAGTTTGTGCTTAGTAACAGAACTTGCAGCAGGCCTAGACAACAAGGGAGAATAAAAAATATCTCGCAGGGGTGTACTTTTTAAACATAAATCAGTGTTCCCTTGAATATGGTTGATCTCTTTGTATTTTGTTCCCGATGAAGCTACATTACACGCGGCTTCATGACGTTGAGCGTTGTATGCGTTCTTGAACTCTCTTCTACAATGTTTGCATTGAAAAATTGTCCTACATGATATCTCATGACGTCTCTTGTGATAGCTTCGGGAAAATGCTTTTCCACATTCTTCGCAAATATACCTAGAAATAGGTTTTTCCATGACGGACTTTTATCTTCTGCTAACAGATTATTCTTTAAATCTACTTGACATTTGTTACTCTCTACTTCGATGATGCGAACAGCTTAGCGATTAACAGTAAACTAACACAAAAGCGTATAACCGAGGTAGCAACAGTAAGGTTGAAGCCCATCAAGATGGCAAGAGTGAGGTTAGCGACGTTCTGTTGTTGGATTTTAAATTCCGCGCTATAACATGCATAAGGTGGTAGCCTTGAGGTTTACCGCCGTAAAGATGTCAGCAGTGAGGTTAGCGACGCTCTATTGTCCTTCAATGTGAGGTTAGGGTCCGTCAAGAATACAGCTGTCAAAAAAGCACGTGGCTTGGTTTACTAAACAAGAGCACGTGGCTGTGACGTCACGGTCACTTAATCAATCCTTAGCTCTTAGTCGTTAAGAGCAGCATTAGGATTAGCTATGTTTAAAAATCTTGGGAACAGAGCAGCAGTATGAATAGCCATGTTTTAAAACGTGTACACATCACCTATCTATTTTACATGTATTGACCCTCGTACTAAACTTCTTCCGCTAGATCATGCTGCTATCTTAGCATACCCTATACGTATGAACTTACAGTACAAAGGATAGCCATATTTCAAAGCGTGTACACATTACCTATCGATTTTGCATGCATAGACTCTCGTACTAAACTTCTTCCGGTAGATTGTGCTGCTATCTTAACATAACCTATACGCATGACCTTAAAGTACAAAGAATAGCCATGTTTCAAAGCGTGTACACCTTATTGATTTTGCATGCATCGAATCTCGTACTAAACTTCTTCCGCTACATTGTGCTGATATCTTAGCATAACCTATACCCATAAATTTAAAGAGCAAAGAATAGCCATGTTTCAAAGCGTGTACACATCACCTATCGATTTCGCATGCATTGACTCTCGTACTAAAACTTCTTCCGCTAGATTATGCTGCCATCTTAGCATAACCTATGTGCATGAACATAAAGCATAAAGAATAACGTTTAACAGCGCGTACACATCACGTATCGATTTTGCATGCATTAACTATCATACTAAACTTCTTCCGCTAGAGTGTACAACGTTCGCAATTGTGTACTGAAACCTATGCGCGTGAACTTAAAGCACAAAGAATAGTTAGGTTTCAAAGCGTGAACACATCACCTGTCAATTTTGCATGCATTAACTATCGTACTAAACTTCTTCCGCTAGAGTGTACAACGTTCGCAGTTGTGTACTGCTACCTATGTGCGTGAACGTAAAGCACAAAGAATAGTTATGTTTCAAAGCGTGAACACATCACCTGTCAATTTTGCATGCATTAGCTATTGTACTAAACTTCTTCTACTAGAGCACTAGAGTAAGAATAGCAAGGATTAAAAGTGTGTACATATCACCTTTTAATAATGCATACATCAGCTATCGTACTAAAAAACTTCTACGCGAGCGTGCGATCATCGATTGTGTGTGTGCTGCAATATTAACATAACCTATGTGCATGAAGTTAAAGCACAAAGAATACCCAAGTTCAAAGCGTGTACACATTACCTATCGATTTTGCATGCATCGACTTTCGTATTAAACTTCTTCCACTAGAGCGTGCGACAACCTTATAAGTATGCTGCTAACTTAGTATAACTTATACGCATGAACTTAAAGCATAAAGAATAACGATGTATAAAATCTTGTGAACATAGCAGCAGCAGTAAGAATAGCAATGTTTTAAAAGCGTGTACGCATTGCCTATCGATTATACATGCATCAACTAGAGTACTAAACTTCTCCCGCTGGAGTGTGCTGCTATCATAGCATAACTTATGTGCACGAACTTAAAGCACGAATAATAGTTAAGTTTCAAAGCGTGTACACATCACCTATCGATTTTGCATGCATCAACTATTATACTAAACACATTCCGCTAGAATGTACAACGTTCACATGTGTTTGTGCAGCCACATTAGCATGACTAATGCGCACGAACTTAAAGCACAAAGAATAGCGATGTTTAAATATCTTGCGAACATAGTAGCAGTAAGAATAGCAAGGATTAAAAGTGTGTACATATCACCTTTTAATAATGCATACATCAACTATCGTACTAAACAACTTCTACGCGAGCGTGCGACCATCGCTTGTACATGTGCTGCTATCGAAACATAACGTATGTGCACGAACTTAAAGCATAAAGAATAACTATCTGTAAAAAAATCTTGTGAACATAGCAGAGAGTTAACTACGTAGGTGTAGACATTGAACTTGCATGCTGACGCAGCATACCACGTGAACGTGACGTCACAGCCACGTGCTCTTGTTCAGTAAACCAAGCCACGTGCTTTTTTGACAGCTGTCTTCTTGACGGACCCTAACCTCACATTGAAGGACAATAGAGCGTCGCTAACCTCACTGCTGACATCTTCACGGCGGTAAACCTCAAGGCTACCACCTTATGCATGTTATAGCGCGGAATTTAAAATCCAACAACAGAACATCGCTAACGTCACTCTTGCCATCTTGATGGGCTTCAACCTTACTGTTGCTACCTTGGTTATACGCTTTTGTGTTAGTTTGCTGTTAATCTCTAAGCTGTTCGCATCATCGAAGTAGAGAGTAACAAATGTCAAGTAGATTTAAAGACGAATCTGTTAGCAGAAGATAAAAGTCCGTCATGGAAAAACCTATTTCTAGGTATATTTGCGAAGAATGTGGAAAAGCATTTTCCCGAAGCTATCACAAGAGACGTCATGAGATATCATGTAGGACAATTTTTCAATGCAAACATTGTAGAAGAGAGTTCAAGAACGCATACAACGCTCAACGTCATGAAGCCGCGTGTAATGTAGCTTCATCGGGAACAAAATACAAAGAGCTCAACCATATTCAAGGGAACACTGATTTATGTTTAAAAAGTACACCCCTGCGAGATATTTTTTATTCTCCCTTGTTGTCTAGGCCTGCTGCAAGTTCTGTTACTAAGCACAAACTTCAAGATAAAGAGAGGCAAGATCATGATTATGACAATAAGGATAATGATGTTGATCAAAACAGTAGTAAAGGGAAAGTAGAAGAAGAAGAAGAAAATCTTAATATTTCATTGCCATTACAGCTTGATGATTTTACTTCATTTCCTAAGCCTACTACACGTTCTGTCGCAGTGCAAAGATCTCAAGAAGAGATGCAAGGTAAAGAAGAAGGAAATTTCAACGCTTCATCGCTATCGAAACAAGTTAAGTTTGTACCTAGAAACGCTACTGCTGAAGCACGTATTACATCAAAACAAGTCCCTACACATCAACTGTCTGCATATAGACTCAAAGTTCACAACAAGCCTCTGTTACCCTATGTAGATATAAGATACTGTAAAGACCCCAACGTACTCGTGAAACGTTTACAACTGCTAAGAGCCTATCATGATGATGGTTACACACAGTACAAAGAAGATAATTTTGAAATCGAGCATGAATTACGTCGTGTAAGTATTATTAAGTAAGCGCTTACCCTCACGTAAGTCATCCATCTGTAGTATATAGTCGATCGAGTAATTATATTCGTATAGATTATTTCCCAACATTCTCCCTTCCTTAGGGTGTTAACTCCGCCTCTAGTTGTAGAGCCGGTCTCAAGCCCCGATAAAGAGAGGAGAGGCACCCTAGCCCTTTAGCCCATTAGCACTTTAGCCCCTTAGCCCTTTTGCCCATTAGCCCTTTAGCCCTTTTGCCCATTAGCCCTTTATCCTATCAGCCCTGCAAGGAATGTGCGGTAATCTAATCTTCTTAGAACAAAGGTATCCCCTGACATGTTCTAAACACATGTTGTATCGAGTACAGTGTTCTATTATAGTCTTGATCACTTATTTAGTGTTCTGAACATTTCAGTCAATGTTCCAATCACATGATAAAGTTAACGGCGTAGAGCGCAGTGTTCGATTCTAGTCTTGTTATGTTTCTTTAGTGATTTGCAGGTCTAAACATGCATAATTACGTCATCACTGCTGCACGTGCTTACTTTAGCTATCCCGATGCAGGTTTAAACTTGTCCGATAGAGCTATGCCTTGACATAAGAGGAGGCCTTAACAGATTATGTATAGCCGCTATTGTTTAAAGATAGCTGCTGTTAAGAAAACAGCACGTAAAATCTTTCAAATTACCCCCACCACATTTCAAAGGAATGAGGTTTAGTGCTGTAAAGATACATGCATGATGCAAAGCTAGCTTTGTTCATCAGAGCAGCCACCATCTTGTATGAGCACCTCTAGGCCGTATCATAAGGAGCTGTGTATAGTCACCGTCTTGTCGCTGCTACCTTGCGCAAGCACCCCTAGGGCGTCTCATAAGAGCAGCAGCCGTCTTGTGCAAGCGCTCTTAAGCTGTCTCATAAGAAGCTATGGCTAGCCGCCATCTTGTATAATTAGATAGCTGCCAATGCCAAAGGGCCTAAGTAGGAATCGAACCGTCGATCTCTATATTAGATTATGTTTTTCTTATGTTATCATGTTCCCGATACTGCAAACCTCGGTATTAGGTAGCAAAATTTTGTCCGTTTTGCTCTACGATGCACCGTTTTCGAGATATTTAACATTTTGCATTTAAGCCCCAAATTTAATTAATCGAACCTGCACGGCACGTTATACTCTCTACCATAGCTAGACCTCATCATGTTACGAATACTTGCTTCAATACAAGGTAAAACAGAGCGAATGCCAAAGGGCCTAAGTTAGAACCGAACCGTTGATCTCATCATTAGACTATGTTTTTCTTATGCTATCATGTTCCTCATTCTGCGAACCGAGGTATTCGGCGGAAAAATTTTGCCCGGTTTGCTCTACGATGCACCGTTTTCGAGATATTTAACATTTTGCATTTAAGCCCTAAATTTAATGAATCGAACTAGCACGACACGTTAGCCTCTAAGCTAGCTTTCTTCATAAGAGCAGCAGCCATCTTGTGCAAGCACCCTTAAGGCGTCTCATAAGGAGTCGTGTATAGCCGCCATCTTGCGTCCGCCATCTTGCGCAAGCATCCTTGGGGCGTCTCTAGCCATCTTGTGCAAAGGACCCTTAAGCCGCCTCATAAGAGCAACCGCCATCTTGCGCAAGCATCCCTTGGGAGTCTCATAAGGAGCCTTGTATAACCGTCATCTTGCGCATGCATCCCAAGGGCGTCTCATAAGAACCTATGTATAGCGGCCATATTGCATAAGCACCTTTAAGGAGTCATGTATAGCCACCATCTTGTGCAATTAGCGTCGAGAGATGGCTGATGTAGAATTTTTCTTTTTAAATTATCCGCCACCGTATTTCAAAGGTATGTACCTAAAGAGTGTAGCACTGAGGTTTGCGATGTAAGATGGCGGATGGCAGCTAACAATGAGTGCGTGAGTTTTTTTACTAAACAAGTGCATGTGGAATTTTTCAATTTGCCGCCACCACATTTCAAAGGTATCTAGCTAAAGATGGCAGCACGGTGCTCTCTTGATTAAAGATGGCGGATGACAGCTAACAGAACTTTTCGAATTGCTCGCTACTACATGTCATAAAGGGGGCAGCACGGTGTTCTGTGGATTAAAGATGGCGGATGACAGCTGACGAAATTGCCCGCATGATAGCAGCACAGTGCTCTATTGATCAAAGATGGCGGATGACAGCTGTCAAAAAAGCACGTGGCTTTGTTTGCAAGCAAGAGCACATAGAATTTTTCAAATTGCCGCCACCACATTTCAAAGGTATCTAGCTAAAGACTGCAGCACTGAGGTTTGTGATGCAAGATGGCGGATGACAGCTGTCAGAAAAAAGCACGAGAGTTTGTAAAGCACGTGGAATTTGCCACCGCCACAAAGAGGGCAGCATGGTGCTCTCTTGATTAAAGATGGCTGCTGTCACGTGGAATTGCCTGCCACCACAGGTATCTAGCTGAAGAGGGCAGCACGGTGCTCTCTGGATTAAAGATGGCTGCTGTCAAAAAGCATTTTCAAATTATCCGCCACCACATTTCAAAGGTAAGTAGCTAAAGACGGCAGCACTGTGTTCTATAGATTAAAGATGGCGGATGACAGCTGCACGTGGCTTTGTTTACCGATTCAAATCTCGCGCTAGTCCGGTTAAGTTGGTAGCACTAAGGTTTAGGCCCGTCAAGATGGCAGTACTGAGGTTTGCGATACGTTGTTTTCTGTCAAAAAGCACGTGGCTGTCAAAAAACACGTGGATTTGTTTACCTATTCAAATCTCGCGCTAGTTAGGTGAAGTTGGTACTACTGAGGTTTAGGCGCGTCAAGATGGCAGCAGTGAGTTTAGCGATGCGTTGTTGTCGATGACAGCTGTCAAAAAGCACGTGGCTTTGTTTACAAATTCAAATTTCCCGCGGGTGGTGGAGGAGACCTTTGGGAGGCCTCTGGCTGTGGTGGTGGTGGAGGAGGCGAGACCTTTGGGAGGCCTCTGGCTGTGGTGGTGGTGGAGGAGGCGAGACCTTTGGGAGGCCTCTGGCTGTGGTGGTGGTGGAGGAAGCCTCTGAGAGGCCTCTGGCTGTGGTGGTGGTGGAGGAGGCCTCTGGGTGCCTGTGGTGGTGGTGGCGGCAGAACCATCCAATTATACTACAATAGTATGTGTCGATTTATAAAAGCGTTTTACTCTTTTGTCGTGAAGATTTATACACATAATTGTCTGTAGGATAGCTCCTATGAGCATATTCATATTCAAACTATAGTGAACTCTATTGCAGCAAACATACACGTCGTTGCTTGAAACATAGAAATTTCGAAAACATTTGCAAAATTCTATCAGGATCTTCATTATCATTTTCAAAGCTCTATCTAACATGAGGCCAAATGAAGGAGATTCTTTTTCTTCCATTATTTTTAAAAGTGACAAAGAAAGGAAAACAAGTTGAATACTTGAACATGTTTTCCTTTCTTTGTCACTTTTAATAATTTCTTGCTCCATGCTGCATAAAAATGTCAGGATCACAATATATATTCTCAGGTATGTCCATAACATCACACTAAGCGTTATGATGAAGCATCTACCATGTCAGATATAAACACATTCTGAGATATTTCGTTCGTTTAATTTCGTATATGTTGTACGAAATTAGACAACGCAACTTTGCCACACCTATTGGAAATTAAAAGGGGGCTTGGATATCCTTACTTTAGGTCATCAAGTACTAAGAGCAGTAATAATTTCATAACCATAACTGTTGACTTATACACAAGCAGTCGCTTTCAACTATGTTACGTTGTGCATCGTTCATTATCACCTTTTTTTTCTTTCTTGAGACAACTGTACTACTCTCGTGAATGTTTATAGAATAATCCACGCTTGTTAAGGATTTATTTGCTGGCTCCATGGCTAAATGGTTAGCAAGCTGGCCTTTTGGTCCCAGAGGTCCCAGGTTAGATCCCCGGCCGGGTCAGCAAGAGAGATGTGCCCCTTAAGACTCTAAGGCTGAGCCTACCTTCAAATCCCCAAATTAGTGTTCTTAAGCTCTTATTGGTGTTTTTCTATAGATACTATATGAGATATTTGAACTCGCGCTGCCTATCGCATGTCTCTCCTGACAACCAATAGCTATTCACCTCAACTCAGCCCGCTGTGAGCACGAACAGTAGCAACTACTTGATGAACGAGATGAAGAGGTGGTGTATCTTTTAAACATGTGCGTTTGGGCTTGACCGAGTATCTGTTGGTCGTAGTGGTGGGAGAAACCCACAACGCTGGCTCTCCACTGAGCCCGTTGTTAGTAGCTACTGCAATCTAGGGGCGTTTGGGAGCAGTAAATGAGTACAGTATGTAATTAAGTATAAGGGTTACAGGGTTGTCAACGATGCGTTTAATACGGGATAGCATAGTTGTCTGAACATGTGACATAAATCTGAACAAGACCCAGACCTCTGCAACAAAGGAATTGCATATATTGGTGTCATTGTGTTATTTTACGGTAGCTGCATAACTTCATTTGCAGAATGAGAATTCTATAAAATGTGCTCCTTTGAGTTATTGGTAATCCTTTTAGGAGGCAAATGTTATCATTTTTGTTCACAATGGGACTGACTACAGAGTGAAAGTTACGAAATTGTGTGTTGGCAGAATGGTAATGGATAATACGGATTTATTATTACTACAGTACATAATTCAATGCTGAGCCTATATTTAAACAATAATGTTTCATCGTTCCCTCAACGTGAAGTGAGGAATCCTTCGATAACGCCGGCGTATTTACTGCTCTCAAAATACTGAGTTCTTGAACTTCAAACAATTGCCAGACATAGGAGGCTTAGTAATAATCCTAATGAAATATATAATACATTTTAAGGATTCACAGATGTTCTTCTATACGCATTACGAAGCTGTACGGTTTCTCTTTATTAATTTGAAATAACATTTCTGCTATTTTGTTAATGTGTAAGTTAAAATTTTTCTTAAGATAGTGGTTCTATTTTAATTTTTTCATACCTGGTATGACTTAAGGGTGTATGCCTCTTGAAGGGAAGAATGATGTTGCAACCTTCAGTAGAATGAGGTAACCTTTATTGGTTTATACGGTGGCTCGGGGGTTGGGTGTGTGCGTGATGATTTCAGGAATTGTCATCACAGACAGGCTCCCTCCCTCACAGACGTGCAAGTCACCAATCAGGTGTCAACTCGAAAGAACTGCAACAGACTTCTCCGTAGGCCACTTACCTTTATAACAATAATACTAATACTATTACTACTAATAATAATAACAATAATAACCTATCATTTCGCGTTTTTGTTGTTTAAGTCGTGGATGTACCAGCTACCTTTACGACCTATATGCATAGTCTTGAAAGAAACGTGACATATCCCTCAATGTGACATTCATTTTCACGCTTTCCTGGTAAAATCCATTTAGCTTGCGAATTTCTTGTTTTTTGCCTGTTTGTTTTGATACATTTGTACAGGAACGATGGCAGAGGTAGGATTTTCTTCCACCTACATTTTTTTCACAGCTGTACGTTTTTTGAAAGGGGAATTAGTTTCGTTTTCCATGGACTTTCTCCGCGATCTTAAACCTGTTACGGAAGTAAACTGCCTCCCTTCAAAGGCAGATCAAAATGATGGAACTCTCTAAGGTGTTGAGCAATGCCTTTATCTGTAGGTGATGTAAAATCGCAAACATAACAATGAAAACCATTCAAACTCTTGATCGCCTGCGGCGGAAGTATTAATTTATGAATCCTTCGTTGATGTTTTCAAAGGCCGGACAAGTCAGAAAACCGTTGGTTACACAAATTGCACACATGTTATCCTTGACTGTTGGTGGTGATTATCGTTTAAAGAGCAAGTACAAATGGACAACTCTCATCTATAAAACACAAATAAGAAGGAAGTGGAAGAGGTCCTACACTTCCAAGAATGAAGTTATCGGCATAAAGGGCGGGAAAATAAAAGACTCGCTTGGACTTGCAAATCCAACACCATCCGGGTGGGAAGAGAATAAAACTTGTCCAACGGAGATCGGGTAGGGAAGCTCAAAGTGAGAAGCCTGACGCAAGTAAGTCGAAGAAAGGACATGAAGTCTTTCTCCTTAACATTTTATGTTATTATGCACGTATTTATTCACTTAAGAAAGATTACACCTTTTAATATGTCAGTGTTAAACTTCGAGTATGTTCAAACTGCCGATCACACTCCGAATACTTAAAACGTAAACTTGGTACAATCACGGTTCTCACTTCTCGCTCAAAGCAATATTATGACTTGCTTTCACTCTTCACGCAAACTAATGAGACTAAAATATATCTACGCATCCAAACTGTTACTGTATTAGGTTTTGATGAGTGAGGGATTACATTCAAGCACCTTAATAGTTAACTTAATGTAGCTTCATTATTTTGAAGTACTTGTACACTAAGAATAATTTATGAGTAAGCTTATTAATTAGTAAATATTTTGTAGAAATACATTGCTGATTAAAAATATAGGCACACATACAACTATCCATGGAAGTGGGGTAGGGAATACGACACCACAAGAAGAAGAGGAGAAATTTCGCTCATGCGCCCTCTCAGTTTGGTGAAAGGACTGGACTAACTGTAGATGCTAGTGTTGTGGCCCAACTTTACACAGCGGAAACACTGCAAGAGCTGTAGGGCGAGACATTCAGAACTCACCTGACTGTCGCTACCTGATGAGTAGGGCCCGGATTTATATGCACTAAAACACCTGAAAATATGCATGCAAATATGCACTAAAAAGTTACAATATATGCACGGAAAATAAGGAAATATGCTCTTAAAAACATGCAATTTTATTCACTTACCTATTTACAGGTATCATTTATTGCAAAAAGAAGCATCACAATAGGTAGCTAGTAGTCTTTCAATGTTTTCTGGAGACAAACTATATCTGTTGTCCGTCAAAATGAGTTTATAGGCTGAAAATGATCGTTCTACATCAACTGACGTAATTGGACAGTACTTATACATGGGCACCAACGTTTCGGAGCACACATCTGGCAAGGATACCGTAGTTCCACTCAAGTATTGACTAATTAACTTAATTTTCTTCAGTCCTGGGTTCGAATTCAACACCTTTTCTAACTTGCATTTAATCTTCTCTCCAATTTCGCCTGGAGCGTAATTCAACGAAGATGCAGCTTTTTCAACGAGATCAAGTGATTCATGGAGGGGAGTACCAGAAGATTCTAAGCTCTCAATGGCTTCTGGAAGTTTAGAAAAATGTGCATGAATGAAATTCACATCTTGAAAAACAGTAGCGGTTTCAAACACACCTTTTGCATCACAGACACACGCAATATGTTCATCCTCAAGTTTTGTAACCACTTCATTAAAATGTTCCTGATAAAATGATACTGCAGATAATCATGTCCCCCACCTAGTCAGGACAGGTTCAGGTGGCAAAGGAACTTCAGGTAGACAATCTTTGTAGAACTGGACACGAGCTGGTGCTTTCAGAAACAGTTTCTTCCCACATCCAATTCAAATTGTTAACAGCTGGAAACTGCGCGCGTATTTCTTCTGCAATGCGGTGTAATCCGTGCGCTAAACAGGTTACGTGTATGCGTTGTGGATAAAATACTTGGAGGGCCCTTGCTGCTTTCAGCATATACGAAGCTGCATCTGTGAGCAGTACAAGCACTTTACAACAATTAGTCTCAATTTCAGATGGCCACAATAGTCGCAGAGAATCATTTACAAATCTTGCTATTGTGCTATGGCTGGTTTTCTCTAGTACTTTACAAGCAAGAATATGTGGCTTACCGGGTTCGTCTGGATGTAATTTACCAACCACGAAATTAGCTATGTAACGGCCACACGAATCCGTTGTCTCATCCACCGATATCCAGACACAGTTCCTTCCGATATCAGAACGGATCAATTCCAGGGTAGATTCATATAGCGGAGGTAGGTAATTTTTCCTAAGAGTTGATTCATCTGGTATTTTTTGATTTACGCAATATTTCTCGAGAAATGATCGCAGAACTGGATTGTTTAATTTATTCCATGGAATGTTGCTGCATACGAAAGCCCTACAAAGATCATTTGAAAATGTATTAAGACTACAGGACTTGGGCTTTACCTGTGTAAGAAGTAGTTGTTGTGGTGTGCTGTTCTTCTCCTTTGCTTTAATATGTGCAGTTGTTTTTGAATGTTGTTCAAGCTGAAATTTCTTTTCACATTTCACTTCCTTTGAGCGAACTTCACAGTACACGATGACACCATCTGTTGAATAGTCCCTATTACCCGACACCCACTGATTTAGTAAATCTCTTCTGCTGCTCTCTTCCTTAGGCACTTTTTAAAAACTAACACTTTTATAAATGAGATGCAGGGCATTAAAATGGAACGTAACTAGTGAACTGAAGATACTTCTGCCCTGACCAAGTGCCCAGCCCCCTGAGATTATTATCTGCTGTGGTAGAGAAAGGAATTCAGGGAAGTCCAGCCTGCCTACCCACACCTAAGCTATATGTTGCCATTGTCAGTTGTGAAAGTAAAGTGCCGTTACACAGACAGTCGAAAATACCAACTAGCCAGGGATGCACATAAAATAGGCAACTAGCTAGGGATGTACAAAACAGATTTATTTTAGTAGTTCTTGTAATTATCCTTAAATGCAGACATTATATACCGGAATATGCTGTTACGTCTAGAATATGCACTAACCCTCAAAATATGTCAAAATATGCAATTGCATATGCGCATATGCATTTTTAAAAAATCCGGGCCCTACTGATGAGGTCCTCTCGTGAGTTGTTCCTCTCTTTAATGATTCCCCGGGTACAGTCACGGGTTGCAGCGTGTGGTACGTCTTCCCCAGGACTCTGCCCATGCCATTCGTCAATTTCTCCAGATCTTCTGCAGACTCAGATAAAATAAAAATATCATCGGCAAATCTCAGAGTTTTGGTTTCCTCTCCTTGGATTGTGATTCAATTTCCAAATTCCTATTTGATTTATTTTACCTCCTGGTCCATATCAGCATTGAAGAGGAGCGGGAACAAAATGAAGGCAAGGGCCTTACTCCTTTCCGGATTGCTACTTCTTACTCACATCCGTCAATAATTATCATTGGAGTCTGATTTTTTTCAGATTGTAGATAATTCCTCTTTTCGGAATCTGCTCCCGATCACCTCACAATCTCAAATAGTCTACACCACTGAATGTTATCGAATGAGTTTTCTAGATATACGATGTCCATGTACATGGGCTTGTCTTTCTAAATTCGGTCTTCGAAGATCAGATGTAAAGACAGGATCTCTTTACTAGATCTTACATTTCTTCTGAAGCCAAATTGATCTTCACAAAACTGAGTTTCAATTCGTCTTTCTATTCTTATGTAAATACATTAATACGTAATAAAATGTTGCAGAAATGAGATATTAAAGTAATGATGCGGTAGTCTTCACACTTGTCAATATCTGCTTTCTTGGGAGTACGTCATACAAAACTCTGCCCAAAAACCAAAAGGCACTTCTCCTGTATCCTAATTCGTGCTCAATGAGTGGCATAACGTAGTCATGCTGGCTTCTCCTTTGGCAGTCAGTAATTCTGAGCTTATGTCCTAAATTCCAGGTGCCTTGTTGCTACTCAGGTCTCTCAAATCTCTGTGGAATTCTGATTTCAAAATTGGGTCTCCCATTTCATCAGCATCAACAGTTTCTTCTTGTTCCAGAACGATATCATCTACGTCTTTACCTTCATACAATTGTTGGCTATGATCCTGCAATCGATCTGTCTTGCATTCTTTCCCAAGAAGTGGTTTTCCATCTGTGCTGTTATTATTCATATATCTAGTTTCCCTTCTCGAAAGATTTCCTGAATTTTCCTGCATGCAGCATCTGAATGTCATACAACCATTGAGACCTTCAACATCCTTGCACTTCAAATTCAGCCATTTTTCCTTAGCTGTCTTGCAATTTGTATCTGATTGATTATCTTTTGCCCTCCTTACTTTTAATTTTGTCGTTCGGCAATCAGATCTAGTATCTCCTGAGTTATCCACTGATACTTAGTTCATCTTTCCTTTGTTCCTAACCTTTCTTCAGCAGCCCTACTGATCTCATTCTTCACGACTGTCCATTCACCATCTATTGTCATTCCTTTATCGTTTTCATTTAGTCCTTGAGCAACTTATTTGAAAAATCCCTTACAGGCTTTTATTACAACTTGCTGAATCCCACCTCCTTGTATTCTTTCCTTTCATTAATTTATGCAATTTCAGATGGCATTTTATGTCCAACAAGTTGTGTTCATGGTACACGTCTGCTCCTGGGAAATCATGCAATCCGACCCTGGTTTCTTAATCTCTGTCCAATAGTAATTAAGTGTATTTTATACCTTCTAGTTTTTCCAGACGTCGTCCACGTTTACAGCCGTCGTTTGTGGTTTCTGAACCAAGTACTAGGCAGGACTAAATTGCGATCATTGCAGAATTCTACAAGCCGACTTCCTCTTTCATTCATTTCTCCCAGTCCGAATTCTCATATTGGATTACTTTCCCTTCCTTGTCCAACAGCTCTATCCCATTCTCCAATCACAGTTTTATTCTTGTTACGTATTACGTATTGTATTATATATTTTATCTCTCCATATATTCTTTCGATTTCTTCATCGTCCGCTGAATTAGTAATCACATAGACCTGCACTACCATGCTGGACATTTTCTCGGTGTCTATCTGGACAATGATAATCTTCTAACTATGCTTGCTGTAGTAGCTAACCCATTGCCCTATTTTCTTATTCCTGCGTCTCCCCTTTGACTTTTTGTTGAATATTCTGTAATCACATGACAAGAAATCCTGCTGTTCCTGACAACTTACTTCAGTTGCACCATCTGCATCTAACTTTAGCCTATCTATTTCCCTTTTGAAATTCATTAACCTAGCACAACGATTCGAGCTTCTAACTTTCCAAGCTTCAACTCGCAAAATGTCATTATCTATTCTGCTGATGATTGCTCCCTCTCGTTTAGTCCTCACCCGGAGTTCCGCAAGGGTGACAATTTTATCTCCGGAATATTATACCCGAGAGGAAGCAATTACCAGTGCATCATTCATATAGAGAGAGCTGCATGTCCTCGGGAGTTAGTAGCTTCCAGTTGCCTTCAGCGTTGTAGCAGTATCAACGCTGTTAAGTCATGTTGGGTATTATTACAAGGCCATATCAGTCAATAATCTAGATTACCGCCCTTGCAACTTCCAAAAGGCTGTTACGCCCCATTCTGTGAACCATTCGTTAGTCTTGTATCTAAACAAATACTCATCAGATATGGTTGCACCTACGGCTCGGCTATCTGTTTCACTGCGACGCACAATCCCCCCCACCGCTGCAAGGTCACATGGTACTTGAAGTTATAGCTGGAAGAAAAGCAACACTGAGAAGTGATTACTGACAAAGTTCTTAGTGTGTACCTAAATGTGCACAACATAGACAGCACTCTCTTGGATGTGCTTTACTTAAAAGTACGGGAAGCCCTGCCTAGGAGTGTGGCAGTGGAAAACATGTACGACCTTCCGATAGCACGGTTGACTTGCTTCTCGCTTAGATGTCATGGAGATATCTATTTCATAAGCAGTGAGAATCACCAAGCATTGATAAATGGTGAGGTGAGGAATTGTGTGTGCCACATGCCTTAAGAGGGCATTATGGGAACGTAGGGGTATATAGATGTCACTAGTAGTAGTAGGGGAAGTTGGTGGGGATATGTATGGCTATACTATTCTAAAATGGCAATATATGAAGTGGAGGGGGATTTAGAGACCGAAACCTTCGCTCACATGGTAGCACATGTCTTGAGATGGCGGTATGGTAAGGTGCAGGGGATATAGAGACCACCTCGTTCTCTCAGATGGAAGCACATAACGGTATGAGAAGGTGGAGGGGATATAGAGACCACTTCTCGCGCTCAGAGGTATGTCATGAATGGGAATGCGCGTATTTTGAAAGCTGACAGCTGAGATAATTCTTTACATAGTTGGTAGAACGCAGTTTGAGACAAATATGGCGGTATGAACCTATATTTTGAACGGAAACACGTGTATTTTGAATGTTCACAGCTCAGGGAGTTCTTTAGGAATAGAGCTCAGTTCTATTCAGAGATGGCGGTCTGAACTTACGTTTTGACCAGGAGCACGCATTTTTGAATGTTGACAGCTGAGGGAGTTCTTTGGACAGATGATAGTGAGAAGTTACGATCGAGGATGGTGGGAGTATGAGTGCATTTTCTGAATGATATTAGCTGAGAGAATGTGTAGATAGGAGGCAGAGCGCACTTCAAGTCAAAGATGGCGGTATGTATTGAAACGGAGAGCGAGCGTTTAGAATATTGAGGGCGGAGGGAGTTATTTAACTATGTGACAGAGCGGAATTCACGTCTCGAATGGCGGTATACGCTAACTCTATGGTAACATTCACGTGCCATTCACTGTTTTTGCCTATTTGAGCACATGCGGTTATAGAGTTGAACTCTGGAGACTTCTAGCATTCTAAAATAGCTTCGTACGAAGTACACATACACACCATCGTAGGGTATATAAATGGTTAGAATGATGTCCAACCATGCCTTTAGGATGCTACAATATTTTGGCAGGCAGTGCATAATGGGAGATTTCATTGTAAGGCCGGATGAAGAAATCCATTGTACAATGGAGAAATTCATGAAATATCAATAGAAGGAAGGAGAAATAATGATAAAGAATGTAAGAAGAATGGAGATAAATTATTAGAAATGTGAGCATAAAGGAATTATAAATTTTTAGCGGTGGGTGGTTGGAGGATTGAACAGGAAACTTATCATATAATCGACTATGGAGGAAGTTTGATAGATTTAGTGATAGCATATCGGGAGGCTTTGATTTATATCAATGACATTCAGGTAAAGAAATCGGTAGCTTCTCGACATTTACCAGTTGTCAATCGATTACTGAGAGGTGTAGGAAGAACAAAAGATGAACATCATATTAACTACGTAAAGAAACAGTTGGTAAAGCATAGCTGGAGTAGAGAATATAGAGATGAATTTAAGGATTGTTATAGTTTTTCTGAACTGCCAAATTATATCCACTTGTTCAAGTTAGCACAATATACAAAAAAAGAAGGTTGTGCAATCACAACTTCACCACCTAAAATGTCGAAATACATCGAACAACTAGTCATTGATGGAATAAAACTGAAGGCGACCTAGATGCATCTGTCCTCGTTTTATTTATTGTGTACTACATCCTCTTAATTTTAGAGGTACTGAAAAATCTGAACATTGGTATTAATCAGTATTAACCTTGACATTATTACAGTTTAGGGAATATCACTCCTTAAAAATCAATAAAAACGCTGTTTTAGACTGTGAGTCCTCAAAAATCAGCATTTGCGGCTTGCTGCATTGTGAGGAGCATTCACGCAAATATCGTAATATATATATATATATATACATACTATGACAAGCTCGCATGTCTGAGGTTAGGGCTGAACTGTCAATGGACGCCATCCATGCAATGCATGCAATCTCATTGATAAGTGAACTTGTAAATGTTATTAACGATCCTCGAATAGGTAATTGTAATGACAGTGTTAATTACTATATAAACAATAATCAAAACTTGGTAGTAATTTATTTACTCTGTTTATGTTGATGACTAACAAGGCATTGTCCTGAGCAGTCTGCTGAATAATAATAATCCCAGTACGTCATTCCGAGCTCAACAAATAATATTTGAGTCTTTATTATGTGGAGAAAACATCATCATTGACTGTAATTGTGCTTGCATGTACTTCCAGTGTTTCTTGGCAGTTATGAGTCATCTAGCGCGTTCCGAGTTTCTCTTGTTCCTCCGCTAATAACTGGGACTTGCTAATGAGCTCTCTGACAAAGAGTTGGCGAAACGTCGGCAGTAATGGCACGGCACTGAAGTTTATCAACTTGGTGAGTGTACTTACTAAGATTACACTTTCATACTTTGCCTAATTAAAATACTGTGTGTGAATAATGATTGCAGTGTGATGTAATATTACAAAACGACACCTTCATTGCAAAAATTATAACCTCAATTGGATTCTAAAACGGACTTATTTTTCAGAAGATTGCCTTTGCAGCGCACTCGTTGCTTTTGACCTGTGTATTCGAGTTCTCTGAACAAAATAGTTGATTCGATGCTCAGAAGTGCTACACGTACTCTTTTACGGGTCAAAAATTGAGTCGTAATATGCATCTATATCTAATAAAAGGAAAATTCATTTGGCAGATTGAACGGTTTGGTTTCTTTGAATATTCATGCGTATTCTTAAACTAACATTGTTTTATAGATTTGAAGTGACTGAACATTATTTGTAATTGGTTCACTGTCCGATTATGATTTTAAGAAAGTAAAGTAATCTAAACACGTGCCATGAAGGCATTTTAGGAATGGAAAGGCATCCACTATTCGTAGACTCGGCACTAACTGGGATAGAGCGCTTTGATCTACATCTGTTCATCTTCGTCACCAGGAATTAATTTGGTGCTAAATTTTAGTGTTGGTTCAGTGTTTATTCTGGTATATATATCTATCTCCAGAAGTTGAAATCTTGTCTTTTAATGCATCTACATTTTACGGCTAATTGAACCCACATTCGTCCCACTGAACCAAGCTCTTACTCATTGTTTCGGCGAG
Organism: Anabrus simplex; assembly: GCF_040414725.1. Classification (NCBI taxonomy): domain Eukaryota; kingdom Metazoa; phylum Arthropoda; class Insecta; order Orthoptera; family Tettigoniidae; genus Anabrus; species Anabrus simplex. The sequence continues at coordinate 570,541,478 of NC_090266.1, forward strand.
GCAACCCTCCGATAATCATTGAATAGAATGGTATTTCCTCTAGACGTTATTTAGTTATGTATAACTCCTAACACATATTTTTCGAATATCATTTCGTGTATATGTTGAATCACCTAAAACTACCATAGTGAATATTTACGAGACAAGATGTGCATTGATGCATCTCCATTTCCTTCATACTAAACTAATAAGTTAATATTTTCATGTTTCAGTTTTAGCGAACTGAAACACATCAACTATTACTTATGAATACGTATGCGTATTTTTAAATTAAATAATAATTAGAATGCATTTACGAACGTCTTAACCACAGAAATAATTCTGAATCCCATATGTTCTTAGAAAATATCGAAGTGCATGTTCATGTTCACTTACCATTTGCTGTCCTTGTAAGAATACTTTAAAAGATTTTGTAAGTAAGATATCTTATATGCGGGTCTTATATTGCAGTTGAGACATATTTGCTGATCAATATAGAGTATCCGAACTTGGGTCAAAAGCTTTACAGTATAATAGATCATTATAATGGGCGATATCATCATGATGGTGCGTTTCAGCGATGCTATTTGAATTTTAGGTTAATATTCAATATCCCCGTGTTTAACCGTAACTGTTGTTGGAGGTGGGGTACTGGTGAACTCCACTTTCGGAGAATTAATTACATGTCATGATAATCCAAACTCAAATCTAGCTGATACCTACGACTCTTAAAAAGCATTCCAAATTTACTAAAATTTATTTCGCTGCTTGCTGAAATGCACAATGTACGTCTAGCAATTACTGACTGAGAGGACAGACTGATTTTATGCTCCTTCCACCATCGCACTAAGTCGTTATCATATTCACCAGCTCTCATATCGCAGTACATCTCTACTTCATCACCAGAAGCTCAGTTGTCGCTTATTCATTCACTGAATTGTTGTTTTTGTGCGAAGGCTCTTGTAGTCGGGTCGAGGCATGCACGGTGCGACATTAAGGATGTACAGAGAGACCAAACACCTGATTTAGTTGCTTTGTTTCTCATTTTAACAAATTAAGGTGTTTGATGGACGTTGGGATACAATGACTAAAGTAATTACAAACAGCAAGTTATATTTTCTTTATTCCTAATCCGTTTATCTCCCGTGGTTGGTTTTCCCTCGGACTCAGCGAGGGATCCCACATCCACGGCCTCAAGAGCTGTGTCCTGGGGCGTGAGACTTTCGGGATGAGGGTATACAATTGGGGAAAGGACCAGTACCTCGCCAAGACGGCCTCACCAGACTTTGCTGAACAGGGTCCTTGTGGGGAATAGGAAGATAGGAAGCGAATGGCAAGGAGGAGAGAAAGAAACGGCCGTGGCCTTAAGTTAGGTACCATCCCGGCATTTTCTTCGACAGGAAGTGGGAAACCACGGAAAATCACTTCGAGGATGGATCAGGTGGGAATCGAAGCCCCAATACTCAGTTGACCTCCCGAGGCTGAGCGGACCCTGTTCCACCCCTCGTACCACTTTTCAAAAATCGCGGCAGAGCCGGGAATAGAAACCGGGCCTCCGAGGTGGCAGCTAATCACACTGCCCACTACACCACAGAGGCGGACGTAAATTAAATAACGAATCTGATATAAAGATCTGTTATACAGATGCGTCTGACTTCGTCCATTACGGCCTTCCTTTCATCTTCTTCTAACATTTTCAGGTGGTGAAATGGAGGCCTTGGTAATGTGGCTATTTTTTGTACAGTTGGACTTGTATCTTTTCAAGAGCTCTGATCTTTATCTTACGGATTTCCTGAAAGTAAAATAAACGTTCAACATAATATCAATGTAATGACTATATGCATATTACTTATGTGACAAACTGCAGAAGTCTTCTTCTTCTCTTTATCTGTTCACCCTCCAGGGTCGGTTTTCCACTCGGACACAGTGAGGGATCCCACCTCTAGCTCCTTCAGGGCAGTGTCCTGGAGCTTCGGACTCTGGGTCTGGGGATACAACTGGGGAGGATGACCAGTACCTCGCCCAGGCGGCCTCACATGCTATGCTGAACAGGGGCTTTGTGGGGGGATGGGAATACTGGAAGGGATATACAAGGAAGAGGGAAGGAAGCGGCCGTGGCCTTAAGTTAGGTATCAACCTGGCATTTGCCTGGAGGAGAAGTGGAAAACCACGGAAAACCACTTCAAAGATGGCTGAGAGGGGGAATCGAACCCACCTCTACTCACTTGACCTCCCGAGGCTGAGAGGACCCCGTTCCAGCACTCGTAGCACTTTTCAAATTTCGTGGCAGAGCCGGGAATCGAACCCGAGCCTCCGGGGCTGGCAGCTAATCACACTAACCACTACACCACAGAGGCGTACAACTGAAGAAGTCAAACAGTAATACATATTTCACAGTCTGATTCATTGACTGAGCAGTGCTGCCGCAGTTTACAGAACCACAAGAGTATTGAGTGAAATGTTGGTGTTGTTTCATGTTGCAGGTCAATTATGAATGGTGTAAGGAAAGCTACCATCAGTTCTGCAAACTAATAACCGAAGCTATTTAACTTTTGAAAGGCATTATATTTTCACAAGAATGCAGGAATGCAACAATGCAACAATTTGATCATACTGCTTATAAACGGATTATAACATCGTATAGAGACTATTCCACCTCGTAATTACTTCTTGCTGTATCATTTTTTGAAGCTGGGCAGCAAGACGGCTTTTTTGTTCAGATGCCTCACCACAGCCCCCCCCTCCACCCCCCCCCCTTAGTGGCGCATGATTGTACGTCACATCCGACATGTTATTAATTCTAAGAAGAAGAGATAATAGGGAGTATTGGGAGTGTGATTCTGCAGGAGTATCTGCCTGCCCCCATGCTCGGCATGCTACCAGGCCAAATGTAGTGATAAGTATCAATAGCGGTGTAATCTTGAGGCCGGGTGAACCCCCGCGCAGTTGGCGCACACCGGTGACTCCCTAAGTGCAGCGCCGGCCCTGGATTGGTGATCTCCACTGCAGCGGTTGCATTTGACTTGGAGCCCAGACCTATTCTGATGGCGGCCCCACCTCAAGCACCGCAAACAGTGCAAGAGCTTCTGAGGAGAACGTTTAGATCTCACCTGACTGTCGCTACCCACTGAGGTCCTTTCCTGATTGGCTCCTCGCACGAATGCTGTCCTGGATGGCCGTCGTTTTCTTCTTCCTCCTGGTCCGGGACCAGTGCCTGCTTCCTGGCGGTCTCTTCTCCGAGTTATGCTATTTATGGATAAAAATATCTACGACTTTGTGGAATATTTTCCAACAAGTGTATTGCAGTATTCCACACTCAGCTATGATACCAGGCAAATCATAAGTCATTTTTATCGTATTTTGGGCCATGTTTTATCGTTCTTAGGTCATATTTAGCTATTTTAGGGCATATTTGCTTGCATATTTTGTACTTCTTCAGGTCATAAACTTCCGAACCCTAGTTATCAGTAATTGCAATGTTGCATGTGTCAATTCCTGAATGTGAGAAACTGCTTATTAGCCACATATACGAAGATGTACTGATATAAGTTTTCTGAAGTATGATTATTGTATAAATATTTGCTTTTGGAGAGAGTAGGTGTAGCCTACATTCTAATATCTGAATCCGTACAGGGCTATAAACGAAATTATCACTTAGGAAGCCACGTACTACTAAATTTCACAAGCAGACTGTAGTTACAGGCCGGTATGATGAGTAGCCTATATCATAAGACAAAAATTAGGATACATTTCGTTAATGCTGTCACATAATTCATGTCGGTGAATTATACGGAAGAAAGGGCATCGTAATTCTCAGAAACTTAACGGAGGATTGTTGGAATGTTTGTAGTAATGGGATAAGACATAATTGTTAAAATATATTTGAAACTAACTCATCTACTTAATCAGTAGTTCGCTAGGTCTGATTGCAGGGTTTTAGAAATGAAGGACAAGATTCAACGAAATACCGTACTTCCAGCAGAACAATGAGGCTATATCATGAAACTAAAATTTTTCAGGGCGACGTTTCCTGTATTCAAAGAGTAAGCACTAAATAACAAGCACTGTTATTCTACCTTGCTTTCTAATAGTTTATTTATTCTGCGTCTACCTGTAAATTGTGGAATTTATTAATGAGACTGGTAAAAAGTACGTACTGCGTAGTAAAGACACACTGTTTAATATTTGGACTTATTTAACCTAAGTGTAAAGTGAAATAATTGGCCAAATATTTAATTTCACGTACGGTGGCAAACATGATGAGAAACTTGCCCTAATTAAAACATTACCTTTAAGAATTGCAACTTGATACTGATACCAATTCAATCTTTCTTCGACGGCTATATATTTCAATTTTCCTCCACATTTTCTATTATGGTAACATTCGTCACCAGTATTGAGTCTTTTGTTTTGTGGTTTTAACGTCGCACATGGACGGTGTTCGGCGACGCAAGGATGGGGAAGGGATAGGATTGGGAAGGAAGTGGCCGTGGTCTAAATTAAAGTACTTTCCCAATCATTACCCGGTGTGAAAATGGGAAACCGCAGAAAACTGTCTTCAGGCCTGCAGACGTTGGGATTCGAATCCACTGTCTCCCAAATGCAAACTCATAGCTACGCCTCTATTGAGACCATTCTGAGTAAAGATAATTTCCTTTCCAGCTGAACACAATCCTACGTACGTCTGATCCTCTTCCGTTCGTGACAATACAAGCTACAGAATGATTGATTCTCACAACAAGCAGCTTGCTGCTCTCATCTCGACAGACACATGGAGGTGGGATAGGAGGAGAAAACTGAGCATCGTGCGCAAAATTTCTTGGTAATGCTGCAAGAGTCAGAAGCTAAACCCCATCAGTCTTCGTCACACAGCCACGCAACAGAATTAAAATAGGAAACAGAGTTTAAGTCTGAAATGGAGAGTAACGAGTGCGATATTAAACACCTTCCCTGAAGAATATATAGATTTTACAGCAAAATGGTGTTATAAATCTATACCAGTATCTGAAATCATAAACCTTCCTGGAAACTCCGCATTAAGTTCTAGACGTCATTGTTGATATGGCTACCCTAGAGGAAGCAGCTCTTGTGGCAGCTGCTTGAGTAGTTATTGCATCGCACAAACAGGAAAGAACGTACTGGGTACGCCCTTCTTTACTATCGCTTAAACGATATCCAGTGGTAGTGATCTGATTAGTGGTCTAGAGGACGATGACGTACCCACTAAATTGAGAATTACGTAGTGATGTCATTGTAAATATCTCTCTACGAATGATTAGTGTTGTGCCCATTACATCTCGTAGGCATTTACAAAATGGCGCCGGAGGAAGGTATGGCCCATTCGACTTATAAGATGCAATGGATATATAGTGCGATATATAATAGAAGGCCATGCATGTTCTGGGAACGGACAGATATTGAAGGCACTACTGAACAAAAAAAAGTCAGGTAAAAATAATAGAACGGAAATAATTGTTAAAAAAATTTGCATTGGAAGAGAGAAGACGTGACCGGCAAACGAGCTACATATTGGACGAAAATACGAGAGTTTTGGGAGAAATTCTTGAAGAAAAGATATTTTCGTTAGAAACAAATAATATAATTGACCTATAGAGGAACCAGAGTTAGCTGAAATATAACAGCTAAGCAAGATACGATAAAATACAATCAACGGGATCCGAAGAGCAAGCTTATCACGTTCTGCAACAAGGGACCAATCGAACCGTGATAGATAGATAGATAGATATATATAAACCGAAAGAAGACTATCTTATACCCATTCAAGCTGGAAGAATAATAATTTTAAATATTTAAGCAATATTTGGAGATTTTCCCTGGAATAGCTGATATATATATATATACGTAATATTTAACCCCGAAAAGATCAGAGTTTATAGCTCAACAGAAGAAAAAGGAATAGTAACTGGGAAAACATTATTATCAGATGGATTTATTTATGAAAATTTTCTTTTCGGAAATGTATCTTTTTGCTGCCAGCAGAAATAACATGATGATCAAGTGCTAAACGTGCTTGATGGACCAAACTGGGGAGAGATACAGCCCAACCAGATGACCAGTCCTTGGTGAGAAATGCATAATCCATCCTGATGACAGACCGCGATGACGGAGGAACACTACCCACCAGTAGTCAGTTCTGAACGAGAGGAAGAATGATGGCCAAACCCAGATCCAGACCTCAGAGCTAACTACATCCCTGTGAAAGACGAACAACTGGACCCGATGTAACAACAAACGAGCTAAGTCTTTACATTTGGTTGCATAATTCTTTGTTTGTATATGTGTTCATTTTGGCATGTGCTTTGAAATTGGTGATATAAACCATATAGTTAAGAGTGCAAGTGAATAATATAAGTGAAGTGTGAGATATTTAAGTCTAGAATGATATAATAAGGGAGTGTAGAATAAGATTTCTATTACATTACATACACGTTACCGCATTTTGGTCAGAATAAGCAGTCAGGTACATGAGAATATGAATGAAGTGTCTTTAAATAACAGCTGATCGCTAATAGTTAAAACATAATTGTGGAATTACGATAAATCTCGCATTGGTTATACTAATGGTTTACGTCATGTTTGGGCCGCGCGTCAGAAATGAATATGTATAATTATATATTCTTTGCACGACGATACGGTAGTATTGAACTCATTTTGGGGTTATGGAATATAACTTTATTGAGATGTGTTAAAGTGAAAAGCAATTGTGACATATTTAGCATGGCAATATTGCGACATTTGCGTAACGGAGGTTATGATAATTGAGCTGTGATTTGAGTATTTGAAATGACATTACAGTATGGTAAGTCGGCGAAATAAGTGAATATATTATGAAATGTAGAAGGTTATTTTATGAATTATGCTGAAGGCAAGGAATATATGTGTTTAAGGAAATGCTATGTCACATTTAAAAAGGTAAGGATTCGTATGAAACGATACATATACGTGAAATGAAGTACATCGCAGGATTGACCTAAACCAAGGTATGAATACTATATATTGAAATTTAATTGAGATTTAAATGAGATATATGAAAGTAGCAGATGCTGTATTTGAAGCATAAGAGTACTTTGACATATTCTTTAACAGTGTATAGGCCAGATGGAAGACATGATATTGATAGACGCGGTAATATAATCCCAAATATAAAGGTGTGATATTTATATTTGGACTGCCTAAATGAACCGTGTAACTTGTGAAACAGGGTAATTATTTGGAATATGAGGAAACGGAAGCACATTGAGCCTTTAAAAAAATATATGCAAAATAAGAATTATGTAGATAGATATGTAGATATTTTATTCCTTCTGGAACAGTGTTTATTTGGACTTACATTTTATAACAGCTTAATAGATAGGGAAATGATAGCCTAGGAGCCAGATTTAACAAGCCTTAACGCGTAAGTCGTTACCAAAACATATCCAAGAAGAAAAACCGAAATAAATGAGTTCAGATTTATTTTATTTGTTCTAATAATTCAATCATGTTATTCAGATCTTATATTTTTTTAACCTGATTCGGATGATTTTGAGCTGTTTAAACATCATTACGATATGAGTTTCAACATGATGATTTGTTTCGTTGAAGATTTTGGATGTCCTACGATTAATTATGTATGAATAATAATATTAATATTTGATTTCATTTCGGAACGGGTTAAAATAAGTTAACATTACATTTTATTTTTCTTTCTACAAGCCAGCGCTGACTTTGAATGATTATTTGTATACAGTCACCAAGAAAATACTGATTATTTTTCCCTAGGGCAATCTTCTTATCAAATAAAACATTATTATTATTATTATTATTTTATAGAATTCGTGAGTGATGAATTCTTTCATTTTACTTAGTCTATAAGTCAATCAATTTCAATTCAATTTCGTGTGGCTATTTCTAGCCGAGTGCAGCCCTTGTAAGGCAGACCCTCCGATGAGGGTGGGCGGCATCTGCCATGCGTAGGTAACTGCGTGTTATTGTGGTGGAGGATAGTGTTATGTGTGGTGTGTGAGAGTCTATAAGTTAGTTGGTAAGATAAGTAATTGGTTTATTGCGTAGGTGTTTATATAGAAATTGTTACGGAATTTCAACGTCGGCACATGATTTAGGTGAACTAGTTACCTAATGTTACGTTTTTGGGTGATCTTGTACCTTCATTGAATTCACGTTAAGCGTAACGTAGTGAAAAATTTTCAGATTTTGCATGTGCAATGGTGTACCCTGAGAAGAAATTGAGCCGCTGGGAAATAATTTGGCAAACCGTTGCATCGACGAGCCCAGTGTTGATTTTGAGGGGTGTTTATTGTGGAAGTTGAGAATGAAACCAAATATCATGTTATAAATTCGAAACTGTAACTCGCGGACCGTTTCCAGTGCTTATGATTTTACCCTGCACGCTTGCGTCTACAGTACCGGAAATCAAACTGATGTGAACCAATATTAAAACAGTTAATGCTCGGTTAGAATAAATGGTAGACCTACACTGTAACTCCCATGTTCCCGCGCGGATGACATGTGAATTGTGCGGCTCCCGGTGAAAGTGAAAATAGAAGGGGTAAAACAGTGAGTTGTGCATTGAAACTGTGCTTGCATTTCGTGGGTGAACTGTGTTTAACTGGTAACAAAGTGCCACGTATTAAAACGATCGGTTTTGTTATTATACTCTAATTCAGTGATTGATTTGTGTAGAAGCGTCATTTCTGTATCCTAGTCCAGAGGAAGTATTGCCAACGCTAACGTGGAGGACACCATTCGGCGCGTAATGCAGAAGCCTGACATAGTGATGGTGCAAGCCGACGCTGTTGCAGCCAGCACTGAAACCATTCTTTTTAAAGAGTGGAGGCAGCACTGTCCGAGTTCAAGGCTTTGAAATAGGAACTCAGGACACAACTAATTTAAAGGGACAGCGAAACTGAACAATTGCCACAAAGCTTTGAGGAGTTAAGAACATCTTTTAAACAAAAAAGTATCTCCCGCACTGATGACCTTGATCAATTCCTGAGGAGAGACAAGCTGTGCCAGAGATTGATGGGGAGACACTGACCATCTTATAATGGATTTTGCACGAAAATCAGGAGCAGACATTCAATTAGCCGATATTTCGTGCAGCCACCTTGTTGGTCCGAAGAAATCTCTCCCGATAACACTCAGATTGGTATCGTACAGAGACCGCAGCAGACTGTTCCATAAAAGGAGGAAAATAAAAAGAAGTGGGATGACCATCCAGGAAGATCTGACTACCTGCCGGTTAAGCACCCTCCGCGCAGCAATTGAGTACCATGATCTGCGTAACGTGTGGACCAAGGACTGCGCAGTCATCATTTGCAAAGCAGCAAAATACGAGCAATAGAAATGAAAAAAAAAAATCATTTGTAAATGTTGTGTAAACATTATTTCTATAGTTATGAAACTCCGTTGCCCATGACTGTGAAATGTAAAATTGCTATTTCAGATTTACTCTATTTGAACATACCATTCCTAATCGTATAATATACAACAGAAAATGGGTTGGTCCTCCCTGTCAATACAGTATCAATTTCTGATTTTGTACAACTATTTCACTCGTACATGTTCCGGGAGCCCTAACTCCCTTCGTCTGAAATTTCTACCTCATTAAGCAACTTCAAGCAAGTTCAACTTGAAGGCTGTGATTTTCCGGTATCTCGGTTACTCCGGTCCTGATAAACAAGGGGAATAGTATCGCTAAGTGTCTTCTTCTGGTTAGACAACGTATCATACATTTGGTAGACCGCAACGGTACAATAGTGGGCTTAGAATGCAATAGACCTTGTAAATTATAAAAGGAAATTTCTACTACACAGGAGCTACAATTTCTGTAGCTCTCGGACTTCCCAGACATCCCCTCAGGTGGTCTAGGTTACGTGCTAAATCCCTCCCTTATCCTCTTGTAACCTCAGGTTACCGCAAGTATACTGTAGGTACTAGTAAATGTTTGGCTGGTGAGACTGTAGGCTTCCTCCGCACCGACAATTTAAAATGAGAAGCGCAACTACTAGTCACAAATTCAAGGACATGACGGGAGATTTTATCCGCTCTGTCGAAATTCTAGCCCAACACTAACATAGCACGATTCCATCTGACCTAATATTATCAATTACGCATTTAGATCTTAAGAAATCAAATAATACAAATAATACAATGAGTTATAGCAATAACAAGGCGAAGATTTTAAGTTTGGTAGTATATCAGTTGACTTTTTAATACGGTTAAAGTGGGCTACAACTGTTAACATACTCAGAACAAACAGTTACAAGAAGTATTTTACCTCTGGCTGATTTTCTGAGGAAAACAGCTGACGTTTTAATACGTGTTTAAAGTGGTATATAACATAACAATAACCAGTGGAAATTTTTATACTGTAACTGTCTTAAATTCTTCTATTACATAACAAACATTGTCATTTTCATTGTGTGTGTATGTGTTAAAAATAATGTTATATATTGACGATGCCTTATGTATAGCTGAATGATGTTAGGTGTTATGATATGGGTAATATTAATTTATGAGGTAGAATTCATTGATGAAGGGAGCTGGGACTCACGAAACATGTACGTGTGAAATAATTGTACAAAATTAGGAATTGATAATATATTGACAGGGCGGATCAAACCATCACCCGTTGTATACTATATGAACCTAGTAAATACGGACTAAATAAGGAGCGAAAATAGTTAAACATGTCAAATCCGTATTCGTAAAGTTCAATTTTTAAAATTAACTAGCGAATGTACCCGTGCTTCGCTACGGTATTCTACATTGTATTCGGTTATCGAAGTAAATAGTGTACATGCAGTAAATAAGATTGTTTTAAAATTGCATGTCTCTTAGCGTTATCCGAGAAAGAGCATGGGGAGTTCCCCGTACGTTGTTTCCAATGTAAAGTGTTTGTTACGGATTTGTGATATAGCGGCAGACTCACTTGCCTACTGCCATTCACAATCGAGTTGGGATGATTACGTAATAATTGCAGGCCCCATTGCCTACTACGCGGACAGAATCGATTTGGGGAGTTTTCGTTAATATGGCAGCCCCCTTCCTACTTCCAGACAGATTTCAGGTGAGGAGTTTTTATTATAATGGCAGGCAATTACCCTACTATCACTCGAAATTGAGTTGTGCAGTTATCATTATAATGCCAGGCCCATTTTCCTACTGCCAGCCAGCTTACTGCCAGTCACACCAAGTTGGCGAGTTTCCATCAAAATAGCAGGCCACTATGCCTAATGCCAGTCACATTTTAGATGAGGACATTTCTTTATAATGATAGGCACCCTTGCCTACTGCCAAACACAATCGGGTAGGGGAGTTTTAAACAAAACTGCATGCTCACTTGCCTTCTGCAAGTCAAATCGAGAAGGGAACTATTCATTATAATTGTAGGCTTTCCTTACTAATGACAGTTACACAGGAGTTGGAGAAGGAACCCTTTCCTACTGCCAGTCAAAGTCGGTGTGGGGAGTACTTATTACAATAGCAGACCCACCCTTTCTCGATCGCTAAAAATCGACATCAGTGAATATATATAGATCGACATACGAAAGTATATGCGTATTTACAATATTGAAGACCTTCATTTACAGATTAACTGCTACTAAACGTACGTCATATCGACAAAGGATTATACCATAAGACACGCCGGATTTAGTGGCCTAAATGGCTGGTCCTATGATATGTCATCTATTCTTGGGTCAGATTGAGTTAGAAACGTGGAACAGGGTAAAGGTTTTGTAAGATTATCTCACATTACATTACTTTTCGGATACATACATAGCATTTGGCTCACATGTGGCTACTGGGTGGGCCAATTTTCGTGAAGAGTTTAATGATTCTGTATTTCATATAAGTAATTGAAAGTATGAATTATGCATGTGAAAATTCCAAATTGACTTAACATCGATTAAAGAGTAAAATCAAACGTAAAAGGGATACAGATACGGCAAAAAGTCATAAGACCACGGTTGTAGATCATTCCAAATTGAACGGAGATTGTGCAATCCGTTATAGGATAGGAATTTCCGAAGGTCTGCACCATCATTAAAATTGCCTGCGTATTTCGATATTCTTCGGGGATTCAAAGTGAAAAATTTAATGATCTAGGAAGTTTTCCGTTCGTTACAGGCTTAAACGTATAATTTTGTCCAATTTCAATTATCTTCTTTTTCTTCTGGCAGATTATGGCGCAATTTGGATTTTGGGCGAGGCGGGTAAAAATTAGTACTTTCAGGAAACTAAACCAAAAATTATGGAGATGGTCATTATTACCCCTTAAACGGAAAGCTGTACGAAAATTTCGCCAAAATAGTCAGTGTAGAGGCACACAGTCGTTACGATTTGATTTATATAGATAAGGAATCTGCTCCATGTAAAACACCTTTTGGGCTATGTCCGCTGGACTTAACCTGCAAAAGTGACCATTCATGATATCTCCCTTAGTAATCCTCCTGACGAAAGAATGCACATGAAAAAAAGGTTTAGAGGTGGAATTCCATCACGTTTGGTCGATTTCCAGTCAGGTTGGTCTTGTTCTGTATATGTTGTGGAAGAGTAAAATCACCATTTCGGTTCCCTATAAACCGCCAGTCCATTCCGGAACATGAAATGTTATTTACGTTTAAAACCTACCTTTGGACAGGTGGATGCTAAATATAAATTTTGGTTCGAATGTCTTCAGTAGTTTTCAAATTGTAAGGAGTACGCTTTACACGCACCCGCTCGGGAGTTAAGTCCGATGGGACTTGTACAGAAAAACGGTCCGTTAATGATATCTCCCTTATTAATCCTCGTATCGAAATGATGCACATGAGAAAAAAGGTTTAGAAATTATTATCTACCAAGGTAGGTAGATTTCCATTAAGTTTGGTTGTGTATATTTTGTGGAAGTGCAAAATCACTGTTTCGGTTTCGTATAAACCCCCAGTCAGTTCAGGGATTTAGAAACAATATTTGCCCAAAACCTATCAAGGACAGGTGTATTCTAAATATGAGTCTTGGTGGAAATACATCCAGTAGTTTGTAGCACTCGCGTACATACGGCGTAATTAAGGAAGAAATAATACAGTTAAGAAAGTTGAAAGTAATAGAAAATGGATTATAACTGCGGACAGCCGGATAACGACAAATATGTAAATGCCAAGTGAATGTATTGGAAAATCAAATGCCCCTCAATAAATTATGCTAGTGTGAGTAATGGATATAATAAAGCGGTAACAGAGGAGAAATTTAGGTCAGTGATTCTTAGGTAAACAAATAATAAGAAGATGACTAATGGTGTTATTACTTAATCTATTCGAGGGCGGTTATAATATCCAACGATATTCCGCCAATATCCCGCAGATAGGCCGATTGACGCCTCTCTTGCCTTCTACCCAAGGAACAACCACGAATTTAAAAGCATGATGAGGAAAATGGCAATACGTTACTTCCCTGCTGGCATGCAGTCAGAGACGTTGCCATGGTAACCTGTAGTTTCGTTGTCGGTCTGTCGGTCACTCAATGCAGAGCATGATATCAGCGGAAAATTGTAAATTTCTACGTCATGTGAAGAGTAAGGTAAATTATGAACATAACGAAAGTTGTTTATAATGAAGAGACGTTTCACGTACGGTAAACGAAGTTTACAGAAAATCAATAGTATAAGAGAAAATGGAGGAAACCCATTCTGGTTTTCCTATAAACCACCCGTCTATTCGACGATTGTAAAATAATATGTATATAGAAACCTTCCCCGAGATGAGTATTCTCTAAATATGAAGTTTGGTTGAGATCTATCCAGCCGTTTCGAAGTGATGGTGGAAAAACCATTCAGGTTTTCCTATAAACCCCCGTCTATTGAAAGATTTTAAAATGATATGCATATCGAAACCTTCTCCGGGATGAGTATACTCTAAATATGAAGTTTGGTTGAGATCTATCCAGCCGTTTCGAAGTGATGGTGGAAAAACCATTCTGGTTTTCCTATAAACCCCCGGTCTATTCAAAGATTTTAAAATAATATGCATATCGAAACCTTCCCCGAGATGAGTATACTCTAGATATGAAGTTTAGTTGAGATCTATCCAGCCGTTTCAACGTGATGGTGGAAAAACCATTCTGGTTTTCCTATAAACCCCCCGAGTATTGAAAGATTTTAAAATGATATGCATATCGAAACCATCCCCGGGATGAGTTTACTCTAAATATGAAGTTTGGTTGAGATCTATCCAGCCGTTTCGACGTGATGGTGGAACAGACAAACAAACAGACAGACAAACAGACAAACAGACAAACAGACAAACAGACAAACAGACAAACAAACAGACACGAAACGTAAAAACCACCGATTCGGTCTTGAGTTGACCTTAAACGGATAAATATCTGAAAAATTGGCAAAACAAAAGAAATTACAGACAGCGGACCCCCTACAATTTTATTTATATAGATTAACTTTTGAATTTAATTCCACCAAATATGAGCATTTGCGTTCTTATATTCTATGTTTAATTATTAATGAAACAACTTTTAGATGTTAAATAGTTCCGATACTTTACCCGTAATTTATACTTCATAAATCTTGGACACGACAACCCTAATTTATTTTTACTTTAAAATCAATAGATAATTGTATGCACAGTTGTTTCATTATCTGAGACACTCTACTTCATTTAGCGATAATTTCCTCTTAGCCCCTCGTGTTTATTTGTTCACTAGCTGTTACGCGCGGCTTCGCTCGCGAGGATTTCGTAATTTGATAAAAATTAATCGTTCAACGGTACTGCACTAAGACATCAACTGAAAATCAGTAAATTACATATAAAAACTTACCAAAAAAATGCGTTTCATTTGTCCCAGAATCTCTTTGTATACTAAGTATTCTATAACAAACTGCCTAACGATGTAAAACGTCTGAACGGGAAATGTTTCAAACGTCATTAAAATGTCTGTTAAATAACAGGTGCCTGTATTACATAAATGAACTTTAAATCGGAATGTGTAGTTTTCATTTGTATATAAATTTGAATACAGTTTTCGTTGCATATTGTGTATACCTTGACGTTGTCTGAAAACTGTAAAGTTCAATAGACAATAAATAAAAATTGAATTGAAAAATGTCACTTTGTCGCGAAAGTCTTATTCATTTTTAATTTCCTGTTTGGTACCTCTCCATTGTGTGAGCCCCTGACGTGCGTACATTCCTGGGCAACTCGATTTTTCATATTTCGTTTCATTTCGAACAATATTTGATGCCGCAGAGCTGGGTGAGACCTCCTATATATGTATGTGTTTCGCACCGTTTTAATGAACTCGATCAATCCCTTCGAGTTTATCGAGAAAAAATCATAATTGAAACGTTAATCAGAGGAAAGGTGAATGATATGATAGAAAAAAGTGTGTAATATATTCCAGCTTGTACGTTTGAGAACTTCCATCTTTCCACTACTTGAAAATCTGATTCATTTTCAATTAAAGTAATGTTATTTTAATCTAAGAAAAATAGTAAGGTTTTGAAGTGGTAAAAATATGTACCTTCTGAAACTTACAAGTTAGAATTTGTCATATACAATAATTCCACCAAGGAACAAGATGGAATTAATTACTTTTACGAATAATAATTTCGTGTGGCTATTTCTACCCGGGTGCAGCCCTTGTAAGGCAAACCTTCCGATGAGGGTGGGCGTTATCTGCAATGTGTAGGTAACAGCGTGCTATTGTGGTGGAGGATAGTGTTATATGTGGTGTGTGAGTTACAGGGATGTTGGGGACAGCACAGGCACCTAGCCCCCGAGCCACTGGAATTAACCAATGAAGGCTAAAATCCTCGACCCGGCCGGGAATCGAACCCGTGACCCTCAGAACCGAAGGCCAGTAAGCTGAACATTCACTCAACGAGTCGGGCATTCATTACTTGTAAACGAAAATTACGTACTTAATATTATTTTAATGGTGCTAAGTTTTAAATTTCGATTGCTTCAAGTGTGTCCCAAAGCTGAAAATGATTTCATATTTTAGATACCATGAAATATCTAAATTATATAAAGGCCGTCCTGAAGAAAAGTGACCAAAATATGTTTACACACCAGTCGTCTACAGGTTCTAGAGGGCAGTGTCTGTCGAGAGACCAGACTAGCAAGTGAGCGAATGCTTGTTCGAAACGGAGGGGCGGGGGGTGCGATAGTAGCAGTTTTTCGGAAGTTGCAAGGGTGATTGCCTGGTTTGGTCCTTTAATAATAGTAGTATAATTGGATGGTTCTGCGGCCTCCTCCTCCTCCGGCTCTCGGGAGAGGCCTCCTCCTCCCGCGGGAAATTTGAATTTTGGCGGGAAATTTGAATTTTGGCGCGAGATTTGAATTTGTAAACAAAGCCACGTGCTTTTTGACAGCTGTCATCGACAACAACGCATCGCTAACCTCAGTACTGCAATCTTGACGGGCCTAAACCTCACTAGTGCCAACTTAACCTAACTAGCATGAGGTAAACAAACCCACGTGTTTTTTGACAGCCACGTGCTTTTTGACAGATTTGTAAACAAAGCCACGTGCTTTTTGACAGCTGTCATCGACAACAACGCATCGCAAACCTCAGTACTACCATCTTGACGGGCCTAAACCCCAGTAGTGCCAACTTAACCTAACTAGCATGAGGTAAACAAAGCCACGTGTTTTTTGACAGCCACGTGCTTTTTGACAGATTTGTAAACAAAGCCACGTGCTTTTTGACAGCTGTCATCGACAACAACGCATCGCTAACCTCAGTACTGCCATCTTGACGGGAATAAACCTCAGTAGTGCCAACTTAACCTAACTAGCTCGAGATAAACAAAGCCACGTGCTTTTTGACAGCCACATGCTTTTTGACAGCTGCCATCCGCCATCTTTAAACTACAGAGCGCTGTGCTGCCCTCTTGCGTCACCTATCATCGGCAGTGCTGCCATCTTGACGGGCCTAAACCTCAGTAGTGCCAACTTAACCTAACTAGCATGAGGTAAACAAAGCCACGTGCTTTTTGACAGCCACGTGCTTTTTGACAGCTGTCATCCACCATCTTTAATCCATAGAGCACAGTGCTGCCCTCTTTAGCTACTTACCTTTGAAATGTGGTGGCGGATAATTTGAAAAATGCTTTTTGACAGCAGCCATCTTGCATCGCAAACCTCAGTGCTGCCCTCTTTAGCTAGATACCTGTGGTAGCAGACAATTCCACGTGACAGCAGCCATCTTTAATCAAGAGAGCACCGTGCTGCCCTCTATGTGGTGGCGGCAAATTGAAAAATTCCACGTGCTCTTGTTTGGAAACAAACTCACGTGCTTTTTTGACAGCTACCATCCACCATCTTTAATCAACAGAGCACAGTGCTGTGCTGTACTCTTTAGCTAGATACCTTTGAAATGTGGTGGCGGCAATTTGAAAAATTCTATGTGCTCTTGTTGGGAAACAAAGCCACGTGCTTTTTTGACAGCTGTCATCCGCCATCTTTAATCAATAGAGCACCGTGCTGCTATCATGCGGGCAATTTCATCACCTATCACCCGCCATCTTTAATCTACAGAACACCGTGCTGCCCTCTTTATGGCTACTACCTTAAGCATGTAGTAGCGGGCAATTTGAAAAGTTCTGTTAGCTATCATCCGCCATCTTTAATCAAGAGAGCACCGTGCTGCCATCTTTAGCTAGATACCTTTGAAATGTGGTGGCGGCAAATTGAAAAATTCCACATGCTCTTGTTTGGAAACAAACTCACGTGCTTTTTGACAGCTACCATCCGCCATCTTTAATCAACAGAGCATAGTGCTGCCCTCTTTAGTTTGAAATGTGGTGGCGGCAAATTCCACATGCTCTTGTTTGGTAAACATAGCCACGTGCTTTTTTGACAGCTATCATCCGCCATCTTTAATCCAGAGAGCACCGTGCTGCCCTCTTTATCGCAGTAGATGTAAATTCGTCACCTGTCATACGCAGTGCTGCTATCTTTAGCTAGATACCTTTGAAATGTGGTGGTGGATAATTTAAAAAGAAAAATTCTACAGCAGTCCTCTCTCGACGCTAATTGCATAAGATGGCGGCTATACATGACTCCTTAAGGGTGCTTACGCAAGATGGCTGCTATACACAGGTTCTTATGAGACGCCCTTGGGATGCTTGCGCAAGATGGTGGTTATACAAGGCTCCTTATGAGACACCCTAGTGATGCTTGCGCAAGATGGCGGTTGCTCTTATGAGGCGGCTTAAGGGTCCTTGCACAAGATGGCTAGAGACGCCCTAAGGATGCTTGCGCAAGATGGCGGACACAAGATGGCGGCTATACACGTCTCCTTATGAGACGCCTTAAGGGTGCTTGCGCAAGATGGCTGCTGCTCTTAGCTTAGAGGCTAACGTGTCGTGCTAGTTCGATTCATTAAATTTAGGGCTTAAATGCAAAATGTTAAATATCTCGAAAGCAGTGCACCGTAGAGCAAAACGGACAAAATTTTTCTGCCTAATACCTAGGTTCGCAGTATGAGGAACAAGAAAATCATAGTCTAATGATGGGATCAACGGTTCGGTTCCTACTTAGGCCCTTTGGCATTTGCTCTGTTTTAGCTTGTATTGAAGCGAGTCTTCGTAACATGATCAGGTTTAGCTATGGTAGAGAGTATAACGTGCCGTGCAGGTTCGATTCATTAAATTTGGAGGCTTAAATGCAAAATGTTAAATATCTCGAAAACGATGCATCGTAGAGCAAAACGGAAAAAATTTTTCCGCCTAATACGTAAGTTCGTAGTATCAGGAACAAGAAAAACATAGTCTAATGATGAGATCAACGGTTCGATTCCTACTTAAGCCCTTTGCCATTCGCAGCTATCTATTTCTACAAGATGGTGGCTGCTCTTATGAGAAACAAGATGCCTTGAGACGTCCTAGGGATGCTTACGCAAGATGGCAGACACAAAATGGTGACTATACATAGCTCCTTATGAGACGGCCTAGGGGTGCTCGCACAAGATGGCGGCTACTCTTATGAAGAAAGCTAGCTTAGAGGCTACTGCGCAAGATAACAGCTGCTGTTATGCATGTGGTGGAGGGCAATTTGAAATTCTATGTGCTTAATCAACAGAGCACCCTGCTGCCCTCTTTAGCTGAAATGTGGTGGTGGATAATTTGAAAAATTCTTTTGACAGCTATCATCTTTAAACAAAGGCGACTATACATAGGCTGTTAAGGCCTTATCATTCTCCTCCTCCTCCTCCTCCTCCTTCTCTACCTCCTCCTCCGCCTCTTATGTCAAGGCATAGCTTTATATCGAACAAGTTTAAACCTGCATCGCGAAGGCAAGCGTGTGCAGCGATAACATTATTGTGCATGTTTAGACTTTCGAAACATAAGAAGAGTAGAATCAAACGCTGTACTCGATACGACATGTGATCAGAACATTGATTGATGCGTTCAGAAAACAAAATAAGTGATCAAGACTAGAATCGAACAATGTACTCAATACATCATGTGTTTAGAATATGTCAGGGGATACGCTTGTTCTAAGAAGATCAGATTGAAACATAACAAGACTAGAATAGAACACTGTAATCGATGTTGTTAACTTCAACATGTGATCAGAACATTGATTGATGTGTTCAGAACACAAAATAAGTGATCATGACTAGAATCGAACACTGTACTCGATACAACATGTGATCAGAACATTGATCGATGTGTTCAGAACACGAAATAAGTGATCAAGACTAGAATCGAACACTGTACTCAATACAACATGTGTTTAGAACATGTTAGGGGGTACCCTCGTTCTAAGAAGATCAGAATGAAACATAACAAGACTAGAATCGAACACTGTAATCGATGTTGTTAACCTCAACATATGATCAGAACATTGTTTGATGTGTTCAGAGCAAAAGTACAATTTTGATGATTTGCGCAGCTAACTCGCTCGGTAAACGATATAGCCAAAGTATAACTTCAAATTATTTACCTTCCATCATTCGTCTTGTGTGTAAAAATCAGTCGAACAAGTTATCGCATAAACATGGCTGAAAAAAAAATCGTGATAGGGTATGGAACCCAGGGGTTACATCTTATCTGAAGGGCAAAAAGGATGAAAGGACTCTTCCTCCTCCTTACCACACATTCGTTGGCTAAAGGGCTAATGGGCTAAAGGGCTAATGGGCTAAAGGGCTAAAGGGCTAATGGGCTAAAGGGCTAAAGGGCTAAAGGTGCAACAACCTCATCGATCGCTATCAGCAAGAACGCTTGTACTTTGTTAAGTGTAGAAAATTAATCTTTATTGGTAAATGGTTTTATGTTCAGAACAAGGAATGGAACCTAGGGGTTACGTCTTACCTAATAAAATCCCCGAGGTGCGATGAGTTACGTTTTTCGAACTAGTGTTTGGAACACTGAACTTTTCAAGATGGCAAGAGTGAGGTTAGCAATGTTCTGTTGTTGGATTTTAAATTCCGCGCTACAACATGCATAAGGTGGCAGCCCTTGAGGTTTACTCCCGTAAAGATGGCAAGAGTGAGGTTAGCAATGTTCCGTTGTTGGATTTTTAAAATTCCCAGCTATAACATGCAAAAGGTGGCAGCCTTGAGGTTTACCGCCGTAAAGATGGCAGCAGTGAGGTTAGCGACGCTCCATTGTCCTTCAAAGTGAGGTTAGGGTTCGTCAAGAAGACAGCTGTCAAAAAAGCACGTGGCTATGTTTACCAAACAAGAGCACGTGGTCGTGACGTCACGGTCACGTAATCAATCCTTAGCTCGACGTCGCTAAGAGCAGCATTAGGATTAGCTATTCTTAAAAGTCTTGGGAACAGAGCAGCAGTATGAATTGCTATGTTTCAAAGCGTGTACACATCACCTATCGATTTTACATACATCGACCATCGAACTAAACTTCATCCGCTAGATCGTGCTGCTATCTTAGCATGACTTTAAAGTACAATGAATAGCCATGTTTCAAAGCGTGTACACATTACCTATCGATTTTGCACGCATCGACTCTCGTACTAAACTTCTTCCGCTAGATTGTGCTGCTATCTTAGCATGACTAAGATGCATGAACTGAAAGTACGAAGAATAACCATGTTTTAAAGCGTGTACACATTACCTATCGACTTTGCATGTATCGACTCTCGTACTAAACTTCTGCAGGTAGATTGTGCTGCTATCTTAGCATAACTTATACGCATGAACTTAAAGTACAGAGAATAGCTATGTCTCAAAGCGTGTACACATTACTTATTGATTTTGCATGCAACAAATATCGTACTAAACTTCTTCCTCTAGATTGTACTGCTATCTTAGCATAACTTATACACATGAACTTAAAAGTAGAAAGAATAGCCATGTTTCAAAGCGTGTACACATTACTTATTGATTTTGCATGCATCAAATATCGTACTAAACTACTTCCGCTAGATTGTGCTGCTATCTTAACACAACCTATACGCATGACCTTAAAGTAAAAAGGTGTGTACACATCACCTATCGATTTTGCATGCATCGAATCTCGTACTGAACTTCGTCCGCTAGATTGTGCTGGTATCTTAGCATAACTTATACACATGAACTTAAAAGTACAAAGAATAGCCATGTTTCAAAGCGTGTACACATCAACTATCGAATTTGCATGTATTGACTCTCGTACTAAACTCCTTCCGCTAGATCGTGCTGCTATCTTAGCATAACCAATACGCATGACCTTAAAGTAAAAAAGAATAGCCATGTTTCAAAGTGTGTACACATTACCTATCGACTTTGCATGCAACAAATATTGTACTAAACTTCTTCCGCTAGGTTGTGCTGCTATCTTAGCATAACCTGTACGCATGTACTTAAAGTACAAAGAATAGCCATGTTTCAAAGCGTGTACACATCAACTATCGAATTTGCATGTATCGACTCTCGTACTAAACTTCTGCAGGTAGATTGTGCTGCTATCTTAGCATAACTAAGACGCATGAACTTAAAGTACAAAGAATAGCTATGTCTCAAAGCATGTACACATTACCTATCGATTTTACAAGCATCGACTCTCGTACTAAACTTCTTCCACTAGATTGTGCTGGTATCTTAGCATAACCTATACGCATGGCCTTAAGGTACAAAGAATAGCCATGTTTCAAAGCGTGTACACATTACCTATCGATTTTGCATGCATTGACTCTCGTACTAAACTTCTTCCGCTAGATTGTGCTGACATCTTAGCATAACTTATACACATGAACTTAAAAGTACAAAGAATAGCCATGTTTCAAAGCATGTACACATTACCTATGGATTTTGCATGCATTGACTCTCGTACTAATATCCTCCCGCTAGATTGTGCTGCTATCCTAGCATAACCTATACGCATGACCTTAAAGTAAAAAGAATAGCCATGTTTCAAAGTGTGTACACATCACCTATCGATTTGCATGCAACAAATATCGTACTAAACTTCTTCCGCTAGATTGTGCTGCTATCTTAGCATAACTAAGATGCATGAACTGAAAGTACGAAGAATAACCATGTTTTAAAGCGTGTACTCATTACTTATCGATTTTACATACATCGACTCTCGTACTAAACTTCTTGCGCTAGATTGTGCCGCTATCTTAGCATAACCTGTACGCATGAACTTAAAGTACAAAGAATAGCCTTGTTTCGAAGCGTTTACACATTACCTAATGATTTTGCACGAAACGACTATCATACTAAACATTTCCCACTAGATTGTGCTAAAATCATGTAAGTGTGCTGCTATCTTAGCATAACCTATCGATTTTACATGCATCTACTATCGTACTAGACTTCTTCCGCTAGAGCATGTAGCAATCGCTTTTGAGTATCCCTAACCCATGTGCATGAACTTAAAGCATAAAGATGAGCTATGTTCTAAAGCGTGTACACATCACCTATCGATAATGTATGTATCGAATATCGTACTAAACTTCTCCTGCTAGAGCGTACGAGTATCGCTTGTGCGTGCACGAACTTAAAGCATAAAGAATAGCAATGTATAAAAATCTTGTAAACAAAGCAGCAGCATTACGTATAGTTAAGATTAAATGCGTGCACACATCATGTATCCATGACGCACACAGTACTAAACTTATTCCATTAGAATGTACAAAGTTCGCATGTGTTTGTGCTGCTATCTTAGCATAGCCTATGTGAATGAACTTAAAGCTTAAAGAATAGTGATGTATAAAAATCTTGTGAACATAGCAGAGTGTTAACTACGTAGGTGTAGACATTGAACTTTACATGCTGAGGCAGCATACTACGTGACCGTGACGTCACGACCACGTGCTCTTGTTTGGTAAACATAGCCACGTGATTTTTTGACAGCTGTCTTCTTGACGAACCCTAACCTCACTTTGAAGGACAATGGAGCGTCGCTAACCTCACTGCTGCCATCTTTACGGCGGTAAACCTCAAGGCTGCCACCTTTTGCATGTTATAGCTGGGAATTTTAAAAATCCAACAACGGAACATTGCTAACCTCACTCTTGACATCTTTACGGGAGTAAACCTCAAGGGCTGCCACCTTATGCATGTTGTAGCGCGGAATTTAAAATCCAACAACAGAACATTGCTAACCTCACTCTTGCCATCTTGAAAAGTTCAGTGTTCCAAACACTAGTTCGAAAAACGTAACTCATCGCACCTCGGGGATTTTATTAGGTAAGACGTAACCCCTAGGTTCCATTCCTTGTTCTGAACATAAAACCATTTACCAATAAAGATTAATTTTCTACACTTAACAAAGTACAAGCGTTCTTGCTGATAGCGATCGATGAGGTTGTTGCACCTTTAGCCCTTTAGCCCTTTAGCCCATTAGCCCTTTAGCCCTTTAGCCCATTAGCCCTTTAGCCCATTAGCCCTTTAGCCAACGAATGTGCGGTAAGGAGGAGGAAGAGTCCTTTCATCCTTTTTGCCCTTCAGATAAGATGTAACCCCTGGGTTCCATACCCTATCACGATTTTTTTTTCAGCCATGTTTATGCGATAACTTGTTCGACTGATTTTTACACACAAGACGAATGATGGAAGGTAAATAATTTGAAGTTATACTTTGGCTATATCGTTTACCGAGCGAGTTAGCTGCGCAAATCATCAAAATTGTACTTTTGCTCTGAACACATCAAACAATGTTCTGATCATATGTTGAGGTTAACAACATCGATTACAGTGTTCGATTCTAGTCTTGTTATGTTTCATTCTGATCTTCTTAGAACGAGGGTACCCCCTAACATGTTCTAAACACATGTTGTATTGAGTACAGTGTTCGATTCTAGTCTTGATCACTTATTTCGTGTTCTGAACACATCGATCAATGTTCTGATCACATGTTGTATCGAGTACAGTGTTCGATTCTAGTCATGATCACTTATTTTGTGTTCTGAACACATCAATCAATGTTCTGATCACATGTTGAAGTTAACAACATCGATTACAGTGTTCTATTCTAGTCTTGTTATGTTTCAATCTGATCTTCTTAGAACAAGCGTATCCCCTGACATATTCTAAACACATGATGTATTGAGTACATTGTTCGATTCTAGTCTTGATCACTTATTTTGTTTTCTGAACGCATCAATCAATGTTCTGATCACATGTCGTATCGAGTACAGCGTTTGATTCTACTCTTCTTATGTTTCGAAAGTCTAAACATGCACAATAATGTTATCGCTGCACACGCTTGCCTTCGCGATGCAGGTTTAAACTTGTTCGATATAAAGCTATGCCTTGACATAAGAGGCGGAGGAGGAGGTAGAGAAGGAGGAGGAGGAGGAGGAGGAGAATGATAAGGCCTTAACAGCCTATGTATAGTCGCCTTTGTTTAAAGATGATAGCTGTCAAAAGAATTTTTCAAATTATCCACCACCACATTTCAGCTAAAGAGGGCAGCAGGGTGCTCTGTTGATTAAGCACATAGAATTTCAAATTGCCCTCCACCACATGCATAACAGCAGCTGTTATCTTGCGCAGTAGCCTCTAAGCTAGCTTTCTTCATAAGAGTAGCCGCCATCTTGTGCGAGCACCCCTAGGCCGTCTCATAAGGAGCTATGTATAGTCACCATTTTGTGTCTGCCATCTTGCGTAAGCATCCCTAGGACGTCTCAAGGCATCTTGTTTCTCATAAGAGCAGCCACCATCTTGTAGAAATAGATAGCTGCGAATGGCAAAGGGCTTAAGTAGGAATCGAACCGTTGATCTCATCATTAGACTATGTTTTTTCTTGTTCCTGATACTACGAACCTACGTATTAGGCGGAAAAATTTTGTCCGTTTTGCTCTACGATGCATCGTTTTCGAGATATTTAACATTTTGCATTTAAGCCTCCAAATTTAATGAATCGAACCTGCACGGCACGTTATACTCTCTACCATAGCTAAACCTGATCATGTTACGAAGACTCGCTTCAATACAAGCTAAAACAGAGCAAATGCCAAAGGGCCTAAGTAGGAACCGAACCGTTGATCCCATCATTAGACTATGATTTTCTTGTTCCTCATACTGCGAACCTAAGTATTAGGCAGAAAAATTTTGTCCGTTTTGCTCTACGGTGCACTGCTTTCGAGATATTTAACATTTTGCATTTAAGCCCTAAATTTAATGAATCGAACTAGCACGACACGTTAGCCTCTAAGCTAAGAGCAGCAGCCATCTTGCGCAAGCACCCTTAAGGCGTCTCATAAGGAGACGTGTATAGCCGCCATCTTGTGTCCGCCATCTTGCGCAAGCATCCTTAGGGCGTCTCTAGCCATCTTGTGCAAGGACCCTTAAGCCGCCTCATAAGAGCAACCGCCATCTTGCGCAAGCATCACTAGGGTGTCTCATAAGGAGCCTTGTATAACCACCATCTTGCGCAAGCATCCCAAGGGCGTCTCATAAGAACCTGTGTATAGCAGCCATCTTGCGTAAGCACCCTTAAGGAGTCATGTATAGCCGCCATCTTATGCAATTAGCGTCGAGAGAGGACTGCTGTAGAATTTTTCTTTTTAAATTATCCACCACCACATTTCAAAGGTATCTAGCTAAAGATAGCAGCACTGCGTATGACAGGTGACGAATTTACATCTACTGCGATAAAGAGGGCAGCACGGTGCTCTCTGGATTAAAGATGGCGGATGATAGCTGTCAAAAAAGCACGTGGCTATGTTTACCAAACAAGAGCATGTGGAATTTGCCGCCACCACATTTCAAACTAAAGAGGGCAGCACTATGCTCTGTTGATTAAAGATGGCGGATGGTAGCTGTCAAAAAGCACGTGAGTTTGTTTCCAAACAAGAGCATGTGGAATTTTTCAATTTGCCGCCACCACATTTCAAAGGTATCTAGCTAAAGATGGCAGCACGGTGCTCTCTTGATTAAAGATGGCGGATGATAGCTAACAGAACTTTTCAAATTGCCCGCTACTACATGCTTAAGGTAGTAGCCATAAAGAGGGCAGCACGGTGTTCTGTAGATTAAAGATGGCGGGTGATAGGTGATGAAATTGCCCGCATGATAGCAGCACGGTGCTCTATTGATTAAAGATGGCGGATGACAGCTGTCAAAAAAGCACGTGGCTTTGTTTCCCAACAAGAGCACATAGAATTTTTCAAATTGCCGCCACCACATTTCAAAGGTATCTAGCTAAAGAGTACAGCACAGCACTGTGCTCTGTTGATTAAAGATGGTGGATGGTAGCTGTCAAAAAAGCACGTGAGTTTGTTTCCAAACAAGAGCACGTGGAATTTTTCAATTTGCCGCCACCACATAGAGGGCAGCACGGTGCTCTCTTGATTAAAGATGGCTGCTGTCACGTGGAATTGTCTGCTACCACAGGTATCTAGCTAAAGAGGGCAGCACTGAGGTTTGCGATGCAAGATGGCTGCTGTCAAAAAGCATTTTTCAAATTATCCGCCACCACATTTCAAAGGTAAGTAGCTAAAGAGGGCAGCACTGTGCTCTATGGATTAAAGATGGTGGATGACAGCTGTCAAAAAGCACGTGGCTGTCAAAAAGCACGTGGCTTTGTTTACCTCATGCTAGTTAGGTTAAGTTGGCACTACTGAGGTTTAGGCCCGTCAAGATGGCAGCACTGCCGATGACAGGTGACGCAAGAGGGCAGCACAGCGCTCTGTAGTTTAAAGATGGCGGATGGCAGCTGTCAAAAAGCATGTGGCTGTCAAAAAGCACGTGGCTTTGTTTATCTCGAGCTAGTTAGGTTAAGTTGGCACTACTGAGGTTTATTCCCGTCAAGATGGCAGTACTGAGGTTAGCGACGCGTTGTTGTCGATGACAGCTGTCAAAAAGCACGTGGCTTTGTTTACAAATCTGTCAAAAAGCACGTGGCTGTCAAAAAACACGTGGCTTTGTTTACCTCATGCTAGTTAGGTTAAGTTGGCACTACTGGGGTTTAGGCCCGTCAAGATGGTAGTACTGAGGTTTGCGATGCGTTGTTGTCGATGACAGCTGTCAAAAAGCACGTGGCTTTGTTTACAAATCTGTCAAAAAGCACGTGGCTGTCAAAAAACACGTGGGTTTGTTTACCTCATGCTAGTTAGGTTAAGTTGGCACTAGTGAGGTTTAGGCCCATCAAGATGGCAGTACTGAGGTTAGCGATGCGTTGTTGTCGATGACAGCTGTCAAAAAGCACGTGGCTTTGTTTACAAATTCAAATCTCGCGTCAAAATTCAAATTTCCCGCCAAAATTCAAATTTCCCGCGGGAGGAGGAGGCCTCTCCCGAGAGCCGGAGGAGGAGGAGGCCGCAGAACCATCCAATTATACTACTAATAATACATAACATGGCTTAAATACGGTATGTTGATATTATTACACGGCAGCAAGCAACGGGAAAATACAGCCATAACTAACTCCCGAGGACAGGCAGCTCTCTCCGTACGATTGATGCACTGACGGTGGATTCATTGAGGGTACGGTATTTCGGAGGCAAAATAGTCTCCAAATTGGATCTCCACCTGGGGGCTACACGAGAGGGGGCGATCACAAGGAAGATTGATACTGACATTCTGCGAGTCAGGGCGTGGAATGTTAAATGTTTGAATCGTTGTTGTAGCTTACAGCCTCTGGAAAGGAAAACGGATAGTCTAAATTTATATTTGGTTGGAATAATGGAAGTACGTTGACAGGAAGAGCAGGAATTTTGGTCAGGCTACTGCAGAATTATCAACACAAAATCAAAGGGAAAAATGCAGGAGTTGGTTTAATAATGAATAAGAAAATAGGAATGCGGGTAATCTACAACGCCTAGCAGAGCGAAACGATTATTTTTCCCAAGATAAACACCAAACTAATGCGTCCTACAATAGTGCAGGTCTACTTACACACTAGTTAAGCGGATGATGAAAATATCGAAACAATATATGAAAAGTTATAAGTATTAATACAATACGTAAGAGGTGACGAGGATAGAATTGTGGTGGGAGACTGAAATGCAGTGGTAGGACAAGGAAGAGAAGGCAATGAGTAGTATAATAAGCGGGTTCTGCGGCACCTCCGCCGCCGCACGCCTCCGCCCGCCTCCTCCTCCGCCGCCGCCTCCGCCGCCGCCGCCGCCGCCCGCGGGAAATTTGAATTTTGGCGGGAAATTTGAATTTTGGCGGGAGATTTGAATTTGTAAACAAAGCCACGTGCTTTTTGACAGCTGTCATCGACAACAACGCAACGCTAACCTCACTGCTGCCATCTTGACGGGCCTAAACCTCACTAGTGCCAACTTAACCTAACTAGCATGAGGTAAACAAAGCCACGTGTTTTTTGACAGCCACGTGCTTTTTGACAGACAACAACGCATCGCTAACCTCAGTACTGCCATCTTGACGGGCCTAAACCTCAGTAGTGCCAACTTAACCTAACTAGCGCGAGGTAAACAAAGCCACGTGCTTTTTGACAGCCACTTGCTTTTTGACAGATTTGTAAACAAAGCCACGTGCTTTTTGACAGCTCTCATCAACAACAACGCATCGCAAACCTCAGTACTACCATCTTGACGGGCCTAAACCTTAGTGGTACCAACTTAACCTAACTAGCATGAGGTAAACAAAGCCACGTGTTTTTTTGACAGCCACGTGCATTTCGACAGATTTGTAAACAAAGCCACGTGCTTTTTGACAGCTGTCATCGACAACAACGCATCGCTAACCCCAGTACTGCCATCTTGACGGGCCTAAACCTCAGTAGTACCAACTTAACCTAACTAGCGCGAGATAAACAAAGCCACGTGCTTTTTGACAGCCACGTGCTTTTTTGACAGCTGTCATCCGCCATCTTTAAACTACAGAGCACCGTGCTGCCCTCTTTCGTCACCTGTCATCGGCAGTGCTGCCATCTTGACGGGCCTAAACCTTAGTGCTACCAACTTAACCTCACTAGCTCGAGATAAACAAATCCACGTGCTTTTTGACAGCTACGTGCTTTTTTGATAGCTGTCATCCGCCATCTTTAATCTATAGAGCACAGTGCTGCCCTCTTTAGCTACTTACCTTTGAAATGTGGTGGCGGATAATTTGAAAAATGCTTTTCGACAAGCAGCCATCTTTAATCCAGAGAGAACAGTGCTGCCCTCTATGTGGTGGCGGCAAATTGAAAAATTCCACGTGCTCTTGTTTGAAAACAAACTCACGTGCTTTTTTGACAGCTGTCATCTGCCATCTTTAATCTATAGAGCACAGTGCTGCCCTCTTTAGTTCGAAATGTGGTGGTGGTAAATTCCACGTGCTCTTGTTTGGAAACAAAGCCACGTGCAGCTGTCATCCGCCATCTTTAATCAACAGAGCACTGTGCTACTATCATGCGGGCAATTTCATCACCTGTCATCCGCCATCTTTAATCCACAGAACACCGTGCTGCCCTCTTTATGGCTACTACCTTAAGCACGTAGTAGCGGACAATTTGAAAAGTTCTGTTAGCTATCATCCGCCATATTTAATCAAGAGAGCACCGTGCTGCCATCTTTAGCTAGATACCTTTGAAATGTGGTGGCGGCTAATTGAAAAATTCCACGTGCTCTTGTTTGGAAACAAACTCACGTGCTTTTTCGACAGCTACCATCCGCCATCTTTAATCAACAGAGCATAGTGCTACCCTCTTTGTGATGGCGGCAAATTCCACGTGCTCTTGTTTGGTAAACATAGCCATGTGCAGCTGTCATCCGCCATCTTTAATACAGAGAGCACCGTGCTGCCCTCTTTATCGTAGTAGATGTAAATTCGTCACCTGTCATCCGCGGTGCTGCCATCTTTAGCTAGATACCTTTGAAAAGTGGTGGCGGATAATTTAAAAAGAAAAATTCTACAGCAGCCCTCTCTCGACGCTAATTGCATAAGATGGTGGCTATACATGACTCCTTAAGGGTGCTTACGCAAGATGGCTGCTATACACAGGTTCTTATGAGACGCCCTTGGGATGCTTGCGCAAGATGGCAGTTATACATGGCTCCTTATGAGATACCCTAGGGATGCTTGCGCAAGATAGCGGCTGATCTTATGGGATGGCTTAAGGGTCCTTGCACAAGATGGCTTGAGACGCCCTAAGGATGCTTGCGCAAGATGGCGGACACAAGATGGCAGCTATACATAACTCCTTATGAGACGCTTTAAGGGTGCTTGCGCAAGGTAGTTGCTACTCTTAGCTTAGAGGCTAACGTGTCGTGATAGTTCGATTCATTAAATTTAGGGCTTAAATGCAAAATGTTAAATATATCGAAAACGGTGCACCGTAGAGCAAAACGGACAAAATTTTTCCGCCTAATACCCAGGTTCGCAGTATGAGGAACAAGAAAATCATAGTCTAATAATGAGATCAACGGTTCGGTTCCTACTTAGGCCCTTTGGCATTTGCTCTGTTTTAGCTTGTATTGAAGCGAGTCTTCGTAACATGATCAGGTTTAGCTATGGTAGAGAGTATAACGTACCGTGCAGGTTCGATTCATTAAATTTGGAGGCTTAAATGCAAAATGTTAAATATCTCGAAAACGATGCATCGTAGAGCAAAACGGACAAAATTTTTCCGCCTAATACGTAGGTTCGTAGTATCAGGAACAAGAAAAAACATAGTCTAATGATGAGATCAACGGTTCGATTCCTACTTAAGCCCTTTGGCATTCGCAGCTATCTATTTCTACAAGATGGTGGCTGCTCTTATGAGAAACAAGATGCCTTGAGACGTCCTAGGGATGCTTACGCAAGATGGCAGACACAAAATGGTGACTATACATAGCTCCTTATGAGACGGCCTACGGGTGCTCGCACAAGATGGCGGCTACTCTTATGAAGAAAGCTAGCTTAGAGGCTACTGCGCAAGATAACAGCTGCTGTTATGCATGTGGTGGAGGGCAATTTGAAATTCTATGTGCTTAATCAACAGAGCACCCTGCTGCCCTCTTTAGCTGAAATGTGGTGGTGGATAATTTGAAAAATTCTTTTGACAGCTATCATCTTTAAACAAAGGCGACTATACATAGGCTGTTAAGGCCTTATCATTCTCCTCCTCCTCCTCCTCCTCCTTCTCTACCTCCTCCTCCGCCTCTTATGTCAAGGCATAGCTTTATATCGAACAAGTTTAAACCTGCATCGCGAAGGCAAGCGTGTGCAGCGATAACATTATTGTGCATGTTTAGACTTTCGAA
Source organism: Anabrus simplex (assembly GCF_040414725.1). Classification (NCBI taxonomy): domain Eukaryota; kingdom Metazoa; phylum Arthropoda; class Insecta; order Orthoptera; family Tettigoniidae; genus Anabrus; species Anabrus simplex. The sequence goes on from NC_090266.1 coordinate 570,573,075, forward strand.
ACATAAGAAGAGTAGAATCAAACGCTGTACTCGATACGACATGTGATCAGAACATTGATTGATGCGTTCAGAAAAACAAAATAAGTGATCAAGACTAGAATCGAACAATGTACTCAATACATCATGTGTTTAGAATATGTCAGGGGATACGCTTGTTCTAAGAAGATCAGATTGAAACATAACAAGACTAGAATAGAACACTGTAATCGATGTTGTTAACTTCAACATGTGATCAGAACATTGATTGATGTGTTCAGAACACAAAATAAGTGATCATGACTAGAATCGAACACTGTACTCGATACAACATGTGATCAGAACATTGATCGATGTGTTCAGAACACGAAATAAGTGATCAAGACTAGAATCGAACACTGTACTCAATACAACATGTGTTTAGAACATGTTAGGGGGTACCCTTGTTCTAAGATGATCAGAATGAAACATAACAAGACTAGAATCGAACACTGTAATCGATGTTGTTAACCTCAACATATGATCAGAACATTGTTTGATGTGTTCAGAGCAAAAGTACAATTTTGATGATTTGCTTAGTGTAAAATCAAAAACTATGGAAACACACTGTGCACATATCGCGTAGCTAACTCGCTCAGTAAGCAATATTGCAAAACTACAACTTCAATGATTTGCATAGTGTAAAAATAAAAAACACACTGTACCCATACTGCGCAGCTAACTCGCTCGGTAAACGATATAGCCAAAGTATAACTTCAAATTATTTACCTTCCATCATTCGTCTTGTGTGTAAAAATCAGTCGAACAAGTTATCGCATAAACATGGCTGAAAATAAAATCGTGATAGGGTATGGAACCCAGGGGTTACATCTTATCAGAAGGGCAAAAAGGATGAAAGGACTCTTCCTCCTCCTTACCGCACATTCCTTGAAGGGCTAATGGGCTAAAGGGCTAATGGGCTAAAGGGCTAAAGGGCTAAAGGGCTAATGGGCTAAAGGGCTAAAGGTGCAACAACCTCGTCGATCGCTATCAGCAAGAACGCTTGTACTTTGTTAAGTGTAGAAAATTAATCTTTATTTGTAAATGGTTTCATGTTCAGAACAAGGAATGGAAAATCCCGAGGTGTGATGAGTTACGTTTTTCGAACTAGTGTTTGGAACACTGAACTTTTCAAGATGATAGCAGAGAATTTAGCAATGTTCTGTTGTTGGATTTTAAATTCCGCGCTACAACATGCATAAGGTGGTAGCCTTGAGGTTTACCGCCGTAAAGATGGCAAGAGTGAGGTTAACAAGGTTCTGCTGTTGGATTTTAAATTCCGCGCTATAACATGCATAAGGTGGCAGCCTTGAGGTTTACCGCCGTAAAGATGGCAGCAGTGAGGTTAGCGACGCTCTATTGTCCTTCAAAGTGAGGTTAGGGTTCGTCAAGAAGACAGCTGTCAAAAAAGCACGTGGCTATGTTTACCAAACAAGAGCACGTGGTCGTGACGTCACGGTCACGTAGTATGTTGCCTCAGCATGTAAAGTTCAATGTCTACACCTACGTAGTTAACACTCTGCTATGTTCACAAGATTTTTTACACATAACTATTCTTTATGCTTTAAGTTCATGCACATAGGCTATGCTAAGATAGCAGTACAAACACATGCGAACTTTGTACATCTAATGGAATAAGTTTAGTACTGTGTGCATCATGGATACATGATGTGTGCTCGCATTTAATCTTGACTATACGTAATGCTGCTGCTTTGTTTACAAGATTTTTATACATTGCTATTCTTTATGCTTTAAGTTCGTGCACGCACAAGCGATACTTGTACGCTCTAGCAGGAGAAGTTTAGTACGATATTCGATACATACATTATCGATAGGTGATGTGTACACGCTTTAGAACATAGCTCATCTTTATGCTTTAAGTTCGTGCACAGGGGTTTGGGATACACAAAAGCGATTGCTACATGCTCTAGCGGAAGAAGTCTAGTACGATAGTCGATGCATGTAAAATCGATAGGTTATGCTAAGATAGCAGCACACTTACATGATTTTAGCACAATCTAGTGGAAAAAGTTTAGTATGAGTAGCAGCACACTTACATGATTTTAGCACAATCTAGTGGAAAAAGTTTAGTATGATAGTCGTTTCGTGCAAAATCATTAGGTAATGTGTAAACGCTTTGAAACAAGGCTATTCTTTGTACTTTAAGTTCATGTGTATGAGTTATGCTAAGATAGCAGCACAACCTAGCGGAAGAAGTTTTGTACGAGAGTCGATACATGCAAAGTCGATAGGTAATGTGTACACGCTTTGAAACATGGCTATTCTTTGTACCTTAAAGTCATGCGTATAGGTTATGCTAAGATAGCAGCACAATCTGGCGGAAGAAGTTCAGGGTGATCTGTACACGCTTTGAAACAAGGCTATTCTTTGTACTTTAAGTTCATGCGTCTTAGTTATGCTTGCGATAGTCGATGCATGTAAAATCGATAGGTTATGCTAAGATAGCAGCACACTTACACGATTTTAGCACAATCTAGTGGAAGAAGTTTAGTACGAGAGTCGATGCTTGCAAAATCATTAGGTAATGTGTACACGCTTTGAAAAAAGGCTATTCTTTGTACTTTAAGTTCATGCGTCTTAGTTATGCTAAGATAGCAGCACAATCTACCTGAAGAAGTTTTGCACGAGAGTCGATACATGCAAAATCGATAGTTGATGCGTACACGCTTTAAAACATGACTATTCATTGTACATTAAGTTCATGGGTATAGGTTATGCTAAGATAGCAGCACAATCCAGCGGAAGAAATTTAGTACGAGATTCGATGAATGCAAAATCAATAAGTAATGTGTACATGCTTTGAAACATGGCTATTCTTCGTACTTTAAGTTCATGTGTATAAGTTATGCTAAGATAGCAGCACAACCTAGCGGAAGAAGTTTAGTACGATATTTGTTGCATGCAAAGTCGATAGGTAATGTGTACACGCTTTGAAACATGGCTATTCTTTGTACCTTAAGGTCATGCGTATAGGTTACGCTAAGATAGCAGCACAATCTAGCGGAAGAAGTTTAGTACGAGAGTCGATGCTTGCAAAATCGATAGGTAATGTGTACACGTTTTGAGACATAGCTCTTCTTTGTTCTTTAAGTTCATGCGTCTTAGTTATGCTGAGATAGCAGCACAATCTACCTGCAGAAGTTTAGTACGAGAGTCGATACATGCAAATTCGATAGTTGATGTGTACACGCTTTGAAACATGACTATTCATTATACTTTAAGTTCATGGGTATAGGTTATGCTAAGATAGCAGCACAATCTAGCGGAGGAAATTTAGTACGATATTTGATGCATGCAAAATCAATAAGTAATGTGTACACGCTTTGAAACATGGCTATTCTTTGTACTTTAAGTTCATGTGTATAAGTTATGCTAAGATAGCACAACCTAGCGGAAGAAGTTTAGTACGATATTTGTTGCATGCAAAGTCGATAGGTAATGTGTACACGCTTTGAAACATGGCTATTCTTTGTACCTTAAGGTCACGCGTATAGGTTATGCTAAGATAGCAGCACAATCTAGCGGAAGAAGTTTAGTACGAGAGTCGAAGTGTGCAAAATCGATAGGTGATGTGTACACGCTTTGAAACATGGCTATTCATTGTACTTTAATTTTATGGGTATAGGTTATGCTAAGATAGCAGCACGATCTAGCGGATGAAGTTTAGTTCGATGGTCGATGCATGTAAAATCGATAGGTCATGTGTACACGCTTTGAAACATAGCAATTCATACTGCTGCTCTGTTCCCAAGACCTTTAAGCATAGCTAACCCTAATACTGCTCTTAACGACGTCGAGCTAAGGATTGATTACGTGACCGTGACGTCACGACCACGTGCTCTTGTTTGGTAAACATAGCCACGTGCTTTTTTGACAGCTGTCTTCTTGACGAACCCTAACCTCACTTTGAAGGACAATAGAGCGTCGCTAACCTCACTGCTACCATCTTTACGGCGGTAAACCTCAAGGCTGCCACCTTATGCATGTTGTAGCGCGGAATTTAAAATCCAACAACAGAACATTGTTAACCTCACTCTTGCCATCTTTACGGCGGTAAACCTCAAGGCTACCACCTTATGCATGTTGTAGCGCGGAATTTAAAATCCAACAACAGAACATTGCTAAACTCTCTGCTATCATCTTGAAAAGTTCAGTGTTCCAAACACTAGTTCGAAAAACGTAACTCATCGCACCTCGGGGATTTTCCATTCCTTGTTCTGAACATGAAACCATTTACAAATAAAGATTAATTTTCTACACTTAACAAAGTACAAGCGTTCTTGCTGATAGCGATCGACGAGGTTGTTGCTCCTTTAGCCCTTTAGCCCATTAGCCCTTTAGCCCATTAGCCCTTTAGCCCTTTAGCCCATTAGCCCTTCAGCCAATTAGCCCTTCAAGGAATGTGCGGTAAGGAGGAGGAAGAGTCCTTTCATCCTTTTTGCCCTTCTGATAAGATGTAACCCCTGGGTTCCATACCCTATCACGATTTTATTTTCAGCCATGTTTATGCGATAACTTGTTCGACTGATTTTTACACACTAGACGAATGATGGAAGGTAAATAATTTGAAGTTATACTTTGGCTATATCGTTTACCGAGCGAGTTAGCTGCGCAGTATGGGTACAGTGTGTTTTTGATTTTTACACTATGCAAATCATTGAAGTTGTAGTTTTGCAATATTGCTTACTGAGCGAGTTAGCTACGCGATATGTGCACAGTGTGTTTCCATAGTTTTTGATTTTACACTAAGCAAATCATCAAAATTGTACTTTTGCTCTGAACACATCAAACAATGTTCTGATCATATGTTGAGGTTAACAACATCGATTACAGTGTTCGATTCTAGTCTTGTTATGTTTCATTCTGATCTTCTTAGAACAAGGGTACCCCCTAACATGTTCTAAACACATGTTGTATTGAGTACAGTGTTCGATTCTAGTCTTGATCACTTATTTCGTGTTCTGAACACATCGATCAATGTTCTGATCACATGTTGTATCGAGTACAGTGTTCGATTCTAGTCATGATCACTTATTTTGTGTTCTGAACACATCAATCAATGTTCTGATCACATGTTGAAGTTAACAACATCGATTACAGTGTTCTATTCTAGTCTTGTTATGTTTCAATCTGATCTTCTTAGAACAAGCGTATCCCCTGACATATTCTAAACACATGATGTATTGAGTACATTGTTCGATTCTAGTCTTGATCACTTATTTTGTTTTCTGAACGCATCAATCAATGTTCTGATCACATGTCGTATCGAGTACAGCGTTTGATTCTACTCTTCTTATGTTTCGAAAGTCTAAACATGCACAATAATGTTATCGCTGCACACGCTTGCCTTCGCGATGCAGGTTTAAACTTGTTCGATATAAAGCTATGCCTTGACATAAGAGGCGGAGGAGGAGGTAGAGAAGGAGGAGGAGGAGGAGGAGGAGAATGATAAGGCCTTAACAGCCTATGTATAGTCGCCTTTGTTTAAAGATGATAGCTGTCAAAAGAATTTTTCAAATTATCCACCACCACATTTCAGCTAAAGAGGGCAGCAGGGTGCTCTGTTGATTAAGCACATAGAATTTCAAATTGCCCTCCACCACATGCATAACAGCAGCTGTTATCTTGCGCAGTAGCCTCTAAGCTAGCTTTCTTCATAAGAGTAGCCGCCATCTTGTGCGAGCACCCCTAGGCCGTCTCATAAGGAGCTATGTATAGTCACCATTTTGTGTCTGCCATCTTGCGTAAGCATCCCTAGGACGTCTCAAGGCATCTTGTTTCTCATAAGAGCAGCCACCATCTTGTAGAAATAGATAGCTGCGAATGGCAAAGGGCTTAAGTAGGAATCGAACCGTTGATCTCATCATTAGACTATGTTTTTTCTTGTTCCTGATACTACGAACTTACGTATTAGGCGGAAAAATTTTGTCCGTTTTGCTCTACGATGCATCGTTTTCGAGATATTTAACATTTTGCATTTAAGCCTCCAAATTTAATGAATCGAACCTGCACGGCACGTTATACTCTCTACCATAGCTAAACCTGATCATGTTACGAAGACTCGCTTCAATACAAGCTAAAACAGAGCAAATGCCAAAGGGCCTAAGTAGGAACCGAACCGTTGATCCCATCATTAGACTATGATTTTCTTGTTCCTCATACTGCGAACCTAGGTATTAGGCAGAAAAATTTTGTCCGTTTTGCTCTACGGTGCACTGCTTTCGAGATATTTAACATTTTGCATTTAAGCCCTAAATTTAATGAATCGAACTAGCACGACACGTTAGCCTCTAAGCTAAGAGCAGCAGCCATCTTGCGCAAGCACCCTTAAGGCGTCTCATAAGGAGACGTGTATAGCCGCCATCTTGTGTCCGCCATCTTGCGCAAGCATCCTTAGGGCGTCTCTAGCCATCTTGTGCAAGGACCCTTAAGCCGCCTCATAAGAGCAACCGCCATCTTGCGCAAGCATCACTAGGGTGTCTCATAAGGAGCCTTGTATAACCACCATCTTGCGCAAGCATCCCAAGGGCGTCTCATAAGAACCTGTGTATAGCAGCCATCTTGCGTAAGCACCCTTAAGGAGTCATGTATAGCCACCATCTTATGCAATTAGCGTCGAGAGAGGGCTGCTGTAGAATTTTTCTTTTTAAATTATCCGCCACCACTTTTCAAATGTATCTAGCTAAAGATGGCAGCACCGCGGATGACAGGTGACGAATTTACATCTACTACGATAAAGAGGGCAGCACGGTGCTCTCTGTATTAAAGATGGCGGATGACAGCTGCACATGGCTATGTTTACCAAACAAGAGCACGTGGAATTTGCCGCCATCACAAAGAGGGTAGCACTATGCTCTGTTGATTAAAGATGGCGGATGGTAGCTGTCGAAAAAGCACGTGAGTTTGTTTCCAAACAAGAGCACGTGGAATTTTTCAATTTGCCGCCACCACATTTCAAAGGTATCTAGCTAAAGATGGCAGCACGGTGCTCTCTTGATTAAATATGGCAGATGATAGCTAACAGAACTTTTCAAATTGTCCGCTACTACGTGCTTAAGGTAGTAGCCACAAAGAGGGCAGCACGGTGTTCTGTGGATTAAAGATGGCGGATGACAGGTGATGAAATTGCCCGCATGATAGTAGCACAGTGCTCTGTTGATTAAAGATGGCGGATGACAGCTGCACGTGGCTTTGTTTCCAAACAAGAGCACGTGGAATTTACCACCACCACATTTCGAACTAAAGAGGGCAGCACTGTGCTCTATAGATTAAAGATGGCAGATGACAGCTGTCAAAAAAGCACGTGAGTTTGTTTTCAAACAAGAGCACGTGGAATTTTTCAATTTGCCGCCACCACATAGAGGGCAGCACTGTTCTCTCTGGATTAAAGATGGCTGCTTGTCGAAAAGCATTTTTCAAATTATCCGCCACCACATTTCAAAGGTAAGTAGCTAAAGAGGGCAGCACTGTGCTCTATAGATTAAAGATGGCGGATGACAGCTATCAAAAAAGCACGTAGCTGTCAAAAAGCACGTGGATTTGTTTATCTCGAGCTAGTGAGGTTAAGTTGGTAGCACTAAGGTTTAGGCCCGTCAAGATGGCAGCACTGCCGATGACAGGTGACGAAAGAGGGCAGTACGGTGCTCTGTAGTTTAAAGATGGCGGATGACAGCTGTCAAAAAAGCACGTGGCTGTCAAAAAGCACGTGGCTTTGTTTATCTCGCGCTAGTTAGGTTAAGTTGGTACTACTGAGGTTTAGGCCCGTCAAGATGGCAGTACTGGGGTTAGCGATGCGTTGTTGTCGATGACAGCTGTCAAAAAGCACGTGGCTTTGTTTACAAATCTGTCGAAAAGCACGTGGCTGTCAAAAAAACACGTGGCTTTGTTTACCTCATGCTAGTTAGGTTAAGTTGGTACCACTAAGGTTTAGGCCCGTCAAGATGGTAGTACTGAGGTTTGCGATGCGTTGTTGTTGATGAGAGCTGTCAAAAAGCACGTGGCTTTGTTTACAAATCTGTCAAAAAGCACGTGGCTGTCAAAAAGCACGTGGCTTTGTTTACCTCGCGGTAGTTAGGTTAAGTTGGCACTACTGAGGTTTAGGCCCGTCAAGATGGCAGTACTGAGGTTAGCGATGCGTTGTTGTCTGTCAAAAAGCACGTGGCTGTCAAGAAACACGTGGCTTTGTTTACCTCATGCTAGTTAGGTTAAGTTGGCACTAGTGAGGTTTAGGCCCGTCATGATGGCAGCAGTGAGGTTAGCGTTGCGTTGTTGTCGATGACAGCTGTCAAAAAGCACGTGGCTTTGTTTACAAATTCAAATTTCCCGCCAAAATTCAAATTTCCCGCGGGCGGCGGCGGCGGAGGCGGCGGCGGAGGAGGAGGCGGGCGGAGGCGTGCGGCGGCGGAGGTGCCGCAGAACCCGCTTATTATACTACTGCAATGGACTATTAGAATTCGGATTGAGATAAAGAAATGAAAGAGGAAGGCAGCTGCTTGAATTCTGCACGGATCATAATTTAGTCCTTGCTAATATTTGGTTCAAACACCACAAACGACGGCTGTAAACGTGGACGAGATCTGCAGATACTGGAAGATATCAAATACACTTCAGTATGTTTAGGCAGGTTCACAAACCAGGTGTTAGATTGCAAGATTTTCCCAGGAGCAGACATGGACTCCGTTCGCAATTTGTTGGTTATGAAATTCCATCTGAAGCTGAAGAAGTTGAAGGAAAGAATGCAAGGAAATAAGATCTAGAATTGTGTGAGGGATTGCTTCAATGAACCTCTTGCACAAGGTCTAAATCAAAAGGCTGAAAGAAACCCAATAGAGGACTAATGGAGAGTCGTGAAGAACGAGATCAGTGGGGCTGCTGAAGGAAGGTTAGGAAGAAAGGAACGATAAAGTATGAATCAATATATAACTCAGGTAGTACTAGACCTAACTGATGAACGACAAAAATAAAATGAGGTGGGGGAGGCAAAGTAGAATAAAGGCGATTAAGTTATGAAGTGGATAGAAAGCGCAGGGCAGGTAGGGAAGTATTGCTGAATGAGAAGTGAAAGACTCGTTGAGTGAATGTTCAGCTTACTGGCCTTCGGTTCTGAAGGTCCTGGGTTCGATTCCCGGCTGGGTCGGGGATTTTAGCCTTCATTGGTTAATTCCAGTGGCTCGGGGGCTGGGTGCCTGTGCTATCCCCAACATCCATGCAATTCACACACGACATATAACACTATCCTCCACCACAATAACACGCAGTTACCTACACATTGCAGATGCCGCCCACCCTCATCGGAGGGTCTGCTTTACAAGGGCTGCACCCGGGTAGAAATAGCCACACGAAATTATAATTCTTACAAGTAATTAATTCCATATTGTTCCTTGGTGGAATTGTTATATATAACAAATCCTAACTAGTAAGTTTCAGCAAGGCGATGTTATTCCATTTATTGTGTAAGATGTATGATACGGGAGAAGTGCCATTCGTTTTTCGGCAGAATGATGTACCTTTTCCCAAGGAAGCACGTGCTCACAGGTGTGAAAACTACTGTACCTAAACATTAATTTACTTTCTCACGCCTGCAAAATGTTAACAGGTACGGTTTACAGTTGAATGGAAAGACAAGTTGAAGCTGAGTGTGGAGATGATCAATTAGGCTTCAGAAGAAATGTAAGAACACGTAGAGCAACCCTGACTTTATACCTGATCTAAGAGGAACGAATTAAGAAGAACAAGCTCACGAACATTACTTTCATAGATATAGAAGTGTTATTCAATAATGTTGATGGAACCAAGCTATTTGAGATTCTGAGGTGATCAGGATCAGATAACGAGAAAGGCGAATTGCTTACAATCTGTATAAAAATCAGTCCGCGGAGGTAAGATTCGAAGGCTTGGAAAAAGAAGTGGCAATCCAGGAAGGAGTGAGGTAAGGCTGCCCCCCTTCCTTTCAATATTTGTATTGAACGGTCGGTAAAGGAAACCAAAGAGGAATTTGGAAAGGGAATTACAGTCCAAGGGGAGGTCATCCAAACTCTGAGATTTGCCCATGTAATTGTTATTTTACCTGAGACTGCAGAATATCCGGAGAATGTACTGAAAGATACGGATAGAGTCTTGCCGAAGGAATACAAGATGAAAATAAATAAGTCTAAAAAAAGTAATTTAATGCAATCGAACAAAGTCAGGTGATGCAGGAAATATAAGTTATGGAAATTAAATCCTGAAGCAAGTAAATGAATATTTTTACTAGGGTCATAAATTAACAAACAATGACAGAAGTAAGGAGGACATAAAATGCAGACTAGCGCAAACCAGGAAGGCCTTTTTGAAGAAAAGAAATTTGCTCATTCCTAACTTTGATATATGAGTTTCAAAATACGCACGTATGGACCGTGGCATGGCATGGAAGTGAAACATGTATGATAACTAGATCAGAAAGAGTGAAAATAGAACATTTTGAAATATGGTGTTACAGAAGGATGCTAAAGGTGAGATGGATAGATGGAATCACGAATGAGGAGAATCTGAATCGAATTTGTGAAAGGAGGTAGATTTGACTAAATGTGACGAGAAGGAGAGATAGAATGATAGGAAACATCTTAAGACACCTAGGACGTGTTCAATTGGTTTTTGAGGGAAGTGTAGGCGGTAAGGACTGTAGGTGTAGACCAAGGTGTGAATATGACAAGCAAATTAGAGCGGATGTAGCATGTAGTAACTATGTAGAAATGTAAATATTAGCACAGGATCTGGTGGCACGGAGTGCTGCATGAAATCATTCTAAGGACTGATGACTCAGACAACAACATTCTGTTTGATCCTGTCCCTCTGTTGGTAGTGATTCATTACCTCGCACTGAATATACTTATTTACAATAATTATTTTATTCAGTAAACTAATGGCTAATATTGTCACAGCAGAATCTGACTCTATTTTGATAGATCTGTTGTGTTTCGTGATAATGATTTTTACCTGAATTGATTAGGAGGAACTAAATGTTTATTTTAGCTACTCACCTTGAGCTGCATCTGAGGCGTAACACGGGCCCGTCCGGAGGAAGCCAAATTGGGCCCCCTCGAATTATTTATATAAAGACTATTAACACACACATATTTACCTACAGCAGATATATTATTGCAGTCTACATCCATTTAATATATACATAAGACGTACAAAAAGATTACAATGGTAATTAATTTATCCATAAATTTTAATTTCATTGTCAAATACTTTGTAGGGATTGAAATGCAGTTAAATAAATGCATGTTTCTATCTCTCGTATTTACTTTAAACATGTATTGTACTAATATTCCATTCTATACAAACTGGATTTGTAGCGTATTTTCTAGGATGAAGGCATTGACGAAATACATGATATACATGGACAAAGATTTCGATGCTGACGAGGCTGAATTCACTGTTTGTGTTGGGTCAGAATATTTCGTAAGTAATACTTCATAAGTTTCAGATTACAAAATGTTCGATTTGCGGAAGAAATAGCATGAGTAATACTGATGTCTAAAATTTGATATTTTGGTATCAATTTACCCTGTTTCTTCAACAATAATTTGAGCAGATATTTGTCAGGTGATTTGTGAGAGTGCGTGCCACTCGTGTTACGAGATACAGGTGTCTTAGACTCAATGAAAACAATAATTTAAGGGCAGATGTAACCATCCCACAATTACTCTGCACACGCACTTCAAGAACAAACATTTTCGGCCTTTCCTACAAACACATCAAGATGTCACCTTTCCTGTGCAAAGTTGTGTTAGGGTAAAGTTATTTATTCATTTATTTACTTTTTCTGGGGAAGTTTACTGGCCCACTTTAGCCCCGGGCCTGCCTGCATTACTTGGCTGAGTTGCATGGAAGTAAACGAAGTACTTCTGACCTGTACTAATATGAATTCTACAAAGAGAAAATGTTTATTAAACACCTGCTTGTGCAATACATTCCAGAAGATGGGTTTCTCACGAAATGTCCACGTGACCTAGTATCTAAGGCTCTCAAGAAACTTCCACTAAAGTTTGCTTCATAGCAAACACTCTACCATGTCCTTATCTCACTCTGTCTAAACTTTTAATCTCCCTCTCTCACTTCTCCTCATAACTTTATATCTTTCTCAACGTCTTCAGTTTTTCAATATTCCCCGCCACCTCTGCACACTCGGATTGAGCTTGGATCACTGCACGACGCACTAGAGCTGTGTCTCTATTAAGATCCACAGATTCAATAACCTGAAGACAATTACGATTAAATGGTAGTGGAGGTTTTGATTCTACATGACAATTAGGATCCCTCACGGACATCACCATCTTCGTTATCTGTCATTAAATTTTATGGTGCCTACCGTCCCATATGCAAATATAGTAATCAGAGCACGAATCAAGGATTTCCTTCTCCTTTTGAGGTGAATGTTGAGACGTTGCATCTATCAGGTGTATGCATAAGTATTTGCCGGTTTTTCTGGTAATTAAAACTCGTTATTTTCAAGGGAAATTCATTTTCTGTTTATTCAAAACATTGGCCATCAGCTTCTACATATTTCGCCCATCATTTAGGTAATTTATGAATACCATACCAGAAAAACTGCTTGTCTTTTGCGACAAAACATAGGCCTACGTCCAGCCATTTGCAAACTCCCTTGAAATTGTTGCAGTGCTGCTCTGCGAGCGCGTGCCCCTTTCATGTGAAGAAGTGATAGTCAGATGGCGCCAGGTCGGTACAGTGCGGCGAATGAGGAATGTTGTCCCATCCAAGCGATTTCAAGGTGCCTTTCACTGGTTTTGCTGTGTGAGGCGGCATATGGTCGTGTAACAAAATCACTTTGCCATATATTCTGACCCATTCCGTTCGTTTTTCGATCAATGCGTGAATTGAATTAATCATGTTTGGTGATAGCGTTGTGTAATAACGGCTTCGCCTGGCTTCAAGAGTTCATAATACACAATACCGCTCTAGTTCCACCAGACACAAAGCACGGTCTGTTTGCCGAAGCGATTTGGCCTTGGTGTTGAAGGAGATGACATCCGCTATTTTCTCCGCTTCGGGTTTTCAAAATAAATCCATTTTTAGTCACCCGTTACAATTCCTTTCGTGGCGTTGAAGCAGAATTTCACAAGTGACATTGCGATTTTCCATTTGCCGTTCATTCACATCTCATGAAAACCATTTACGAAGTTTACATATCTTTAATGCATGTGCCAGTTGCTGTTGAGTTTGAGTTGGGCGATCATCCAGTAACGAGCACTGTCTTTTACATTGAAATCACCACGTTTAAACTGTCGTAACCATGTTTCACATGTTCTAATCGATGGAGGGTGTTTACCATATGTTTCTACCAGCAAACGATGACTATCCACAGCCTTTTTATTTTGATTAAATAACAAAAGCAATGAGTCACGGAAATGTTCTTTTTCAGGTACAAACGTCGACTCATGATCATTGAACGATACAACACAGACGCTAGTGTTCGGCGGACTCAACTTGTGTGTGTTGGTAGGATAATGTCAGACGAACAGACTGACGTATGTGGTAAATTCATACATTTCGTACTGTTCGCTAACGCCATCTCTTAGTGAAACAGGAAAAGACTTATCATACCTCTAGTAGCCCTTACCTCTATTAACAACGTGCTTCGGGCAATTAAATTTCAGAATTTGTCTTATCCTCGATTAAATAAGAATAACTTAACACAGCAACATTGCAAACATTTCAAATAAAATTATTTGACGATTCATTCTAACGCCATGGATATTAATATAACATACTGAAATTTATTACTGTTGGATTCAAAAGGAAAAAACATTGTTTTATTACTTCCTTTAACAAATGTACATACCTATGTTCAAACAAACAGCTCTCTTCATTCATACAGTAGACGAGCAGTTACGGCACACAGCACATCAAGTGCTGTAGTTTAGAAGTAATAAAATTCTTCCATGACCATGGTCAGTACATGGCATTGTAACACAACAGTCGTAATAATGCAACTGACTTGAGTCATTCAGCAACCAATCTGTGGGTTAAGGCAAGGGAATGGGAAACCATTTGCAGGAATATGGTATGCCGATCATCAGCCAAGGAAACTATTTTACCAGGTGAAGTTTCTGCACATTTTCCGCGCATTAATTCATGCATTTGTAAGAATGTAGTAAGAATGACGTTCAAGCACGATTTGTAATTATGGGCTGAGGCATTACTACAATAGTAGAACGTTATTAACCACAAAACGACATTCCTGATTAGTTAATGGATAACGTCAGTCTCCTCTAATACACAGTAAGGTATGAGGAAACAAGTATCTCTTTCAGAATTTACATAAATATTTTTAAGTGAGCTTACGATTCTGAATGAGTTTACTGTACTGTAAAATTAAACATAAGTTTAATTTACGTGACAGGCAAATAGGAAACTGTAATGGGTAATAATGCGTAAGCTAGAATGTTGAGTTTCTTCCCTGTTTCATGCATGTCATCTCGTTGTCCCCACGTAACACAGCTAAATTAGTTCGTACCACATAGATGAGCTCCTTCAATAAACTAATTTCCAACGGTGTTAGTTCTAGTATTTGAATTTCAACCTATGTGCCTGTTGAGGTGGGTGAAATATATGATTGCTCTTTTGAAAACACAATGCGGAGTTAATTGCTTCTGCATATATTTTTCATTACAACTTATATAGGACTTCAACTGTCGTAATGCAAGTTATAACTGTGGCAACTTCCAAAGTAATATTTTCACCATAATTTTCTTTATAATTCTATGTCGCTTCTTGCCTCTGGCCATTACTCATTGTATTGTGTAAGGTATTTTTCTCTCGTATCCATGTTCCCATGTATATCATCCTCTATGTATCCTTCACGGGATATGGTGACATGTCATGTGAGGATACAGAGATTAAAACCATGCTCTTCAATCCTACGCTAGATGAGTCGTTTGATATAGAGATCCCCCAACTATCCCATTCGTCTGGTCAGTCCATGTTGCTGGAGCTCTTCCTTGGGTCGTAGGACAATCCCCAGGAGTACAGCGGATTGCAATAGACTTTGAAGAAAGAAATATGCCAACTGCTCTTTGCAAATTCATATTAATTTTCATAAGAAGATGAATTGCCGCAAATTATTAATAAGATATAACTGATTAGTTTTACGATATGGATAAAGTACCCAGCGAATTACAAATGAAATCTATACCACAAATTCCTTGAAGAAAATACAGAAGAATATGTTTGAGTGGCCGCCGAAATTCTCAAAAGCCTATAATTAAATCTAAAACCTTACACTTCCCGCTATTTAGACGGAAACCCGTTATTGGATTAGGTGTTAGGAGAATAAAAAGTAATTCTGAGAAATAAAATATTATTTTACTCGATTTAAACAGTTATATATTCGATTATTAAGCAAGAATTATTTCACACTTAACTCGCGGGACTAAGTGGAGAGCAGTTTACTGAGGACTTTGGTCTAAATCCAATGCTTCATGTCCCTTATTAGCCATATCGACAGGGATAGTTTCATCAGACTGCCCTCTGTTACAAAAAGCTTGATTTATTTTGCTAGTTGCTTTACGTCGCACCGATACACATAGGTCTTATGGCGAGAAGCGTGAATTTTAATGATATGTTTGAGATTCCAAGGAAGTATTCGTACATTTTTGAATAAATATTAAGGTTCATGTCAAAAGGTGCAACCGAAAAGCTATAGTAGAATTATGGGACTAGATTAAGTATTGTTAAGAAATGTTGGCGTGTCAGTCTGTAGATACCTGAAGTAAACAGTGAGGTATGTTAAGTTATGTATTAAGCTTAGATCAAATGCACGACTTGCAAACATTTTTTCATTTGTGTTTCAAATATTTTCAGGAAACTTGTAGGTGTATTTGTGCTAATTCAGGAAAATTCTGGCAAAATCACTAACCAGTGACGTTTGTATATTATTTCTATATCCTTTTGGAGATCGTAGGGTAATAGGGTTTTGTGACAAATTCAGAAATATCTGGATTGTGCTGATTCGAGTGGACTCTACAACACTGAGTTTCCAGGGACGTCTGTATATTAATTCTAGTACATCATGTATATCATGTGTAATGCGATATTTCACATCAAACGTATCTGGGAACTTAGCCAGAAATATGTATAAACAGTACAGTGGGATGTTGCAGTTGTGATGTGTTGCTGCGATTTACCGAGTTGAGTTGTGCTGCACGCCGGGCAGTATCGGTACCGTTCGGTAGATCAATCGTGGATTACCACGTACATGATTCATGTGTACTCATATGTATACAGTGAAAATATACCAGTAGTCGGGAAGAGTAGTTTGATTTTATTACATCTCTGCTCTATGAATAATTGGCGACCGTGACGGAACTTTTGTATGTGAACGAAATTAGGATATACGTATTCGCATTGAGGTTAGGATTATTGGGTACGTAATTGAATTGTAGTTAATGTACTTACGCGGCAGTTCATAAAATAGTCGAATCATGAAGGTATTCTTCAAGGACATAATCATCGGTAAACTGAAGGGACAAAATTGGAGAATCGTGGACTTCCTACCATCGAGAGGAATTCGTATTTGATCACACTACTCCGAGAACAGATTACTAGAACCGGACGCATTTTGTACAGAACTTAACGAGGAGGAAGAACCTTCAGTACCAGACATCTTAGTAAGCAAAATAACGACATAATTATGATTGTATATGTACGACCAACAGAGCTACACTTATTCGCGTCAGGTGAGATATCCTATTGTATTTCTTTTACTTGGAACGGCAGCCAAGTGGAATCTTCTCTCACCCGAGGTGAAGTAGTCAGGTCTCTGTTACGGGATGAATCAGACCACGTGACATAAAGGTCGAATGTTAAGAAGCTTGAACGCATGTCAGTCTACAAATTTCTACTACGCGGTGCAGGAAGCAGTAAAACGGCAGACAATGATTTGAGATATCCAATATGATATTTCTTGCCTCTAACCCCGTCTACGGTACGATTACATCGAACAGTGATTAACCTCGTTCTCCCCATATATGTTTGTGATCGAGCCAAGATAATTACTGATCGCATAGCTGGACAAATACTTTACGAATGGTCGGAGCATATTTTAAAATGTTGTGTTTGTTTCGGTTCGCCTGCCCGGTCGTACTAGGCTAGCCTCATCGGGCGCCCAACTCAGCACCTCTGATCTAGAAGATCATTCATTCATTCTAACAAAAGTGTTTACAATGAAGTCATATCCTATAAACAGCAGGATATTAACTTCCACACCCAGCAATACATACAATGATGGGCAATTGAATTAAAGATATCTGGCAAATATCATGCAGCATCCCCTTTAACCTTGATTACGGTTGTGGTGCAGTGTGGCATGGACTCCACCATACACTGGAAACATTGGAGAACCATACTTGATTTATGACTGCTGCACAGCCTCCCATAATGGACAGAGGTTGGACGGAGTAGAATTCAAGGTGGGCACATCCCTCTTGATAACATTGCAGATGTGCTCAATTGGATAGTGTCTGGGTGACCCTCAGGGCCAGGCAAGCATTCTCGTATTCGGAGAATGTTCGTCGAAACAATCAGCCACATTTCAGGGGCGATGGGCAGGTGCATATTCTTGCTGCACGCACAGGCTTCCTGCAGGGAGCTGGAGGTGAACAGATCAGTAAGTATGATGTGACATGTGGTCCCTGTATAGTTCACCGGCGAGGAAAATTGGAAGATGTACCAATGGTCGCATTTCATCCCCCGTGACCATTCCCGATGCGAGGATGCTAACACCAACAGCCAGAATTGTATCCTGCCGACAAAAGGGATCCCTTGCCTCATGTGCTTGGCCACCATGCCGGCGGCATGACCTCATCTGTTCAGGCGACCTTCTTCCATTCTTCAAGAGTTCAGTGGTGGTATTCATTGTGACGTGCGGTGAGCACAGCCCCTTACGAGAGGTGGCTTCTTTACCCCTTTGCGTGAAGATGGTTCCGAATGGTACGACTGCTCGCACTTTTTGTTATCCAGCATTGAATTTGTAATTGATCTGCTGCACTATGTTTGCGAGTGATCTGTTTCACTATGGCCTGCCTGTCCGCTGTTAGAGCTAGCGGACACTGCAATGTTTGGTCCTGGCGGCGATGGTTTAGCCTGAATCCACACTAATGGCTCACTCTTAACAAGGTGGCCCCAGTGCCTGCACGACTTTGGAAATGGAATGGGACATGCATCTGGCACCACAACCAGGCCGTGATCAAATTTGCCGAAATCCTATGTCCTATCCATTGTGTGTTTGACTGTTACCCCCACGGCCAGTACGAGGTCTGATAACATTGCAATCACGCGCCATGCTGTACTGTTAAATTCGCTGGTTTGACCGCATCGTCATTTCAGCACAACAGCACTTGTCACTAATTCAGTTGCTCATCAGTGTACAAAAATAATCTAGCGGACATCGCCAAAGTATGGAGAGAATACTGCATCAAGCTGTTCACGGATGACCCACAACCAATGCCAGGTTACCAGATCCCAACGGACATTGAACCAACGATCCTTAGAGGAGGAGTGGAACGTGCAATAAAAATGCCCCGGAACCGGAAAGCACCAGGTCAAGATGGAGTCACTGCTGAAATCCTAAATAACATGGGTGACCTAGGTGTCGGCATCTTCCACAAGTTATGTCAGAAGATATGGACATCTGGAAATTGGCCGGACCATTGGTGCCCCTCCATGTTCGTACCACTGTTCAAGAAAAGTTCTCCACTTGACTGTGCAAACTATCGAACGATAGCCTTCATCTCCCATGCCAGTGAAATCATGCTCAAGGCTGTGAGCGAGATGCTGAAGATCTTTTTTACTCCCACAAATATCAGAGGAACAAACCGCGTTTGTTCCAGGCAAAGGAACTCGTGAGCAGATTCTAAACATCCGGCAGCTCATAGATAAGACAAGGGAATACAATATCAAGATGTTCCTATGTTTCGTGGACTACAAGAAAGCCTTCGACAAGGTGAAATGGCCAAAGCTCTAGCCTCTACTCACTAAGATGGGGGCCGAGGTTTTAAGTGTACCTGATTTAATAATTGTACTCTTCGAACATTGCGACAGTGAGAGTTAATAATAACTTCTCAGACATCTTTTCTACTACTGATGAAGATTGCATTCTCTCCCCCTCCTGTTCAGTGTATACAGTGAGTGCATTATAAGGGAGATTCTCGAGGATTGGAGTGACGGCATCACAGTTGGTGGCAGGAAAATTAACAATCTCAGTTATGCGGATGTTCCTGTGATAATTGCAACAGATAATCAAGAACTGGAAACCATCATGCGGAGGTTAGACGAGCGAAGCAGAAAATAATGGTCTTGAAATCAACAATGAAAATACCAACGTGATGATTGTAGATCGTTTTACTAACAACAGACATTCCATAACAAGAATTGCTGATTATGAGGTTGTCAGTCGCTTCGAGTACCTGGGATCTATTTTCACAAATACCGGATACTGTGAACCTGAGATCCGTAAGCGCATTACGATTGCGAGAAATTCAACAACAAAACTTACTCGCATCTGGAAGGGCACCTCCATCACTTCCAAGACAAAGCTCACCCTCATTCGGAACTCTGATCTTCCCTATCGCGATCTATGATGCAGAAACTTGGACGATGAAGGTGGCGTATCGCCGCAGAATTGATGCTCTAGAAATGTGGTTCTATAGGAGATTACTGCAAATACCATGGACAGCACACCGTACTAATAAATCGATCCTGCAACAGGTCGGCATCAGAACAAGGCTGTCGATCATTATCAACCAAAAAAACTCAGATATTTTGGTCATATTGCCAGAAGACAGGAGGCCATGGAAATACTTATCATAGAGGGAAAAGTCGACGGCCGAAGACCTAGAGGATGTGCATCGTTACGGTGGATGGACCAGATCAAGAACTTGACAAGGATGAGCTTACAGTAAGCAAGTCACCATGCCCAAAACAGAGACTCCTGGAGGCAGATCACCAAAAGGCTTGCCACGTGATGCCACTACACCCATGCGAAGGGGTTGGACTCAAAGAGAGAGTACAAACAACCAGCCATCAACACAATAAAGCACTAGCCAGGAGGCCGACAACGCTTTCCCGTCGCTTTCACTATGCCCTTCACTGCCAACCATCTCCTTCAATTCCCACCACATCTCCATATACCAGCCCGCATCTCGTGGCCAGAGAGAGGGCGAAACCCTGTTAGGGTAAGATATGAAAACTTTTGATGATGATGATTTAATGCAAGGAAAATAGTGTATGTTGTAGGAGAGCAAATGTAAGCGTGTAACTGGGGAGAATGGTGCAGTAATCCTGCCATTCGGATCCCAACCCTAGTGTTAAGGATTCGAGTCCCGTAGTCTTCCTGTAGGCTTATAAATAGGACTATGAAGAGTACCCGGCCTTAAAACACCAGAAAACACTTGAAATCAACCTGGATATTCTACCTTCCTTACGTAAATGTGGGAACATGGGAGAGAGAGACGCAGTAAATTAGCCTAATTACAGCGCGTACTACTGACCAGAACTATGAACTACACGTTATATTTTGTATACCTTCCTTCCTTCCTTCCTTCCTTCCTTCCTTCCTTCCTTCCTTCCTTCCTTCCTTCCTCAAGGGTCTATTTTACATTCAGCCACTCGGAAGCGAACCGACACACGAAGACTTCAGTGTCTTCGGAATGTCTTTCGAGTCACTTCCAATGTTAAAGAATGCATAGGGTTAAGTGACGCGTGTCGTACCAGTCTCTAGCGTCGTACCAGCAACGTCCCTAAGCACTCAAGTCTCATGTCTTTCGTAAAAACAATGCGCTTAATGAATACTGCTTTAGTATTTTATTTGTGGGGGAAGTGGAGAAACACCAACAGCTCTGTATTTTCAGTTTGCCGGAACGTACGAGGAAGGGTGGAATGAAGTCAGGTAGAAGATGAAGATGACGTAGTAGTGGTGGTAGTAGTAGTAGTAGTAGTAAGTACACCTTCATCACTTGATGAATCTTACTTGACACCATAACTCGTACAACACTCCCTCCCTCCCTCCCTCCCTCCCTCCCTCCCTCCCACCCACCACCCTTCCTTCCTTTCTTCTAGAATTTGTTTTACGTCGCACCGACACAGATAGGTCTTATGGCGACGATGGGATAGGAAGGGGCTGGGAGTGGGAAGGAAGCGGCTGTGGCCTTAATTAAGGTACAGCCCCAGCATTTGCCTGGTGTGAAAATGGGAAACCACCGTAAACCATCTTCAGGCATGCCGAATGTGGGGCTCAAAACCACTATCTCCCGGATGCAAGCTCAGGGCCGCGCGCCCCTAACCGCATGGCTAACTCACCCGGTCCTTCCTTCCTTCCTTCCTTCCTTCCTTCCTTCCTTCCTTCCTTCCTTCCTTCCTTCCTTCCTTCCTTCCTTTAGAACAAGATACAGACTGAAAACGAAAGAGATTGATATCGCATAGTAGTTGCCGAGTGTGAAATTAGGAGTATCTTAAAAGTATCCTACCCGCAAACTTCTTAAATTGGTGATACTGAAGTCTCTATCACGCCGGTTCACAGTGGCTAAATGTGATACAGGCCTTATACACGTTGCGTCGCACGTCCTTTTAGAGTTTGTATAACTCATCTCTCTGTTAATGTCTTTGAATGTCACTTCATGTACTGATATGATAATTCGTCTGATCTTACTTCTGTGTACTACAATGCAGTGACCTAACTTTGTGGTCAGATGAATTCAGCGACGTTCCATGATAGAAATCGGAAGCTATTATAGAGATAGAAATTTCTAATCCTGACGCTAAAATAGGCTATCTTGATTGTGAAATTCCCGTTTTCTAACTCTTATTCCCGGGAGAGCATAAGAATAGTGAATTATTTCAAGGTGTTGGGGACCTAGGGCCAAATAATCATAATTACCGACACTGTCGCACGCATCACAATAACACAGGTTATTAGGTAGTTTCTGGAAACGTAAGTATGTTAAACGGAGGTAAATACAGTATATGCATCGCATACTCAATGCGAAGTTTGGGTTGGGAAGAATTGAGAGAAAGGAGAAAAGCTGCTCGACGAAGTGGTATGTTTCGAGCTGTCAGCGGAGAGATGGCGTGGAATGACATTAGTAGACGAATAAGTTTGAGTGGTGTTTATAAAAGTTGGAAAGATCACAATATGAAGATAAAGTTGGAATTCAAGAGGACAAACTGGGGCAAATATTCATTTATAGGAAGGGAGTTAGGGATTGGAATAACTTATCAAGGGAGACGTTCAATAAATTTCCAATTTCTTTGAAATCATTTAGGAAATGGCTAGGAAAGCAACAGATAGGGAATCTGCCACCTGGGCGACTGCCTTAAATGCAGATCAATATTGATTGATTGATTGATTGATTGATTGATTGATTGATTGATTGATTGATTGATTGATTGATTGATTGATTGATCATAGACGTCCTCGTTCGGAGCTTCACGCACCCCGTGGAGTAATAGACAGTTTATCATGCTGTACTGCTCTGAATCGTGAATTACGTCACCCGGTCCGGAGATCTGGTTCTGCATTGTAGTAAGGTCACACTTCAGCTCCTAGAGCTCCTCGGTGACAAGAGCTCTGAAAAACCGGAACTCCAGGACCAGTGCGTCACCGCAGTTGGTAGCACTGTTGTTAGCGCGCACATTGCCTTTTCGAAGCGAGCTTGGATGTCATTAAGGGTTTCTTCGAATGAAGAATTCCGCTTGATCACGGACTTAAGGGACATTATGAACAAAAGTAACCGATCACTGAGCGTTACTTAATAGTAACCTTTTCTAGAACACGCATATTGTAGTTAAAGTGCTAATTTGCTAGGTGGTTTAAGGAGCCTCTCACATGCACTTTATTACTGCCACCATTGTAAAATTATTTATTGAAAAATATTTTTAAAAAAGGAGGAAAAATATGCATTACTGCTAGTGATTGGAAAGAGAATTTCACTCGTTGAGTAGAGGGGCTATCATGGCAAGGATGTGAAGAATAGGGGTATATCATAACATGATCACAGCGGTTGGAAGCAGATACTCAGAAGTGAATTGCTCAATTAAGATGAGTAAAATTAAAATAATTGAGGAAATATTCTCCAAATTAGGATTGGCCCCCACCCCCTTTTTCTTATGTTCATAAATTATGTATTTCAGTCGAAATGCTTCGAGCCTGGGGATTACCAAAATCTTGAAAATCAAAATATTCCGGGTCTGATTTTTGCTGATGACATCCTCCTACTAACACACTTGCCTGCCAGAAATTAAATGGCGTATGGCTTTTAGTTCCGGGAGATCCCAGGACGGGTTCGGGTCTCCAGGTGCAGGTCCTTTGATTTGACCACCGTAGGCGACCTGCGCGTCGTGATGAGGATGACATGATGATGAAGACAACACATACACCCAGCTTCCGACCCAGGGAAATTAACCAATGGTGGTTAAAATTCGCGACACTGCCGGGAATCAAACCCGGGTCCCCTGTGACCAAAGGCCAGCACGCTAACCATTTAGCCATGGAGCCGGACGCCTTCCAGAATGCAACATAGTATAAAATGAAAGATAAATTACTGTGAAGATTGTAATTTAAAGGAAAATGCTCGGAAAACAATGTAATTTAACGTCATAAAAGGATATCAATTATCATAGAATAAAAACGTTAGATGAGTGAGGCAAAGTTAGCATTGACAAGGAAACTAAGTACTTGAATATGATAATAAGTGGAAATAGAAACTGGTTAGAACGATAAGGAGAACAAAACTAATGGGTACGAGTGGATTATCAGTTTATAACATTTTAGTGATGAAATATGTAAAACACGGATTACCGAATGTATATTACAGAGTGTACATTACTTGAATGTAGGGTTTAATGTGGAGCAGTGATCCCCAGAGTTTAAAAATAATCTTCCACACTTGATGAAATCACAAGTGAATTTGCTAAAGTAATAAAGTGATTACCCAGTTGTATAGCGAACTGTGGAGTAATAATGATGTGCAATGATTTAAGTCAACAAGGAGATCCTGTACTGGCTAAGACTGAAGTTGGGATCAGGCGGTGATTTCTGAAACCAAATGAAACATCAAAATGAGGTTTATTGAATGGATGGGGAACGGAACATTCTGGGAACGGTAGGAATGGGATACTACTGGAAAAGCTATTGTATAGAATATCAGAGGAAATGTAAGAATGTTGGTCTAAGAGTGAAGGATATTGAAAAGTAACACATAACTTCACAGCTCCAAAATAAGAGGACACTGGGAGAATTTTGCAAGGTAATGGGGGGAATGAGGACACATGCAGATAATAACGCAAGAAGGGAAATGATGTTTTAGGAAGATGGTAAATGGGGGTACATGCAAATAAAGCCTACAGACAAAATAGAGGTGAAAGTTAATGTTTATTTTGCTCAAATAAAATAGAGTTGGTAAATCTTTCAGAAGATAGCTTATGGACAAGGGAAGTAAGAGAGAAATTACTGGATGAAGATGAAAAGCGGAGAACTGTGAACGAAACTCAGTTGTATACTACTGTGAAGTTATTGAACAGAGAGTAGAAGCACCCGGGAAGATTTGGAAATTTATCTAACATTATAAAGCGAATCCGGGTAAGTAAATTGATGGCAGAATGAAATGATGCATGCTAATTAGGAACAGAAATATACCGAAGGTAACCTGGACAAAATACAGTAACGCTGTAGATGTCTAGAGCAATTAGTTACATAGATTATAGCGAAAACATTTCATTTATTAATGTCGTATTATAATTCGTTTACATGTTTCGTGAAAGATTAATACTTTAGCTGCCGTACGTTCTATGGAGGGACTGAGGATGAATATTGTGGTGACCATAACTTTGTGGGATCACGTTTGCGAAGTATTCAATTTCTAAAGAATGTCCAAGAATTTTGGCTTTATAAACAATAGTGCTTTTAATACTCCTTTCAGGCCATTCTCCCTCTGTTCAATTTACAATCACTTATAAGTGTTAAATTTTGGTTATTACACCAACGCTGTCTTCCTGACTCTTTATTCCTTATTGGAATTTTTACTGCATGTGTTTTCAGCTATGCTATATGGCCAACAATGATTGTTAAAACAGCAGGTATAAACAATATTACAGTAAACAATACCCACTCCCTAATCTCCAACGTTGGAAAAATCCCAGCGGCTGATCCTTCTACAACCAAAGCACTGTGATATACATAATGCATACGACAAATAAACGGCATTTTTCAAAGCCACCTCTGGTGATAACTTTAATAAACATTGAAGGACTCTCCGCAAATACCTTGGTGTGGAATTGGACAGAACATTATCTTTCAAATACCACTGTCAGAATATCAAACAAGAGGTGCGCGCTAGGAATAATATTATTAGAAAACTACAGGCACATCTTGGGGTGCAAAACCTTGTCCTACGCACCATCTGCCCTCGATCTTTTCCTATCAGCTGCAGAATATGCATCACGCTTATGGGGAAACTCTGCCCATGACAAGCAAGTAGATATGGCTGTGAACGAGACAGGTCGCATAATTACAGGGTGTCTGAGACCAACTCGAACTGAAAATATCTATATTATCGTAGTAATCGCCCCTACTCATATAGTAAGGGAAGTAGCAGCAGAAGTTGAACGTCGGAAGCAGTCAACCGATCCACATCACCCCCTTTATGGCCTTCAAATTAAGCCTGTTAGACTCAGGTCACGGAAGAGTTTTTTTTAAGATCAACCATACCACTTACGCCAGAAAAAATAAGGCGTGAACTGTGGCAACAGCAGGTACGTAATCGATCACCAAGTTTAAAGGAAGAACCTTATGCAGATTTTCGCCCTCCGTATCTCGTCTGGAAGACCCTTAATAAACTGAGGACAGGTATTTCAAAATGCAAGTCTAACCTAGTTAAGGGGAGGTGGTACCACCTATCTTTGCAATGCTAATTTTACCTACTTCAGGTACACATTTTGTAATAACTATCAATAATATCACATTGGAATTTGGTATGCATACAGCTTAAGGCCTTTTGCGACAGCAATTGCTTTTAAACTTTGAATAATCACCCGACTGAATTTATATACATTTTTTAACGGACTCCTATTTTTATTGATTTCTTAACAAATTGTAGCCAAATGAAATGCACAGTTTCTAAGTAATGATGTTATGAAAACACAGAAATGTGTAAAATACCCAAGAGTATAAGTGATTAACATTGTATGCTCATTTGCCTAGTACTACCTGAAATATTGGTACATTTTCCTAAAACAACTCAAATGGAGAAAACAAAGGAACAATTTATGATTACTTTTTTAATGCATACCATTACCATATTCTGGATCATCGGGGTCATTAGCATTTTCTCTAGATCTTTTCTGGCTTCTCTGCACAGTTCTTAATGCTTTGGAGATAACAGAAGCATCCAGGTCAGACCTATACCTCCTCATATTAGCAATTTCTTCAAATGTACTCTTGGCTCGATCCATAATTGCTGCATACTTCCTTCACTAACACTTGTATTTGCACTATTTTCACTAACATTATCATTTGTATCGCCACTTGTATTTATAGATGTGACTTTTCCTCTACCAGGACCTTCTTTTCGAACTTTTTGACTTTTAAAAACTGATTTCTGTCTAGGCATTTTGAAGACTTGTTTACAACACGTTTTCATAGGAAGGAAACAAACAATGAACAGAAGAGCGGGAATATGTGACACAGGCTATCCACAGCACAAATAAATACAACAAAAACATTCCCTTTGTTGATCAACAACATTACTTTCACCACACGAAGTAGAATATCGGAGTATATTTAAGCATTACTCAAAATGAAAATGGGGAGTAACCTCATGTGTCAACTTGTTATTTAAATTGTATTTGAGGACGTTAGGAATGATTGTGTCTGATCCTATTACTCATACATAATTAAATAAAACCAAACCAAACCCCATGGCACTACAGTCCTTGAAGGGCCTTGGCCTACAAAGCGACCGCTGCCCAGCCCGATGGTCTGCAGATTGCGAGGTGTCGTGTGGTCAGCACGACGAATCCTCTCGGCCTTTATTCTTGGCATTCTAGACAGGGGCCCCTATCTCACCGTCAGATAGCTCCTCAATTCTAATCACGTAGGCTGAGTGGACCTCGAACCAGCCCTCAGGTCCAGGTAAAAATCCCTGACCTGGCCGGGAATCGAACCCGGGGCCTCCGGGTAAGAGGCAGTCACGCTACCCCTACATCACGGGGCCGGCGCACATAATTAAATACCTTTCAATATTTTAATATCCACAAAAGTTTTTATGAATTTTTGAACCAGAGTGGGGCAACGTGCGAAGAGGCATGACCTGTGATTGTGGACTACCACAGGATGAAGAGCACCTTCTGGTTTGTCAGCATTTAACATCATCGTGCACAAAGGAAGATGTTTTGCAGGCCAGTGATCTAGCAGTCCTTGTAGTTGAATATTGGAAAAACATTATTTAGCAGTGCTTCCGGACACGAAAATTAAAATAAAATAAATCTTACGGGTCCTCTGTTGAGTATGTTTCAGATGTCAGGTATCACTGTGTTTTCTCCGTGCTTACTCTCCTCCACTTCTAGCCAGGTGCAGATAAATTACAAGTGATACACGACTCTTAAAATAAACTAACTCTGATTGCACGAGGTAGTTAATAGAAAATGGCTTCTTCCAAAATGTCTGAGGTTAGGGACTGGGTGAAAAGACGCTCCCATGCCACGAAGCTTTACTGCGAATAGGGGGGAGAAGAAGGAGCGAGAGGAAATTACATCAGTGGGTGAAGGATTCGACGATTACGCAGTGTAAGAGGAGATGAAATACAAGAATATTTCAATAGGAGCTAAATCGCATAAACCACATCGCTTTAACGAGACGGAGTTAAGAATGCTAGGGGATTTTACATTATAGTGGAATGGGAATTTTAGAACCGAATTGTAATGATCAATCGAACATGCACGGAATATCTCGGTGTTACACCTGCATTCGACGAGGGAACGATTTACTGAGGAAATTTCTTGGAAAGATCGATATAGCATGGCACAAACCATTTGTACGTAGTCTGGTATAGTAGTTCTAGTTTATATATATATTATTCAAGTAATGTTTCACAAACATAATTGGTTGGATAAAAGGCAGCTCGGGTCTACGATAGGTTATTCATTGAGTCTCAACTTGTAGGATTAGAGCAAGATATACTAGCCGATATTTCAGACCGAGGAGGTCAAATGGACTGTATAACTATTGACGATTTTAAGGTCGTTGATAAGATAGCCATGAGAGACTGCTGACGAACATGATGGCTATTGGACTAGAAAAACAAGTCGTTTAATGATCGGCTGAATTTCTGGAAGAAAGCATTCAGAGAGTAGAGTTGGTGGAGTTGTATCTGGTGCTGTATTGGTTAAAAGGAGGTCCGATAGAAAGTATTACTGGACCTCCGGGCTTGTATTACTGGACCTCCTGGCTTTTTAACGTATGTAAATGACATGAATAAAGAAATGTAATCACTTAAAATGCTTTTTAGGATCGTGTAATATTGTATAGAGTAGGAAATATTTCACAGGATTGTGACGACTGCAAATGTTGTGCGATGGACAGCACACAATGGTATGATGGCAAACGGGATGAAAAGTCACGTTGTACGTTTCACCAAGAGGAAAGGTCCTCTCAGTTTTAATTACTGTGTTGGTGGGTGTGAAAGTACCCCAATCTTCATATGGTTATCAGGGTGTTTCGGTGTTGTAGTAAAACTGTAAAAGTGATGGAGTATAAATTTCTGGTAAGACCCCAATAATTACAGTATGGTTCCAGTGTCCTACACCAGGATTACTCGATAAGAGAAGTGAAGAAGCACTATTTGGTCTGGGTTATTTCCGGATAAAACGTATTTTTACAAATATTTGTCAAACGTTGGATTCAGAAGACTTGGGATTAAGTAGACGAGCTGCTCGACTAAGTGGTATGTTTGGCGCTGTCAATGGAAACATGGTGCCGAATGTTTTTTCTTGACGAATAAACTTGCGTGGGGATTTTAAAAATTGGGATGGTCATACTGTGAAGACTAAGGTGTAGTTCAAGAGCAATAGGGATAATTACTCGTTTGTAAATGAGGGAATATGGATTGGAACAATTCATCAAGCGATATGTTCAATAGTTTACCAATTACTTTGAAATAATTCAAGAAAAAACTAGGTATACAATTGATATAGTATCTGGCACCTGAATGACAGCCCTAAATGAAGATTAATGATGATTGATTGATTGATTGATTGATTGATTGATTGATTGATTGATTGATTGATTGATTGATTGATTGATTGATTGATTGATTGATTGATTGATTGATTGATTGATTGATTGATTGATTGATTGATTGATTGATTGATTGATTGATTGATTGATTGATTTAATAACACAAATCGTTTTAGTGGCTCACCCTGTCACTATCTAGTCTATTGTTTAGACTAAAACACAGTTGGTGTAGACGCTGGCGGCCAAATACAGGCACTGAACTTTATGAAAGTGGTGTTCTAACAATGTTTGTAGCCGGCATAAAAGATTTTAATGACATAAGCGTTTGTTACAATTCTGTTTCAACACGTCTATAATCGTCCGAATTTCACACTACGTTATACTGTTGTTGCATTACACAAACGTTTTGGTGTTATTTCGAATCTGAATGAAAACACTTAGGAAATTATATTTAGAAAACATTAATATTCAAAAAGATTGTACTTTAATGTTAAGTTTTTAGATATGTTGAAACGACATATGTTGACTAATTGTAATTTTTTCTTAGGTCCTAGAAAGGAAGGATGTTTACATGATTTTTTATCGTTGATGAAGGGAATGCTATCAGTATTCTTGAAACACATACGGATAGTGTAAATTTACTTTGTTTTAGTTTCAAAAATAAATAATCTTATTGACAGGGTGGGATCACCAAGGACCCATTGTGTTATTTAGTTGGCACAGTCAATACGGACCAAACAGGACCAAAAACGGTTTTTGGATGTCATAGTTCATACGGTGAAGTACCATTCATCTCCATAGTCTACTTTTCGTCCACTTCCAATAATTACTGACAGGTCTTCACCTGCCAGATGTCCGACTCGTTGGCTGAATGGTCAGCGTACTGGCCTTCGGTTCAGAGGGTCCCGGGTTCGATTCCCGGCCGGGTCGGGGATTTTAACCTTAATTGGTTAATACCAGTGGCCCGGGGGCTGGGTGTTTGTGCTGTCCCCAACATCCCTGTAACTCACACAATAACACGCAGTTACCTACAAATGGCAGATGCCGCCCACCCTCATCGGAGGGTCTGCCTTACAAGGGCTGCACTCGGCTAGAAATAGCCACACGAAATTAAATTAAAAACCTGCCAGATACCACAAATAGTTATGCGCTGAAAGAAAAGAAGTCAAATGGATGTAAGTATCTCTGTGCACAGTAGGCTGAACTGGTCCAGTAGAAGTACTTTTCCTGTAAGTGAATGTCCGTAAAAGTCAAACCCTTCTTACTTAGCCTATTGACGATAGTGTATTCAGTTATGAAGGCAACACACTCTCA
This sequence comes from Anabrus simplex, assembly GCF_040414725.1. Taxonomy (NCBI): domain Eukaryota; kingdom Metazoa; phylum Arthropoda; class Insecta; order Orthoptera; family Tettigoniidae; genus Anabrus; species Anabrus simplex. The sequence goes on from NC_090266.1 coordinate 570,603,715, forward strand.
TAGGGTAACTACTACTTCTTATTTCTTATTACTAATTACTAATAATTGAATATAATTTAATATTAAATACTGTTTCTTATTTGAAGTTTCTATGGGAGCTAGGATATTTACAAAC